>NC_139010.1:1200000-1800000 GCF_964374135.1 Grampus griseus
AGGGCTACGGGCCTGGATGTTGCTTAGCAGACCCAGGTGCACCTGGGGGTACTCAGTGTTCCTGCTGGGAGCAGGGTGCCCCGGCTAGCCTCAGTGTTCTCTCATGGCAGCTCACACAAGGGCCATGACTGAGTCTTCCTGGGTACTTCGCACTCACCAGCCATGTTGTCCCGAGGGCGTTCGAGGGCTCTGGAGATGTAGCGCTCCTCAAGGAACGCGCAGTGTGTTTCTGCCCAGCACTCAGCAGGCACAGAGGTCCTCCGGAGGATCAACCAATGGACCTCGACATTGCTCCGCCGGCCCACAGGTGTCTGGAGGCACTCAGTGACCTCGGAGGGAAAACGATGCACACCCGTGGGGCCTAGGAGTCCCCGGACGCGTACTTCCTTTAAAATAAAGCACAGAAGCGACTGAGAACTCGTGGAAACAGCTGCATGCCTCCCTTTCTGCACGGCTACTCAGAGCCTAACCTGGAGGCGAGTTCTCACGTCGAGGTTCCCTTTCGCTCTAGAGGCTGTCATGCGGACCAAGCTGCGGCTACGGAAGCACCTGGTTTAGAGAGAGCAAACTCATAATTTTACCCGAAGCATTCTTCCAGGGCTCACTGGCCTGTCGGGAGCCGGGAATGTCAGGTAGCTTCAAGGCAGGCATGAATGCCGCCCTCAAAACGGGAAAGCAGGGCTAGTTCCAGCAGGCCCCCATTTCCATGGGCACACTCAGCATACATCCCTGTGGCTTCTAAGGACTCCCAAGAGACACCGGTTACCCTGCGTTTCCTTCCCTGAATCAACTTATCGAAGTAGGAAGTCCCGCATCCGGCGAACTGTCTCAACCGAGGAACGCCGTAGCTGCTCCTCTGGGCCTGGGTCTGCCTGCAGTGCCGCAGAAGGAACAGGACTTAAAGTGCAGTAAGAACCCAAGCCGCCGTCCTCTAGGAGACACGGTGACTTCAGTCAGGAGGTCCTGGATGGAACGCGAAGACGAGGGCTCCTCTGAGGGCAGGTCCAATTAGGGCACCGCGTAAGACCTCCGCGCCACGTGGGACGTGACAGCACGGTGTTCGCGAACGTGTGCGAGTGCGGAGGACACTAAGCTGCTCCGATGGAGAGGGCAGTGCGTTTCCCTATGATCGGCCTGCACACAGGGGGCTCTGAAGGGCTACGGGCCTGGATGTTGCTTAGCAGACCCAGGTGCACCTGGGGGTACTCAGTGTTCCTGCTGGGAGCAGGGTGCCCCGGCTAGCCTCCCAGGTGTCCAGAAAGCTGTGCTGCCGTTAAAGGCATGCAGAGCAGAGGCCACCACCTCCTGGAAGCTGTAGCACGCCTCCGCTTCTGCACGGTGAATCAGGGCCTTACTTCCAGGCATGGGTTCATGCTGGGTGTGCCGGTAGCGACACAGCGTGCTAAGATGCTGACTTTCTCCTCGAGCAGAGTGACTTCAGGTATGGGGAGGGCCTCGCAGTGTTCCAAGCACAGTGTTCTCTCATGGCAGCTCACACAAGGGCCATGACAGAGTCTTCCTGGGTACTTCGCACTCACCAGCCATGTTGTCCCGAGGGCGTTCGAGGGCTCTGGAGATGTAGCGCTCCTCAAGGAACGCGCAGTGTGTTGCTGCCCAGCACTCGGCAGGCACAGAGGTCCTCCGGGGGATCAACCAATGGACCTCGACATTTCTCCGCCGTCCCACAGGTGTCTGGAGGCACTCAGTGGCCTCGGAGGGAAAACGATGCACACCCGTGGGGCCTAGGAGTCCCCGGACGCGTACTTCCTTTAAAATAAAGCACATAAGCGACTGAGAAGTTGTGGAAACAGCTGCATGCCTCCCTTTCTGCACGGCTACTCAGGGCCTAACCCGGAGGCGAGTTCTCACTTCGAGGTTCCCTTTCGCTCTAGAGCCTGTCATGCGGACCGAGCTGCGGCCACGGAAGCCCCTGGTTTAGAGAGAGCAAACTCATAATTTTCCCCGAAGCATTCTTCCAGGGCTCACTGGCCTGTCGGGAGCCGGGAACGTCAGGTAGCTTCAAGGCAGGCATGAATGCCGACCTCAAAATGGAAAAGCAGGGCTAGTTCCAGCAGGCGCCCGTTTTCATGGGCACACTCAGTGTACATCCCTATGGCTTCTAATGAGTCCCAAGAGACACCGGTTACACTGCGTTTCCTTCCCTGAATTAACTTATCGAAGTAGGGAGTCCCGCATCCGGCGAACTGTCTCAACCGAGGAACGCCGTAGCTGCTCCTCTGGGCCTGGGGCTGCCTGCAGTGCCGCAGAAGGAACAGGACTTAAAGTGCAGTAAGAACCCAAGCCGCCGTCCTCTAGGAGGCCCGGTGACTTCAGTCAGGAGGTCCTGGATGGAACGCAAAGACGACGGCTCCTCTGAGGGCAGCTCCGACTAGGGCACCGCATAAGACCTCCGCGCCACGTGGGACGTGTCAGAACGGTGTTCACGAACGTGTGCGAGTGCGGAGGAAACTAAGGTGCTACAATGGAGAGGGCAGTGCGTTTCCCTACGCTCGGCCTGCACACAGGGGTCTCTGAAGGGCTACGGGCCTGGATGTTGCTTAGCAGACCCAGGTGCACCTGGGGGTACTCAGTGTTCCTGCTGGGAGCAGGGTGCCCTGACTAGCCTCAGTGTTCTCTCATGGCAGCTCACACAAGGGCCATGACTGAGTCTTCCTGGGTACTTCGCACTCACCAGCCATGTTGTCCCGAGGGCGTTCGAGGGCTCTGGATATGTACCGCTCCTCAAGGAACGCGCAGTGTGTTGCTGCCCAGCACTCGGCAGGCACAGAGGTCCTCCGGGGCATCAACCAATGGACCTCGACATTGCTCCGCCAGCCCACAGGTGTCTGGAGGCACTCAGTGACCTCGGAGGGAAAACGATGCACACCCGTGGGGCCTAGGAGTCCCCGGACGCGTACTTCCTTTAAAATAAAGGACATAAGCGACTGAGAACTCGTGGAAACAGCTGCATGCCTCCCTTTCTGCACGGCTACTCAGGGCCTATCCTGGAGGCGAGTTCTCACGTCACGGTACCCTTTCGCTCTAGAGCCTGTCATGCGGACCGCCGCCGCGGCCACGGAAGACCCTAGTTTAGAGAGAGCAAACTCATAATTTTCCCCGAAGCATTCTTCCAGGGCTCACTGGCCTGTCGGGAGCTGGGAATGTCAGGTAGCTTCAAGGCAGGCATGAATGCCACCCTCAAAATGGGAAAGCAGGGCTTGTTCCAGCCGGCCCCCGTTATCATGGGCACACTGAGCGTACATCCCTGTGGCTACTAACGAGTCCCAAGAGACACCGGTTACCCTGCGTTTCCTTCCCTGAATCAACTTATCGAAGTAGGGAGTCCCGCATCCGGCGAACTGTCTCAACCGAGGAACGCCGTAGCTGCTCCTCTGGGCCTGGGGAAGCCTGCAGTGCCGCAGAAGGAACAGGACTTAAAGTGCAGTAAGAACCCAAGCCGCCGTCCTCTAGGAGGCACGGTGACTTCAGTCAGGAGGTCCTGGATGGAACGCGAAGACGAGGGCTCCTCTGACGGCAGCTCCGACTAGGGCACCGCGTAAGACCTCCGCGCCACGTGGGACGTGCCAGAACGGCGTTCGCGAACGTGTGCGAGTGCGGCGGAAACTAAGCTGCTCCAATGGAGAGGGCAGTGCGTTTCCCTACGCTCGGCCTGCACACAGGGGGTTCTGAAGGGTTACGGGCCTGGATGTTGCTTAGCAGACCCAGGTGCACCTGGGGGTACTCAGTTTTCCTGCTGAGAGCAGGGTGCCCCGGCTAGCCTCCCAGGTGTCCAGAAAGCTGTGCTGCCGTTAAAGGCATGCAGAGCAGAGGCCACCGCCTCCTGGAAGCTGCAGCACACCTCCGCTTCTGCACGGTGAATCAGGGCCTTACTTCCAGGCATGGGTTCATGCTGGGTGTGCCGGTAGCGACACAGCGTGCTACGATGCTGACTTTCTCCTCGAGCAGAGTGACTTCAGGTACGAGGGCGGGCCTCGCAGTGTTCCAAGCACAGTGTTCTCTCATGGCAGCTCACACAAGGGCCATGACAGAGTCTTCCTGGGCACTTCGCACTCACCAGCCATGTTGTCCCGAGGGCGTTCGAGGGCTCTGGAGAAGTAGTGCTCCTCAAGGAACGCGCAGTGTGTTGCTGCCCAGCACTCGGCAGGCACAGAGGTCCTCCGGGGGATCAACCAATGGACCTCGACGTTCCTCCGCCGGCCCACAGGTGTCTGGAGGCACTCAGTGACCTCGGAGGGAAAACGATGCACACCCGTGGGGCCTAGGAGTCCCCGGACGCGTACTTCCTTTAAAATAAAGCACATAAGCGACTGAGAACTCATGGAATCAGCTGCATGCTTCCCTTTCTGCACGGCTACTCAGGGCCTAACCTGGAGGCGAGTTCTCACGTCGAGGTTCCCTTTCGCTCTAGAGCCTGTCAGGCGGACCACCACCGCGGCCATGGAAGCACCTGGTTCAGACAGAGCAAACTCACAATTTTCCCCGCAGCCTTCTTACAGGGTTTCCAGGCCTGTCAGGAGCAGGGAATGTCAAGTAGCTGCAAGGCAGCGTGAATGCGGCCTTCAAAGTGGGAAAGCAAGTCTATTTCCAGCAGGCCCCCATTTCCATGGGCACCCTCAGCATAAACCCCTGCGGTACCTAACTAGTCCAAAGAGACACAGGTTACCCTGTGTTTCCTACCCTGAATGAAATTCTCGAAGTAGGGTGTTCTGCATCAAGCGAACTGCCTCAACCAAGGAACGGCGTAGCTGCTCCTCTGGGCCTGTGGCTATTCAAAAGCCTGCAGCGCCACTGGAAGACGAGGACTTAAATTGCAGTAAGAACGCAAGCCAACTTTCTCGAGGAGGCACGGTGACTTCAGGCAGGAGGTCCCAGACGGAATGCGACGCCGAGGGTTTCTCTGAGTGCAGCTCGGACTAGGGCATTGCGTGAGACTTCGACGCCATGTGGGATGTGCTAGAACAGTGTTCCTGAGCGTGTGCGAGTGCTGGGGAAATTAGGCTGCTCCAAAAGAGAGTGCGGTGCGTTTCCCTACGCTCGGCATACACAGAGGGGCTCTAAAGGGCTCCGGGCCTGGATATTGCTTAGCAGACCCAGGTGGGCCTGGGGGTACTCAGTGTCCCTGCCGGAAACAGGGTGCCCACGTGAGCCTCCTAGGTGTCCGGCAAACTGTGCTGCAGTTAAAGATATGCAGAGCAGAGGCCACAGCCTCATGGAAACTGCTGCATGCCTCCACTTCTGTGTGGCCAATCAGGACCTTACCTCCAGTCACGTGTTCATGCTGGGTGCCCCTTTAGCGACACAGCATGGTAAGATGCTGACTTTCTCCTCGAGCAGAGTGACTTTAGGTACGAGGTTCTCGAAGTATTCAATGCAGAGTGTTTTCTCATGGCAGCTCACACAAGGGCCATGACAAAGACTTCCTGGGCACTTCGGACTCACCAGAAATGAGGTCCTGCGGCTGTTCGAGGACTCTGGAAATGTAGTTCTCCTCAAGGAACGTGCAGTGTGTTGCCCGTCACTCGGCACACTCAGAGGGCCTCCACCGGACAGACCAACCGGCCTCGATGTTGCTAAGCCGGCCCACAGGGTTCTGGAGGTACTCAGTGACTTTGGAGGGACAATGATGCACTCCCGAGAGGCCTAGGAGTCTTCAAAGGGGTACTTCCTTGAAAATAAAGCAGAACAGCGACTAAGAACTCATGGAAACAGCTGTATGCCTCCCTTTCTGCCCGGCTACTTGGGACCTAAAATGGAGGCAAGTTCCCACGTTGAGTATCCTTTTAGCTCTAGAGCTTGTCAGGCAGACCACCGCCGCGGCCACGGAGGCACCTGGTTTAGACAGAGCAAACTCATTTTTTTCCAAGAAGCATTCCTACAGGGTTTAACAGGCCTGTCAACAGCAGGGAATGTCATGCAGCTTCAAGGCAGCATGAATGCAGCCTTCAAAATGGGAAAGCAAGGGTAGTTCCAGCAGGCCCCCGTTTCCATGGGCACCCTCAGCATACACCCGTGTGGTTTCTAACAAGTCCAAAGAGACACAGGTTACCCTGTGTTTCCTTTCCTGAATCAACTTCTCGAAGTAGGGTGTTCTGCATCAAGCGAACTGCCTCAACCAAGGAACACCGTAGCTGCTCCTCTGGGCCTGTAGCTATTCAAAAGCCTGCAGTGCCACAGGAAGAAGAGGACTTCAATTGCAGTAGGAACACAAGCCGACTTTCTCTAGGAGGCATGGTGACTTCAGGCAGGATGTCCCAGATGGAATGCGAAGCCGAGGGTTTCTCTGAGTGCAGCTCGGACTAGGGCAATGCGTAAGACTTCGACGCCATGTGGGATGTGCTAGAACAGTGTTCCTGAGCGTGTGCAAGTGCTGGTGAAATTAAGCTGCTCCAAAAAGGAGTGTGGTGCGTTTCCCTATGCTCGGCATACACAGAGGAGCTCTAAAGGGCTACGGGCCTGGATGTTGCTTAGCAGACCCAGGGGGGCCTGGGGGTACTCAGTGTTCCCGTCGGGAACAGGGTGCCCACGCTAGCTTCCAAGGTGTCCAGAAAACGGTGCTGCAGTTAAAGATATGCAAAGCAGAGGCCACCGCCTCATGGAAACTGCAGCACACCGCTGCTTCTGCGTGGCCAATTGGGGCCTAACTTCCAGGCATGTGCTCATGCCAGGTGTGCCGGTAGCGACACAGCATGCTAAGAGGCTGAGTTTATCCTCGGATAGAGTTACTACAGGTACGAGGTCCTCCAAGTATTCAAAGCACAGTGTTTTCTCATGGCAGCTCACACAAGGGCCATGACGAAGTCTTCCTGGGCACTTGGGACTCACCAGCAATGTTGTCCTGAGGCCATTCGAGGACTCTGGAAATGTAGGTCTCCTCAAGGAAGGTACAGGGTGTTGCCCATCACTGGAAACGCACAGAGGGCCTCCGAGGGATCAACCGATGGGCGTTGAAGTTGCTCAGCCGGCCCACAGGTGTCTGGAGGTAGTCAGTGAAATTGGAGGGAAAATGATGCATACCCGAGAGGCCTAGGAGTACTCAAAAGTCTACTTCCTGTAAATTAAAGCACATAAGCCACTAAGAACTCATGGAAACAGCTACCTGCCTCCCTTTCTGCACGGCTACTCAGGGCCTAACCTGGAGTCAAGTCCTCACGTTGGGATTCCCTTTAGCTCTAGAGCTTGTCAGGCGGACCACCACCACGGCCATGGAAGCACCTGGTTCAGACAGAGCAAACTCATAATTTTCCCCGCAGCCTTCTTACAGGGTTTCCAGGCCTGTCAGGAGCAGGGAATGTCAAGTAGCTGCAAGGCAGCGTGAATGCGGCCTTCAAAGTGGGAAAGCAAGTCTATTTCCAGCAGGCCCCCGTTTCCATGGGCACCCTCAGCATACACCCCTGTGGTATCTAACAAGTCCAAAGAGACACAGGTTACCCTGTGTTTCCTACCCTGAATCAACTTCTCGAAGTAGGGAGTTCTGCATCAAGCGAACTGCCTCAACCAAGGAACGGCGTAGCTGCTCCTCTGGGCCTGTGGCTATTCAAAAGCCTGCAGCGCCACTGGAAGAAGAGGACTTAAATTGCAGTAAGAACGCAAGCCAACTTTCTCGAGGAGGCACGGTGACTTCAGGCAGGAGGTCCCAGACGGAATGCGACGCCGAGGGTTTCTCTGAGTGCAGCTCGGACTAGGGCATTGCGTAAGACTTCGACGCCATGTGGGATGTGCTAGAACAGTGTTCCTGAGAGTGTGTGAGTGCTGGGGAAATTAGGCTGCTCCAAAAGAGAGTGCGGTGCGTTTCCCTACGCTCGGCATACACAGAGGGGCTCTAAAGGGCTCCGGGCCTGGATATTGCTTAGCAGACCCAGGTGGGCCTGGGGGGTACTCAGTGTCCCTGCCGGGAACAGGGTGCCCACGCGAGCCTCCTAGGTGTCCGGCAAACTGTGCTGCAGTTAAAGATATGCAGAGCAGAGGCCACAGCCTCATGGAAACTGCTGCATGCCTCCACTTCTGTGCGGCCAATCAGGACCTTACCTCCAGTCACGTGTTCATGCTGGGTGCCCCTTTAGCGACACAGCATGGTAAGATGCTGACTTTCTCCTCGAGCAGAGTGACTTTAGGTACGAGGTTCTCGAAGTATTCAATGCAGAGTGTTTTCTCATGGCAGCTCACACAAGGGCCATGACAAAGACTTCCTGGGCACTTCGGACTCACCAGAAATGAGGTCCTGCGGCTGTTCGAGGACTCTGGAAATGTAGTTCTCCTCAAGGAACGTGCAGTGTGTGGCCCGTCACTCGGCACACTCAGAGGGCCTCCACCGGACAGACCAACCGGCCTCGATGTTGCTAAGCCGGCCCACAGGGTTCTGGAGGTACTCAGTGACTTTGGAGGGACAATGATGCACTCCCGAGAGACCTAGGAGTCTTCAAAGGGGTACTTCCTTGAAAATAAAGCAGAACAGCGACTAAGAACTCATGGAAACAGCTGTATGCCTCCCTTTCTGCCCGGCTACTCGGGACCTAAAATGGAGGCAAGTTCCCACGTTGAGTATCCTTTTAGCTCTAGAGCTTGTCAGGCAGACCACCGCCGCGGCCACGGAGGCACCTGGTTTAGACAGAGCAAACTCATTTTTTTCCAAGAAGCATTCCTACAGGGTTTAACGGGCCTGTCAACAGCAGGGAATGTCATGCAGCTTCAAGGCAGCATGAATGCAGCCTTCAAAATGGGAAAGCAAGGGTAGTTCCAGCAGGCCCCCGTTTCCATGGGCACCCTCAGCATACACCCGTGTGGTTTCTAACAAGTCCAAAGAGACACAGGTTACCCTGTGTTTCCTTTCCTGAATCAACTTCTCGAAGTAGGGTGTTCTGCATCAAGCGAACTGCCTCAACCAAGGAACACCGTAGCTGCTCCTCTGGGCCTGTAGCTATTCAAAAGCCTGCAGTGCCACAGGAAGAAGAGGACTTCAATTGCAGTAGGAACACAAGCCGACTTTCTCTAGGAGGCATGGTGACTTCAGGCAGGATGTCCCAGATGGAATGCGAAGCCGAGGGTTTCTCTGAGTGCAGCTCGGACTAGGGCAATGCGTAAGACTTCGACGCCATGTGGGATGTGCTAGAACAGTGTTCCTGAGCGTGTGCAAGTGCTGGTGAAATTAAGCTGCTCCAAAAAGGAGTGTGGTGCGTTTCCCTATGCTCGGCATACACAGAGGAGCTCTAAAGGGCTACGGGCCTGGATGTTGCTTAGCAGACCCAGGGGGGCCTGGGGGTACTCAGTGTTCCCGTCGGGAACAGGGTGCCCACGCTAGCTTCCAAGGTGTCCAGAAAACGGTGCTGCAGTTAAAGATATGCAAAGCAGAGGCCACCGCCTCATGGAAACTGCAGCACACCGCTGCTTCTGCGTGGCCAATAGGGGCCTAACTTCCAGGCATGTGCTCATGCCAGGTGTGCCGGTAGCGACACAGCATGCTAAGAGGCTGGGTTTATCCTCGGATAGAGTGACTACAGGTACGAGGTCCTCCAAGTATTCAAAGCACAGTGTTTTCTCATGGCAGCTCACACAAGGGCCATGACGAAGTCTTCCTGGGCACTTGGGACTCACCAGCAATGTTGTCCTGAGGCCATTCGAGGACTCTGGAAATGTAGGTCTCCTCAAGGAAGGTACAGGGTGTTGCCCATCACTGGAAACGCACAGAGGGCCTCCGAGGGATCAACCGATGGGCGTTGAAGTTGCTCAGCCGGCCCACAGGTGTCTGGAGGTAGTCAGTGAAATTGGAGGGAAAATGATGCATACCCGAGAGGCCTAGGAGTACTCAAAAGTCTACTTCTTGTAAATTAAAGCACATAAGCCACTAAGAACTCATGGAAACAGCTACCTGCCTCCCTTTCTGCACGGCTACTCAGGGCCTAACCTGGAGGCAAGTTCTCACGTTGGGATTCCCTTTAGCTCTAGAGCTTGTCAGGCGGACCACCACCACGGCCATGGAAGCACCTGGTTCAGACAGAGCAAACTCATAATTTTCCCCGCAGCCTTCTTACAGGGTTTCCAGGCCTGTCAGGAGCAGGGAATGTCAAGTAGCTGCAAGGCAGTGTGAATGCGGCCTTCAAAGTGGGAAAGCAAGTCTATTTCCAGCAGGCCCCCGTTTCCATGGGCACCCTCAGCATACACCCCTGTGGTATCTAACAAGTCCAAAGAGACACAGGTTACCCTGTGTTTCCTACCCTGAATCAACTTCTCGAAGTAGGGAGTTCTGCATCAAGCGAACTGCCTCAACCAAGGAACGGCGTAGCTGCTCCTCTGGGCCTGTGGCTATTCAAAAGCCTGCAGCGCCACTGGAAGATGAGGACTTAAATTGCAGTAAGAACGCAAGCCAACTTTCTCGAGGAGGCACGGTGACTTCAGGCAGGAGGTCCCAGACGGAATGCGACGCCGAGGGTTTCTCTGAGTGCAGCTCGGACTAGGGCATTGCGTAAGACTTCGACGCCATGTGGGATGTGCTAGAACAGTGTTCCTGAGCGTGTGCGAGTGCTGGGGAAATTAGGCTGCTCCAAAAGAGAGTGCGGTGCGTTTCCCTACGCTCGGCATACACAGAGGGGCTCTAAAGGGCTCCGGGCCTGGATATTGCTTAGCAGACCCAGGTGGGCCTGGGGGTACTCAGTGTCCCTGCCGGAAACAGGGTGCCCACGTGAGCCTCCTAGGTGTCCGGCAAACTGTACTGCAGTTAAAGATAACCAGAGCAGGGGCCACCGCCTCATGGAAACTGCAGCACGCCTCCGCTTCTGTGCGGCCAATCAGAGCCTTACTTCCAGGCATGTGTTCATGCTGGGAGTGCCAGTAGCAACACAGCATGCTAAGAGGCTGAGTTTCTCCACTGGTAGAGTGACTACAGGTCCGAGGTCCTCAAAGTATTTAAAGCACAGTGTTTTCCCCGAAGCATTCTTCCAGGGCTCACTGGCCTGTCGGGAGCTGGGAAGGTCAGGTAGCTTCAAGGCAGGCATGAATGCCGCCCTCAAAATGGGAAAGCAGGGCTAGTTCCAGCAGGCCCCCGTTTTCATGGGCACACTCAGCGTACATCCCTGTGGCTTCTAACGAGTCCCAAGAGACACCGGTTACCCTGCGTTTCCTTCCCTGAATCAACGTATCGAAGTAGGGAGTCCCGCATCTGGCGAACTGTCTCAACCGAGGAACGCCGTAGCTGCTCCTCTGGGCCTGGGGCTGCCTGCAGTGCCGCAGAAGGAACAGGACTTAAAGTGCAGTAAGAACCCAAGCCGCCGTCCTCTAGGAGGCACGGTGACTTCAGTCAGGAGGTCCTGGATGGAAGGCGAAGACGAGGGCTCCTCTGAGGGCAGCTCCGACTAGGGCACCGCGTAAGACCTCCGCGCCACGTGGGACGTGCCAGAACGGTGTTCGCGAACGTGTGCGAGTGCGGAGGAAACTAAGCTGCTCCAAAGGAGAGGGCAGTGCGTTTCCCTACGCTCGGCCTGCACACACGGGGCTCTGAAGGGCTACGGGCCTGGATGTTCCTTAGCAGACCCAGGTGCACCTGGGGGTACTCAGTGTTCCTGCCGGGAGCAGGGTGCCCCGACTAGCCTCCCAGGTGTCCAGAAAGCTGTGCTGCCGTTAAAGGCATGCAGAGCAGAGGCCACCGCCTCCTGGAAGCTGCAGCACGCCTCCGCTTCTGCACGGCGAATCAGGGCCTTCCTTCCAGACATGGGTTCATGCTGGGTGTGCCGGTAGCGACACAGCGTGCTAAGATGCTGACTTTCTCCTCGAGCAGTGACTTCAGGTACGAGGGCGGGCCTCGCAGTGTTCCAAGCACAGTGTTCTCTCATGGCAGCTCACACAAGGGCCATGACAGAGTCTTCCTGGGCACTTCGCACTCACCAGCCATGTTGTCCCGAGGGCGTTCGAGGGCTCTGGAGAAGTAGTGCTCCTCAAGGAACGCGCAGTGTGTTGCTGCCCAGCACTCGGCAGGCACAGAGGTCCTCCGGGGGATCAACCAATGGACCTCGACGTTGCTCCGCCGGCCCACAGGTGTCTGGAGGCACTCAGTGACCTCGGAGGGAAAACGATGCACACCCGTGGGGCCTAGGAGTCCCCGGACGCGTACTTCCTTTAAAATTAAGCACATAAGCGACTGAGAAGTTGTGGAAACAGCTGCATGCCTGCCTTTCTGCACGGCTACTCAGGGCCTAACGTGGAGGCGAGTTCTCACTTCGAGGTTCCCTTTCGCTCTATAGCCGGTCATGCGGACCACCGCCGTGGCCACGGAAGCCCCTGGTTTAGAGAGAGCAAACTCATAATTTTCCACGAAGCATTCTTCCAGGGCTCACTGGCCTGTCGGGAGCCGGGAATGTCAGGTAGCTTCAAGGCAGGCATGAATGCCGCCCTCAAAATGGAAAAGCAGGGCTAGTTCCAGCAGGCCCCCGTTTTCATGGGCACACTCAGCGTACATCCCTGTGGCTTCTAACGAGTCCCAAGAGACACCGGTTACCCTGCGTTTCCTTCCCTGAATTAACTTATCGAAGTAGGGAGTCCCGCATCTGGCGACCTGTCTCAACCGAGGAAGGCCGTAGCTGCTCCTCTGGGCCTGGGGCTGCCTGCAGTGCCGCAGAAGGAACAGGACTTGAAGTGCAGTAAGAACCCAAGCCGCCGTCCTCTAGGAGGCCCGGTGACTTCAGTCAGGAGGTCCTGGATGGAACGCGAAGACGACGGCTCCTCTGAGGGCAGCTCCGATTAGGGCACCGCGTAAGACCTCTGCGCGACGTGGGACGTGCCCGAACGGCGTTCGCGAACGTGTGCGAGTGCGGAGGAAACTAAGCTGCTCCGATGGAGAGGACAGTGCGTTTCCCTACGCTCGGCCTGCACACAGGGGGCTCTGAAGGGCTACGGGCCTGGATGTTGCTTAGCAGACCCAGGTGCACCTGGGGGTACTCAGTGTTCCTGCTGGGAGCAGGGTGCCCCGGCTAGCCTCAGTGTTCTCTCATGGCAGCTCACACAAGGGCCATGACTGAGTCTTCCTGGGTACTTCGCACTCACCAGCCATGTTGTCCCGAGGGTGTTCGAGGGCTCTGGAGATGTAGCGCTCCTCAAGGAACGCGCAGTGTGTTGCTGCCCAGCACTCAGCAGGCACAGAGGTCCTCCGGAGGATCAACCAATGGACCTCGACATTGCTCCGCCGGCCCACAGGTGTCTGGAGGCACTCAGTGACCTCGGAGGGAAAACGATGCACACCCGTGGGGCCTAGGAGTCCCCGGACGCGTACTTCCTTTAAAATAAAGCACAGAAGCGACTGAGAACTCGTGGAAACAGCTGCATGCCTCCCTTTCTGCACGGCTACTCAGGGCCTAACCTGGAGGCGAGTTCTCACGTCGAGGTTCCCTTTCGCTCTAGAGCCTGTCATGCGGACCAAGCTGCGGCTACGGAAGCACCTGGTTTAGAGAGAGCAAACTCATAATTTTACCCGAAGCATTCTTCCAGGGCTCACTGGCCTGTCGGGAGCCGGGAATGTCAGGTAGCTTCAAGGCAGGCATGAATGCCGCCCTCAAAACGGGAAAGCAGGGCTAGTTCCAGCAGGCCCCCATTTCCATGGGCACACTCAGCATACATCCCTGTGGCTTCTAAGGACTCCCAAGAGACACCGGTTACCCTGCGTTTCCTTCCCTGAATCAACTTATCGAAGTAGGGAGTCCCGCATCTGGCGAACTGTCTCAACCGAGGAACGCCGTAGCTGCTCCTCTGGGCCTGGGTCTGCCTGCAGTGCCGCAGAAGGAACAGGACTTAAAGTGCAGTAAGAACCCAAGCCGCCGTCCTCTAGGAGACACGGTGACTTCAGTCAGGAGGTCCTGGATGGAACGCGAAGACGAGGGCTCCTCTGAGGGCAGGTCCAATTAGGGCACCGCGTAAGAACTCCGCGCCACGTGGGACGTGACAGCACGGTGTTCGCGAACGTGTGCGAGTGCGGAGGACACTAAGCTGCTCCGATGGAGAGGGCAGTGCGTTTCCCTATGATCGGCCTGCACACAGGGGGCTCTGAAGGGCTACGGGCCTGGATGTTGCTTAGCAGACCCAGGTGCACCTGGGGGTACTCAGTGTTCCTGCTGGGAGCAGGGTGCCCCGGCTAGCCTCCCAGGTGTCCAGAAAGCTGTGCTGCCGTTAAAGGCATGCAGAGCAGAGGCCACCACCTCCTGGAAGCTGTAGCACGTCTCCGCTTCTGCACGGCGAATCAGGGCCTTACTTCCAGGCATGGGTTCATGCTGGGTGTGCCGGTAGCGACACAGCGTGCTAAGATGCTGACTTTCTCCTCGAGCAGAGTGACTTCAGGTATGGGGAGGGCCTCGCAGTGTTCCAAGCACAGTGTTCTCTCATGGCAGCTCACACAAGGGCCATGACAGAGTCTTCCTGGGCACTTCGCACTCACCAGCCATGTTGTCCCGAGGGCGTTCGAGGGCTCTGGAGATGTAGCGCTCCTCAAGGAACGCGCAGTGTGTTGCTGCCCAGCACTCGGCAGGCACAGAGGTCCTCCGGGGGATCAACCAATGGACCTCGACATTTCTCCGCCGTCCCACAGGTGTCTGGAGGCACTCAGTGGCCTCGGAGGGAAAACGATGCACACCCGTGGGGCCTAGGAGTCCCCGGACGCGTACTTCCTTTAAAATAAAGCACATAAGCGACTGAGAAGTTGTGGAAACAGCTGCATGCCTCCCTTTCTGCACGGCTACTCAGGGCCTAACCTGGAGGCGAGTTCTCACTTCGAGGTTCCCTTTCGCTCTAGAGCCTGTCATGCGGACCGAGCTGCGGCCACGGAAGCCCCTGGTTTAGAGAGAGCAAACTCATAATTTTCCCCGAAGCATTCTTCCAGGGCTCACTGGCCTGTCGGGAGCCGGGAATGTCAGGTAGCTTCAAGGCAGGCATGAATGCCGACCTCAAAATGGAAAAGCAGGGCTAGTTCCAGCAGGCGCCCGTTTTCATGGGCACACTCAGCGTACATCCCTATGACTTCTAATGAGTCCCAAGAGACACCGGTTACACTGCGTTTCCTTCCCTGAATTAACTTATCGAAGTAGGGAGTCCCGCATCCGGCGAACTGTCTCAACCGAGGAACGCCGTAGCTGCTCCTCTGGGCCTGGGGCTGCCTGCAGTGCCGCAGAAGGAACAGGACTTAAAGTGCAGTAAGAACCCAAGCCGCCGTCCTCTAGGAGGCCCGGTGACTTCAGTCAGGAGGTCCTGGATGGAACACAAAGACGACGGCTCCTCTGAGGGCAGCTCCGACTAGGGCACCGCATAAGACCTCCGCGCCACGTGGGACGTGTCAGAACGGTGTTCACGAACGTGTGCGAGTGCGGAGGAAACAAAGGTGCTACAATGGAGAGGGCAGTGCGTTTCCCTACGCTCGGCCTGCACACAGGGGTCTCTGAAGGGCTACGGGCCTGGATGTTGCTTAGCAGACCCAGGTGCACCTGGGGGTACTCAGTGTTCCTGCTGGGAGCAGGGTGCCCTGACTAGCCTCAGTGTTCTCTCATGGCAGCTCACACAAGGGCCATGACTGAGTCTTCCTGGGTACTTCGCACTCACCAGCCATGTTGTCCCGAGGGCGTTCGAGGGCTCTGGATATGTACCGCTCCTCAAGGAACGCGCAGTGTGTTGCTGCCCAGCACTCGGCAGGCACAGAGGTCCTCCGGGGCATCAACCAATGGACCTCGACATTGCTCCACCAGCCCACAGGTGTCTGGAGGCACTCAGTGACCTCGGAGGGAAAACGATGCACACCCGTGGGGCCTAGGAGTCCCCGGACGCGTACTTCCTTTAAAATAAAGGACATAAGCGACTGAGAACTCGTGGAAACAGCTGCATGCCTCCCTTTCTGCACGGCTACTCAGGGCCTATCCTGGAGGCGAGTTCTCACGTCACGGTACCCTTTCGCTCTAGAGCCTGTCATGCGGACCGCCGCCGCGGCCACGGAAGACCCTGGTTTAGAGAGAGCAAACTCATAATTTTCCCCGAATCATTCTTCCAGGGCTCACTGGCCTGTCGGGAGCTGGGAATGTCAGGTAGCTTCAAGGCAGGCATGAATGCCACCCTCAAAATGGGAAAGCAGGGCTTGTTCCAGCCGGCCCCCGTTATCATGGGCACACTGAGCGTACATCCCTGTGGCTACTAACGAGTCCCAAGAGACACCGGTTACCCTGCGTTTCCTTCCCTGAATCAACTTATCGAAGTAGGGAGTCCCGCATCCGGCGAACTGTCTCAACCGAGGAACGCCGTAGCTGCTCCTCTGGGCCTGGGGAAGCCTGCAGTGCCGCAGAAGGAACAGGACTTAAAGTGCAGTAAGAACCCAAGCCGCCGTCCTCTAGGAGGCACGGTGACTTCAGTCAGGAGGTCCTGGATGGAACGCGAAGACGAGGGCTCCTCTGACGGCAGCTCCGACTAGGGCACCGCGTAAGACCTCCGCGCCACGTGGGACGTGCCAGAACGGCGTTCGCGAACGTGTGCGAGTGCGGAGGAAACTAAGCTGCTCCGATGGAGAGGGCAGTGCGTTTCCCTACGCTCGGCCTGCACACAGGGGGTTCTGAAGGGTTACGGGCCTGGATGTTGCTTAGCAGACCCAGGTGCACCTGGGGGTACTCAGTTTTCCTGCTGAGAGCAGGGTGCCCCGGCTAGCCTCCCAGGTGTCCAGAAAGCTGTGCTGCCGTTAAAGGCATGCAGAGCAGAGGCCACCGCCTCCTGGAAGCTGCAGCACACCTCCGCTTCTGCACGGCGAATCAGGGCCTTACTTCCAGGCATGGGTTCATGCTGGGTGTGCCGGTAGCGACACAGCGTGCTACGATGCTGACTTTCTCCTCGAGCAGAGTGACTTCAGGTACGAGGGCGGGCCTCGCAGTGTTCCAAGCACAGTGTTCTCTCATGGCAGCTCACACAAGGGCCATGACTGAGTCTTCCTGGGTACTTCGCACTCACCAGCCATGTTTTCCCGAGGGCGTTCGAGGGCTCTAGATATGTAGCGCTCCGCAAGGAACGCGCAGTGTGTTGCTGCCCAGCACTCGGCAGGCACAGAGGTCCTCCGGGGGATCAACCAATGGACCTCGACGTTGCTCCGCCGGCCCACAGGTGTCTGGAGGCACTCAGTGACCTCGGAGGGAAAACGATGCACACCCGTGGGGCCTAGGAGTCCCCGGACGCGTACTTCCTTTAAAATTAAGCCCATAAGCGACTGAGAAGTTGTGGAAACAGCTGCATGCCTCCCTTTCTGCACGGCTACTCAGGGCCTAACGTGGAGGCGAGTTCTCACTTCGAGGTTCCCTTTCGCTCTATAGCCGGTCATGCGGACCACCGCCGTGGCCACGGAAGCCCCTGGTTTAGAGAGAGCAAACTCATAATTTTCCCCGAAGCATTCTTCCAGGGCTCACTGGCCTGTCGGGAGCCGGGAATGTCAGGTAGCTTCAAGGCAGGCATGAATGCCGCCCTCAAAATGGAAAAGCAGGGCTAGTTCCAGCAGGCCCCCGTTTTCATGGGCACACTCAGCGTACATCCCTGTGGCTTCCAGCGAGTCCCAAGAGACACCGGTTACCCTGCGTTTCCTTCCCTGAATTAACTTATCGAAGTAGGGAGTCCCGCATCTGGCGAACTGTCTCAACCGAGGAACGCCGTAGCTGCTCCTCTGGGCCTGGGGCTGCCTGCAGTGCCGCAGAAGGAACAGGACTTGAAGTGCAGTAAGAACCGAAGCCCCCGTCCTCTAGGAGGCCCGGTGACTTCAGTCAGGCGGTCCTGGATGGAACGCGAAGACGAGGGCTCCTCTGAGGGCAGGTCCGATTAGGGCACCGCGTAAGACCTCCGCGCCACGTGGGACGTGCCAGAACGGTGTTCGCGAACGTGTGCGAGTGCGGAGGAAACTAAGCTGCTCCGATGGAGAGGGCAGTGCGTTTCCCTACGCTCGCCCTGCACACAGGGGGCTCTGAAGGGCTACGGGCCTGGATGTTGCTTAGCAGACCCAGGTGCACCTGGAGGTACTCAGTGTTCCTCCTGGGAGCAGGGTGCCCCGGCCTGCCTCCCAGGTGTTCAGAAAGCTGTGCTGCCGTTAAAGGCATGCAGAGCAGAGGCCACCGCCTCCTGGAAGCTGCAGCACACCTCCACTTCTGCACGGCGAATCAGGGCCTTACTTCCAGGCATGGGTTCATGCTGGGTGTGCCGGTAGCGACACAGCGTGGTAAGATGCTGACTTTCTCCTCGAGCAGAGTGACTTCAGGTACGAGGGCGGGCCTCGCAGTGTTCCAAGCACAGTGTTCTCTCATGGCAGCTCACACAAGGGCCATGACTGAGTCTTCCTGGGTACTTCGCACTCACAAGCCATGTTGTCCCGAGGGCGTTCGAGGGCTCTGGATATGTAGCGCTCCTCAAGGAACGCGCAGTGTGTTGCTGCCCAGCACTCGGCAGGCACAGAGGTCCTCCGGGGGATCAACCAATGGACCTCGACGTTGCTCCGCCGGCCCACAGGTGTCTGGAGGCACTCAGTGACCTCGGAGGGAAAACGATGCACACCCGTGGGGCCTAGGAGTCCCCGGACGCGTACTTCCTTTAAAATTAAGCACATAAGCGACTGAGAAGTTGTGGAAACAGCTGCATGCCTCCCTTTCTGCACGGCTACTCAGGGCCTAACGTGGAGGCGAGTTCTCACTTCGAGGTTCCCTTTCGCTCTATAGCCGGTCATGCGGACCACCGCCGTGGCCACGGAAGCCCCTGGTTTAGAGAGAGCAAACTCATAATTTTCCCCGAAGCATTCTTCCAGGGCTCACTGGCCTGTCGGGAGCTGGGAAGGTCAGGTAGCTTCAAGGCAGGCATGAATGCCGCCCTCAAAATGGGAAAGCAGGGCTAGTTCCAGCAGGCCCCCGTTTTCATGGGCACACTCAGCGTACATCCCTGTGGCTTCTAACGAGTCCCAAGAGACACCGGTTACCCTGCGTTTCCTTCCCTGAATCAACGTATCGAAGTAGGGAGTCCCGCATCCGGCGAACTGTCTCAACCGAGGAACGCCGTAGCTGCTCCTCTGGGCCTGGGGCTGCCTGCAGTGCCGCAGAAGGAACAGGACTTAAAGTGCAGTAAGAACCCAAGCCGCCGTCCTCTAGGAGGCACGGTGACTTCAGTCAGGAAGTCCTGGATGGAAGGCGAAGACGAGGGCTCCTCTGAGGGCAGCTCCGACTAGGGCACCGCGTAAGACCTCCGCGCCACGTGGGACGTGCCAGAACGGTGTTCGCGAACGTGTGCGAGTGCGGAGGAAACTAAGCTGCTCCAAAGGAGAGGGCAGTGCGTTTCCCTACGCTCGGCCTGCACACACGGGGCTCTGAAGGGCTACGGGCCTGGATGTTCCTTAGCAGACCCAGGTGCACCTGGGGGTACTCAGTGTTCCTGCCGGGAGCAGGGTGCCCCGGCTAGCCTCCCAGGTGTCCAGAAAGCTGTGCTGCCGTTAAAGGCATGCAGAGCAGAGGCCACCGCCTCCTGGAAGCTGCAGCACGCCTCCGCTTCTGCACGGCGAATCAGGGCCTTCCTTCCAGACATGGGTTCATGCTGGGTGTGCCGGTAGCGACACAGCGTGCTACGATGCTGACTTTCTCCTCGAGCAGAGTGACTTCAGGTACGAGGGGGGGCCTCGCAGTGTTCCAAGCACAGTGTTCTCTCATGGCAGCTCACACAAGGGCCATGACTGAGTCTTCCTGGGTACTTCGCACTCACCAGCCATGTTGTCCCGAGGGCGTTCGAGGGCTCTGGAGATGTAGCGCTCCGCAAGGAACGCGCAGTGTGTTGCTGCCCAGCACTCGGCAGGCACAGAGGTCCTCCGGGGGATCAACCAATGGACCTCGACGTTGCTCCGCCGGCCCACAGGTGTCTGGAGGCACTTAGTGACCTCGGAGGGAAAACGATGCACACCCGTGGGGCCTAGGAGTCCCCGGACGCGTACTTCCTTTAAAATAAAGCACATAAGCGACTGAGAAGTTGTGGAAACAACTGCATGCCTCCCTCTCTGCACGGCTACTCAGGGCTTAACCTGGAGGCGAGTTCTCACTTCGAGGTTCCCTTTCGCTCTAGAGCCTGTCATGCGGACTGAGCTGCGGCCATGGAAGCACCTGGTTCAGACAGAGCAAACTCACAATTTTCCCCGCAGCCTTCTTACAGGGTTTCCAGGCCTGTCAGGAGCAGGGAATGTTAAGTAGCTGCAAGGCAGCGTGAATGCGGCCTTCAAAGTGGGAAAGCAAGTCTATTTCCAGCAGGCCCCCATTTCCATGGGCACCCTCAGCATAAACCCCTGCGGTACCTAACTAGTCCAAAGAGACACAGGTTACCCTGTGTTTCCTACCCTGAATGAAATTCTCGAAGTAGGGTGTTCTGCATCAAGCGAACTGCCTCAACCAAGGAACGGCGTAGCTGCTCCTCTGGGCCTGTGGCTATTCAAAAGCCTGCAGCGCCACTGGAAGAAGAGGACTTAAATTGCAGTAAGAACGCAAGCCAACTTTCTCGAGGAGGCACGGTGACTTCAGGCAGGAGGTCCCAGACGGAATGCGACGCCGAGGGTTTCTCTGAGTGCAGCTCGGACTAGGGCATTGCGTAAGACTTCGACGCCATGTGGGATGTGCTAGAACAGTGTTCCTGAGCGTGTGCGAGTGCTGGGGAAATTAGGCTGCTCCAAAAGAGAGTGCGGTGCGTTTCCCTACGCTCGGCATACACAGAGGGGCTCTAAAGGGCTCCGGGCCTGGATATTGCTTAGCAGACCCAGGTGGGCCTGGGGGTACTCAGTGTCCCTGCCGGAAACAGGGTGCCCACGTGAGCCTCCTAGGTGTCCGGCAAACTGTGCTGCAGTTAAAGATAACCAGAGCAGGGGCCACCGCCTCATGGAAACTGCAGCACGCCTCCGCTTCTGCGCGGCCAATCAGAGCCTTACTTCCAGGCATGTGTTCATGCTGGGAGTGCCGGTAGCAACACAGCATGCTAAGAGGCTGAGTTTCTCCACGGGTAGAGTGACTTTAGGTACGAGGTTCTCGAAGTATTCAAAGCACAGTGTTTTCCCCGAAGCATTCTTCCAGGGCTCACTGGCCTGTCGGGAGCTGGGAAGGTCAGGTAGCTTCAAGGCAGGCATGAATGCCGCCCTCAAAATGGGAAAGCAGGGCTAGTTCCAGCAGGCCCCCGTTTTCATGGGCACACTCAGCGTACATCCCTGTGGCTTCTAACGAGTCCCAAGAGACACCGGTTACCCTGCGTTTCCTTCCCTGAATCAACGTATCGAAGTAGGGAGTCCCGCATCCGGCGAACTGTCTCAACCGAGGAACGCCGTAGCTGCTCCTCTGGGCCTGGGGCTGCCTGCAGTGCCGCAGAAGGAACAGGACTTAAAGTGCAGTAAGAACCCAAGCCGCCGTCCTCTAGTAGGCACGGTGACTTCAGTCAGGAGGTCCTGGATGGAAGGCGAAGACGAGGGCTCCTCTGAGGGCAGCTCCGACTAGGGCACCGCGTAAGACCTCCGCGCCACGTGGGACGTGCCAGAACGGTGTTCGCGAACGTGTGCGAGTGCCGAGGAAACTAAGCTGCTCCGAAGGAGAGGGCAGTGCGTTTCCCTACGCTCGGCCTGCACACAGGGGGCTCTGAAGGGCTACGGGCCTGGATGTTCCTTAGCAGACCCAGGTGCACCTGGCGGTACTCAGTGTTCCTGCCGGGAGCAGGGTGCCCCGGCTAGCCTCCCAGGTGTCCAGA
The DNA here is from genome assembly GCF_964374135.1 of Grampus griseus. Lineage (NCBI taxonomy): Eukaryota > Metazoa > Chordata > Mammalia > Artiodactyla > Delphinidae > Grampus > Grampus griseus. The sequence continues at coordinate 1,221,739 of NC_139010.1, forward strand.
AAGCTGTGCTGCCGTTAAAGGCATGCAGAGCAGAGGCCACTGCCTCCTGGAAGCTGCAGCACGCCTCCGCTTCTGCACGGCGAATCAGGGCCTTCCTTCCAGACATGGGTTCATGCTGGGTGTGCCGGTAGCGACACAGCGTGCTAAGATGCTGACTTTCTCCTCGAGCAGAGTGACTTCAGGTACGAGGGCGGGCCTCGCAGTGTTCCAAGCACAGTGTTCTCTCATGGCAGCTCACACAAGGGCCATGACAGAGTCTTCCTGGGCACTTCGCACTCACCAGCCATGTTGTCCCGAGGGCGTTCGAGGGCTCTGGAGAAGTAGTGCTCCTCAAGGAACGCGCAGTGTGTTGCTGCCCAGCACTCGGCAGGCACAGAGGTCCTCCGGGGGATCAACCAATGGACCTCGACATTGCTCCGCTGGCCCACAGGTGTCTGGAGGCACTCAGTGACCTCGGAGGGAAAACGATGCACACCCGTGGGGCCTAGGAGTCCCCGGACGCGTACTTCCTTTAAAATAAAGCACATAAGCGACTGAGAACTCATGGAATCAGCTGCATGCCTCCCTTTCTGCACGGCTACTCAGGGCCTAACCTGGAGGCGAGTTCTCACGTCGAGGTTCCCTTTCGCTCTAGAGCCTGTCAGGCGGACCACCACCGCGGCCATGGAAGCACCTGGTTCAGAGAGAGCAAACTCACAATTTTCCCCGCAGCCTTCTTACAGGGTTTCCAGGCCTGTCAGGAGCAGGGAATGTCAAGTAGCTGCAAGGCAGCGTGAATGCGGCCTTCAAAGTGGGAAAGCAAGTCTATTTCCAGCAGGCCCCCATTTCCATGGGCACCCTCAGCATAAACCCCTGCGGTACCTAACTAGTCCAAAGAGACACAGGTTACCCTGTGTTTCCTACCCTGAATGAAATTCTCGAAGTAGGGTGTTCTGCATCAAGCGAACTGCCTCAACCAAGGAACGGCGTAGCTGCTCCTCTGGGCCTGTGGCTATTCAAAAGCCTGCAGCGCCACTGGAAGAAGAGGACTTAAATTGCAGTAAGAACGCAAGCCAACTTTCTCGAGGAGGCACGGTGACTTCAGGCAGGAGGTCCCAGACGGAATGCGACGCCGAGGGTTTCTCTGAGTGCAGCTCGGACTAGGGCATTGCGTAAGACTTCGACGCCATGTGGGATGTGCTAGAACAGTGTTCCTGAGCGTGTGCGAGTGCTGGGGAAATTAGGCTGCTCCAAAAGAGAGTGCGGTGCGTTTCCCTACGCTCGGCATACACAGAGGGGCTCTAAAGGGCTCCGGGCCTGGATATTGCTTAGCAGACCCAGGTGGGCCTGGGGGTACTCAGTGTCCCTGCCGGAAACAGGGTGCCCACGCGAGCCTCCTAGGTGTCCGGCAAACTGTGCTGCAGTTAAAGATATGCAGAGCAGAGGCCACAGCCTCATGGAAACTGCTGCATGCCTCCACTTCTGTGCGGCCAATCAGGACCTTACCTCCAGTCACGTGTTCATGCTGGGTGCCCCTTTAGCGACACAGCATGGTAAGATGCTGACTTTCTCCTCGAGCAGAGTGACTTTAGGTACGAGGTTCTCGAAGTATTCAATGCAGAGTGTTTTCTCATGGCAGCTCACACAAGGGCCATGACAAAGACTTCCTGGGCACTTCGGACTCACCAGAAATGAGGTCCTGCGGCTGTTCGAGGACTCTGGAAATGTAGTTCTCCTCAAGGAACGTGCAGTGTGTGGCCCGTCACTCGGCACACTCAGAGGGCCTCCACCGGACAGACCAACCGGCCTCGATGTTGCTAAGCCGGCCCACAGGGTTCTGGAGGTACTCAGTGACTTTGGAGGGACAATGATGCACTCCCGAGAGGCCTAGGAGTCTTCAAAGGGGTACTTCCTTGAAAATAAAGCAGAACAGCGACTAAGAACTCATGGAAACAGCTGTATGCCTCCCTTTCTGCCCGGCTACTCGGGACCTAAAATGGAGGCAAGTTCCCACGTTGAGTATCCTTTTAGCTCTAGAGCTTGTCAGGCAGACCACCGCCGCGGCCACGGAGGCACCTGGTTTAGACAGAGCAAACTCATTTTTTTCCAAGAAGCATTCCTACAGGGTTTAACAGGCCTGTCAACAGCAGGGAATGTCATGCAGCTTCAAGGCAGCATGAATGCAGCCTTCAAAATGGGAAAGCAAGGGTAGTTCCAGCAGGCCCCCGTTTCCATGGGCACCCTCAGCATACACCCGTGTGGTTTCTAACAAGTCCAAAGAGACACAGGTTACCCTGTGTTTCCTTTCCTGAATCAACTTCTCGAAGTAGGGTGTTCTGCATCAAGCGAACTGCCTCAACCAAGGAACACCGTAGCTGCTCCTCTGGGCCTGTAGCTATTCAAAAGCCTGCAGTGCCACAGGAAGAAGAGGACTTCAATTGCAGTAGGAACACAAGCCGACTTTCTCTAGGAGGCATGGTGACTTCAGGCAGGATGTCCCAGATGGAATGCGAAGCCGAGGGTTTCTCTGAGTGCAGCTTGGACTAGGGCAATGCGTAAGACTTCGACGCCATGTGGGATGTGCTAGAACAGTGTTCCTGAGCGTGTGCAAGTGCTGGTGAAATTAAGCTGCTCCAAAAAGGAGTGTGGTGCGTTTCCCTATGCTCGGCATACACAGAGGAGCTCTAAAGGGCTACGGGCCTGGATGTTGCTTAGCAGACCCAGGGGGGCCTGGGGGTACTCAGTGTTCCCGTCGGGAACAGGGTGCCCACGCTAGCTTCCAAGGTGTCCAGAAAACGGTGCTGCAGTTAAAGATATGCAAAGCAGAGGCCACCGCCTCATGGAAACTGCAGCACACTGCTGCTTCTGCGTGGCCAATCGGGGCCTAACTTCCAGGCATGTGCTCATGCCAGGTGTGCCGGTAGCGACACAGCATGCTAAGAGGCTGGGTTTATCCTCGGATAGAGTGACTACAGGTACGAGGTCCTCCAAGTATTCAAAGCACAGTGTTTTCTCATGGCAGCTCACACAAGGGCCATGACGAAGTCTTCCTGGGCACTTGGGACTCACCAGCAATGTTGTCCTGAGGCCATTCGAGGACTCTGGAAATGTAGGTCTCCTCAAGGAAGGTACAGGGTGTTGCCCATCACTGGAAACGCACAGAGGGCCTCCGAGGGATCAACCGATGGGCGTTGAAGTTGCTCAGCCGGCCCACAGGTGTCTGGAGGTAGTCAGTGAAATTGGAGGGAAAATGATGCATACCCGAGAGGCCTAGGAGTACTCAAAAGTCTACTTCCTGTAAATTAAAGCACATAAGCCACTAAGAACTCATGGAAACAGCTACCTGCCTCCCTTTCTGCACGGCTACTCAGGGCCTAACCTGGAGGCAAGTTCTCACGTTGGGATTCCCTTTAGCTCTAGAGCTTGTCAGGCGGACCACCACCACGGCCATGGAAGCACCTGGTTCAGACAGAGCAAACTCATAATTTTCCCCGCAGCCTTCTTACAGGGTTTCCAGGCCTGTCAGGAGCAGGGAATGTCAAGTAGCTGCAAGGCAGCGTGAATGCGGCCTTCAAAGTGGGAAAGCAAGTCTATTTCCAGCAGGCCCCCGTTTCCATGGGCACCCTCAGCATACACCCCTGTGGTATCTAACAAGTCCAAAGAGACACAGGTTACCCTGTGTTTCCTACCCTGAATCAACTTCTCGAAGTAGGGAGTTCTGCATCAAGCGAACTGCCTCAACCAAGGAACGGCGTAGCTGCTCCTCTGGGCCTGTGGCTATTCAAAAGCCTGCAGCGCCACTGGAAGAAGAGGACTTAAATTGCAGTAAGAACGCAAGCCAACTTTCTCGAGGAGGCACGGTGACTTCAGGCAGGAGGTCCCAGACGGAATGCGACGCCGAGGGTTTCTCTGAGTGCAGCTCGGACTAGGGCATTGCGTAAGACTTCGACGCCATGTGGGATGTGCTAGAACAGTGTTCCTGAGTGTGTGCGAGTGCTGGGGAAATTAGGCTGCTCCAAAAGAGAGTGCGGTGCGTTTCCCTACACTCGGCATACACAGAGGGGCTCTAAAGGGCTCCGGGCCTGGATATTGCTTAGCAGACCCAGGTGGGCCTGGGGGTACTCAGTGTCCCTGCCGGAAACAGGGTGCCCACGTGAGCCTCCTAGGTGTCCGGCAAACTGTACTGCAGTTAAAGATAACCAGAGCAGGGGCCACCGCCTCATGGAAACTGCAGCACGCCTCCGCTTCTGTGCGGCCAATCAGAGCCTTACTTCCAGGCATGTGTTCATGCTGGGAGTGCCGGTAGCAACACAGCATGCTAAGAGGCTGAGTTTCTCCACGGGTAGAGTGACTACAGGTCCGAGGTCCTCAAAGTATTCAAAGCACAGTGTTTTCCCCGAAGCATTCTTCCAGGGCTCACTGGCCTGTCGGGAGCTGGGAAGGTCAGGTAGCTTCAAGGCAGGCATGAATGCCGCCCTCAAAATGGGAAAGCAGGGCTAGTTCCAGCAGGCCCCCGTTTTCATGGGCACACTCAGCGTACATCCCTGTGGCTTCTAACGAGTCCCAAGAGACACCGGTTACCCTGCGTTTCCTTCCCTGAATCAACGTATCGAAGTAGGGAGTCCCGCATCCGGCGAACTGTCTCAACCGAGGAACGCGGTAGCTGCTCCTCTGGGCCTGGGGCTGCCTGCAGTGCCGCAGAAGGAACAGGACTTGAAGTGCAGTAAGAACCCAAGCCGCCGTCCTCTAGGAGGCACGGTGACTTCAGTCAGGAGGTCCTGGATGGAAGGCGAAGACGAGGGCTCCTCTGAGGGCAGCTCCGACTAGGGCACCGCGTAAGACCTCCACGCCACGTGGGACGTGCCAGAACGGTGTTCGCGAACGTGTGCGAGTGCCGAGGAAACTACGCTGCTCCGAAGGAGATGGCAGTGCGTTTCCCTACGCTCGGCCTGCACACAGGGGGCTCTGAAGGGCCACGGGCCTGGATGTTCCTTAGCAGACCCAGGTGCACCTGGGGGTACTCAGTGTTCCTGCTGGGAGCAGGGTGCCCCGGCTATTCTCAGTGTTCTCTCATGGCAGCTCACACAAGGGCCATGACTGAGTCTTCCTGGGTACTTCGCACTCACCAGCCATGTTGTCCCGAGGGCGTTCGAGGGCTCTGGAGATGTAGCGCTCCTCAAGGAACGCGCAGTGTGTTGCTGCCCAGCACTCAGCAGGCACAGATGTCCTCCGGAGGATCAACCAATGGACCTCGACATTGCTCCGCCGGCCCACAGGTGTCTGGAGGCACACAGTGACCTCGGAGGGAAAACGATGCACACCCGTGGGGCCTAGGAGTCCCCGGACGCGTACTTCCTTTAAAATAAAGCACAGAAGCGACTGAGAACTCGTGGAAACAGCTGCATGCCTCCCTTTCTGCACGGCTACTCAGGGCCTAACCTGGAGGCGAGTTCTCACGTCGAGGTTCCCTTTCGCTCTAGAGCCTGTCATGCGGACCGAGCTGCGGCTACGGAAGCACCTGGTTTAGAGAGAGCAAACTCATAATTTTACCCGAAGCATTCTTCCAGGGCTCACTGGCCTGTCGGGAGCCGGGAATGTCAGGTAGCTTCAAGGCAGGCATGAATGCCGCCCTCAAAACGGGAAAGCAGGGCTAGTTCCAGCAGGCCCCCATTTTCATGGGCACACTCAGCATACATCCCTGTTGCTTCTAAGGACTCCCAAGAGACACCGGTTACCCTGCGTTTCCTTCCCTGAATCAACTTATCGAAGTAGGAAGTCCCGCATCCGGCGAACTGTCTCAACCGAGGAACGCCGTAGCTGCTCCTCTGTGCCTGGGTCTGCCTGCAGTGCCGCAGAAGGAACAGGACTTAAAGTGCAGTAAGAACCCAAGCCGCCGTCCTCTAGGAGGCACGGTGACTTCAGTCAGGAGGTCCTGGATGGAACGCGAAGACGAGGGCTCCTCTGAGGGCAGGTCCAATTAGGGCACCGCGTAAGAACTCCGCGCCACATGGGACGTGCCAGCACGGTGTTCGCGAACGTGAGCGAGTGCCGAGGAAACTAAGCTGCTCCAAAGGAGAGGGCAGTGCGTTTCCCTATGATCGGCCTGCACACAGGGGGCTCTGAAGGGCTACGGGCCTGGATGTTGCTTAGCAGACCCAGGTGCACCTGGGGGTACTCAGTGTTCCTGCTGGGAGCAGGGTGCCCCGGCTAGCCTCCCAGGTGTCCAGAAAGCTGTGCTGCCGTTAAAGGCATGCAGAGCAGAGGCCACCGCCTCCTGGAAGCTGCAGCACGCCTCCGCTTCTGCACGGCGAATCAGGGCCTTACTTCCAGGCATGGGTTCATGCTGGGTGTGCCGGTAGCGACACAGCGTGCTAAGATGCTGACTTTCTCCTCGAGCAGAGTGACTTCAGGTACGAGGGCGGGCCTCGCAGTGTTCCAAGCACAGTGTTCTCTCATGGCAGCTCACACAAGGGCCATGACAGAGTCTTCCTGGGCACTTCGCACTCACCAGCCATGTTGTCCCGAGGGCGTTCGAGGGCTCTGGAGAAGTAGTGCTCCTCAAGGAACGCGCAGTGTGTTGCTGCCCAGCACTCGGCAGGCACAGAGGTCCTCCGGGGGATCAACCAATGGACCTCGACGTTGCTCCGCCGGCCCACAGGTGTCTGGAGGCACTCAGTGACCTCGGAGGGAAAACGATGCACACCCGTGGGGCCTAGGAGTCCCCGGACGCGTACTTCCTTTAAAATAAAGCACATAAGCGACTGAGAACTCATGGAATCAGCTGCATGCCTCCCTTTCTGCACGGCTACTCAGGGCCTAACCTGGAGGCGAGTTCTCACGTCGAGGTTCCCTTTCGCTCTAGAGCCTGTCAGGCGGACCACCACCGCGGCCATGGAAGCACCTGGTTCAGACAGAGCAAACTCACAATTTTCCCCGCAGCCTTCTTACAGGGTTTCCAGGCCTGTCAGGAGCAGGGAATGTCAAGTAGCTGCAAGGCAGCGTGAATGCGGCCTTCAAAGTGGGAAAGCAAGTCTATTTCCAGCAGGCCCCCATTTCCATGGGCACCCTCAGCATAAACCCCTGCGGTACCTAACTAGTCCAAAGAGACACAGGTTACCCTGTGTTTCCTACCCTGAATGAAATTCTCGAAGTAGGGTGTTCTGCATCAAGCGAACTGCCTCAACCAAGGAACGGCGTAGCTGCTCCTCTGGGCCTGTGGCTATTCAAAAGCCTGCAGCGCCACTGGAAGAAGAGGACTTAAATTGCAGTAAGAACGCAAGCCAACTTTCTCGAGGAGGCACGGTGACTTCAGGCAGGAGGTCCCAGACGGAATGCGACGCCGAGGGTTTCTCTGAGTGCAGCTCGGACTAGGGCATTGCGTAAGACTTCGACGCCATGTGGGATGTGCTAGAACAGTGTTCCTGAGCGTGTGCGAGTGCTGGGGAAATTAGGCTGCTCCAAAAGAGAGTGCGGTGCGTTTCCCTACGCTCGGCATACACAGAGGGGCTCTAAAGGGCTCCGGGCCTGGATATTGCTTAGCAGACCCAGGTGGGCCTGGGGGTACTCAGTGTCCCTGCCGGAAACAGGGTGCCCACGCGAGCCTCCTAGGTGTCCGGCAAACTGTGCTGCAGTTAAAGATATGCAGAGCAGAGGCCACAGCCTCATGGAAACTGCTGCATGCCTCCACTTCTGTGCGGCCAATCAGGACCTTACCTCCAGTCACGTGTTCATGCTGGGTGCCCCTTTAGCGACACAGCATGGTAAGATGCTGACTTTCTCCTCGAGCAGAGTGACTTTAGGTACGAGGTTCTCGAAGTATTCAATGCAGAGTGTTTTCTCATGGCAGCTCACACAAGGGCCATGACAAAGACTTCCTGGGCACTTCGGACTCACCAGAAATGAGGTCCTGCGGCTGTTCGAGGACTCTGGAAATGTAGTTCTCCTCAAGGAACGTGCAGTGTGTGGCCCGTCACTCGGCACACTCAGAGGGCCTCCACCGGACAGACCAACCGGCCTCGATGTTGCTAAGCCGGCCCACAGGGTTCTGGAGGTACTCAGTGACTTTGGAGGGACAATGATGCACTCCCGAGAGGCCTAGGAGTCTTCAAAGGGGTACTTCCTTGAAAATAAAGCAGAACAGCGACTAAGAACTCATGGAAACAGCTGTATGCCTCCCTTTCTGCCCGGCTACTCGGGACCTAAAATGGAGGCAAGTTCCCACGTTGAGTATCCTTTTAGCTCTAGAGCTTGTCAGGCAGACCACCGCCGTGGCCACGGAGGCACCTGGTTTAGACAGAGCAAACTCATTTTTTTCCAAGAAGCATTCCTACAGGGTTTAACAGGCCTGTCAACAGCAGGGAATGTCATGCAGCTTCAAGGCAGCATGAATGCAGCCTTCAAAATGGGAAAGCAAGGGTAGTTCCAGCAGGCCCCCGTTTCCATGGGCACCCTCAGCATACACCCGTGTGGTTTCTAACAAGTCCAAAGAGACACAGGTTACCCTGTGTTTCCTTTCCTGAATCAACTTCTCGAAGTAGGGTGTTCTGCATCAAGCGAACTGCCTCAACCAAGGAACACCGTAGCTGCTCCTCTGGGCCTGTAGCTATTCAAAAGCCTGCAGTGCCACAGGAAGAAGAGGACTTCAATTGCAGTAGGAACACAAGCCGACTTTCTCTAGGAGGCATGGTGACTTCAGGCAGGATGTCCCAGATGGAATGCGAAGCCGAGGGTTTCTCTGAGTGCAGCTCGGACTAGGGCAATGCGTAAGACTTCGACGCCATGTGGGATGTGCTAGAACAGTGTTCCTGAGCGTGTGCAAGTGCTGGTGAAATTAAGCTGCTCCAAAAAGGAGTGTGGTGCGTTTCCCTATGCTCGGCATACACAGAGGAGCTCTAAAGGGCTACGGGCCTGGATGTTGCTTAGCAGACCCAGGGGGGCCTGGGGGTACTCAGTGTTCCCGTCGGGAACAGGGTGCCCACGCTAGCTTCCAAGGTGTCCAGAAAACGGTGCTGCAGTTAAAGATATGCAAAGCAGAGGCCACCGCCTCATGGAAACTGCAGCACACCGCTGCTTCTGCGTGGCCAATCAGGGCCTAACTTCCAGGCATGTGCTCATGCCAGGTGTGCCGGTAGCGACACAGCATGCTAAGAGGCTGGGTTTATCCTCGGATAGAGTGACTACAGGTACGAGGTCCTCCAAGTATTCAAAGCACAGTGTTTTCTCATGGCAGCTCACACAAGGGCCATGACGAAGTCTTCCTGGGCACTTGGGACTCACCAGCAATGTTGTCCTGAGGCCATTCGAGGACTCTGGAAATGTAGGTCTCCTCAAGGAAGGTACAGGGTGTTGCCCATCACTGGAAACGCACAGAGGGCCTCCGAGGGATCAACCGATGGGCGTTGAAGTTGCTCAGCCGGCCCACAGGTGTCTGGAGGTAGTCAGTGAAATTGGAGGGAAAATGATGCATACCCGAGAGGCCTAGGAGTACTCAAAAGTCTACTTCCTGTAAATTAAAGCACATAAGCCACTAAGAACTCATGGAAACAGCTACCTGCCTCCCTTTCTGCACGGCTACTCAGGGCCTAACCTGGAGGCAAGTTCTCACGTTGGGATTCCCTTTAGCTCTAGAGCTTGTCAGGCGGACCACCACCACGGCCATGGAAGCACCTGGTTCAGACAGAGCAAACTCATAATTTTCCCCGCAGCCTTCTTACAGGGTTTCCAGGCCTGTCAGGAGCAGGGAATGTCAAGTAGCTGCAAGGCAGCGTGAATGCGGCCTTCAAAGTGGGAAAGCAAGTCTATTTCCAGCAGGCCCCCGTTTCCATGGGCACCCTCAGCATACACCCCTGTGGTATCTAACAAGTCCAAAGAGACACAGGTTACCCTGTGTTTCCTACCCTGAATCAACTTCTCGAAGTAGGGAGTTCTGCATCAAGCGAACTGCCTCAACCAAGGAACGGCGTAGCTGCTCCTCTGGGCCTGTGGCTATTCAAAAGCCTGCAGCGCCACTGGAAGAAGAGGACTTAAATTGCAGTAAGAACGCAAGCCAACTTTCTCGAGGAGGCACGGTGACTTCAGGCAGGAGGTCCCAGACGGAATGCGACGCCGAGGGTTTCTCTGAGTGCAGCTCGGACTAGGGCATTGCGTAAGACTTCGACGCCATGTGGGATGTGCTAGAACAGTGTTCCTGAGCGTGTGCGAGTGCTGGGGAAATTAGGCTGCTCCAAAAGAGAGTGCGGTGCGTTTCCCTACACTCGGCATACACAGAGGGGCTCTAAAGGGCTCCGGGCCTGGATATTGCTTAGCAGACCCAGGTGGGCCTGGGGGTACTCAGTGTCCCTGCCGGAAACAGGGTGCCCACGTGAGCCTCCTAGGTGTCCGGCAAACTGTACTGCAGTTAAAGATAACCAGAGCAGGGGCCACCGCCTCATGGAAACTGCAGCACGCCTCCGCTTCTGTGCGGCCAATCAGAGCCTTACTTCCAGGCATGTGTTCATGCTGGGAGTGCCGGTAGCAACACAGCATGCTAAGAGGCTGAGTTTCTCCACGGGTAGAGTGACTACAGGTCCGAGGTCCTCAAAGTATTCAAAGCACAGTGTTTTCCCCGAAGCATTCTTCCAGGGCTCACTGGCCTGTCGGGAGCTGGGAAGGTCAGGTAGCTTCAAGGCAGGCATGAATGCCGCCCTCAAAATGGGAAAGCAGGGCTAGTTCCAGCAGGCCCCCGTTTTCATGGGCACACTCAGCGTACATCCCTGTGGCTTCTAACGAGTCCCAAGAGACACCGGTTACCCTGCGTTTCCTTCCCTGAATCAACGTATCGAAGTAGGGAGTCCCGCATCCGGCGAACTGTCTCAACCGAGGAACGCGGTAGCTGCTCCTCTGGGCCTGGGGCTGCCTGCAGTGCCGCAGAAGGAACAGGACTTAAAGTGCAGTAAGAACCCAAGCCGCCGTCCTCTAGGAGGCACGGTGACTTCAGTCAGGAGGTCCTGGATGGAAGGCGAAGACGAGGGCTCCTCTGAGGGCAGCTCCGACTAGGGCACCGCGTAAGACCTCCACGCCACGTGGGACGTGCCAGAACGGTGTTCGCGAACGTGTGCGAGTGCCGAGGAAACTACGCTGCTCCGAAGGAGATGGCAGTGCATTTCCCTACGCTCGGCCTGCACACAGGGGGCTCTGAAGGGCCACGGGCCTGGATGTTCCTTAGCAGACCCAGGTGCACCTGGGGGTACTCAGTGTTCCTGCTGGGAGCAGGGTGCCCCGGCTATTCTCAGTGTTCTCTCATGGCAGCTCACACAAGGGCCATGACTGAGTCTTCCTGGGTACTTCGCACTCACCAGCCATGTTGTCCCGAGGGCGTTCGAGGGCTCTGGAGATGTAGCGCTCCTCAAGGAACGCGCAGTGTGTTGCTGCCCAGCACTCAGCAGGCACAGATGTCTTCCGGAGGATCAACCAATGGACCTCGACATTGCTCCGCCGGCCCACAGGTGTCTGGAGGCACACAGTGACCTCGGAGGGAAAACGATGCACACCCGTGGGGCCTAGGAGTCCCCGGACGCGTACTTCCTTTAAAATAAAGCACAGAAGCGACTGAGAACTCGTGGAAACAGCTGCATGCCTCCCTTTCTGCACGGCTACTCAGGGCCTAACCTGGAGGCGAGTTCTCACGTCGAGGTTCCCTTTCGCTCTAGAGCCTGTCATGCGGACCGAGCTGCGGCTACGGAAGCACCTGGTTTAGAGAGAGCAAACTCATAATTTTACCCGAAGCATTCTTCCAGGGCTCACTGGCCTGTCGGGAGCCGGGAATGTCAGGTAGCTTCAAGGCAGGCATGAATGCCGCCCTCAAAACGGGAAAGCAGGGCTAGTTCCAGCAGGCCCCCATTTTCATGGGCACACTCAGCATACATCCCTGTTGCTTCTAAGGACTCCCAAGAGACACCGGTTACCCTGCGTTTCCTTCCCTGAATCAACTTATCGAAGTAGGAAGTCCCGCATCCGGCGAACTGTCTCAACCGAGGAACGCCGTAGCTGCTCCTCTGTGCCTGGGTCTGCCTGCAGTGCCGCAGAAGGAACAGGACTTAAAGTGCAGTAAGAACCCAAGCCGCCGTCCTCTAGGAGGCACGGTGACTTAAGTCAGGAGGTCCTGGATGGAACGCGAAGACGAGGGCTCCTCTGAGGGCAGGTCCAATTAGGGCACCGCGTAAGAACTCCGCGCCACGTGGGACGTGCCAGCACGGTGTTCGCGAACGTGTGCGAGTGCCGAGGAAACTAAGCTGCTCCAAAGGAGAGGGCAGTGCGTTTCCCTATGATCGGCCTGCACACAGGGGGCTCTGAAGGGCTACGGGCCTGGATGTTGCTTAGCAGACCCAGGTGCACCTGGGGGTACTCAGTGTTCCTGCTGGGAGCAGGGTGCCCCGGCTAGCCTCCCAGGTGTCCAGAAAGCTGTGCTGCCGTTAAAGGCATGCAGAGCAGAGGCCACCGCCTCCTGGAAGCTGCAGCACGCCTCCGCTTCTCCACGGCGAATCAGGGCCTTACTTCCAGGCATGGGTTCATGCTGGGTGTGCCGGTAGCGACACAGCGTGCTAAGATGCTGACTTTCTCCTCGAGCAGAGTGACTTCAGGTATGGGGAGTGCCTCGCAGTGTTTCAAGCACAGTGTTCTCTCATGGCAGCTCACACAAGGGCCATGAGAGAGTCTTCCTGGGTACTTCGCACTCACCAGCCATGTTGTCCCGAGGGCGTTCGAGGGCTCTGGAGATGTAGCGCTCCTCAAGGAACGCGCAGTGTGTTGCTGCCCAGCACTCGGCAGGCACAGAGGTCCTCCGTGGGATCAACCAATGGACCTCGACGTTGCTCTGCCGGCCCACAGGTGTCTGGAGGCACTTAGTGACCTCGGAGGGAAAACGATGCACACCCGTGGGGCCTAGGAGTCCCCGGACGCGTACTTCCTTTAAAATAAAGCACATAAGCGACTGAGAAGTTGTGGAAACAACTGCATGCCTCCCTCTCTGCACGGCTACTCAGGGCTTAACCTGGAGGCGAGTTCTCACTTCGAGGTTCCCTTTCGCTCTAGAGCCTGTCATGCGGACTGAGCTGCGGCCATGGAAGCACCTGGTTCAGACAGAGCAAACTCACAATTTTCCCCGCAGCCTTCTTACAGGGTTTCCAGGCCTGTCAGGAGCAGGGAATGTTAAGTAGCTGCAAGGCAGCGTGAATGCGGCCTTCAAAGTGGGAAAGCAAGTCTATTTCCAGCAGGCCCCCATTTCCATGGGCACCCTCAGCATAAACCCCTGCGGTACCTAACTAGTCCAAAGAGACACAGGTTACCCTGTGTTTCCTACCCTGAATGAAATTCTCGAAGTAGGGTGTTCTGCATCAAGCGAACTGCCTCAACCAAGGAACGGCGTAGCTGCTCCTCTGGGCCTGTGGCTATTCAAAAGCCTGCAGCGCCACTGGAAGAAGAGGACTTAAATTGCAGTAAGAACGCAAGCCAACTTTCTCGAGGAGGCACGGTGACTTCAGGCAGGAGGTCCCAGACGGAATGCGACGCCGAGGGTTTCTCTGAGTGCAGCTCGGACTAGGGCATTGCGTGAGACTTCGACGCCATGTGGGATGTGCTAGAACAGTGTTCCTGAGCGTGTGCGAGTGCTGGGGAAATTAGGCTGCTCCAAAAGAGAGTGCGGTGCGTTTCCCTACGCCCGGCATACACAGAGGGGCTCTAAAGGGCTCCGGGCCTGGATATTGCTTAGCAGACCCAGGTGGGCCTGGGGGTACTCAGTGTCCCTGCCGGAAACAGGGTGCCCACGTGAGCCTCCTAGGTGTCCGGCAAACTGTGCTGCAGTTAAAGATATGCAGAGCAGAGGCCACAGCCTCATGGAAACTGCTGCATGCCTCCACTTCTGTGTGGCCAATCAGGACCTTACCTCCAGTCACGTGTTCATGCTGGGTGCCCCTTTAGCGACACAGCATGGTAAGATGCTGACTTTCTCCTCGAGCAGAGTGACTTTAGGTACGAGGTTCTCGAAGTATTCAATGCAGAGTGTTTTCTCATGGCAGCTCACACAAGGGCCATGACAAAGACTTCCTGGGCACTTCGGACTCACCAGAAATGAGGTCCTGCGGCTGTTCGAGGACTCTGGAAATGTAGTTCTCCTCAAGGAACGTGCAGTGTGTGGCCCGTCACTCGGCACACTCAGAGGGCCTCCACCGGACAGACCAACCGGCCTCGATGTTGCTAAGCCGGCCCACAGGGTTCTGGAGGTACTCAGTGACTTTGGAGGGACAATGATGCACTCCCGAGAGGCCTAGGAGTCTTCAAAGGGGTACTTCCTTGAAAATAAAGCAGAACAGCGACTAAGAACTCATGGAAACAGCTGTATGCCTCCCTTTCTGCCCGGCTACTTGGGACCTAAAATGGAGGCAAGTTCCCACGTTGAGTATCCTTTTAGCTCTAGAGCTTGTCAGGCAGACCACCGCCGCGGCCACGGAGGCACCTGGTTTAGACAGAGCAAACTCATTTTTTTCCAAGAAGCATTCCTACAGGGTTTAACAGGCCTGTCAACAGCAGGGAATGTCATGCAGCTTCAAGGCAGCATGAATGCAGCCTTCAAAATGGGAAAGCAAGGGTAGTTCCAGCAGGCCCCCGTTTCCATGGGCACCCTCAGCATACACCCGTGTGGTTTCTAACAAGTCCAAAGAGACACAGGTTACCCTGTGTTTCCTTTCCTGAATCAACTTCTCGAAGTAGGGTGTTCTGCATCAAGCGAACTGCCTCAACCAAGGAACACCGTAGCTGCTCCTCTGGGCCTGTAGCTATTCAAAAGCCTGCAGTGCCACAGGAAGAAGAGGACTTCAATTGCAGTAGGAACACAAGCCGACTTTCTCTAGGAGGCATGGTGACTTCAGGCAGGATGTCCCAGATGGAATGCGAAGCCGAGGGTTTCTCTGAGTGCAGCTCGGACTAGGGCAATGCGTAAGACTTCGACGCCATGTGGGATGTGCTAGAACAGTGTTCCTGAGCGTGTGCAAGTGCTGGTGAAATTAAGCTGCTCCAAAAAGGAGTGTGGTGCGTTTCCCTATGCTCGGCATACACAGAGGAGCTCTAAAGGGCTACGGGCCTGGATGTTGCTTAGCAGACCCAGGGGGGCCTGGGGGTACTCAGTGTTCCCGTCGGGAACAGGGTGCCCACGCTAGCTTCCAAGGTGTCCAGAAAACGGTGCTGCAGTTAAAGATATGCAAAGCAGAGGCCACCGCCTCATGGAAACTGCAGCACACCGCTGCTTCTGCGTGGCCAATCGGGGCCTAACTTCCAGGCATGTGCTCATGCCAGGTGTGCCGGTAGCGACACAGCATGCTAAGAGGCTGAGTTTATCCTCGGATAGAGTGACTACAGGTACGAGGTCCTCCAAGTATTCAAAGCACAGTGTTTTCTCATGGCAGCTCACACAAGGGCCATGACGAAGTCTTCCTGGGCACTTGGGACTCACCAGCAATGTTGTCCTGAGGCCATTCGAGGACTCTGGAAATGTAGGTCTCCTCAAGGAAGGTACAGGGTGTTGCCCATCACTGGAAACGCACAGAGGGCCTCCGAGGGATCAACTGATGGGCGTTGAAGTTGCTCAGCCGGCCCACAGGTGTCTGGAGGTAGTCAGTGAAATTGGAGGGAAAATGATGCATACCCGAGAGGCCTAGGAGTACTCAAAAGTCTACTTCCTGTAAATTAAAGCACATAAGCCACTAAGAACTCATGGAAACAGCTACCTGCCTCCCTTTCTGCACGGCTACTCAGGGCCTAACCTGGAGTCAAGTCCTCACGTTGGGATTCCCTTTAGCTCTAGAGCTTGTCAGGCGGACCACCACCACGGCCATGGAAGCACCTGGTTCAGACAGAGCAAACTCATAATTTTCCCCGCAGCCTTCTTACAGGGTTTCCAGGCCTGTCAGGAGCAGGGAATGTCAAGTAGCTGCAAGGCAGCGTGAATGCGGCCTTCAAAGTGGGAAAGCAAGTCTATTTCCAGCAGGCCCCCGTTTCCATGGGCACCCTCAGCATACACCCCTGTGGTATCTAACAAGTCCAAAGAGACACAGGTTACCCTGTGTTTCCTACCCTGAATCAACTTCTCGAAGTAGGGAGTTCTGCATCAAGCGAACTGCCTCAACCAAGGAACGGCGTAGCTGCTCCTCTGGGCCTGTGGCTATTCAAAAGCCTGCAGCGCCACTGGAAGAAGAGGACTTAAATTGCAGTAAGAACGCAAGCCAACTTTCTCGAGGAGGCACGGTGACTTCAGGCAGGAGGTCCCAGACGGAATGCGACGCCGAGGGTTTCTCTGAGTGCAGCTCGGACTAGGGCATTGCGTAAGACTTCGACGCCATGTGGGATGTGCTAGAACAGTGTTCCTGAGCGTGTGTGAGTGCTGGGGAAATTAGGCTGCTCCAAAAGAGAGTGCGGTGCGTTTCCCTACGCTCGGCATACACAGAGGGGCTCTAAAGGGCTCCGGGCCTGGATATTGCTTAGCAGACCCAGGTGGGCCTGGGGGGTACTCAGTGTCCCTGCCGGGAACAGGGTGCCCACGCGAGCCTCCTAGGTGTCCGGCAAACTGTGCTGCAGTTAAAGATATGCAGAGCAGAGGCCACAGCCTCATGGAAACTGCTGCATGCCTCCACTTCTGTGCGGCCAATCAGGACCTTACCTCCAGTCACGTGTTCATGCTGGGTGCCCCTTTAGCGACACAGCATGGTAAGATGCTGACTTTCTCCTCGAGCAGAGTGACTTTAGGTACGAGGTTCTCGAAGTATTCAATGCAGAGTGTTTTCTCATGGCAGCTCACACAAGGGCCATGACAAAGACTTCCTGGGCACTTCGGACTCACCAGAAATGAGGTCCTGCGGCTGTTCGAGGACTCTGGAAATGTAGTTCTCCTCAAGGAACGTGCAGTGTGTGGCCCGTCACTCGGCACACTCAGAGGGCCTCCACCGGACAGACCAACCGGCCTCGATGTTGCTAAGCCGGCCCACAGGGTTCTGGAGGTACTCAGTGACTTTGGAGGGACAATGATGCACTCCCGAGAGGCCTAGGAGTCTTCAAAGGGGTACTTCCTTGAAAATAAAGCAGAACAGCGACTAAGAACTCATGGAAACAGCTGTATGCCTCCCTTTCTGCCCGGCTACTCGGGACCTAAAATGGAGGCAAGTTCCCACGTTGAGTATCCTTTTAGCTCTAGAGCTTGTCAGGCAGACCACCGCCGCGGCCACGGAGGCACCTGGTTTAGACAGAGCAAACTCATTTTTTTCCAAGAAGCATTCCTACAGGGTTTAACAGGCCTGTCAACAGCAGGGAATGTCATGCAGCTTCAAGGCAGCATGAATGCAGCCTTCAAAATGGGAAAGCAAGGGTAGTTCCAGCAGGCCCCCGTTTCCATGGGCACCCTCAGCATACACCCGTGTGGTTTCTAACAAGTCCAAAGAGACACAGGTTACCCTGTGTTTCCTTTCCTGAATCAACTTCTCGAAGTAGGGTGTTCTGCATCAAGCGAACTGCCTCAACCAAGGAACACCGTAGCTGCTCCTCTGGGCCTGTAGCTATTCAAAAGCCTGCAGTGCCACAGGAAGAAGAGGACTTCAATTGCAGTAGGAACACAAGCCGACTTTCTCTAGGAGGCATGGTGACTTCAGGCAGGATGTCCCAGATGGAATGCGAAGCCGAGGGTTTCTCTGAGTGCAGCTCGGACTAGGGCAATGCGTAAGACTTCGACGCCATGTGGGATGTGCTAGAACAGTGTTCCTGAGCGTGTGCAAGTGCTGGTGAAATTAAGCTGCTCCAAAAAGGAGTGTGGTGCGTTTCCCTATGCTCGGCATACACAGAGGAGCTCTAAAGGGCTACGGGCCTGGATGTTGCTTAGCAGACCCAGGGGGGCCTGGGGGTACTCAGTGTTCCCGTCGGGAACAGGGTGCCCACGCTAGCTTCCAAGGTGTCCAGAAAACGGTGCTGCAGTTAAAGATATGCAAAGCAGAGGCCACCGCCTCATGGAAACTGCAGCACACCGCTGCTTCTGCGTGGCCAATCGGGGCCTAACTTCCAGGCATGTGCTCATGCCAGGTGTGCCGGTAGCGACACAGCATGCTAAGAGGCTGAGTTTATCCTCGGATAGAGTGACTACAGGTACGAGGTCCTCCAAGTATTCAAAGCACAGTGTTTTCTCATGGCAGCTCACACAAGGGCCATGACGAAGTCTTCCTGGGCACTTGGGACTCACCAGCAATGTTGTCCTGAGGCCATTCGAGGACTCTGGAAATGTAGGTCTCCTCAAGGAAGGTACAGGGTGTTGCCCATCACTGGAAACGCACAGAGGGCCTCCGAGGGATCAACCGATGGGCGTTGAAGTTGCTCAGCCGGCCCACAGGTGTCTGGAGGTAGTCAGTGAAATTGGAGGGAAAATGATGCATACCCGAGAGGCCTAGGAGTACTCAAAAGTCTACTTCCTGTAAATTAAAGCACATAAGCCACTAAGAACTCATGGAAACAGCTACCTGCCTCCCTTTCTGCACGGCTACTCAGGGCCTAACCTGGAGGCAAGTCCTCACGTTGGGATTCCCTTTAGCTCTAGAGCTTGTCAGGCGGACCACCACCACGGCCATGGAAGCACCTGGTTCAGACAGAGCAAACTCATAATTTTCCCCGCAGCCTTCTTACAGGGTTTCCAGGCCTGTCAGGAGCAGGGAATGTCAAGTAGCTGCAAGGCAGCGTGAATGCGGCCTTCAAAGTGGGAAAGCAAGTCTATTTCCAGCAGGCCCCCGTTTCCATGGGCACCCTCAGCATACACCCCTGTGGTATCTAACAAGTCCAAAGAGACACAGGTTACCCTGTGTTTCCTACCCTGAATCAACTTCTCGAAGTAGGGAGTTCTGCATCAAGCGAACTGCCTCAACCAAGGAACGGCGTAGCTGCTCCTCTGGGCCTGTGGCTATTCAAAAGCCTGCAGCGCCACTGGAAGAAGAGGACTTAAATTGCAGTAAGAACGCAAGCCAACTTTCTCGAGGAGGCACGGTGACTTCAGGCAGGAGGTCCCAGACGGAATGCGACGCCGAGGGTTTCTCTGAGTGCAGCTCGGACTAGGGCATTGCGTAAGACTTCGACGCCATGTGGGATGTGCTAGAACAGTGTTCCTGAGCGTGTGCGAGTGCTGGGGAAATTAGGCTGCTCCAAAAGAGAGTGCGGTGCGTTTCCCTACGCTCGGCATACACAGAGGGGCTCTAAAGGGCTCCGGGCCTGGATATTGCTTAGCAGACCCAGGTGGGCCTGGGGGTACTCAGTGTCCCTGCCGGAAACAGGGTGCCCACGTGAGCCTCCTAGGGGTCCGGCAAACTGTGCTGCAGTTAAAGATAACCAGAGCAGGGGCCACCGCCTCATGGAAACTGCAGCACGCCTCCGCTTCTGTGCGGCCAATCAGAGCCTTACTTCCAGGCATGTGTTCATGCTGGGAGTGCCAGTAGCAAAACAGCATGCTAAGAGGCTGAGTTTCTCCACTGGTAGAGTGACTACAGGTCCGAGGTCCTCAAAGTATTTAAAGCACAGTGTTTTCCCCGAAGCATTCTTCCAGGGCTCACTGGCCTGTCGGGAGCTGGGAAGGTCAGGTAGCTTCAAGGCAGGCATGAATGCCGCCCTCAAAATGGGAAAGCAGGGCTAGTTCCAGCAGGCCCCCGTTTTCATGGGCACACTCAGCGTACATCCCTGTGGCTTCTAACGAGTCCCAAGAGACACCGGTTACCCTGCGTTTCCTTCCCTGAATCAACGTATCGAAGTAGGGAGTCCCGCATCCGGCGAACTGTCTCAACCGAGGAACGCCGTAGCTGCTCCTCTGGGCCTGGGGCTGCCTGCAGTGCCGCAGAAGGAACAGGACTTAAATGCAGTAAGAACCCAAGCCGCCGTCCTCTAGGAGGCACGGTGACTTCAGTCAGGAGGTCCTGGATGGAAGGCGAAGACGAGGGCTCCTCTGAGGGCAGCTCCGACTAGGGCACCGCGTAAGACCTCCACGCCACGTGGGACGTGCCAGAACGGTGTTCGCGAACGTGTGCGAGTGCCGAGGAAACTACGCTGCTCCAAAGGAGAGGGCAGTGCGTTTCCCTACGCTCGGCCTGCACACAGGGGGCTCTGAAGGGCCACGGGCCTGGATGTTGCTTAGCAGACCCAAGTGCACCTGGGGGTACTCAGTGTTCCTGCTGGGAGCAGGGTGCCCCGGCTAGCCTCAGTGTTCTCTCATGGCAGCTCACACAAGGGCCATGACTGAGTCTTCCTGGGTACTTCGCACTCACCAGCCATGTTGTCCCGAGGGCGTTCGAGGGCTCTGGAGATGTAGCGCTCCTCAAGGAACGCGCAGTGTGTTGCTGCCCAGCACTCGGCAGGCACAGAGGTCCTCCGGGGGATCAACCAATGGACCTCGACGTTGCTCCGCCGGCCCACAGGTGTCTGGAGGCACTCAGTGACCTCGGAGGGAAAACGATGCACACCCGTGGGGCCTAGGAGTCCCCGGACGCGTACTTCCTTTAAAATTAAGCACATAAGCGACTGAGAAGTTGTGGAAACAGCTGCATGCCTCCCTTTCTGCACGGCTACTCAGGGCCTAACGTGGAGGCGAGTTCTCACTTCGAGGTTCCCTTTCGCTCTATAGCCGGTCATGCGGACCACCGCCGTGGCCACGGAAGCCCCTGGTTTAGAGAGAGCAAACTCATAATTTTCCCCGAAGCATTCTTCCAGGGCTCACTGGCCTGTCGGGAGCTGGGAAGGTCAGGTAGCATCAAGGCAGGCATGAATGCCGCCCTCAAAATGGGAAAGCAGGGCTAGTTCCAGCAGGCCCCCGTTTTCATGGGCACACTCAGCGTACATCCCTGTGGCTTCTAACGAGTCCCAAGAGACACCGGTTACCCTGCGTTTCCTTCCCTGAATCAACGTATCGAAGTAGGGAGTCCCGCATCCGGCGAACTGTCTCAACCGAGGAACGCCGTAGCTGCTCCTCTGGGCCTGGGGCTGCCTGCAGTGCCGCAGAAGGTACAGGACTTAAAGTGCAGTAAGAACCCAAGCCGCCGTCCTCTAGGAGGGACGGTGACTTCAGTCAGGAGGTCCTGGATGGAAGGCGAAGACGAGGGCTCCTCTGAGGGCAGCTCCGACTAGGGCACCGCGTAAGACCTCCGCGCCACGTGGGACGTGCCAGAACGGTGTTCGCGAACGTGTGCGAGTGCGGAGGAAACTAAGCTGCTCCAAAGGAGAGGGCAGTGCGTTTCCCTACGCTCGGCCTGCACACACGGGGCTCTGAAGGGCTACGGGCCTGGATGTTCCTTAGCAGACCCAGGTGCACCTGGGGGTACTCAGTGTTCCTGCCGGGAGCAGGGTGCCCCGGCTAGCCTCCCAGGTGTCCAGAAAGCTGTGCTGCCGTTAAAGGCATGCAGAGCAGAGGCCACCGCCTCCTGGAAGCTGCAGCACGCCTCCGCTTCTGCACGGCGAATCAGGGCCTTCCTTCCAGACATGGGTTCATGCTGGGTGTGCCGGTAGCGACACAGCGTGCTAAGATGCTGACTTTCTCCTCGAGCAGAGTGACTTCAGGTACGAGGGCGGGCCTCGCAGTGTTCCAAGCACAGTGTTCTCTCATGGCAGCTCACACAAGGGCCATGACTGAGTCTTCCTGGGCACTTCGCACTCACCAGCCATGTTGTCCCGAGGGCGTTCGAGGGCTCTGGATATGTACCGCTCCTCAAGGAACGCGCAGTGTGTTGCTGCCCAGCACTCGGCAGGCACAGAGGTCCTCCGGGGCATCAACCAATGGACCTCGACATTGCTCCGCCAGCCCACAGGTGTCTGGAGGCACTCAGTGACCTCGGAGGGAAAACGATGCACACCCGTGGGGCCTAGGAGTCCCCGGACGCGTACTTCCTTTAAAATAAAGGACATAAGCGACTGAGAACTCGTGGAAACAGCTGCATGCCTCCCTTTCTGCACGGCTACTCAGGGCCTATCCTGGAGGCGAGTTCTCACGTCACGGTACCCTTTCGCTCTAGAGCCTGTCATGCGGACCGCCGCCGCGGCCACGGAAGACCCTGGTTTAGAGAGAGCAAACTCATAATTTTCCCCGAAGCATTCTTCCAGGGCTCACTGGCCTGTCGGGAGCTGGGAATGTCAGGTAGCTTCAAGGCAGGCATGAATGCCACCCTCAAAATGGGAAAGCAGGGCTTGTTCCAGCCGGCCCCCGTTATCATGGGCACACTGAGCGTACATCCCTGTGGCTACTAACGAGTCCCAAGAGACACCGGTTACCCTGCGTTTCCTTCCCTGAATCAACTTATCGAAGTAGGGAGTCCCGCATCCGGCGAACTGTCTCAACCGAGGAACGCCGTAGCTGCTCCTCTGGGCCTGGGGAAGCCTGCAGTGCCGCAGAAGGAACAGGACTTAAAGTGCAGTAAGAACCCAAGCCGCCGTCCTCTAGGAGGCACGGTGACTTCAGTCAGGAGGTCCTGGATGGAACGCGAAGACGAGGGCTCCTCTGACGGCAGCTCCGACTAGGGCACCGCGTAAGACCTCCGCGCCACGTGGGACGTGCCAGAACGGCGTTCGCGAACGTGTGCGAGTGCGGCGGAAACTAAGCTGCTCCAATGGAGAGGGCAGTGCGTTTCCCTACGCTCGGCCTGCACACAGGGGGTTCTGAAGGGTTACGGGCCTGGATGTTGCTTAGCAGACCCAGGTGCACCTGGGGGTACTCAGTTTTCCTGCTGAGAGCAGGGTGCCCCGGCTAGCCTCCCAGGTGTCCAGAAAGCTGTGCTGCCGTTAAAGGCATGCAGAGCAGAGGCCACCGCCTCCTGGAAGCTGCAGCACACCTCCGCTTCTGCACGGTGAATCAGGGCCTTACTTCCAGGCATGGGTTCATGCTGGGTGTGCCGGTAGCGACACAGCGTGCTACGATGCTGACTTTCTCCTCGAGCAGAGTGACTTCAGGTACGAGGGCGGGCCTCGCAGTGTTCCAAGCACAGTGTTCTCTCATGGCAGCTCACACAAGGGCCATGACTGAGTCTTCCTGGGTACTTCGCACTCACCAGCCATGTTTTCCCGAGGGCGTTCGAGGGCTCTAGATATGTAGCGCTCCGCAAGGAACGCGCAGTGTGTTGCTGCCCAGCACTCGGCAGGCACAGAGGTCCTCCGGGGGATCAACCAATGGACCTCGACGTTGCTCCGCCGGCCCACAGGTGTCTGGAGGCACTCAGTGACCTCGGAGGGAAAACGATGCACACCCGTGGGGCCTAGGAGTCCCCGGACGCGTACTTCCTTTAAAATTAAGCCCATAAGCGACTGAGAAGTTGTGGAAACAGCTGCATGCCTCCCTTTCTGCACGGCTACTCAGGGCCTAACGTGGAGGCGAGTTCTCACTTCGAGGTTCCCTTTCGCTCTATAGCCGGTCATGCGGACCACCGCCGTGGCCACGGAAGCCCCTGGTTTAGAGAGAGCAAACTCATAATTTTCCCTGAAGCATTCTTCCAGGGCTCACTGGCCTGTCGGGAGCCGGGAATGTCAGGTAGCTTCAAGGCAGGCATGAATGCCGCCCTCAAAATGGAAAAGCAGGGCTAGTTCCAGCAGGCCCCCGTTTTCATGGGCACACTCAGCGTACATCCCTGTGGCTTCCAGCGAGTCCCAAGAGACACCGGTTACCCTGCGTTTCCTTCCCTGAATTAACTTATCGAAGTAGGGAGTCCCGCATCTGGCGAACTGTCTCAACCGAGGAACGCCGTAGCTGCTCCTCTGGGCCTGGGGCTGCCTGCAGTGCCGCAGAAGGAACAGGACTTGAAGTGCAGTAAGAACCGAAGCCCCCGTCCTCTAGGAGGCCCGGTGACTTCAGTCAGGCGGTCCTGGATGGAACGCGAAGACAAGGGCTCCTCTGAGGGCAGCTCCGACTAGGGCACCGCGTAAGAACTCCGCGCGACGTGGGACGTGCCCGAACGGCGTTCGCGAACGTGTGCAAGTGCCGAGGAAACTACGCTGCTCCGAAGGAGATGGCAGTGCGTTTCCCTACGCTCGGCCTGCACACAGGGGGCTCTGAAGGGCCACGGGCCTGGATGTTGCTTAGCAGACCCAAGTGCACCTGGGGGTACTCAGTGTTCCTGCTGGGAGCAGGGTGCCCCGGCTAGCCTCAGTGTTCTCTCATGGCAGCTCACACAAGGGCCATGACTGAGTCTTCCTGGGTACTTCGCACTCACCAGCCATGTTGTCCCGAGGGCGTTCGAGGGCTCTGGAGATGTAGCGCTCCTCAAGGAACGCGCAGTGTGTTGCTGCCCAGCACTCGGCAGGCACAGAGGTCCTCCGGGGGATCAACCAATGGACCTCGACGTTGCTCCGCCGGCCCACAGGTGTCTGGAGGCACTCAGTGACCTCGGAGGGAAAACGATGCACACCCGTGGGGCCTAGGAGTCCCCGGACGCGTACTTCCTTTAAAATTAAGCCCATAAGCGACTGAGAAGTTGTGGAAACAGCTGCATGCCTCCCTTTCTGCACGGCTACTCAGGGCCTAACGTGGAGGCGAGTTCTCACTTCGAGGTTCCCTTTCGCTCTATAGCCGGTCATGCGGACCACCGCCGTGGCCACGGAAGCCCCTGGTTTAGAGAGAGCAAACTCATAATTTTCCCTGAAGCATTCTTCCAGGGCTCACTGGCCTGTCGGGAGCCGGGAATGTCAGGTAGCTTCAAGGCAGGCATGAATGCCGCCCTCAAAATGGAAAAGCAGGGCTAGTTCCAGCAGGCCCCCGTTTTCATGGGCACACTCAGCGTACATCCCTGTGGCTTCCAGCGAGTCCCAAGAGACACCGGTTACCCTGCGTTTCCTTCCCTGAATTAACTTATCGAAGTAGGGAGTCCCGCATCTGGCGAACTGTCTCAACCGAGGAACGCCGTAGCTGCTCCTCTGGGCCTGGGGCTGCCTGCAGTGCCGCAGAAGGAACAGGACTTGAAGTGCAGTAAGAACCGAAGCCCCCGTCCTCTAGGAGGCCCGGTGACTTCAGTCAGGCGGTCCTGGATGGAACGCGAAGACGAGGGCTCCTCTGAGGGCAGCTCCGACTAGGGCACCGCGTAAGAACTCCGCGCGACGTGGGACGTGCCCGAACGGCGTTCGCGAACGTGTGCAAGTGCCGAGGAAACTACGCTGCTCCGAAGGAGATGGCAGTGCGTTTCCCTACGCTCGGCCTGCACACAGGGGGCTCTGAAGGGCCACGGGCCTGGATGTTGCTTAGCAGACCCAAGTGCACCTGGGGGTACTCAGTGTTCCTGCTGGGAGCAGGGTGCCCCGGCTAGCCTCAGTGTTCTCTCATGGCAGCTCACAGAAGGGCCATGACTGAGTCTTCCTGGGTACTTCGCACTCACCAGCCATGTTGTCCCGAGGGCGTTCGAGGGCTCTGGAGATGTAGCGCTCCTCAAGGAACGCGCAGTGTGTTGCTGCCCAGCACTCGGCAGGCACAGAGGTCCTCCGGGGGATCAACCAATGGACCTCGACGTTGCTCCGCCGGCCCACAGGTGTCTGGAGGCACTCAGTGACCTCGGAGGGAAAACGATGCACACCCGTGGGGCCTAGGAGTCCCCGGACGCGTACTTCCTTTAAAATTAAGCACATAAGCGACTGAGAAGTTGTGGAAACAGCTGCATGCCTCCCTTTCTGCACGGCTACTCAGGGCCTAACGTGGAGGCGAGTTCTCACTTCGAGGTTCCCTTTCGCTCTATAGCCGGTCATGCGGACCACCGCCGTGGCCACGGAAGCCCCTGGTTTAGAGAGAGCAAACTCATAATTTTCCCCGAAGCATTCTTCCAGGGCTCACTGGCCTGTCGGGAGCTGGGAAGGTCAGGTAGCTTCAAGGCAGGCATGAATGCCGCCCTCAAAATGGGAAAGCAGGGCAAGTTCCAGCAGGCCCCCGTTTTCATGGGCACACTCAGCGTACATCCCTGTGGCTTCTAACGAGTCCCAAGAGACACCGGTTACCCTGCGTTTCCTTCCCTGAATCAACGTATCGAAGTAGGGAGTCCCGCATCCGGCGAACTGTCTCAACCGAGGAACGCCGTAGCTGCTCCTCTGGGCCTGGGGCTGCCTGCAGTGCCGCAGAAGGAACAGGACTTAAAGTGCAGTAAGAACCCAAGCCGCCGTCCTCTAGGAGGGACGGTGACTTCAGTCAGGAGGTCCTGGATGGAAGGCGAAGACGAGGGCTCCTCTGAGGGCAGCTCCGACTAGGGCACCGCGTAAGACCTCCGCGCCACGTGGGACGTGCCAGAACGGTGTTCGCGAACGTGTGCGAGTGCGGAGGAAACTAAGCTGCTCCAAAGGAGAGGGCAGTGCGTTTCCCTACGCTCGGCCTGCACACAGGGGGCTCTGAAGGGCTACGGGCCTGGATGTTCCTTAGCAGACCCAGGTGCACCTGGGGGTACTCAGTGTTCCTGCCGGGAGCAGGGTGCCCCGGCTAGCCTCCCAGGTGTCCAGAAAGCTGTGCTGCCGTTAAAGGCATGCAGAGCAGAGGCCACCGCCTCCTGGAAGCTGCAGCACGCCTCCGCTTCTGCACGGCGAATCAGGGCCTTCCTTCCAGACATGGGTTCATGCTGGGTGTGCCGGTAGCGACACAGCGTGCTAAGATGCTGACTTTCTCCTCGAGCAGAGTGACTTCAGGTACGAGGGCGGGCCTCGCAGTGTTCCAAGCACAGTGTTCTCTCATGGCAGCTCACACAAGGGCCATGACAGAGTCTTCCTGGGCACTTCGCACTCACCAGCCATGTTGTCCCGAGGGCGTTCGAGGGCTCTGGAGAAGTAGTGCTCCTCAAGGAACGCGCAGTGTGTTGCTGCCCAGCACTCGGCAGGCACAGAGGTCCTCCGGGGGATCAACCAATGGACCTCGACGTTGCTCCGCCGGCCCACAGGTGTCTGGAGGCACTCAGTGACCTCGGAGGGAAAACGATGCACACCCGTGGGGCCTAGGAGTCCCCGGACGCGTACTTCCTTTAAAATTAAGCATATAAGCGACTGAGAAGTTGTGGAAACAGCTGCATCCCTGCCTTTCTGCACGGCTACTCAGGGCCTAACGTGGAGGCGAGTTCTCACTTCGAGGTTCCCTTTCGCTCTATAGCCGGTCATGCGGACCACCGCCGTGGCCACGGAAGCCCCTGGTTTAGAGAGAGCAAACTCATAATTTTCCCCGAAGCATTCTTCCAGGGCTCACTGGCCTGTCGGGAGCCGGGAATGTCAGGTAGCTTCAAGGCAGGCATGAATGCCGCCCTCAAAATGGAAAAGCAGGGCTAGTTCCAGCAGGCCCCCGTTTTCATGGGCACACTCAGCGTACATCCCTGTGGCTTCTAACGAGTCCCAAGAGACACCGGTTACCCTGCGTTTCCTTCCCTGAATTAACTTATCGAAGTAGGGAGTCCCGCATCTGGCGACCTGTCTCAACCGAGGAAGGCCGTAGCTGCTCCTCTGGGCCTGGGGCTGCCTGCAGTGCCGCAGAAGGAACAGGACTTGAAGTGCAGTAAGAACCCAAGCCGCCGTCCTCTAGGAGGCCCGGTGACTTCAGTCAGGAGGTCCTGGATGGAACGCGAAGACGACGGCTCCTCTGAGGGCAGCTCCGATTAGGGCACCGCGTAAGACCTCTGCGCGACGTCGGACGTGCCCGAACGGCGTTCGCGAACGTGTGCGAGTGCGGAGGAAACTAAGCTGCTCCGATGGAGAGGACAGTGCGTTTCCCTACGCTCGGCCTGCACACAGGGGGCTCTGAAGGGCTACGGGCCTGGATGTTGCTTAGCAGACCCAGGTGCACCTGGGGGTACTCAGTGTTCCTGCTGGGAGCAGGGTGCCCCGGCTAGCCTCAGTGTTCTCTCATGGCAGCTCACACAAGGGCCATGACTGAGTCTTCCTGGGTACTTCGCACTCACCAGCCATGTTGTCCCGAGGGCGTTCGAGGGCTCTGGAGATGTAGCGCTCCTCAAGGAACGCGCAGTGTGTTTCTGCCCAGCACTCAGCAGGCACAGAGGTCCTCCGGAGGATCAACCAATGGACCTCGACATTGCTCCGCCGGCCCACAGGTGTCTGGAGGCACTCAGTGACCTCGGAGGGAAAACGATGCACACCCGTGGGGCCTAGGAGTCCCCGGACGCGTACTTCCTTTAAAATAAAGCACAGAAGCGACTGAGAACTCGTGGAAACAGCTGCATGCCTCCCTTTCTGCACGGCTACTCAGGGCCTAACCTGGAGGCGAGTTCTCACGTCGAGGTTCCCTTTCGCTCTAGAGGCTGTCATGCGGACCAAGCTGCGGCTACGGAAGCACCTGGTTTAGAGAGAGCAAACTCATAATTTTACCCGAAGCATTCTTCCAGGGCTCACTGGCCTGTCGGGAGCCGGGAATGTCAGGTAGCTTCAAGGCAGGCATGAATGCCGCCCTCAAAACGGGAAAGCAGGGCTAGTTCCAGCAGGCCCCCATTTCCATGGGCACACTCAGCATACATCCCTGTGGCTTCTAAGGACTCCCAAGAGACACCGGTTACCCTGCGTTTCCTTCCCTGAATCAACTTATCGAAGTAGGAAGTCCCGCATCCGGCGAACTGTCTCAACCGAGGAACGCCGTAGCTGCTCCTCTGGGCCTGGGTCTGCCTGCAGTGCCGCAGAAGGAACAGGACTTAAAGTGCAGTAAGAACCCAAGCCGCCGTCCTCTAGGAGACACGGTGACTTCAGTCAGGAGGTCCTGGATGGAACGCGAAGACGAGGGCTCCTCTGAGGGCAGGTCCAATTAGGGCACCGCGTAAGACCTCCGCGCCACGTGGGACGTGACAGCACGGTGTTCGCGAACGTGTGCGAGTGCGGAGGACACTAAGCTGCTCCGATGGAGAGGGCAGTGCGTTTCCCTATGATCGGCCTGCACACAGGGGGCTCTGAAGGGCTACGGGCCTGGATGTTGCTTAGCAGACCCAGGTGCACCTGGGGGTACTCAGTGTTCCTGCTGGGAGCAGGGTGCCCCGGCTAGCCTCCCAGGTGTCCAGAAAGCTGTGCTGCCGTTAAAGGCATGCAGAGCAGAGGCCACCACCTCCTGGAAGCTGTAGCACGCCTCCGCTTCTGCACGGTGAATCAGGGCCTTACTTCCAGGCATGGGTTCATGCTGGGTGTGCCGGTAGCGACACAGCGTGCTAAGATGCTGACTTTCTCCTCGAGCAGAGTGACTTCAGGTATGGGGAGGGCCTCGCAGTGTTCCAAGCACAGTGTTCTCTCATGGCAGCTCACACAAGGGCCATGACAGAGTCTTCCTGGGTACTTCGCACTCACCAGCCATGTTGTCCTGAGGGCGTTCGAGGGCTCTGGAGATGTAGCGCTCCTCAAGGAACGCGCAGTGTGTTGCTGCCCAGCACTCGGCAGGCACAGAGGTCCTCCGGGGGATCAACCAATGGACCTCGACATTTCTCCGCCGTCCCACAGGTGTCTAGAGGCACTCAGTGGCCTCGGAGGGAAAACGATGCACACCCGTGGGGCCTAGGAGTCCCCGGACGCGTACTTCCTTTAAAATAAAGCACATAAGCGACTGAGAAGTTGTGGAAACAGCTGCATGCCTCCCTTTCTGCACGGCTACTCAGGGCCTAACCCGGAGGCGAGTTCTCATTTCGAGGTTCCCTTTCGCTCTAGAGCCTGTCATGCGGACCGAGCTGCGGCCACGGAAGCCCCTGGTTTAGAGAGAGCAAACTCATAATTTTCCCCGAAGCATTCTTCCAGGGCTCACTGGCCTGTCGGGAGCCGGGAATGTCAGGTAGCTTCAAGGCAGGCATGAATGCCGACCTCAAAATGGAAAAGCAGGGCTAGTTCCAGCAGGCGCCCGTTTTCATGGGCACACTCAGCGTACATCCCTATGGCTTCTAATGAGTCCCAAGAGACACCGGTTACACTGCGTTTCCTTCCCTGAATTAACTTATCGAAGTAGGGAGTCCCGCATCCGGTGAACTGTCTCAACCGAGGAACGCCGTAGCTGCTCCTCTGGGCCTGGGGCTGCCTGCAGTGCCGCAGAAGGAACAGGACTTAAAGTGCAGTAAGAACCCAAGCCGCCGTCCTCTAGGAGGCCCGGTGACTTCAGTCAGGAGGTCCTGGATGGAACGCAAAGACGACGGCTCCTCTGAGGGCAGCTCCGACTAGGGCACCGCATAAGACCTCCGCGCCACGTGGGACGTGTCAGAACGGTGTTCACGAACGTGTGCGAGTGCGGAGGAAACTAAGGTGCTACAATGGAGAGGGCAGTGCGTTTCCCTACGCTCGGCCTGCACACAGGGGTCTCTGAAGGGCTACGGGCCTGGATGTTGCTTAGCAGACCCAGGTGCACCTGGGGGTACTCAGTGTTCCTGCTGGGAGCAGGGTGCCCTGACTAGCCTCAGTGTTCTCTCATGGCAGCTCACACAAGGGCCATGACTGAGTCTTCCTGGGTACTTCGCACTCACCAGCCATGTTGTCCCGAGGGCGTTCGAGGGCTCTGGATATGTACCGCTCCTCAAGGAACGCGCAGTGTGTTGCTGCCCAGCACTCGGCAGGCACAGAGGTCCTCCGGGGCATCAACCAATGGACCTCGACATTGCTCCGCCAGCCCACAGGTGTCTGGAGGCACTCAGTGACCTCGGAGGGAAAACGATGCACACCCGTGGGGCCTAGGAGTCCCCGGACGCGTACTTCCTTTAAAATAAAGGACATAAGCGACTGAGAACTCGTGGAAACAGCTGCATGCCTCCCTTTCTGCACGGCTACTCAGGGCCTATCCTGGAGGCGAGTTCTCACGTCACGGTACCCTTTCGCTCTAGAGCCTGTCATGCGGACCGCCGCCGCGGCCACGGAAGACCCTGGTTTAGAGAGAGCAAACTCATAATTTTCCCCGAAGCATTCTTCCAGGGCTCACTGGCCTGTCGGGAGCTGGGAATGTCAGGTAGCTTCAAGGCAGGCATGAATGCCACCCTCAAAATGGGAAAGCAGGGCTTGTTCCAGCCGGCCCCCGTTATCATGGGCACACTGAGCGTACATCCCTGTGGCTACTAACGAGTCCCAAGAGACACCGGTTACCCTGCGTTTCCTTCCCTGAATCAACTTATCGAAGTAGGGAGTCCCGCATCCGGCGAACTGTCTCAACCGAGGAACGCCGTAGCTGCTCCTCTGGGCCTGGGGAAGCCTGCAGTGCCGCAGAAGGAACAGGACTTAAAGTGCAGTAAGAACCCAAGCCGCCGTCCTCTAGGAGGCACGGTGACTTCAGTCAGGAGGTCCTGGATGGAACGCGAAGACGAGGGCTCCTCTGACGGCAGCTCCGACTAGGGCACCGCGTAAGACCTCCGCGCCACGTGGGACGTGCCAGAACGGCGTTCGCGAACGTGTGCGAGTGCGGAGGAAACTAAGCTGCTCCGATGGAGAGGGCAGTGCGTTTCCCTACGCTCGGCCTGCACACAGGGGGTTCTGAAGGGTTACGGGCCTGGATGTTGCTTAGCAGACCCAGGTGCACCTGGGGGTACTCAGTTTTCCTGCTGAGAGCAGGGTGCCCCGGCTAGCCTCCCAGGTGTCCAGAAAGCTGTGCTGCCGTTAAAGGCATGCAGAGCAGAGGCCACCGCCTCCTGGAAGCTGCATCACACCTCCGCTTCTGCACGGTGAATCAGGGCCTTACTTCCAGGCATGGGTTCATGCTGGGTGTGCCGGTAGCGACACAGCGTGCTACGATGCTGACTTTCTCCTCGAGCAGAGTGACTTCAGGTACGAGGGCGGGCCTCGCAGTGTTCCAAGCACAGTGTTCTCTCATGGCAGCTCACACAAGGGCCATGACAGAGTCTTCCTGGGCACTTCGCACTCACCAGCCATGTTGTCCCGAGGGCGTTCGAGGGCTCTGGAGAAGTAGTGCTCCTCAAGGAACGCGCAGTGTGTTGCTGCCCAGCACTCGGCAGGCACAGAGGTCCTCCGGGGGATCAACCAATGGACCTCGACGTTGCTCCGCCGGCCCACAGGTGTCTGGAGGCACTCAGTGACCTCGGAGGGAAAACGATGCACACCCGTGGGGCCTAGGAGTCCCCGGACGCGTACTTCCTTTAAAATAAAGCACATAAGCGACTGAGAACTCATGGAATCAGCTGCATGCTTCCCTTTCTGCACGGCTACTCAGGGCCTAACCTGGAGGCGAGTTCTCACGTCGAGGTTCCCTTTCGCTCTAGAGCCTGTCAGGCGGACCACCACCGCGGCCATGGAAGCACCTGGTTCAGACAGAGCAAACTCACAATTTTCCCCGCAGCCTTCTTACAGGGTTTCCAGGCCTGTCAGGAGCAGGGAATGTCAAGTAGCTGCAAGGCAGCGTGAATGCGGCCTTCAAAGTGGGAAAGCAAGTCTATTTCCAGCAGGCCCCCATTTCCATGGGCACCCTCAGCATAAACCCCTGCGGTACCTAACTAGTCCAAAGAGACACAGGTTACCCTGTGTTTCCTACCCTGAATGAAATTCTCGAAGTAGGGTGTTCTGCATCAAGCGAACTGCCTCAACCAAGGAACGGCGTAGCTGCTCCTCTGGGCCTGTGGCTATTCAAAAGCCTGCAGGGCCACTGGAAGAAGAGGACTTAAATTGCAGTAAGAACGCAAGCCAACTTTTTCGAGGAGGCACGGTGACTTCAGGCAGGAGGTCCCAGACGGAATGCGACGCCGAGGGTTTCTCTGAGTGCAGCTCGGACTAGGGCATTGCGTGAGACTTCGACGCCATGTGGGATGTGCTAGAACAGTGTTCCTGAGCGTGTGCGAGTGCTGGGGAAATTAGGCTGCTCCAAAAGAGAGTGCGGTGCGTTTCCCTACGCTCGGCATACACAGAGGGGCTCTAAAGGGCTCCGGGCCTGGATATTGCTTAGCAGACCCAGGTGGGCCTGGGGGTACTCAGTGTCCCTGCCGGAAACAGGGTGCCCACGTGAGCCTCCTAGGTGTCCGGCAAACTGTGCTGCAGTTAAAGATATGCAGAGCAGAGGCCACAGCCTCATGGAAACTGCTGCATGCCTCCACTTCTGTGTGGCCAATCAGGACCTTACCTCCAGTCACGTGTTCATGCTGGGTGCCCCTTTAGCGACACAGCATGGTAAGATGCTGACTTTCTCCTCGAGCAGAGTGACTTTAGGTACGAGGTTCTCGAAGTATTCAATGCAGAGTGTTTTCTCATGGCAGCTCACACAAGGGCCATGACAAAGACTTCCTGGGCACTTCGGACTCACCAGAAATGAGGTCCTGCGGCTGTTCGAGGACTCTGGAAATGTAGTTCTCCTCAAGGAACGTGCAGTGTGTTGCCCGTCACTCGGCACACTCAGAGGGCCTCCACCGGACAGACCAACCGGCCTCGATGTTGCTAAGCCGGCCCACAGGGTTCTGGAGGTACTCAGTGACTTTGGAGGGACAATGATGCACTCCCGAGAGGCCTAGGAGTCTTCAAAGGGGTACTTCCTTGAAAATAAAGCAGAACAGCGACTAAGAACTCATGGAAACAGCTGTATGCCTCCCTTTCTGCCCGGCTACTTGGGACCTAAAATGGAGGCAAGTTCCCACGTTGAGTATCCTTTTAGCTCTAGAGCTTGTCAGGCAGACCACCGCCGCGGCCACGGAGGCACCTGGTTTAGACAGAGCAAACTCATTTTTTTCCAAGAAGCATTCCTACAGGGTTTAACAGGCCTGTCAACAGCAGGGAATGTCATGCAGCTTCAAGGCAGCATGAATGCAGCCTTCAAAATGGGAAAGCAAGGGTAGTTCCAGCAGGCCCCCGTTTCCATGGGCACCCTCAGCATACACCCGTGTGGTTTCTAACAAGTCCAAAGAGACACAGGTTACCCTGTGTTTCCTTTCCTGAATCAACTTCTCGAAGTAGGGTGTTCTGCATCAAGCGAACTGCCTCAACCAAGGAACACCGTAGCTGCTCCTCTGGGCCTGTAGCTATTCAAAAGCCTGCAGTGCCACAGGAAGAAGAGGACTTCAATTGCAGTAGGAACACAAGCCGACTTTCTCTAGGAGGCATGGTGACTTCAGGCAGGATGTCCCAGATGGAATGCGAAGCCGAGGGTTTCTCTGAGTGCAGCTCGGACTAGGGCAATGCGTAAGACTTCGACGCCATGTGGGATGTGCTAGAACAGTGTTCCTGAGCGTGTGCAAGTGCTGGTGAAATTAAGCTGCTCCAAAAAGGAGTGTGGTGCGTTTCCCTATGCTCGGCATACACAGAGGAGCTCTAAAGGGCTACGGGCCTGGATGTTGCTTAGCAGACCCAGGGGGGCCTGGGGGTACTCAGTGTTCCCGTCGGGAACAGGGTGCCCACGCTAGCTTCCAAGGTGTCCAGAAAACGGTGCTGCAGTTAAAGATATGCAAAGCAGAGGCCACCGCCTCATGGAAACTGCAGCACACCGCTGCTTCTGCGTGGCCAATCGGGGCCTAACTTCCAGGCATGTGCTCATGCCAGGTGTGCCGGTAGCGACACAGCATGCTAAGAGGCTGAGTTTATCCTCGGATAGAGTTACTACAGGTACGAGGTCCTCCAAGTATTCAAAGCACAGTGTTTTCTCATGGCAGCTCACACAAGGGCCATGACGAAGTCTTCCTGGGCACTTGGGACTCACCAGCAATGTTGTCCTGAGGCCATTTGAGGACTCTGGAAATGTAGGTCTCCTCAAGGAAGGTACAGGGTGTTGCCCATCACTGGAAACGCACAGAGGGCCTCCGAGGGATCAACCGATGGGCGTTGAAGTTGCTCAGCCGGCCCACAGGTGTCTGGAGGTAGTCAGTGAAATTGGAGGGAAAATGATGCATACCCGAGAGGCCTAGGAGTACTCAAAAGTCTACTTCCTGTAAATTAAAGCACATAAGCCACTAAGAACTCATGGAAACAGCTACCTGCCTCCCTTTCTGCACGGCTACTCAGGGCCTAACCTGGAGTCAAGTCCTCACGTTGGGATTCCCTTTAGCTCTAGAGCTTGTCAGGCGGACCACCACCACGGCCATGGAAGCACCTGGTTCAGACAGAGCAAACTCATAATTTTCCCCGCAGCCTTCTTACAGGGTTTCCAGGCCTGTCAGGAGCAGGGAATGTCAAGTAGCTGCAAGGCAGCGTGAATGCGGCCTTCAAAGTGGGAAAGCAAGTCTATTTCCAGCAGGCCCCCATTTCCATGGGCACCCTCAGCATACACCCCTGTGGTATCTAACAAGTCCAAAGAGACACAGGTTACCCTGTGTTTCCTACCCTGAATCAACTTCTCGAAGTAGGGAGTTCTGCATCAAGCGAACTGCCTCAACCAAGGAACGGCGTAGCTGCTCCTCTGGGCCTGTGGCTATTCAAAATCCTGCAGCGCCACTGGAAGAAGAGGACTTAAATTGCAGTAAGAACGCAAGCCAACTTTCTCGAGGAGGCACGGTGACTTCAGGCAGGAGGTCCCAGACGGAATGCGACGCCGAGGGTTTCTCTGAGTGCAGCTCGGACTAGGGCATTGCGTAAGACTTCGACGCCATGTGGGATGTGCTAGAACAGTGTTCCTGAGAGTGTGTGAGTGCTGGGGAAATTAGGCTGCTCCAAAAGAGAGTGCGGTGCGTTTCCCTACGCTCGGCATACACAGAGGGGCTCTAAAGGGCTCCGGGCCTGGATATTGCTTAGCAGACCCAGGTGGGCCTGGGGGGTACTCAGTGTCCCTGCCGGGAACAGGGTGCCCACGCGAGCCTCCTAGGTGTCCGGCAAACTGTGCTGCAGTTAAAGATATGCAGAGCAGAGGCCACAGCCTCATGGAAACTGCTGCATGCCTCCACTTCTGTGCGGCCAATCAGGACCTTACCTCCAGTCACGTGTTCATGCTGGGTGCCCCTTTAGCGACACAGCATGGTAAGATGCTGACTTTCTCCTCGAGCAGAGTGACTTTAGGTACGAGGTTCTCGAAGTATTCAATGCAGAGTGTTTTCTCATGGCAGCTCACACAAGGGCCATGACAAAGACTTCCTGGGCACTTCGGACTCACCAGAAATGAGGTCCTGCGGCTGTTCGAGGACTCTGGAAATGTAGTTCTCCTCAAGGAACGTGCAGTGTGTGGCCCGTCACTCGGCACACTCAGAGGGCCTCCACCGGACAGACCAACCGGCCTCGATGTTGCTAAGCCGGCCCACAGGGTTCTGGAGGTACTCAGTGACTTTGGAGGGACAATGATGCACTCCCGAGAGACCTAGGAGTCTTCAAAGGGGTACTTCCTTGAAAATAAAGCAGAACAGCGACTAAGAACTCATGGAAACAGCTGTATGCCTCCCTTTCTGCCCGGCTACTCGGGACCTAAAATGGAGGCAAGTTCCCACGTTGAGTATCCTTTTAGCTCTAGAGCTTGTCAGGCAGACCACCGCCGCGGCCACGGAGGCACCTGGTTTAGACAGAGCAAACTCATTTTTTTCCAAGAAGCATTCCTACAGGGTTTAACAGGCCTGTCAACAGCAGGGAATGTCATGCAGCTTCAAGGCAGCATGAATGCAGCCTTCAAAATGGGAAAGCAAGGGTAGTTCCAGCAGGCCCCCGTTTCCATGGGCACCCTCAGCATACACCCGTGTGGTTTCTAACAAGTCCAAAGAGACACAGGTTACCCTGTGTTTCCTTTCCTGAATCAACTTCTCGAAGTAGGGTGTTCTGCATCAAGCGAACTGCCTCAACCAAGGAACACCGTAGCTGCTCCTCTGGGCCTGTAGCTATTCAAAAGCCTGCAGTGCCACAGGAAGAAGAGGACTTCAATTGCAGTAGGAACACAAGCCGACTTTCTCTAGGAGGCATGGTGACTTCAGGCAGGATGTCCCAGATGGAATGCGAAGCCGAGGGTTTCTCTGAGTGCAGCTCGGACTAGGGCAATGCGTAAGACTTCGACGCCATGTGGGATGTGCTAGAACAGTGTTCCTGAGCGTGTGCAAGTGCTGGTGAAATTAAGCTGCTCCAAAAAGGAGTGTGGTGCGTTTCCCTATGCTCGGCATACACAGAGGAGCTCTAAAGGGCTACGGGCCTGGATGTTGCTTAGCAGACCCAGGGGGGCCTGGGGGTACTCAGTGTTCCCGTCGGGAACAGGGTGCCCACGCTAGCTTCCAAGGTGTCCAGAAAACGGTGCTGCAGTTAAAGATATGCAAAGCAGAGGCCACCGCCTCATGGAAACTGCAGCACACCGCTGCTTCTGCGTGGCCAATCGGGGCCTAACTTCCAGGCATGTGCTCATGCCAGGTGTGCCGGTAGCGACACAGCATGCTAAGAGGCTGGGTTTATCCTCGGATAGAGTGACTACAGGTACGAGGTCCTCCAAGTATTCAAAGCACAGTGTTTTCTCATGGCAGCTCACACAAGGGCCATGACGAAGTCTTCCTGGGCACTTGGGACTCACCAGCAATGTTGTCCTGAGGCCATTCGAGGACTCTGGAAATGTAGGTCTCCTCAAGGAAGGTACAGGGTGTTGCCCATCACTGGAAACGCACAGAGGGCCTCCGAGGGATCAACCGATGGGCGTTGAAGTTGCTCAGCCGGCCCACAGGTGTCTGGAGGTAGTCAGTGAAATTGGAGGGAAAATGATGCATACCCGAGAGGCCTAGGAGTACTCAAAAGTCTACTTCTTGTAAATTAAAGCACATAAGCCACTAAGAACTCATGGAAACAGCTACCTGCCTCCCTTTCTGTACGGCTACTCAGGGCCTAACCTGGAGGCAAGTTCTCACGTTGGGATTCCCTTTAGCTCTAGAGCTTGTCAGGCGGACCACCACCACGGCCATGGAAGCACCTGGTTCAGACAGAGCAAACTCATAATTTTCCCCGCAGCCTTCTTACAGGGTTTCCAGGCCTGTCAGGAGCAGGGAATGTCAAGTAGCTGCAAGGCAGTGTGAATGCGGCCTTCAAAGTGGGAAAGCAAGTCTATTCCCAGCAGGCCCCCGTTTCCATGGGCACCCTCAGCATACACCCCTGTGGTATCTAACAAGTCCAAAGAGACACAGGTTACCCTGTGTTTCCTACCCTGAATCAACTTCTCGAAGTAGGGAGTTCTGCATCAAGCGAACTGCCTCAACCAAGGAACGGCGTAGCTGCTCCTCTGGGCCTGTGGCTATTCAAAAGCCTGCAGCGCCACTGGAAGATGAGGACTTAAATTGCAGTAAGAACGCAAGCCAACTTTCTCGAGGAGGCACGGTGACTTCAGGCAGGAGGTCCCAGACGGAATGCGACGCCGAGGGTTTCTCTGAGTGCAGCTCGGACTAGGGCATTGCGTAAGACTTCGACGCCATGTGGGATGTGCT
Organism: Grampus griseus; assembly: GCF_964374135.1. Classification (NCBI taxonomy): domain Eukaryota; kingdom Metazoa; phylum Chordata; class Mammalia; order Artiodactyla; family Delphinidae; genus Grampus; species Grampus griseus. The sequence goes on from NC_139010.1 coordinate 1,259,985, forward strand.
AGAACAGTGTTCCTGAGCGTGTGCGAGTGCTGGGGAAATTAGGCTGCTCCAAAAGAGAGTGCGGTGCGTTTCCCTACGCTCGGCATACACAGAGGGGCTCTAAAGGGCTCCGGGCCTGGATATTGCTTAGCAGACCCAGGTGGGCCTGGGGGTACTCAGTGTCCCTGCCGGAAACAGGGTGCCCACGTGAGCCTCCTAGGTGTCCGGCAAACTGTGCTGCAGTTAAAGATAACCAGAGCAGGGGCCACCGCCTCATGGAAACTGCAGCACGCCTCCGCTTCTGTGCGGCCAATCAGAGCCTTACTTCCAGGCATGTGTTCATGCTGGGAGTGCCAGTAGCAACACAGCATGCTAAGAGGCTGAGTTTCTCCACTGGTAGAGTGACTACAGGTCCGAGGTCCTCAAAGTATTTAAAGCACAGTGTTTTCCCCGAAGCATTCTTCCAGGGCTCACTGGCCTGTCGGGAGCTGGGAAGGTCAGGTAGCTTCAAGGCAGGCATGAATGCCGCCCTCAAAATGGGAAAGCAGGGCTAGTTCCAGCAGGCCCCCGTTTTCATGGGCACACTCAGCGTACATCCCTGTGGCTTCTAACGAGTCCCAAGAGACACCGGTTACCCTGCGTTTCCTTCCCTGAATCAACGTATCGAAGTAGGGAGTCCCGCATCCGGCGAACTGTCTCAACCGAGGAACGCCGTAGCTGCTCCTCTGGGCCTGGGGCTGCCTGCAGTGCCGCAGAAGGAACAGGACTTAAAGTGCAGTAAGAACCCAAGCCGCCGTCCTCTAGGAGGCACGGTGACTTCAGTCAGGAGGTCCTGGATGGAAGGCGAAGACGAGGGCTCCTCTGAGGGCAGCTCCGACTAGGGCACCGCGTAAGACCTCCGCGCCACGTGGGACGTGCCAGAACGGTGTTCGCGAACGTGTGCGAGTGCGGAGGAAACTAAGCTGCTCCAAAGGAGAGGGCAGTGCGTTTCCCTACGCTCGGCCTGCACACACGGGGCTCTGAAGGGCTACGGGCCTGGATGTTCCTTAGCAGACCCAGGTGCACCTGGGGGTACTCAGTGTTCCTGCCGGGAGCAGGGTGCCCCGACTAGCCTCCCAGGTGTCCAGAAAGCTGTGCTGCCGTTAAAGGCATGCAGAGCAGAGGCCACCGCCTCCTGGAAGCTGCAGCACGCCTCCGCTTCTGCACGGCGAATCAGGGCCTTCCTTCCAGACATGGGTTCATGCTGGGTGTGCCGGTAGCGACACAGCGTGCTAAGATGCTGACTTTCTCCTCGAGCAGTGACTTCAGGTACGAGGGCGGGCCTCGCAGTGTTCCAAGCACAGTGTTCTCTCATGGCAGCTCACACAAGGGCCATGACAGAGTCTTCCTGGGCACTTCGCACTCACCAGCCATGTTTTCCCGAGGGCGTTCGAGGGCTCTGGAGAAGTAGTGCTCCTCAAGGAACGCGCAGTGTGTTGCTGCCCAGCACTCGGCAGGCACAGAGGTCCTCCGGGGGATCAACCAATGGACCTCGACGTTGCTCCGCCGGCCCACAGGTGTCTGGAGGCACTCAGTGACCTCGGAGGGAAAACGATGCACACCCGTGGGGCCTAGGAGTCCCCGGACGCGTACTTCCTTTAAAATTAAGCACATAAGCGACTGAGAAGTTGTGGAAACAGCTGCATGCCTGCCTTTCTGCACGGCTACTCAGGGCCTAACGTGGAGGCGAGTTCTCACTTCGAGGTTCCCTTTCGCTCTATAGCCGGTCATGCGGACCACCGCCGTGGCCACGGAAGCCCCTGGTTTAGAGAGAGCAAACTCATAATTTTCCACGAAGCATTCTTCCAGGGCTCACTGGCCTGTCGGGAGCCGGGAATGTCAGGTAGCTTCAAGGCAGGCATGAATGCCGCCCTCAAAATGGAAAAGCAGGGCTAGTTCCAGCAGGCCCCCGTTTTCATGGGCACACTCAGCGTACATCCCTGTGGCTTCTAACGAGTCCCAAGAGACACCGGTTACCCTGCGTTTCCTTCCCTGAATTAACTTATCGAAGTAGGGAGTCCCGCATCTGGCGACCTGTCTCAACCGAGGAAGGCCGTAGCTGCTCCTCTGGGCCTGGGGCTGCCTGCAGTGCCGCAGAAGGAACAGGACTTGAAGTGCAGTAAGAACCCAAGCCGCCGTCCTCTAGGAGGCCCGGTGACTTCAGTCAGGAGGTCCTGGATGGAACGCGAAGACGACGGCTCCTCTGAGGGCAGCTCCGATTAGGGCACCGCGTAAGACCTCTGCGCGACGTGGGACGTGCCCGAACGGCGTTCGCGAACGTGTGCGAGTGCGGAGGAAACTAAGCTGCTCCGATGGAGAGGACAGTGCGTTTCCCTACGCTCGGCCTGCACACAGGGGGCTCTGAAGGGCTACGGGCCTGGATGTTGCTTAGCAGACCCAGGTGCACCTGGGGGTACTCAGTGTTCCTGCTGGGAGCAGGGTGCCCCGGCTAGCCTCAGTGTTCTCTCATGGCAGCTCACACAAGGGCCATGACTGAGTCTTCCTGGGTACTTCGCACTCACCAGCCATGTTGTCCCGAGGGCGTTCGAGGGCTCTGGAGATGTAGCGCTCCTCAAGGAACGCGCAGTGTGTTGCTGCCCAGCACTCAGCAGGCACAGAGGTCCTCCGGAGGATCAACCAATGGACCTCGACATTGCTCCGCCGGCCCACAGGTGTCTGGAGGCACTCAGTGACCTCGGAGGGAAAACGATGCACACCCGTGGGGCCTAGGAGTCCCCGGACGCGTACTTCCTTTAAAATAAAGCACAGAAGCGACTGAGAACTCGTGGAAACAGCTGCATGCCTCCCTTTCTGCACGGCTACTCAGGGCCTAACCTGGAGGCGAGTTCTCACGTCGAGGTTCCCTTTCGCTCTAGAGCCTGTCATGCGGACCAAGCTGCGGCTACGGAAGCACCTGGTTTAGAGAGAGCAAACTCATAATTTTACCCGAAGCATTCTTCCAGGGCTCACTGGCCTGTCGGGAGCCGGGAATGTCAGGTAGCTTCAAGGCAGGCATGAATGCCGCCCTCAAAACGGGAAAGCAGGGCTAGTTCCAGCAGGCCCCCATTTCCATGGGCACACTCAGCATACATCCCTGTGGCTTCTAAGGACTCCCAAGAGACACCGGTTACCCTGCGTTTCCTTCCCTGAATCAACTTATCGAAGTAGGGAGTCCCGCATCTGGCGAACTGTCTCAACCGAGGAACGCCGTAGCTGCTCCTCTGGGCCTGGGTCTGCCTGCAGTGCCGCAGAAGGAACAGGACTTAAAGTGCAGTAAGAACCCAAGCCGCCGTCCTCTAGGAGACACGGTGACTTCAGTCAGGAGGTCCTGGATGGAACGCGAAGACGAGGGCTCCTCTGAGGGCAGGTCCAATTAGGGCACCGCGTAAGAACTCCGCGCCACGTGGGACGTGACAGCACGGTGTTCGCGAACGTGTGCGAGTGCGGAGGACACTAAGCTGCTCCGATGGAGAGGGCAGTGCGTTTCCCTATGATCGGCCTGCACACAGGGGGCTCTGAAGGGCTACGGGCCTGGATGTTGCTTAGCAGACCCAGGTGCACCTGGGGGTACTCAGTGTTCCTGCTGGGAGCAGGGTGCCCCGGCTAGCCTCCCAGGTGTCCAGAAAGCTGTGCTGCCGTTAAAGGCATGCAGAGCAGAGGCCACCACCTCCTGGAAGCTGTAGCACGCCTCCGCTTCTGCACGGCGAATCAGGGCCTTACTTCCAGGCATGGGTTCATGCTGGGTGTGCCGGTAGCGACACAGCGTGCTAAGATGTTGACTTTCTCCTCGAGCAGAGTGACTTCAGGTATGGGGAGGGCCTCGCAGTGTTCCAAGCACAGTGTTCTCTCATGGCAGCTCACACAAGGGCCATGACAGAGTCTTCCTGGGTACTTCGCACTCACCAGCCATGTTGTCCCGAGGGCGTTCGAGGGCTCTGGAGATGTAGCGCTCCTCAAGGAACGCGCAGTGTGTTGCTGCCCAGCACTCGGCAGGCACAGAGGTCCTCCGGGGGATCAACCAATGGACCTCGACATTTCTCCGCCGTCCCACAGGTGTCTGGAGGCACTCAGTGGCCTCGGAGGGAAAACGATGCACACCCGTGGGGCCTAGGAGTCCCCGGACGCGTACTTCCTTTAAAATAAAGCACATAAGCGACTGAGAAGTTGTGGAAACAGCTGCATGCCTCCCTTTCTGCACGGCTACTCAGGGCCTAACCTGGAGGCGAGTTCTCACTTCGAGGTTCCCTTTCGCTCTAGAGCCTGTCATGCGGACCGAGCTGCGGCCACGGAAGCCCCTGGTTTAGAGAGAGCAAACTCATAATTTTCCCCGAAGCATTCTTCCAGGGCTCACTGGCCTGTCGGGAGCCGGGAATGTCAGGTAGCTTCAAGGCAGGCATGAATGCCGACCTCAAAATGGAAAAGCAGGGCTAGTTCCAGCAGGCGCCCGTTTTCATGGGCACACTCAGCGTACATCCCTATGACTTCTAATGAGTCCCAAGAGACACCGGTTACACTGCGTTTCCTTCCCTGAATTAACTTATCGAAGTAGGGAGTCCCGCATCCGGCGAACTGTCTCAACCGAGGAACGCCGTAGCTGCTCCTCTGGGCCTGGGGCTGCCTGCAGTGCCGCAGAAGGAACAGGACTTAAAGTGCAGTAAGAACCCAAGCCGCCGTCCTCTAGGAGGCCTGGTGACTTCAGTCAGGAGGTCCTGGATGGAACGCAAAGACGACGGCTCCTCTGAGGGCAGCTCCGACTAGGGCACCGCATAAGACCTCCGCGCCACGTGGGACGTGTCAGAACGGTGTTCACGAACGTGTGCGAGTGCGGAGGAAACAAAGGTGCTACAATGGAGAGGGCAGTGCGTTTCCCTACGCTCGGCCTGCACACAGGGGTCTCTGAAGGGCTACGGGCCTGGATGTTGCTTAGCAGACCCAGGTGCACCTGGGGGTACTCAGTGTTCCTGCTGGGAGCAGGGTGCCCTGACTAGCCTCAGTGTTCTCTCATGGCAGCTCACACAAGGGCCATGACTGAGTCTTCCTGGGTACTTCGCACTCACCAGCCATGTTGTCCCGAGGGCGTTCGAGGGCTCTGGATATGTACCGCTCCTCAAGGAACGCGCAGTGTGTTGCTGCCCAGCACTCGGCAGGCACAGAGGTCCTCCGGGGCATCAACCAATGGACCTCGACATTGCTCCGCCAGCCCACAGGTGTCTGGAGGCACTCAGTGACCTCGGAGGGAAAAGGATGCACACCCGTGGGGCCTAGGAGTCCCCGGACGCGTACTTCCTTTAAAATAAAGGACATAAGCGACTGAGAACTCGTGGAAACAGCTGCATGCCTCCCTTTCTGCACGGCTACTCAGGGCCTATCCTGGAGGCGAGTTCTCACGTCACGGTACCCTTTCGCTCTAGAGCCTGTCATGCGGACCGCCGCCGCGGCCACGGAAGACCCTGGTTTAGAGAGAGCAAACTCATAATTTTCCCCGAAGCATTCTTCCAGGGCTCACTGGCCTGTCGGGAGCTGGGAATGTCAGGTAGCTTCAAGGCAGGCATGAATGCCACCCTCAAAATGGGAAAGCAGGGCTTGTTCCAGCCGGCCCCCGTTATCATGGGCACACTGAGCGTACATCCCTGTGGCTACTAACGAGTCCCAAGAGACACCGGTTACCCTGCGTTTCCTTCCCTGAATCAACTTATCGAAGTAGGGAGTCCCGCATCCGGCGAACTGTCTCAACCGAGGAACGCCGTAGCTGCTCCTCTGGGCCTGGGGAAGCCTGCAGTGCCGCAGAAGGAACAGGACTTAAAGTGCAGTAAGAACCCAAGCCGCCGTCCTCTAGGAGGCACGGTGACTTCAGTCAGGAGGTCCTGGATGGAACGCGAAGACGAGGGCTCCTCTGACGGCAGCTCCGACTAGGGCACCGCGTAAGACCTCCGCGCCACGTGGGACGTGCCAGAACGGCGTTCGCGAACGTGTGCGAGTGCGGAGGAAACTAAGCTGCTCCGATGGAGAGGGCAGTGCGTTTCCCTACGCTCGGCCTGCACACAGGGGGTTCTGAAGGGTTACGGGCCTGGATGTTGCTTAGCAGACCCAGGTGCACCTGGGGGTACTCAGTTTTCCTGCTGAGAGCAGGGTGCCCCGGCTAGCCTCCCAGGTGTCCAGAAAGCTGTGCTGCCGTTAAAGGCATGCAGAGCAGAGGCCACCGCCTCCTGGAAGCTGCAGCACACCTCCGCTTCTGCACGGCGAATCAGGGCCTTACTTCCAGGCATGGGTTCATGCTGGGTGTGCCGGTAGCGACACAGCGTGCTACGATGCTGACTTTCTCCTCGAGCAGAGTGACTTCAGGTACGAGGGCGGGCCTCGCAGTGTTCCAAGCACAGTGTTCTCTCATGGCAGCTCACACAAGGGCCATGACTGAGTCTTCCTGGGTACTTCGCACTCACCAGCCATGTTTTCCCGAGGGCGTTCGAGGGCTCTAGATATGTAGCGCTCCGCAAGGAACGCGCAGTGTGTTGCTGCCCAGCACTCGGCAGGCACAGAGGTCCTCCGGGGGATCAACCAATGGACCTCGACGTTGCTCCGCCGGCCCACAGGTGTCTGGAGGCACTCAGTGACCTCGGAGGGAAAACGATGCACACCCGTGGGGCCTAGGAGTCCCCGGACGCGTACTTCCTTTAAAATTAAGCCCATAAGCGACTGAGAAGTTGTGGAAACAGCTGCATGCCTCCCTTTCTGCACGGCTACTCAGGGCCTAACGTGGAGGCGAGTTCTCACTTCGAGGTTCCCTTTCGCTCTATAGCCGGTCATGCGGACCACCGCCGTGGCCACGGAAGCCCCTGGTTTAGAGAGAGCAAACTCATAATTTTCCCCGAAGCATTCTTCCAGGGCTCACTGGCCTGTCGGGAGCCGGGAATGTCAGGTAGCTTCAAGGCAGGCATGAATGCCGCCCTCAAAATGGAAAAGCAGGGCTAGTTCCAGCAGGCCCCCGTTTTCATGGGCACACTCAGCGTACATCCCTGTGGCTTCCAGCGAGTCCCAAGAGACACCGGTTACCCTGCGTTTCCTTCCCTGAATTAACTTATCGAAGTAGGGAGTCCCGCATCTGGCGAACTGTCTCAACCGAGGAACGCCGTAGCTGCTCCTCTGGGCCTGGGGCTGCCTGCAGTGCCGCAGAAGGAACAGGACTTGAAGTGCAGTAAGAACCGAAGCCCCCGTCCTCTAGGAGGCCCGGTGACTTCAGTCAGGCGGTCCTGGATGGAACGCGAAGACGAGGGCTCCTCTGAGGGCAGGTCCGATTAGGGCACCGCGTAAGACCTCCGCGCCACGTGGGACGTGCCAGAACGGTGTTCGCGAACGTGTGCGAGTGCGGAGGAAACTAAGCTGCTCCGATGGAGAGGGCAGTGCGTTTCCCTACGCTCGCCCTGCACACAGGGGGCTCTGAAGGGCTACGGGCCTGGATGTTGCTTAGCAGACCCAGGTGCACCTGGAGGTACTCAGTGTTCCTCCTGGGAGCAGGGTGCCCCGGCCTGCCTCCCAGGTGTTCAGAAAGCTGTGCTGCCGTTAAAGGCATGCAGAGCAGAGGCCACCGCCTCCTGGAAGCTGCAGCACGCCTCCACTTCTGCACGGCGAATCAGGGCCTTACTTCCAGGCATGGGTTCATGCTGGGTGTGCCGGTAGCGACACAGCGTGGTAAGATGCTGACTTTCTCCTCGAGCAGAGTGACTTCAGGTACGAGGGCGGGCCTCGCAGTGTTCCAAGCACAGTGTTCTCTCATGGCAGCTCACACAAGGGCCATGACTGAGTCTTCCTGGGTACTTCGCACTCACAAGCCATGTTGTCCCGAGGGCGTTCGAGGGCTCTGGATATGTAGCGCTCCTCAAGGAACGCGCAGTGTGTTGCTGCCCAGCACTCGGCAGGCACAGAGGTCCTCCGGGGGATCAACCAATGGACCTCGACGTTGCTCCGCCGGCCCACAGGTGTCTGGAGGCACTCAGTGACCTCGGAGGGAAAACGATGCACACCCGTGGGGCCTAGGAGTCCCCGGACGCGTACTTCCTTTAAAATTAAGCACATAAGCGACTGAGAAGTTGTGGAAACAGCTACATGCCTCCCTTTCTGCACGGCTACTCAGGGCCTAACGTGGAGGCGAGTTCTCACTTCGAGGTTCCCTTTCGCTCTATAGCCGGTCATGCGGACCACCGCCGTGGCCACGGAAGCCCCTGGTTTAGAGAGAGCAAACTCATAATTTTCCCCGAAGCATTCTTCCAGGGCTCACTGGCCTGTCGGGAGCTGGGAATGTCAGGTAGCTTCAAGGCAGGCATGAATGCCGCCCTCAAAATGGGAAAGCAGGGCTAGTTCCAGCAGGCCCCCGTTTTCATGGGCACACTCAGCGTACATCCCTGTGGCTTCTAACGAGTCCCAAGAGACACCGGTTACCCTGCGTTTCCTTCCCTGAATCAACGTATCGAAGTAGGGAGTCCCGCATCCGGCGAACTGTCTCAACCGAGGAACGCCGTAGCTGCTCCTCTGGGCCTGGGGCTGCCTGCAGTGCCGCAGAAGGAACAGGACTTAAAGTGCAGTAAGAACCCAAGCCGCCGTCCTCTAGGAGGCACGGTGACTTCAGTCAGGAAGTCCTGGATGGAAGGCGAAGACGAGGGCTCCTCTGAGGGCAGCTCCGACTAGGGCACCGCGTAAGACCTCCGCGCCACGTGGGACGTGCCAGAACGGTGTTCGCGAACGTGTGCGAGTGCGGAGGAAACTAAGCTGCTCCAAAGGAGAGGGCAGTGCGTTTCCCTACGCTCGGCCTGCACACACGGGGCTCTGAAGGGCTACGGGCCTGGATGTTCCTTAGCAGACCCAGGTGCACCTGGGGGTACTCAGTGTTCCTGCCGGGAGCAGGGTGCCCCGGCTAGCCTCCCAGGTGTCCAGAAAGCTGTGCTGCCGTTAAAGGCATGCAGAGCAGAGGCCACTGCCTCCTGGAAGCTGCAGCACGCCTCCGCTTCTGCACGGCGAATCAGGGCCTTCCTTCCAGACATGGGTTCATGCTGGGTGTGCCGGTAGCGACACAGCGTGCTACGATGCTGACTTTCTCCTCGAGCAGAGTGACTTCAGGTACGAGGGCGGGCCTCGCAGTGTTCCAAGCACAGTGTTCTCTCATGGCAGCTCACACAAGGGCCATGACTGAGTCTTCCTGGGTACTTCGCACTCACCAGCCATGTTTTCCCGAGGGCGTTCGAGGGCTCTAGATATGTAGCGCTCCGCAAGGAACGCGCAGTGTGTTGCTGCCCAGCACTCGGCAGGCACAGAGGTCCTCCGGGGGATCAACCAATGGACCTCGACGTTGCTCCGCCGGCCCACAGGTGTCTGGAGGCACTCAGTGACCTCGGAGGGAAAACGATGCACACCCGTGGGGCCTAGGAGTCCCCGGACGCGTACTTCCTTTAAAATTAAGCCCATAAGCGACTGAGAAGTTGTGGAAACAGCTGCATGCCTCCCTTTCTGCACGGCTACTCAGGGCCTAACGTGGAGGCGAGTTCTCACTTCGAGGTTCCCTTTCGCTCTATAGCCGGTCATGCGGACCACCGCCGTGGCCACGGAAGCCCCTGGTTTAGAGAGAGCAAACTCATAATTTTCCCCGAAGCATTCTTCCAGGGCTCACTGGCCTGTCGGGAGCCGGGAATGTCAGGTAGCTTCAAGGCAGGCATGAATGCCGCCCTCAAAATGGAAAAGCAGGGCTAGTTCCAGCAGGCCCCCGTTTTCATGGGCACACTCAGCGTACATCCCTGTGGCTTCCAGCGAGTCCCAAGAGACACCGGTTACCCTGCGTTTCCTTCCCTGAATTAACTTATCGAAGTAGGGAGTCCCGCATCTGGCGAACTGTCTCAACCGAGGAACGCCGTAGCTGCTCCTCTGGGCCTGGGGCTGCCTGCAGTGCCGCAGAAGGAACAGGACTTGAAGTGCAGTAAGAACCGAAGCCCCCGTCCTCTAGGAGGCCCGGTGACTTCAGTCAGGCGGTCCTGGATGGAACGCGAAGACGAGGGCTCCTCTGAGGGCAGGTCCGATTAGGGCACCGCGTAAGACCTCCGCGCCACGTGGGACGTGCCAGAACGGTGTTCGCGAACGTGTGCGAGTGCGGAGGAAACTAAGCTGCTCCGATGGAGAGGGCAGTGCGTTTCCCTATGCTCGCCCTGCACACAGGGGGCTCTGAAGGGCTACGGGCCTGGATGTTGCTTAGCAGACCCAGGTGCACCTGGAGGTACTCAGTGTTCCTCCTGGGAGCAGGGTGCCCCGGCCTGCCTCCCAGGTGTTCAGAAAGCTGTGCTGCCGTTAAAGGCATGCAGAGCAGAGGCCACCGCCTCCTGGAAGCTGCAGCACGCCTCCACTTCTGCACGGCGAATCAGGGCCTTACTTCCAGGCATGGGTTCATGCTGGGTGTGCCGGTAGCGACACAGCGTGGTAAGATGCTGACTTTCTCCTCGAGCAGAGTGACTTCAGGTACGAGGGCGGGCCTCGCAGTGTTCCAAGCACAGTGTTCTCTCATGGCAGCTCACAAAAGGGCCATGACTGAGTCTTCCTGGGTACTTCGCACTCACAAGCCATGTTGTCCCGAGGGCGTTCGAGGGCTCTGGATATGTAGCGCTCCTCAAGGAACGCGCAGTGTGTTGCTGCCCAGCACTCGGCAGGCACAGAGGTCCTCCGGGGGATCAACCAATGGACCTCGACGTTGCTCCGCCGGCCCACAGGTGTCTGGAGGCACTCAGTGACCTCGGAGGGAAAACGATGCACACCCGTGGGGCCTAGGAGTCCCCGGACGCGTACTTCCTTTAAAATTAAGCACATAAGCGACTGAGAAGTTGTGGAAACAGCTGCATGCCTCCCTTTCTGCACGGCTACTCAGGGCCTAACGTGGAGGCGAGTTCTCACTTCGAGGTTCCCTTTCGCTCTATAGCCGGTCACGCGGACCACCGCCGTGGCCACGGAAGCCCCTGGTTTAGAGAGAGCAAACTCATAATTTTCCCCGAAGCATTCTTCCAGGGCTCACTGGCCTGTCGGGAGCTGGGAAGGTCAGGTAGCTTCAAGGCAGGCATGAATGCCGCCCTCAAAATGGGAAAGCAGGGCTAGTTCCAGCAGGCCCCCGTTTTCATGGGCACACTCAGCGTACATCCCTGTGGCTTCTAACGAGTCCCAAGAGACACCGGTTACCCTGCGTTTCCTTCCCTGAATCAACGTATCGAAGTAGGGAGTCCCGCATCCGGCGAACTGTCTCAACCGAGGAACGCCGTAGCTGCTCCTCTGGGCCTGGGGCTGCCTGCAGTGCCGCAGAAGGAACAGGACTTAAAGTGCAGTAAGAACCCAAGCCGCCGTCCTCTAGGAGGCACGGTGACTTCAGTCAGGAAGTCCTGGATGGAAGGCGAAGACGAGGGCTCCTCTGAGGGCAGCTCCGACTAGGGCACCGCGTAAGACCTCCGCGCCACGTGGGACGTGCCAGAACGGTGTTCGCGAACGTGTGCGAGTGCGGAGGAAACTAAGCTGCTCCAAAGGAGAGGGCAGTGCGTTTCCCTACGCTCGGCCTGCACACACGGGGCTCTGAAGGGCTACGGGCCTGGATGTTCCTTAGCAGACCCAGGTGCACCTGGGGGTACTCAGTGTTCCTGCCGGGAGCAGGGTGCCCCGGCTAGCCTCCCAGGTGTCCAGAAAGCTGTGCTGCCGTTAAAGGCATGCAGAGCAGAGGCCACCGCCTCCTGGAAGCTGCAGCACGCCTCCGCTTCTGCACGGCGAATCAGGGCCTTCCTTCCAGACATGGGTTCATGCTGGGTGTGCCGGTAGCGACACAGCGTGCTAAGATGCTGACTTTCTCCTCGAGCAGAGTGACTTCAGGTACGAGGGCGGGCCTCGCAGTGTTCCAAGCACAGTGTTCTCTCATGGCAGCTCACACAAGGGCCATGACAGAGTCTTCCTGGGCACTTCGCACTCACCAGCCATGTTGTCCCGAGGGCGTTCGAGGGCTCTGGAGAAGTAGTGCTCCTCAAGGAACGCGCAGTGTGTTGCTGCCCAGCACTCGGCAGGCACAGAGGTCCTCCGGGGGATCAACCAATGGACCTCGACGTTGCTCCGCCGGCCCACAGGTGTCTGGAGGCACTCAGTGACCTCGGAGGGAAAACGATGCACACCCGTGGGGCCTAGGAGTCCCCGGACGCGTACTTCCTTTAAAATTAAGCACATAAGCGACTGAGAAGTTGTGGAAACAGCTGCATGCCTGCCTTTCTGCACGGCTACTCAGGGCCTAACGTGGAGGCGAGTTCTCACTTCGAGGTTCCCTTTCGCTCTATAGCCGGTCATGCGGACCACCGCCGTGGCCACGGAAGCCCCTGGTTTAGAGAGAGCAAACTCATAATTTTCCCCGAAGCATTCTTCCAGGGCTCACTGGCCTGTCGGGAGCCGGGAATGTCAGGTAGCTTCAAGGCAGGCATGAATGCCGCCCTCAAAATGGAAAAGCAGGGCTAGTTCCAGCAGGCCCCCGTTTTCATGGGCACACTCAGCGTACATCCCTGTGGCTTCTAACGAGTCCCAAGAGACACCGGTTACCCAAAGTTTCCTTCCCTGAATTAACTTATCGAAGTAGGGAGTCCCGCATCTGGCGACCTGTCTCAACCGAGGAAGGCTGTAGCTGCTCCTCTGGGCCTGGGGCTGCCTGCAGTGCCGCAGAAGGAACAGGACTTGAAGTGCAGTAAGAACCCAAGCCGCCGTCCTCTAGGAGGCCCGGTGACTTCAGTCAGGAGGTCCTGGATGGAACGCGAAGACGACGGCTCCTCTGAGGGCAGCTCCGACTAGGGCACCGCATAAGACCTCCGCGCCACGTGGGACGTGTCAGAACGGTGTTCACAAACGTGTGCGAGTGCGGAGGAAACTAAGGTGCTACAATGGAGAGGGCAGTGCGTTTCCCTACGCTCGGCCTGCACACAGGGGTCTCTGAAGGGCTACGGGCCTGGATGTTGCTTAGCAGACCCAGGTGCACCTGGGGGTACTCAGTGTTCCTGCTGGGAGCAGGGTGCCCTGGCTAGCCTCAGTGTTCTCTCATGGCAGCTCACACAAGGGCCATGACTGAGTCTTCCTGGGTACTTCGCACTCACCAGCCATGTTGTCCCGAGGGCGTTCGAGGGCTCTGGATATGTACCGCTCCTCAAGGAACGCGCAGTGTGTTGCTGCCCAGCACTCGGCAGGCACAGAGGTCCTCCGGGGCATCAACCAATGGACCTCGACATTGCTCCGCCAGCCCACAGGTGTCTGGAGGCACTCAGTGACCTCGGAGGGAAAACGATGCACACCCGTGGGGCCTAGGAGTCCCCGGACGCGTACTTCCTTTAAAATAAAGGACATAAGCGACTGAGAACTCGTGGAAACAGCTGCATGCCTCCCTTTCTGCACGGCTACTCAGGGCCTATCCTGGAGGCGAGTTCTCACGTCACGGTACCCTTTCGCTCTAGAGCCTGTCATGCGGACCGCCGCCGCGGCCACGGAAGACCCTGGTTTAGAGAGAGCAAACTCATAATTTTCCCCGAAGCATTCTTCCAGGGCTCACTGGCCTGTCGGGAGCTGGGAATGTCAGGTAGCTTCAAGGCAGGCATGAATGCCACCCTCAAAATGGGAAAGCAGGGCTTGTTCCAGCCGGCCCCCGTTATCATGGGCACACTGAGCGTACATCCCTGTGGCTACTAACGAGTCCCAAGAGACACCGGTTACCCTGCGTTTCCTTCCCTGAATCAACTTATCGAAGTAGGGAGTCCCGCATCCGGCGAACTGTCTCAACCGAGGAACGCCGTAGCTGCTCCTCTGGGCCTGGGGAAGCCTGCAGTGCCGCAGAAGGAACAGGACTTAAAGTGCAGTAAGAACCCAAGCCGCCGTCCTCTAGGAGGCACGGTGACTTCAGTCAGGAGGTCCTGGATGGAACGCGAAGACGAGGGCTCCTCTGACGGCAGCTCCGACTAGGGCACCGCGTAAGACCTCCGCGCCATGTGGGACGTGCCAGAACGGCGTTCGCGAACGTGTGCGAGTGCGGAGGAAACTAAGCTGCTCCGATGGAGAGGGCAGTGCGTTTCCCTACGCTCGGCCTGCACACAGGGGGTTCTGAAGGGTTACGGGCCTGGATGTTGCTTAGCAGACCCAGGTGCACCTGGGGGTACTCAGTTTTCCTGCTGAGAGCAGGGTGCCCCGGCTAGCCTCCCAGGTGTCCAGAAAGCTGTGCTGCCGTTAAAGGCATGCAGAGCAGAGGCCACCGCCTCCTGGAAGCTGCAGCACACCTCCGCTTCTGCACGGTGAATCAGGGCCTTACTTCCAGGCATGGGTTCATGCTGGGTGTGCCGGTAGCGACACAGCGTGCTACGATGCTGACTTTCTCCTCGAGCAGAGTGACTTCAGGTACGAGGGCGGGCCTCGCAGTGTTCCAAGCACAGTGTTCTCTCATGGCAGCTCACACAAGGGCCATGACAGAGTCTTCCTGGGTACTTCGCACTCACCAGCCATGTTTTCCCGAGGGCGTTCGAGGGCTCTAGATATGTAGCGCTCCGCAAGGAACGCGCAGTGTGTTGCTGCCCAGCACTCGGCAGGCACAGAGGTCCTCCGGGGGATCAACCAATGGACCTCGACGTTGCTCCGCCGGCCCACAGGTGTCTGGAGGCACTCAGTGACCTCGGAGGGAAAACGATGCACACCCGTGGGGCCTAGGAGTCCCCGGACGCGTACTTCCTTTAAAATTAAGCCCATAAGCGACTGAGAAGTTGTGGAAACAGCTGCATGCCTCCCTTTCTGCATGGCTACTCAGGGCCTAACGTGGAGGCGAGTTCTCACTTCGAGGTTCCCTTTCGCTCTATAGCCGGTCATGCGGACCACCGCCGTGGCCACGGAAGCCCCTGGTTTAGAGAGAGCAAACTCATAATTTTCCCCGAAGCATTCTTCCAGGGCTCACTGGCCTGTCGGGAGCCGGGAATGTCAGGTAGCTTCAAGGCAGGCATGAATGCCGCCCTCAAAATGGAAAAGCAGGGCTAGTTCCAGCAGGCCCCCGTTTTCATGGGCACACTCAGCGTACATCCCTGTGGCTTCCAGCGAGTCCCAAGAGACACCGGTTACCCTGCGTTTCCTTCCCTGAATTAACTTATCGAAGTAGGGAGTCCCGCATCTGGCGAACTGTCTCAACCGAGGAACGCCGTAGCTGCTCCTCTGGGCCTGGGGCTGCCTGCAGTGCCGCAGAAGGAACAGGACTTGAAGTGCAGTAAGAACCGAAGCCCCCGTCCTCTAGGAGGCCCGGTGACTTCAGTCAGGCGGTCCTGGATGGAACGCGAAGACGAGGGCTCCTCTGAGGGCAGCTCCGATTAGGGCACCGCGTAAGAACTCCGCGCGACGTGGGACGTGCCCGAACGGCGATCGCGAACGTGTGCAAGTGCCGAGGAAACTACGCTGCTCCGAAGGAGATGGCAGTGCGTTTCCCTACGCTCGGCCTGCACACAGGGGGCTCTGAAGGGCCACGGGCCTGGATGTTGCTTAGCAGACCCAGGTGCACCTGGGGGTACTCAGTGTTCCTGCTGGGAGCAGGGTGCCCCGGCTAGCCTCGGTGTTCTCTCATGGCAGCTCACACAAGGGCCATGACTGAGTCTTCCTGGGTACTTCGCACTCACCAGCCATGTTGTCCCGAGGGCGTTCGAGGGCTCTGGAGATGTAGCGCTCCTCAAGGAACGCGCAGTGTGTTGCTGCCCAGCACTCGGCAGGCACAGAGGTCCTCCGGGGGATCAACCAATGGACCTCGACGTTGCTCCGCCGGCCCACAGGTGTCTGGAGGCACTCAGTGACCTCGGAGGGAAAACGATGCACACCCGTGGGGCCTAGGAGTCCCCGGACGCGTACTTCCTTTAAAATAAAGCACATAAGCGACTGAGAAGTTGTGGAAACAGCTGCATGCCTCCCTTTCTGCACGGCTACTCAGGGCCTAACGTGGAGGCGAGTTCTCACTTCGAGGTTCCCTTTCGCTCTAGAGCCTGTCATGCGGACTGAGCTGCGGCCACAGAAGCCCCTGGTTTAGAGAGAGCAAACTCATAATTTTACCCGAAGCATTCTTCCAGGGCTCACTGGCCTGTCGGGAGCCGGCAATGTCAGGTAGCTTCAAGGCAGGCATGAATGCCGCCCTCAAAATGGAAAAGCAGGGCTAGTTCCAGCACGCCCCCGTTTTCATGGGCACACTAAACGTACAACCCTATGGCTTCTAACGAGTCCCAAGAGACACCGGTTACCCTGCGTTTCCTTCCCTGAATTAACATATCGAAGTAGGGAGTCCCGCATCCGGCGAATGTCTCAACCGAGGAACGCCGTAGCTGCTCCTCTGGGCCTGGGGCTGCCTGCAGTGCCGCAGAAGGAACAGGACTTGAAGTGCAGTAAGAACCCAAGCCGCCGTCCTCTAGGACGCCCGGTGACTTCAGTCAGGAGGTCCTGGATGGAAGGCGAAGACGACGGCTCCTCTGAGGGCAGCTGCGATTAGGGCACTGCGTAAGACCTCTGCGCCACGTGGGACGTGCCAGAACGGTGTTCGCGAACGTGTGCGAGTGCGGAGGAAACTAAGCTGCTCCGATGGAGAGGACAGTGCGTTTCCCTACGCTCGGCCTGCACACAGGGGGCTCTGAAGGGCTACGGGCCTGGATGTTGCTTAGCAGACCCAGGTGCACCTGGGGGTACTCAGTGTTCCTGCTGGGAGCAGGGTGCCCGGCTAGCCTCAGTGTTCTCTCATGGCAGCTCACACAAGGGCCATGACTGAGTCTTCCTGGGTACTTCGCACTCACCAGCCATGTTGTCCCGAGGGCGTTCGAGGGCTCTGGAGATGTAGCGCTCCTCAAGGAACGCGCAGTGTGTTGCTGCCCAGCACTCAGCAGGCACAGAGGTCCTCCGGAGGATCAACCAATGGACCTCGACATTGCTCCGCCGGCCCACAGGTGTCTGGAGGCACTCAGTGACCTCGGAGGGAAAACGATGCACACCCGTGGGGCCTAGGAGTCCCCGGACGCGTACTTCCTTTAAAATAAAGCACAGAAGCGACTGAGAACTCGTGGAAACAGCTGCATGCCTCCCTTTCTGCACGGCTACTCAGGGCCTAACCTGGAGGCGAGTTCTCACGTCGAGGTTCCCTTTCGCTCTAGAGCCTGTCATGCGGACCAAGCTGCGGCTACGGAAGCCCCTGGTTTAGAGAGAGCAAACTCATAATTTTACCCGAAGCATTCTTCCAGGGCTCACTGGCCTGTCGGGAGCCGGGAATGTCAGGTAGCTTCAAGGCAGGCATGAATGCCGCCCTCAAAACGGGAAAGCAGGGCTAGTTCCAGCAGGCCCCCATTTCCATGGGCACACTCCGCATACATCCCTGTGGCTTCTAAGGACTCCCAAGAGATACCGGTTACCCTGCGTTTCCTTCCCTGAATCAACTTATCGAAGTAGGAAGTCCCGCATCCGGCGAACTGTCTCAACCGAGTAACGCCGTAGCTGCTCCTCTGTGCCTGGGACTGCCTGCAGTGCCGCAGAAGGAACAGGACTTAAAGTGCAGTAAGAACCCAAGCCGCCGTCCTCTAGGAGGCACGGTGACTTCAGTCAGGAGGTCCTGGATGGAACGCGAAGACGAGGGCTCCTCTGAGGGCAGGTCCAATTAGGGCACCGCGTAAGAACTCCGCGCCACGTGGGACGTGCCAGCACGGTGTTCGCGAACGTGTGCGAGTGCGGAGGACACTAAGCTGCTCCGATGGAGAGGGCAGTGCGTTTCCCTATGATCGGCCTGCACACAGGGGGCTCTGAAGGGCTACGGGCCTGGATGTTGCTTAGCAGACCCAGGTGCACCTGGGGGTACTCAGTGTTCCTGCTGGGAGCAGGGTGCCCCGGCTAGCCTCCCAGGTGTCCAGAAAGCTGTGCTGCCGTTAAAGGCATGCAGAGCAGAGGCCACCGCCTCCTGGAAGCTGCAGCACGCCTCCGCTTCTGCACGGCGAATCAGGGCCTTACTTCCAGGCATGGGTTCATGCTGGGTGTGCCGGTAGCGACACAGCGTGCTAAGATGCTGACTTTCTCCTCGAGCAGAGTGACTTCAGGTATGGGGAGGGCCTCGCAGTGTTTCAAGCACAGTGTTCTCTCATGGCAGCTCACACAAGGGCCATGAGAGAGTCTTCCTGGGTACTTCGCACTCACCAGCCATGTTGTCCCGAGGGCGTTCGAGGGCTCTGGAGATGTAGCGCTCCTCAAGGAACGCGCAGTGTGTTGCTGCCCAGCACTCGGCAGGCACAGAGGTCCTCCGTGGGATCAACCAATGGACCTCGACGTTGCTCCGCCGGCCCACAGGTGTCTGGAGGCACTCAGTGACCTCGGAGGGAAAACGATGCACACCCGTGGGGCCTAGGAGTCCCCGGACGCGTACTTCCTTTAAAATAAAGCACATAAGCGACTGAGAAGTTGTGGAAACAACTGCATGCCTCCCTCTCTGCACGGCTACTCAGGGCCTAACCTGGAGGCGAGTTCTAACTTCGAGGTTCCCTTTCGCTCTAGAGCCTGTCATGCGGACTGAGCTGCGGCCACAGAAGCCCCTGGTTTAGAGAGAGCAAACTCATAATTTTACCCGAAGCATTCTTCCAGGGCTCACTGGCCTGTCGGGAGCCGGCAATGTCAGGTAGCTTCAAGGCAGGCATGAATGCCGCCCTCAAAATGGAAAAGCAGGGCTAGTTCCAGCAGGCCCCCGTTTTCATGGGCACACTAAACGTACAACCCTATGGCTTCTAACGAGTCCCAAGAGACACCGGTTACCCTGCGTTTCCTTCCCTGAATTAACATATCGAAGTAGGGAGTCCCGCATCCGGCGAATGTCTCAACCGAGGAACGCCGTAGCTGCTCCTCTGGGCCTGGGGCTGCCTGCAGTGCCGCAGAAGGAACAGGACTTGAAGTGCAGTAAGAACCCAAGCCGCCGTCCTCTAGGACGCCCGGTGACTTCAGTCAGGAGGTCCTGGATGGAAGGCGAAGACGACGGCTCCTCTGAGGGCAGCTGCGATTAGGGCACCGCGTAAGACCTCTGCGCCACGTGGGACGTGCCAGAACGGTGTTCGCGAACGTGTGCGAGTGCGGAGGAAACTAAGCTGCTCCGATGGAGAGGACAGTGCGTTTCCCTACGCTCGCCCTGCACACAGGGGGCTCTGAAGGGCTACGGGCCTGGATGTTGCTTAGCAGACCCAGGTGCACCTGTGGGTACTCAGTGTTCCTGCTGGGAGCAGGGTGCCCCGGCCTGCCTCCCAGGTGTTCAGAAAGCTGTGCTGCTGTTAAAGGCATGCAGAGCAGAGGCCACCGCCTCCTGGAAGCTGCAGCACGCCTCAACTTCTGCACGGCGAATCTGGGCCTTACTTCCAGGCATGGGTTCATGCTGGGTGTGCCGGTAGCGACACAGCGTGGTAAGATGCTGACTTTCTCCTCGAGCAGAGTGACTTCAGGTACGAGGGCGGGCCTCGCAGTGTTCCAAGCACAGTGTTCTCTCATGGCAGCTCACACAAGGGCCATGACAGAGTCTTCCTGGGCACTTCGCACTCACCAGCCATGTTGTCCCGAGGGCGTTCGAGGGCTCTGGAGAAGTAGTGCTCCTCAAGGAACGCGCAGTGTGTTGCTGCCCAGCACTCGGCAGGCACAGAGGTCCTCCGGGGGATCAACCAATGGACCTCGACGTTGCTCCGCCGGCCCACAGGTGTCTGGAGGCACTCAGTGACCTCGGAGGGAAAACGATGCACACCCGTGGGGCCTAGGAGTCCCCGGACGCGTACTTCCTTTAAAATAAAGCACATAAGCGACTGAGAACTCATGGAATCAGCTGCATGCCTCCCTTTCTGCACGGCTACTCAGGGCCTAACCTGGAGGCGAGTTCTCACGTCGAGGTTCCCTTTCGCTCTAGAGCCTGTCAGGCGGACCACCACCGCGGCCATGGAAGCACCTGGTTCAGACAGAGCAAACTCACAATTTTCCCCGCAGCCTTCTTACAGGGTTTCCAGGCCTGTCAGGAGCAGGGAATGTCAAGTAGCTGCAAGGCAGCGTGAATGCGGCCTTCAAAGTGGGAAAGCAAGTCTATTTCCAGCAGGCCCCCATTTCCATGGGCACCCTCAGCATAAACCCCTGCGGTACCTAACTAGTCCAAAGAGACACAGGTTACCCTGTGTTTCCTACCCTGAATGAAATTCTCGAAGTAGGGTGTTCTGCATCAAGCGAACTGCCTCAACCAAGGAACGGCGTAGCTGCTCCTCTGGGCCTGTGGCTATTCAAAAGCCTGCAGCGCCACTGGAAGAAGAGGACTTAAATTGCAGTAAGAACGCAAGCAAACTTTCTCGAGGAGGCACGGTGACTTCAGGCAGGAGGTCCCAGACGGAATGCGACGCCGAGGGTTTCTCTGAGTGCAGCTCGGACTAGGGCATTGCGTGAGACTTCGACGCCATGTGGGATGTGCTAGAACAGTGTTCCTGAGCGTGTGCGAGTGCTGGGGAAATTAGGCTGCTCCAAAAGAGAGTGCGGTGCGTTTCCCTACGCCCGGCATACACAGAGGGGCTCTAAAGGGCTCCGGGCTTGGATATTGCTTAGCAGACCCAGGTGGGCCTGGGGGTACTCAGTGTCCCTGCCGGAAACAGGGTGCCCACGTGAGCCTCCTAGGTGTCCGGCAAACTGTGCTGCAGTTAAAGATATGCAGAGCAGAGGCCACAGCCTCATGGAAACTGCTGCATGCCTCCACTTCTGTGTGGCCAATCAGGACCTTACCTCCAGTCACGTGTTCATGCTGGGTGCCCCTTTAGCGACACAGCATGGTAAGATGCTGACTTTCTCCTCGAGCAGAGTGACTTTAGGTACGAGGTTCTCGAAGTATTCAATGCAGAGTGTTTTCTCATGGCAGCTCACACAAGGGCCATGACAAAGACTTCCTGGGCACTTCGGACTCACCAGAAATGAGGTCCTGCGGCTGTTCGAGGACTCTGGAAATGTAGTTCTCCTCAAGGAACGTGCAGTGTGTTGCCCGTCACTCGGCACACTCAGAGGGCCTCCACCGGACAGACCAACCGGCCTCGATGTTGCTAAGCCGGCCCACAGGGTTCTGGAGGTACTCAGTGACTTTGGAGGGACAATGATGCACTCCCGAGAGGCCTAGGAGTCTTCAAAGGGGTACTTCCTTGAAAATAAAGCAGAACAGCGACTAAGAACTCATGGAAACAGCTGTATGCCTCCCTTTCTGCCCGGCTACTTGGGACCTAAAATGGAGGCAAGTTCCCACGTTGAGTATCCTTTTAGCTCTAGAGCTTGTCAGGCAGACCACCGCCGCGGCCACGGAGGCACCTGGTTTAGACAGAGCAAACTCATTTTTTTCCAAGAAGCATTCCTACAGGGTTTAACAGGCCTGTCAACAGCAGGGAATGTCATGCAGCTTCAAGGCAGCATGAATGCAGCCTTCAAAATGGGAAAGCAAGGGTAGTTCCAGCAGGCCCCCGTTTCCATGGGCACCCTCAGCATACACCCGTGTGGTTTCTAACAAGTCCAAAGAGACACAGGTTACCCTGTGTTTCCTTTCCTGAATCAACTTCTCGAAGTAGGGTGTTCTGCATCAAGCGAACTGCCTCAACCAAGGAACACCGTAGCTGCTCCTCTGGGCCTGTAGCTATTCAAAAGCCTGCAGTGCCACAGGAAGAAGAGGACTTCAATTGCAGTAGGAACACAAGCCGACTTTCTCTAGGAGGCATGGTGACTTCAGGCAGGATGTCCCAGATGGAATGCGAAGCCGAGGGTTTCTCTGAGTGCAGCTCGGACTAGGGCAATGCGTAAGACTTCGACGCCATGTGGGATGTGCTAGAACAGTGTTCCTGAGCGTGTGCAAGTGCTGGTGAAATTAAGCTGCTCCAAAAAGGAGTGTGGTGCGTTTCCCTATGCTCGGCATACACAGAGGAGCTCTAAAGGGCTACGGGCCTGGATGTTGCTTAGCAGACCCAGGGGGGCCTGGGGGTACTCAGTGTTCCCGTCGGGAACAGGGTGCCCACGCTAGCTTCCAAGGTGTCCAGAAAACGGTGCTGCAGTTAAAGATATGCAAAGCAGAGGCCACCGCCTCATGGAAACTGCAGCACACCGCTGCTTCTGCGTGGCCAATCGGGGCCTAACTTCCAGGCATGTGCTCATGCCAGGTGTGCCGGTAGCGACACAGCATGCTAAGAGGCTGAGTTTATCCTCGGATAGAGTGACTACAGGTACGAGGTCCTCCAAGTATTCAAAGCACAGTGTTTTCTCATGGCAGCTCACACAAGGGCCATGACGAAGTCTTCCTGGGCACTTGGGACTCACCAGCAATGTTGTCCTGAGGCCATTCGAGGACTCTGGAAATGTAGGTCTCCTCAAGGAAGGTACAGGGTGTTGCCCATCACTGGAAACGCACAGAGGGCCTCCGAGGGATCAACCGATGGGCGTTGAAGTTGCTCAGCCGGCCCACAGGTGTCTGGAGGTAGTCAGTGAAATTGGAGGGAAAATGATGCATACCCGAGAGGCCTAGGAGTACTCAAAAGTCTACTTCCTGTAAATTAAAGCACATAAGCCACTAAGAACTCATGGAAACAGCTACCTGCCTCCCTTTCTGCACGGCTACTCAGGGCCTAACCTGGAGTCAAGTCCTCACGTTGGGATTCCCTTTAGCTCTAGAGCTTGTCAGGCGGACCACCACCACGGCCATGGAAGCACCTGGTTCAGACAGAGCAAACTCATAATTTTCCCCGCAGCCTTCTTACAGGGTTTCCAGGCCTGTCAGGAGCAGGGAATGTCAAGTAGCTGCAAGGCAGCGTGAATGCGGCCTTCAAAGTGGGAAAGCAAGTCTATTTCCAGCAGGCCCCCGTTTCCATGGGCACCCTCAGCATACACCCCTGTGGTATCTAACAAGTCCAAAGAGACACAGGTTACCCTGTGTTTCCTACCCTGAATCAACTTCTCGAAGTAGGGAGTTCTGCATCAAGCGAACTGCCTCAACCAAGGAACGGCGTAGCTGCTCCTCTGGGCCTGTGGCTATTCAAAAGCCTGCAGCGCCACTGGAAGAAGAGGACTTAAATTGCAGTAAGAACGCAAGCCAACTTTCTCGAGGAGGCACGGTGACTTCAGGCAGGAGGTCCCAGACGGAATGCGACGCCGAGGGTTTCTCTGAGTGCAGCTCGGACTAGGGCATTGCGTAAGACTTCGACGCCATGTGGGATGTGCTAGAACAGTGTTCCTGAGCGTGTGTGAGTGCTGGGGAAATTAGGCTGCTCCAAAAGAGAGTGCGGTGCGTTTCCCTACGCTCGGCATACACAGAGGGGCTCTAAAGGGCTCCGGGCCTGGATATTGCTTAGCAGACCCAGGTGGGCCTGGGGGGTACTCAGTGTCCCTGCCGGGAACAGGGTGCCCACGCGAGCCTCCTAGGTGTCCGGCAAACTGTGCTGCAGTTAAAGATATGCAGAGCAGAGGCCACAGCCTCATGGAAACTGCTGCATGCCTCCACTTCTGTGCGGCCAATCAGGACCTTACCTCCAGTCACGTGTTCATGCTGGGTGCCCCTTTAGCGACACAGCATGGTAAGATGCTGACTTTCTCCTCGAGCAGAGTGACTTTAGGTACGAGGTTCTCGAAGTATTCAATGCAGAGTGTTTTCTCATGGCAGCTCACACAAGGGCCATGACAAAGACTTCCTGGGCACTTCGGACTCACCAGAAATGAGGTCCTGCGGCTGTTCGAGGACTCTGGAAATGTAGTTCTCCTCAAGGAACGTGCAGTGTGTGGCCCGTCACTCGGCACACTCAGAGGGCCTCCACCGGACAGACCAACCGGCCTCGATGTTGCTAAGCCGGCCCACAGGGTTCTGGAGGTACTCAGTGACTTTGGAGGGACAATGATGCACTCCCGAGAGGCCTAGGAGTCTTCAAAGGGGTACTTCCTTGAAAATAAAGCAGAACAGCGACTAAGAACTCATGGAAACAGCTGTATGCCTCCCTTTCTGCCCGGCTACTCGGGACCTAAAATGGAGGCAAGTTCCCACGTTGAGTATCCTTTTAGCTCTAGAGCTTGTCAGGCAGACCACCGCCGCGGCCACGGAGGCACCTGGTTTAGACAGAGCAAACTCATTTTTTTCCAAGAAGCATTCCTACAGGGTTTAACAGGCCTGTCAACAGCAGGGAATGTCATGCAGCTTCAAGGCAGCATGAATGCAGCCTTCAAAATGGGAAAGCAAGGGTAGTTCCAGCAGGCCCCCGTTTCCATGGGCACCCTCAGCATACACCCGTGTGGTTTCTAACAAGTCCAAAGAGACACAGGTTACCCTGTGTTTCCTTTCCTGAATCAACTTCTCGAAGTAGGGTGTTCTGCATCAAGCGAACTGCCTCAACCAAGGAACACCGTAGCTGCTCCTCTGGGCCTGTAGCTATTCAAAAGCCTGCAGTGCCACAGGAAGAAGAGGACTTCAATTGCAGTAGGAACACAAGCCGACTTTCTCTAGGAGGCATGGTGACTTCAGGCAGGATGTCCCAGATGGAATGCGAAGCCGAGGGTTTCTCTGAGTGCAGCTCGGACTAGGGCAATGCGTAAGACTTCGACGCCATGTGGGATGTGCTAGAACAGTGTTCCTGAGCGTGTGCAAGTGCTGGTGAAATTAAGCTGCTCCAAAAAGGAGTGTGGTGCGTTTCCCTATGCTCGGCATACACAGAGGAGCTCTAAAGGGCTACGGGCCTGGATGTTGCTTAGCAGACCCAGGGGGGCCTGGGGGTACTCAGTGTTCCCGTCGGGAACAGGGTGCCCACGCTAGCTTCCAAGGTGTCCAGAAAACGGTGCTGCAGTTAAAGATATGCAAAGCAGAGGCCACCGCCTCATGGAAACTGCAGCACACCGCTGCTTCTGCGTGGCCAATCGGGGCCTAACTTCCAGGCATGTGCTCATGCCAGGTGTGCCGGTAGCGACACAGCATGCTAAGAGGCTGGGTTTATCCTCGGATAGAGTGACTACAGGTACGAGGTCCTCCAAGTATTCAAAGCACAGTGTTTTCTCATGGCAGCTCACACAAGGGCCATGACGAAGTCTTCCTGGGCACTTGGGACTCACCAGCAATGTTGTCCTGAGGCCATTCGAGGACTCTGGAAATGTAGGTCTCCTCAAGGAAGGTACAGGGTGTTGCCCATCACTGGAAACGCACAGAGGGCCTCCGAGGGATCAACCGATGGGCGTTGAAGTTGCTCAGCCGGCCCACAGGTGTCTGGAGGTAGTCAGTGAAATTGGAGGGAAAATGATGCATACCCGAGAGGCCTAGGAGTACTCAAAAGTCTACTTCCTGTAAATTAAAGCACATAAGCCACTAAGAACTCATGGAAACAGCTACCTGCCTCCCTTTCTGCACGGCTACTCAGGGCCTAACCTGGAGGCAAGTTCTCACGTTGGGATTCCCTTTAGCTCTAGAGCTTGTCAGGCGGACCACCACCACGGCCATGGAAGCACCTGGTTCAGACAGAGCAAACTCATAATTTTCCCCGCAGCCTTCTTACAGGGTTTCCAGGCCTGTCAGGAGCAGGGAATGTCAAGTAGCTGCAAGGCAGCGTGAATGCGGCCTTCAAAGTGGGAAAGCAAGTCTATTTCCAGCAGGCCCCCGATTCCATGGGCACCCTCAGCATACACCCCTGTGGTATCTAACAAGTCCAAAGAGACACAGGTTACCCTGTGTTTCCTACCCTGAATCAACTTCTCGAAGTAGGGAGTTCTGCATCAAGCGAACTGCCTCAACCAAGGAACGGCGTAGCTGCTCCTCTGGGCCTGTGGCTATTCAAAAGCCTGCAGCGCCACTGGAAGACGAGGACTTAAATTGCAGTAAGAACGCAAGCCAACTTTCTCGAGGAGGCACGGTGACTTCAGGCAGGAGGTCCCAGACGGAATGCGACGCCGAGGGTTTCTCTGAGTGCAGCTCGGACTAGGGCATTGCGTAAGACTTCGACACCATGTGGGATGTGCTAGAACAGTGTTCCTGAGCGTGTGCGAGTGCTGGGGAAATTAGGCTGCTCCAAAAGAGAGTGCGGTGCGTTTCCCTACGCTCGGCATACACAGAGGGGCTCTAAAGGGCTCCGGGCCTGGATATTGCTTAGCAGACCCAGGTGGGCCTGGGGGTACTCAGTGTCCCTGCCGGAAACAGGGTGCCCACGTGAGCCTCCTAGGTGTCCGGCAAACTGTGCTGCAGTTAAAGATAACCAGAGCAGGGGCCACCGACTCATGGAAACTGCAGCACGCCTCCGCTTCTGTGCGGCCAATCAGAGCCTTACTTCCAGGCATGTGTTCATGCTGGGAGTGCCAGTAGCAACACAGCATGCTAAGAGGCTGAGTTTCTCCACTGGTAGAGTGACTACAGGTCCGAGGTCCTCAAAGTATTTAAAGCACAGTGTTTTCCCCGAAGCATTCTTCCAGGGCTCACTGGCCTGTCGGGAGCTGGGAAGGTCAGGTAGCTTCAAGGCAGGCATGAATGCCGCCCTCAAAATGGGAAAGCAGGGCTAGTTCCAGCAGGCCCCCGTTTTCATGGGCACACTCAGCGTACATCCCTGTGGCTTCTAACGAGTCCCAAGAGACACCGGTTACCCTGCGTTTCCTTCCCTGAATCAACGTATCGAAGTAGGGAGTCCCGCATCCGGCGAACTGTCTCAACCGAGGAACGCCGTAGCTGCTCCTCTGGGCCTGGGGCTGCCTGCAGTGCCGCAGAAGGAACAGGACTTAAATGCAGTAAGAACCCAAGCCGCCGTCCTCTAGGAGGCACGGTGACTTCAGTCAGGAGGTCCTGGATGGAAGGCGAAGACGAGGGCTCCTCTGAGGGCAGCTCCGACTAGGGCACCGCGTAAGACCTCCACGCCACGTGGGACGTGCCAGAACGGCGTTCGCGAACGTGTGCGAGTGCGGAGGAAACTAAGCTGCTCCGATGGAGAGGGCAGTGCGTTTCCCTACGCTCGGCCTGCACACAGGGGGTTCTGAAGGGTTACAGGCCTGGATGTTGCTTAGCAGACCCAGGTGCACCTGGGGGTACTCAGTTTTCCTGCTGAGAGCAGGGTGCCCCGGCTAGCCTCCCAGGTGTCCAGAAAGCTGTGCTGCCGTTAAAGGCATGCAGAGCAGAGGCCACCGCCTCCTGGAAGCTGCAGCACACCTCCGCTTCTGCACGGTGAATCAGGGCCTTACTTCCAGGCATGGGTTCATGCTGGGTGTGCCGGTAGCGACACAGCGTGCTACGATGCTGACTTTCTCCTCGAGCAGAGTGACTTCAGGTACGAGGGCGGGCCTCGCAGTGTTCCAAGCACAGTGTTCTCTCATGGCAGCTCACACAAGGGCCATGACTGAGTCTTCCTGGGTACTTCGCACTCACCAGCCATGTTTTCCCGAGGGCGTTCGAGGGCTCTAGATATGTAGCGCTCCGCAAGGAACGCGCAGTGTGTTGCTGCCCAGCACTCGGCAGGCACAGAGGTCCTCCGGGGGATCAACCAATGGACCTCGACGTTGCTCCGCCGGCCCACAGGTGTCTGGAGGCACTCAGTGACCTCGGAGGGAAAACGATGCACACCCGTGGGGCCTAGGAGTCCCCGGACGCGTACTTCCTTTAAAATTAAGCCCATAAGCGACTGAGAAGTTGTGGAAACAGCTGCATGCCTCCCTTTCTGCACGGCTACTCAGGGCCTAACGTGGAGGCGAGTTCTCACTTCGAGGTTCCCTTTCGCTCTATAGCCGGTCATGCGGACCACCGCCGTGGCCACGGAAGCCCCTGGTTTAGAGAGAGCAAACTCATAATTTTCCCCGAAGCATTCTTCCAGGGCTCACTGGCCTGTCGGGAGCCAGGAATGTCAGGTAGCTTCAAGGCAGGCATGAATGCCGCCCTCAAAATGGAAAAGCAGGGCTAGTTCCAGCAGGCCCCCGTTTTCATGGGCACACTCAGCATACATACCTGTGGCTTCTAAGGAGTCCCAAGAGACACCGGTTACCCTGCGTTTCCTTCCCTGAATCAACTTATCGAAGTAGGGAGTCCCGCATCTGGCGAACTGTCTCAACCGAGGAACGCCGTAGCTGCTCCTCTGGGCCTGGGGCTGCCTGCAGTGCCGCAGAAGGAACAGGACTTGAAGTGCAGTAAGAACCGAAGCCCCCGTCCTCTAGGAGGCCCGGTGACTTCAGTCAGGCGGTCCTGGATGGAACGCGAAGACGAGGGCTCCTCTGAGGGCAGCTCCGATTAAGGCACCGCGTAAGAACTCCACGCGACGTGGGACGTGCCCGAACGGCGTTCGCGAACGTGTGCAAGTGCCGAGGAAACTACGCTGCTCCGAAGGAGATGGCAGTGCGTTTCCCTACGCTCGGCCTGCACACAGGGGTCTCTGAAGGGCCACGGGCCTGGATGTTGCTTAGCAGACCCAGGTGCACCTGGGGGTACTCAGTGTTCCTGCTGGGAGCAGGGTGCCCCGGCTAGCCTCAGTGTTCTCTCATGGCAGCTCACACAAGGGCCATGACTGAGTCTTCCTGGGTACTTCGCACTCACCAGCCATGTTGTCCCGAGGGCGTTCGAGGGCTCTGGAGATGTAGCGCTCCTCAAGGAACGCGCAGTGTGTTGCTGCCCAGCACTCGGCAGGCACAGAGGTCCTCCGGGGGATCAACCAATGGACCTCGACGTTGCTCCGCCGGCCCACAGGTGTCTGGAGGCACTCAGTGACCTCGGAGGGAAAACGATGCACACCCGTGGGGCCTAGGAGTCCCCGGACGCGTACTTCCTTTAAAATAAAGCACATAAGCGACTGAGAAGTTGTGGAAACAGCTGCATGCCTCCCTTTCTGCACGGCTACTCAGGGCCTAACGTGGAGGCGAGTTCTCACTTCGAGGTTCCCTTTCGCTCTAGAGCCTGTCATGCGGACTGAGCTGCGGCCACAGAAGCCCCTGGTTTAGAGAGAGCAAACTCATAATTTTACCCGAAGCATTCTTCCAGGGCTCACTGGCCGGTCGGGAGCCGGCAATGTCAGGTAGCTTCAAGGCAGGCATGAATGCCGCCCTCAAAATGGAAAAGCAGGGCTAGTTCCAGCAGGCCCCCGTTTTCATGGGCACACTA
This sequence comes from Grampus griseus, assembly GCF_964374135.1. Lineage (NCBI taxonomy): Eukaryota > Metazoa > Chordata > Mammalia > Artiodactyla > Delphinidae > Grampus > Grampus griseus. The sequence goes on from NC_139010.1 coordinate 1,289,116, forward strand.
AACGTACAACCCTATGGCTTCTAACGAGTCCCAAGAGACACCGGTTACCCTGCGTTTCCTTCCCTGAATTAACATATCGAAGTAGGGAGTCCCGCATCCGTTGAATGTCTCAACCGAGGAACGCCGTAGCTGCTCCTCTGGGCCTGGGCCTGCCTGCAGTGCCGCAGAAGGAACAGGACTTGAAGTGCAGTAAGAACCCAAGCCGCCGTCCTCTAGGACGCCCGGTGACTTCAGTCAGGAGGTCCTGGATGGAAGGCGAAGACGACGGCTCCTCTGAGGGCAGCTGCGATTAGGGCACCGCGTAAGACCTCTGCGCCACGTGGGACGTGCCAGAACGGTGTTCGCGAACGTGTGCGAGTGCGGAGGAAACTAAGCTGCTCCGATGGAGAGAACAGTGCGTTTCCCTACGCTCGGCCTGCACACAGGGGGCTCTGAAGGGCTACGGGCCTGGATGTTGCTTAGCAGACCCAGGTGCACCTGGGGGTACTCAGTGTTCCTGCTGGGAGCAGGGTGCCCGGCTAGCCTCAGTGTTCTCTCATGGCAGCTCACACAAGGGCCATGACTGAGTCTTCCTGGGTACTTCGCACTCACCAGCAATGTTGTCCCGAGGGCGTTCGAGGGCTCTGGAGATGTAGCGCTCCTCAAGGAACGCGCAGTGTGTTGCTGCCCAGCACTCAGCAGGCACAGAGGTCCTCCGGAGGATCAACCAATGGACCTCGACATTGCTCCGCCGGCCCACAGGTGTCTGGAGGCACTCAGTGACCTCGGAGGGAAAACGATGCACACCCGTGGGGCCTAGGAGTCCCCGGACGCGTACTTCCTTTAAAATAAAGCACAGAAGCGACTGAGAACTCGTGGAAACAGCTGCATGCCTCCCTTTCTGCACGGCTACTCAGGGCCTAACCTGGAGGCGAGTTCTCACGTCGAGGTTCCCTTTCGCTCTAGAGCCTGTCATGCGGACCAAGCTGCGGCTACGGAAGCACCTGGTTTAGAGAGAGCAAACTCATAATTTTACCCGAAGCATTCTTCCAGGGCTCACTGGCCTGTCGGGAGCCGGGAATGTCAGGTAGCTTCAAGGCAGGCATGAATGCCGCCCTCAAAACGGGAAAGCAGGGCTAGTTCCAGCAGGCCCCCATTTCCATGGGCACACTCAGCATACATCCCTGTGGCTTCTAAGGACTCCCAAGAGACACCGGTTACCCTGCGTTTCCTTCCCTGAATCAACTTATCGAAGTAGGGAGTCCCGCATCCGGCGAACTGTCTCAACCGAGGAACGCCGTAGCTGCTCCTCTGGGCCTGGGGAAGCCTGCAGTGCCGCAGAAGGAACAGGACTTAAAGTGCAGTAAGAACCCAAGCCGCCGTCCTCTAGGAGGCACGGTGACTTCAGTCAGGAGGTCCTGGATGGAACGCGAAGACGAGGGCTCCTCTGACGGCAGCTCCGACTAGGGCACCGCGTAAGACCTCCGCGCCACGTGGGACGTGCCAGAACGGCGTTCGCGAACGTGTGCGAGTGCGGAGGAAACTAAGCTGCTCCGATGGAGAGGGCAGTGCGTTTCCCTACGCTCGGCCTGCACACAGGGGGTTCTGAAGGGTTACGGGCCTGGATGTTGCTTAGCAGACCCAGGTGCACCTGGGGGTACTCAGTTTTCCTGCTGAGAGCAGGGTGCCCCGGCTAGCCTCCCAGGTGTCCAGAAAGCTGTGCTGCCGTTAAAGGCATGCAGAGCAGAGGCCACCGCCTCCTGGAAGCTGCAGCACACCTCCGCTTCTGCACGGTGAATCAGGGCCTTACTTCCAGGCATGGGTTCATGCTGGGTGTGCCGGTAGCGACACAGCGTGCTACGATGCTGACTTTCTCCTCGAGCAGAGTGACTTCAGGTACGAGGGCGGGCCTCGCAGTGTTCCAAGCACAGTGTTCTCTCATGGCAGCTCACACAAGGGCCATGACTGAGTCTTCCTGGGTACTTCGCACTCACCAGCCATGTTTTCCCGAGGGCGTTCGAGGGCTCTAGATATGTAGCGCTCCGCAAGGAACGCGCAGTGTGTTGCTGCCCAGCACTCGGCAGGCACAGAGGTCCTCCGGGGGATCAACCAATGGACCTCGACGTTGCTCCGCCGGCCCACAGGTGTCTGGAGGCACTCAGTGACCTCGGAGGGAAAACGATGCACACCCGTGGGGCCTAGGAGTCCCCGGACACGTACTTCCTTTAAAATTAAGCCCATAAGCGACTGAGAAGTTGTGGAAACAGCTGCATGCCTCCCTTTCTGCACGGCTACTCAGGGCCTAACGTGGAGGCGAGTTCTCACTTCGAGGTTCCCTTTCGCTCTATAGCCGGTCATGCGGACCACCGCCGTGGCCACGGAAGCCCCTGGTTTAGAGAGAGCAAACTCATAATTTTCCCCGAAACATTCTTCCAGGGCTCACTGGCCTGTCGGGAGCCGGGAATGTCAGGTAGCTTCAAGGCAGGCATGAATGCCGCCCTCAAAATGGAAAAGCAGGGCTAGTTCCAGCAGGCCCCCGTTTTCATGGGCACACTCAGCGTACATCCCTGTGGCTTCCAGCGAGTCCCAAGAGACACTGGTTACCCTGCGTTTCCTTCCCTGAATTAACTTATCGAAGTAGGGAGTCCCGCATCTGGCGAACTGTCTCAACCGAGGAACGCCGTAGCTGCTCCTCTGGGCCTGGGGCTGCCTGCAGTGCCGCAGAAGGAACAGGACTTGAAGTGCAGTAAGAACCGAAGCCCCCGTCCTCTAGGAGGCCCGGTGACTTCAGTCAGGCGGTCCTGGATGGAACGCGAAGACGAGGGCTCCTCTGAGGGCAGCTCCGATTAGGGCACCGCGTAAGAACTCCGCGCGACGTGGGACGTGCCCGAACGGCGTTCGCGAACGTGTGCAAGTGCCGAGGAAACTACGCTGCTCCGAAGGAGATGGCAGTGCGTTTCCCTACGCTCGGCCTGCACACAGGGGGCTCTGAAGGGCCACGGGCCTGGATGTTGCTTAGCAGACCCAGGTGCACCTGGGGGTACTCAGTGTTCCTGCTGGGAGCAGGGTGCCCCGGCTAGCCTCAGTGTTCTCTCATGGCAGCTCACACAAGGGCCATGACTGAGTCTTCCTGGGTACTTCGCACTCACCAGCCATGTTGTCCCGAGGGTGTTCGAGGGCTCTGGAGATGTAGCGCTCCTCAAGGAACGCGCAGTGTGTTGCTGCCCAGCACTCGGCAGGCACAGAGGTCCTCCGGGGGATCAACCAATGGACCTCGACGTTGCTCCGCCGGCCCACAGGTGTCTGGAGGCACTCAGTGACCTCGGAGGGAAAACGATGCACACCCGTGGGGCCTAGGAGTCCCCGGACGCGTACTTCCTTTAAAATAAAGCACATAAGCGACTGAGAAGTTCTGGAAACAGCTGCATGCCTCCCTTTCTGCACGGCTACTCAGGGCCTAACGTGGAGGCGAGTTCTCACTTCGAGGTTCCCTTTCGCTCTAGAGCCTGTCATGCGGACTGAGCTGCGGCCACAGAAGCCCCTGGTTTAGAGAGAGCAAACTCATAATTTTACCCGAAGCATTCTTCCAGGGCTCACTGGCCGGTCGGGAGCCGGCAATGTCAGGTAGCTTCAAGGCAGGCATGAATGCCGCCCTCAAAATGGAAAAGCAGGGCTAGTTCCAGCAGGCCCCCGTTTTCATGGGCACACTAAACGTACAACCCTATGGCTTCTAACGAGTCCCAAGAGACACCGGTTACCCTGCGTTTCCTTCCCTGAATTAACATATCGAAGTAGGGAGTCCCGCATCCGGCGAATGTCTCAACCGAGGAACGCCGTAGCTGCTCCTCTGGGCCTGGGGCTGCCTGCAGTGCCGCAGAAGGAACAGGACTTGAAGTGCAGTAAGAACCCAAGCCGCCGTCCTCTAGGACGCCCGGTGACTTCAGTCAGGAGGTCCTGGATGGAAGGCGAAGACGACGGCTCCTCTGAGGGCAGCTGCGATTAGGGCACCGCGTAAGACCTCTGCGCCACGTGGGACGTGCCAGAACGGTGTTCGCGAACGTGTGCGAGTGCGGAGGAAACTAAGCTGCTCCGATGGAGAGGACAGTGCGTTTCCCTACGCTCGGCCTGCACACAGGGGGCTCTGAAGGGCTACGGGCCTGGATGTTGCTTAGCAGACCCAGGTGCACCTGGGGGTACTCAGTGTTCCTGCTGGGAGCAGGGTGCCCGGCTAGCCTCAGTGTTCTCTCATGGCAGCTCACACAAGGGCCATGACTGAGTCTTCCTGGGTACTTCGCACTCACCAGCCATGTTGTCCCGAGGGCGTTCGAGGGCTCTGGAGATGTAGCGCTCCTCAAGGAACGCGCAGTGTGTTGCTGCCCAGCACTCAGCAGGCACAGAGGTCCTCCGGAGGATCAACCAATGGACCTCGACATTGCTCCGCCGGCCCACAGGTGTCTGGAGGCACTCAGTGACCTCGGAGGGAAAACGATGCACACCCGTGGGGCCTAGGAGTCCCCGGACGCGTACTTCCTTTAAAATAAAGCACAGAAGCGACTGAGAACTCGTGGAAACAGCTGCATGCCTCCCTTTCTGCACGGCTACTCAGGGCCTAACCTGGAGGCGAGTTCTCACATCGAGGTTCCCTTTCGCTCTAGAGCCTGTCATGCGGACCAAGCTGCGGCTACGGAAGCACCTGGTTTAGAGAGAGCAAACTCATAATTTTACCCGAAGCATTCTTCCAGGGCTCACTGGCCTGTCGGGAGCCGGGAATGTCAGGTAGCTTCAAGGCAGGCATGAATGCCGCCCTCAAAACGGGAAAGCAGGGCTAGTTCCAGCAGGCCCCCATTTCCATGGGCACACTCAGCATACATCCCTGTGGCTTCTAAGGACTCCCAAGAGACACCGGTTACCCTGCGTTTCCTTCCCTGAATCAACTTATCGAAGTAGGAAGTCCCGCATCCGGCGAACTGTCTCAACCGAGGAACGCCGTAGCTGCTCCTCTGTGCCTGGGTCTGCCTGCAGTGCCGCAGAAGGAACAGGACTTAAAGTGCAGTAAGAACCCAAGCCGCCGTCCTCTAGGAGACACGGTGACTTCAGTCAGGAGGTCCTGGATGGAACGCGAAGACGAGGGCTCCTCTGAGGGCAGGTCCAATTAGGGCACCGCGTAAGAACTCCGCGCCACGTGGGACGTGCCAGCACGGTGTTCGCGAACGTGTGCGAGTGCGGAGGACACTAAGCTGCTCCGATGGAGAGGGCAGTGCGTTTCCCTATGATCGGCCTGCACACAGGGGGCTCTGAAGGGCTACGGGCCTGGATGTTGCTTAGCAGACCCAGGTGCACCTGGGGGTACTCAGTGTTCCTGCTGGGAGCAGGGTGCCCCGGCTAGCCTCCCAGGTGTCCAGAAAGCTGTGCTGCCGTTAAAGGCATGCAGAGCAGAGGCCACCGCCTCCTGGAAGCTGCAGCACGCCTCCGCTTCTGCACGGCGAATCAGGGCCTTCCTTCCAGGCATGGGTTCATGCTGGGTGTGCCGGTAGCGACACAGCGTGCTAAGATGCTGACTTTCTCCTCGAGCAGAGTGACTTCAGGTATGGGGAGGGCCTCGCAGTGTTCCAAGCACAGTGTTCTCTCATGGCAGCTCACACAAGGGCCATGACAGAGTCTTCCTGGGTACTTCGCACTCACCAGCCATGTTGTCCCGAGGGCGTTCGAGGGCTCTGGAGATGTAGCGCTCCTCAAGGAACGCGCAGTGTGTTGCTGCCCAGCACTCGGCAGGCACAGAGGTCCTCCGGGGGATCAACCAATGGACCTCGACGTTGCTCCGCCGGCCCACAGGTGTCTGGAGGCACTCAGTGACCTCGGAGGGAAAACGATGCACACCCGTGGGGCCTAGGAGTCCCCGGACGCGTACTTCCTTTAAAATAAAGCCCATAAGCGACTGAGAAGTTGTGGAAACAGCTGCATGCCTCCCTTTCTGCACGGCTACTCAGGGCCTAACGTGGAGGCGAGTTCTCACTTCGAGGTTCCCTTTCGCTCTAGAGCCTGTCATGCGGACTGAGCTGCGGCCACAGAAGCCCCTGGTTTAGAGAGAGCAAACTCATAATTTTACCCGAAGCTTTCTTCCAGGGCTCACTGGCCGGTCGGGAGCCGGCAATGTCAGGTAGCTTCAAGGCAGGCATGAATGCCGCCCTCAAAATGGAAAAGCAGGGCTAGTTCCAGCAGGCCCCCGTTTTCATGGGCACACTAAACGTACAACCCTATGGCTTCTAACGAGTCCCAAGAGACACCGGTTACCCTGCGTTTCCTTCCCTGAATTAACATATCGAAGTAGGGAGTCCCGCATCCGGCGAATGTCTCAACCGAGGAACGCCGTAGCTGCTCCTCTGGGCCTGGGGCTGCCTGCAGTGCCGCAGAAGGAACAGGACTTGAAGTGCAGTAAGAACCCAAGCCGCCGTCCTCTAGGACGCCCGGTGACTTCAGTCAGGAGGTCCTGGATGGAAGGGGAAGACGACGGCTCCTCTGAGGGCAGCTGCGATTAGGGCACCGCGTAAGACCTCTGCGCCACGTGGGACGTGCCAGAACGGTGTTCGCGAACGTGTGCGAGTGCGGAGGAAACTAAGCTGCTCCGATGGAGAGGACAGTGCGTTTCCCTACGCTCGGCCTGCACACAGGGGGCTCTGAAGGGCTACGGGCCTGGATGTTGCTTAGCAGACCCAGGTGCACCTGGGGGCACTCAGTGTTCCTGCTGGGAGCAGGGTGCCCGGCTAGCCTCAGTGTTCTCTCATGGCAGCTCACACAAGGGCCATGACTGAGTCTTCCTGGGTACTTCGCACTCACCAGCCATGTTGTCCCGAGGGCGTTCGAGGGCTCTGGAGATGTAGCGCTCCTCAAGGAACGCGCAGTGTGTTGCTGCCCAGCACTCAGCAGGCACAGAGGTCCTCCGGAGGATCAACCAATGGACCTCGACATTGCTCCGCCGGCCCACAGGTGTCTGGAGGCACTCAGTGACCTCGGAGGGAAAACGATGCACACCCGTGGGGCCTAGGAGTCCCCGGACGCGTACTTCCTTTAAAATAAAGCACAGAAGCGACTGAGAACTCGTGGAAACAGCTGCATGCCTCCCTTTCTGCACGGCTACTCAGGGCCTAACCTGGAGGCGAGTTCTCACGTCGAGGTTCCCTTTCGCTCTAGAGCCTGTCATGCGGACCAAGCTGCGGCTACGGAAGCACCTGGTTTAGAGAGAGCAAACTCATAATTTTACCCGAAGCATTCTTCCAGGGCTCACTGGCCTGTCGGGAGCCGGGAATGTCAGGTAGCTTCAAGGCAGGCATGAATGCCGCCCTCAAAACGGGAAAGCAGGGCTAGTTCCAGCAGGCCCCCATTTCCATGGGCACACTCAGCATACATCCCTGTGGCTTCTAAGGACTCCCAAGAGACACCGGTTACCCTGCGTTTCCTTCCCTGAATCAACTTATCGAAGTAGGAAGTCCCGCATCCGGCGAACTGTCTCAACCGAGGAACGCCGTAGCTGCTCCTCTGTGCCTGGGTCTGCCTGCAGTGCCGCAGAAGGAACAGGACTTAAAGTGCAGTAAGAACCCAAGCCGCCGTCCTCTAGGAGGCACGGTGACTTCAATCAGGAGGTCCTGGATGGAACGCGAAGACGAGGGCTCCTCTGAGGGCAGGTCCAATTAGGGCACCGCGTAAGAACTCCGCGCCACGTGGGACGTGCCAGCACGGTGTTCGCGAACGTGTGCGAGTGCGGAGGACACTAAGCTGCTCCGATGGAGAGGGCAGTGCGTTTCCCTATGATCGGCCTGCACACAGGGGGCTCTGAAGGGCTACGGGCCTGGATGTTGCTTAGCAGACCCAGGTGCACCTGGGGGTACTCAGTGTTCCTGCTGGGAGCAGGGTGCCCCGGCTAGCCTCCCAGGTGTCCAGAAAGCTGTGCTGCCGTTAAAGGCATGCAGAGCAGAGGCCACCGCCTCCTGGAAGCTGCAGCACGCCTCCGCTTCTGCACGGCGAATCAGGGCCTTCCTTCCAGGCATGGGTTCATGCTGGGTGTGCCGGTAGCGACACAGCGTGCTAAGATGCTGACTTTCTCCTCGAGCAGAGTGACTTCAGGTATGGGGAGGGCCTCGCAGTGTTCCAAGCACAGTGTTCTCTCATGGCAGCTCACACAAGGGCCATGACAGAGTCTTCCTGGGTACTTCGCACTCACCAGCCATGTTGTCCCGAGGGCGTTCGAGGGCTCTGGAGATGTAGCGCTCCTCAAGGAACGCGCAGTGTGTTGCTGCCCAGCACTCGGCAGGCACAGAGGTCCTCCGGGGGATCAACCAATGGACCTCGACGTTGGTCCGCCGGCCCACAGGTGTCTGGAGGCACTCAGTGACCTCGGAGGGAAAACGATGCACACCCGTGGGGCCTAGGAGTCCCCGGACGCGTACTTCCTTTAAAATAAAGCACATAAGCGACTGAGAAGTTGTGGAAACAGCTGCATGCCTCCCTTTCTGCACGGCTACTCAGGGCCTAACGTGGAGGCGAGTTCTCACTTCGAGGTTCCCTTTCGCTCTAGAGCCTGTCATGCGGACTGAGCTGCGGCCACAGAAGCCCCTGGTTTAGAGAGAGCAAACTCATAATTTTACCCGAAGCATTCTTCCAGGGCTCACTGGCCGGTCGGGAGCCGGCAATGTCAGGTAGCTTCAAGGCAGGCATGAATGCCGCCCTCAAAATGGAAAAGCAGGGCTAGTTCCAGCAGGCCCCCGTTTTCATGGGCACACTAAACGTACAACCCTATGGCTTCTAACGAGTCCCAAGAGACACCGGTTACCCTGCGTTTCCTTCCCTGAATTAACATATCGAAGTAGGGAGTCCCGCATCCGGCGAATGTCTCAACCGAGGAACGCCGTAGCTGCTCCTCTGGGCCTGGGGCTGCCTGCAGTGCCGCAGAAGGAACAGGACTTGAAGTGCAGTAAGAACCCAAGCCGCCGTCCTCTAGGACGCCCGGTGACTTCAGTCAGGAGGTCCTGGATGGAAGGCGAAGACGACGGCTCCTCTGAGGGCAGCTGCGATTAGGGCACCGCGTAAGACCTCTGCGCCACGTGGGACGTGCCAGAACGGTGTTCGCGAATGTGTGCGAGTGCGGAGGAAACTAAGCTGCTTCGATGGAGAGGACAGTGCGTTTCCCTACGCTCGGCCTGCACACAGGGGGCTCTGAAGGGCTACGGGCCTGGATGTTGCTTAGCAGACCCAGGTGCACCTGGGGGTACTCAGTGTTCCTGCTGGGAGCAGGGTGCCCCGGCTAGCCTCAGTGTTCTCTCATGGCAGCTCACACAAGGGCCATGACTGAGTCTTCCTGGGTACTTCGCACTCACCAGCCATGTTGTCCCGAGGGCGTTCGAGGGCTCTGGAGATGTAGCGCTCCTCAAGGAACGCGCAGTGTGTTGCTGCCCAGCACTCAGCAGGCACAGAGGTCCTCCGGAGGATCAACCAATGGACCTCGACATTGCTCCGCCGGCCCACAGGTGTCTGGAGGCACTCAGTGACCTCGGAGGGAAAACGATGCACACCCGTGGGGCCTAGGAGTCCCCGGACGCGTACTTCCTTTAAAATAAAGCACAGAAGCGACTGAGAACTCGTGGAAACAGCTGCATGCCTCCCTTTCTGCACGGCTACTCAGGGCCTAACCTGGAGGCGAGTTCTCACTTCGAGGTTCCCTTTCGCTCTAGAGCCTGTCATGCGGACCAAGCTGCGGCTACGGAAGCACCTGGTTTAGAGAGAGCAAACTCATAATTTTCCCCGAAGCATTCTTCCAGGGCTCACTGGCCTGTCGGGAGCTGGGAATGTCAGGTAGCTTCAAGGCAGGCATGAATGCCACCCTCAAAATGGGAAAGCAGGGCTTGTTCCAGCCGGCCCCCGTTATCATGGGCACACTGAGCGTACATCCCTGTGGCTACTAACGAGTCCCAAGAGACACCGGTTACCCTGCGTTTCCTTCCCTGAATCAACTTATCGAAGTAGGGAGTCCCGCATCCGGCGAACTGTCTCAACCGAGGAACGCCGTAGCTGCTCCTCTGGGCCTGGGGAAGCCTGCAGTGCCGCAGAAGGAACAGGACTTAAAGTGCAGTAAGAACCCAAGCCGCCGTCCTCTAGGAGGCACGGTGACTTCAGTCAGGAGGTCCTGGATGGAACGCGAAGACGAGGGCTCCTCTGACGGCAGCTCCGACTAGGGCACCGCGTAAGACCTCCGCGCCACGTGGGACGTGCCAGAACGGCGTTCGCGAACGTGTGCGAGTGCGGAGGAAACTAAGCTGCTCCGATGGAGAGGGCAGTGCGTTTCCCTACGCTCGGCCTGCACACAGGGGGTTCTGAAGGGTTACGGGCCTGGATGTTGCTTAGCAGACCCAGGTGCACCTGGGGGTACTCAGTTTTCCTGCTGAGAGCAGGGTGCCCCGGCTAGCCTCCCAGGTGTCCAGAAAGCTGTGCTGCCGTTAAAGGCATGCAGAGCAGAGGCCACCGCCTCCTGGAAGCTGCAGCACACCTCCGCTTCTGCACGGTGAATCAGGGCCTTACTTCCAGGCATGGGTTCATGCTGGGTGTGCCGGTAGCGACACAGCGTGCTACGATGCTGACTTTCTCCTCGAGCAGAGTGACTTCAGGTACGAGGGCGGGCCTCGCAGTGTTCCAAGCACAGTGTTCTCTCATGGCAGCTCACACAAGGGCCATGACTGAGTCTTCCTGGGTACTTCGCACTCACCAGCCATGTTGTCCCGAGGGCGTTCGAGGGCTCTAGATATGTAGCGCTCCGCAAGGAACGCGCAGTGTGTTGCTGCCCAGCACTCGGCAGGCACAGAGGTCCTCCGGGGGATCAACCAATGGACCTCGACGTTGCTCTGCCGGCCCACAGGTGTCTGGAGGCACTCAGTGACCTCGGAGGGAAAACGATGCACACCCGTGGGGCCTAGGAGTCCCCGGACGCGTACTTCCTTTAAAATTAAGCCCATAAGCGACTGAGAAGTTGTGGAAACAGCTGCATGCCTCCCTTTCTGCACGGCTACTCAGGGCCTAACGTGGAGGCGAGTTCTCACTTCGAGGTTCCCTTTCGCTCTATAGCCGGTCATGCGGACCACCGCCGTGGCCACGGAAGCCCCTGGTTTAGAGAGAGCAAACTCATAATTTTCCCCGAAGCATTCTTCCAGGGCTCACTGGCCTGTCGGGAGCCGGGAATGTCAGGTAGCTTCAAGGCAGGCATGAATGCCGCCCTCAAAATGGAAAAGCAGGGCTAGTTCCAGCAGGCCCCCGTTTTCATGGGCACACTCAGCGTACATCCCTGTGGCTTCCAGCGAGTCCCAAGAGACACCGGTTACCCTGCGTTTCCTTCCCTGAATTAACTTATCGAAGTAGGGAGTCCCGCATCTGGCGAACTGTCTCAACCGAGGAACGCCGTAGCTGCTCCTCTGGGCCTGGGGCTGCCTGCAGTGCCGCAGAAGGAACAGGACTTGAAGTGCAGTAAGAACCGAAGCCCCCGTCCTCTAGGAGGCCCGGTGACTTCAGTCAGGCGGTCCTGGATGGAACGCGAAGACGAGGGCTACTCTGAGGGCAGCTCCGATTAGGGCACCGCGTAAGAACACCGCGCGACGTGGGACGTGCCCGAACGGCGTTCGCGAACGTGTGCAAGTGCCGAGGAAACTACGCTGCTCCGAAGGAGATGGCAGTGCGTTTCCCTACGCTCGGCCTGCACACAGGGGGCTCTGAAGGGCCACGGGCCTGGATGTTGCTTAGCAGACCCAGGTGCACCTGGGGGTACTCAGTGTTCCTGCTGGGAGCAGGGTGCCCCGGCTAGCCTCAGTGTTCTCTCATGGCAGCTCACACAAGGGCCATGACTGAGTCTTCCTGGGTACTTCGCACTCACCAGCCATGTTGTCCCGAGGGCGTTCGAGGGCTCTGGAGATGTAGCGCTCCTCAAGGAACGCGCAGTGTGTTGCTGCCCAGCACTCGGCAGGCACAGAGGTCCTCCGGGGGATCAACCAATGGACCTCGACGTTGCTCCGCCGGCCCACAGGTGTCTGGAGGCACTCAGTGACCTCGGAGGGAAAACGATGCACACCCGTGGGGCCTAGGAGTCCCCGGACGCGTACTTCCTTTAAAATAAAGCACATAAGCGACTGAGAAGTTGTGGAAACAGCTGCATGCCTCCCTTTCTGCACGGCTACTCAGGGCCTAACGTGGAGGCGAGTTCTCACTTCGAGGTTCCCTTTCGCTCTACAGCCTGTCATGCGGACTGAGCTGCGGCCACAGAAGCCCCTGGTTTAGAGAGAGCAAACTCATAATTTTACCCGAAGCATTCTTCCAGGGCTCACTGGCCAGTCGGGAGCCGGCAATGTCAGGTAGCTTCAAGGCAGGCATGAATGCCGCCCTCAAAATGGAAAAGCAGGGCTAGTTCCAGCAGGCCCCCGTTTTCATGGGCACACTAAACGTACAACCCTATGGCTTCTAACGAGTCCCAAGAGACACCGGTTACCCTGCGTTTCCTTCCCTGAATTAACATATCGAAGTAGGGAGTCCCGCATCCGGCGAATGTCTCAACCGAGGAACGCCGTAGCTGCTCCTCTGGGCCTGGGGCTGCCTGCAGTGCCGCAGAAGGAACAGGACTTGAAGTGCAGTAAGAACCCAAGCCGCCGTCCTCTAGGACGCCCGGTGACTTCAGTCAGGAGGTCCTGGATGGAAGGCGAAGACGACGGCTCCTCTGAGGGCAGCTGCGATTAGGGCACCGCGTAAGACCTCTGCGCCACGTGGGACGTGCCAGAACGGTGTTCGCGAACGTGTGCGAGTGCGGAGGAAACTAAGCTGCTCCGATGGAGAGGACAGTGCGTTTCCCTACGCTCGGCCTGCACACAGGGGGCTCTGAAGGGCTACGGGCCTGGATGTTGCTTAGCAGACCCAGGTGCACCTGGGGGTACTCAGTGTTCCTGCTGGGAGCAGGGTGCCCCGGCTAGCCTCAGTGTTCTCTCATGGCAGCTCACACAAGGGCCATGACTGAGTCTTCCTGGGTACTTCGCACTCACCAGCCATGTTGTCCCGAGGGCGTTCGAGGGCTCTGGAGATGTAGCGCTCCTCAAGGAACGCGCAGTGTGTTGCTGCCCAGCACTCAGCAGGCACAGAGGTCCTCCGGAGGATCAACCAATGGACCTCGACATTGCTCCGCCGGCCCACAGGTGTCTGGAGGCACTCAGTGACCTCGGAGGGAAAACGATGCACACCCGTGGGGCCTAGGAGTCCCCGGACGCGTACTTCCTTTAAAATAAAGCACAGAAGCGACTGAGAACTCGTGGAAACAGCTGCATGCCTCCCTTTCTGCACGGCTACTCAGGGCCTAACCTGGAGGCGAGTTCTCACGTCGAGGTTCCCTTTCGCTCTAGAGCCTGTCATGTGGACCAAGCTGCGGCTACGGAAGCACCTGGTTTAGAGAGAGCAAACTCATAATTTTACCCGAAGCATTCTTCCAGGGCTCACTGGCCTGTCGGGAGCCGGGAATGTCAGGTAGCTTCAAGGCAGGCATGAATGCCGCCCTCAAAACGGGAAAGCAGGGCTAGTTCCAGCAGGCCCCCATTTCCATGGGCACACTCAGCATACATCCCTGTGGCTTCTAAGGACTCCCAAGAGACACCGGTTACCCTGCGTTTCCTTCCCTGAATCAACTTATCGAAGTAGGAAGTCCCGCATCCGGCGAACTGTCTCAACCGAGGAACGCCGTAGCTGCTCCTCTGTGCCTGGGTCTGCCTGCAGTGCCGCAGAAGGAACAGGACTTAAAGTGCAGTAAGAACCCAAGCCGCCGTCCTCTAGGAGGCACGGTGACTTCAGTCAGGAGGTCCTGGATGGAACGCGAAGACGAGGGCTCCTCTGAGGGCAGGTCCAATTAGGGCACCGCATAAGAACTCCGCGCCACGTGGGACGTGCCAGCACGGTGTTCGCGAACGTGTGCGAGTGCGGAGGACACTAAGCTGCTCCGATGGAGAGGGCAGTGCGTTTCCCTATGATCGGCCTGCACACAGGGGGCTCTGAAGGGCTACGGGCCTGGATGTTGCTTAGCAGACCCAGGTGCACCTGGGGGTACTCAGTGTTCCTGCTGGGAGCAGGGTGCCCCGGCTAGCCTCCCAGGTGTCCAGAAAGCTGTGCTGCCGTTAAAGGCATGCAGAGCAGAGGCCACCGCCTCCTGGAAGCTGCAGCACGCCTCCGCTTCTGCACGGCGAATCAGGGCCTTCCTTCCAGGCATGGGTTCATGCTGGGTGTGCCGGTAGCGACACAGCGTGCTAAGATGCTGACTTTCTCCTCGAGCAGAGTGACTTCAGGTATGGGGAGGGCCTCGCAGTGTTCCAAGCACAGTGTTCTCTCATGGCAGCTCACACAAGGGCCATGACAGAGTCTTCCTGGGTACTTCGCACTCACCAGCCATGTTGTCCCGAGGGCGTTCGAGGGCTCTGGAGATGTACCGCTCCTCAAGGAACGCGCAGTGTGTTGCTGCCCAGCACTCGGCAGGCACAGAGGTCCTCCGGGGCATCAACCAATGGACCTCGACATTGCTCCGCCAGCCCACAGGTGTCTGGAGGCACTCAGTGACCTCGGAGGGAAAACGATGCACACCCGTGGGGCCTAGGAGTCCCCGGACGCGTACTTCCTTTAAAATAAAGGACATAAGCGACTGAGAACTCGTGGAAACAGCTGCATGCCTCCCTTTCTGCACGGCTACTCAGGGCCTATCCTGGAGGCGAGTTCTCACGTCACGGTACCCTTTCGCTCTAGAGCCTGTCATGCGGACCGCCGCCGCGGCCACGGAAGACCCTGGTTTAGAGAGAGCAAACTCATAATTTTCCCCGAAGCATTCTTCCAGGGCTCACTGGCCTGTCGGGAGCTGGGAATGTCAGGTAGCTTCAAGGCAGGCATGAATGCCACCCTCAAAATGGGAAAGCAGGGCTTGTTCCAGCCGGCCCCCGTTATCATGGGCACACTGAGCGTACATCCCTGTGGCTACTAACGAGTCCCAAGAGACACCGGTTACCCTGCGTTTCCTTCCCTGAATCAACTTATCGAAGTAGGAAGTCCCGCATCCGGCGAACTGTCTCAACCGAGGAACGCCGTAGCTGCTCCTCTGGGCCTGGGGAAGCCTGCAGTGCCGCAGAAGGAACAGGACTTAAAGTGCAGTAAGAACCCAAGCCGCCGTCCTCTAGGAGGCACGGTGACTTCAGTCAGGAGGTCCTGGATGGAACGCGAAGACGAGGGCTCCTCTGACGGCAGATCCGACTAGGGCACCGCGTAAGACCTCCGCGCCACGTGGGACGTGCCAGAACGGCGTTCGCGAACGTGTGCGAGTGCGGAGGAAACTAAGCTGCTCCGATGGAGAGGGCAGTGCGTTTCCCTACGCTCGGCCTGCACACAGGGGGTTCTGAAGGGTTACGGGCCTGGATGTTGCTTAGCAGACCCAGGTGCACCTGGGGGTACTCAGTTTTCCTGCTGAGAGCAGGGTGCCCCGGCTAGCCTCCCAGGTGTCCAGAAAGCTGTGCTGCCGTTAAAGGCATGCAGAGCAGAGGCCACCGCCTCCTGGAAGCTGCAGCACACCTCCGCTTCTGCACGGTGAATCAGGGCCTTACTTCCAGGCATGGGTTCATGCTGGGTGTGCCGGTAGCGACACAGCGTGCTACGATGCTGACTTTCTCCTCGAGCAGAGTGACTTCAGGTACGAGGGCGGGCCTCGCAGTGTTCCAAGCACAGTGTTCTCTCATGGCAGCTCACACAAGGGCCATGACTGAGTCTTCCTGGGTACTTCGCACTCACCAGCCATGTTTTCCCGAGGGCGTTCGAGGGCTCTAGATATGTAGCGCTCCGCAAGGAACGCGCAGTGTGTTGCTGCCCAGCACTCGGCAGGCACAGAGGTCCTCCGGGGGATCAACCAATGGACCTCGACGTTGCTCCGCCGGCCCACAGGTGTCTGGAGGCACTCAGTGACCTCGGAGGGAAAACGATGCACACCCGTGGGGCCTAGGAGTCCCCGGACGCGTACTTCCTTTAAAATTAAGCCCATAAGCGACTGAGAAGTTGTGGAAACAGCTGCATGCCTCCCTTTCTGCACGGCTACTCAGGGCCTAACGTGGAGGCGAGTTCTCACTTCGAGGTTCCCTTTCGCTCTATAGCCGGTCATGCGGACCACCGCCGTGGCCACGGAAGCCCCTGGTTTAGAGAGAGCAAACTCATAATTTTCCCCGAAGCATTCTTCCAGGGCTCACTGGCCTGTCGGGAGCCGGGAATGTCAGGTAGCTTCAAGGCAGGCATGAATGCCGCCCTCAAAATGGAAAAGCAGGGCTAGTTCCAGCAGGCCCCCGTTTTCATGGGCACACTCAGCGTACATCCCTGTGGCTTCCAGCGAGTCCCAAGAGACACCGGTTACCCTGCGTTTCCTTCCCTGAATTAACTTATCGAAGTAGGGAGTCCCGCATCTGGCGAACTGTCTCAACCGAGGAACGCCGTAGCTGCTCCTCTGGGCCTGGGGCTGCCTGCAGTGCCGCAGAAGGAACAGGACTTGAAGTGCAGTAAGAACCGAAGCCCCCGTCCTCTAGGAGGCCCGGTGACTTCAGTCAGGCGGTCCTGGATGGAACGCGAAGACGAGGGCTCCTCTGAGGGCAGCTCCGATTAGGGCACCGCGTAAGAACTCCGCGCGACGTGGGACGTGCCCGAACGGCGTTCGCGAACGTGTGCAAGTGCCGAGGAAACTACGCTGCTCCGAAGGAGATGGCAGTGCGTTTCCCTACGCTCGGCCTGCACACAGGGGGCTCTGAAGGGCCACGGGCCTGGATGTTGCTTAGCAGACCCAGGTGCACCTGGGGGTACTCAGTGTTCCTGCTGGGAGCAGGGTGCCCCGGCTAGCCTCAGTGTTCTCTCATGGCAGCTCACACAAGGGCCATGACTGAGTCTTCCTGGGTACTTCGCACTCACCAGCCATGTTGTCCCGAGGGCGTTCGAGGGCTCTGGAGATGTAGCGCTCCTCAAGGAACGCGCAGTGTGTTGCTGCCCAGCACTCAGCAGGCACAGAGGTCCTCCGGAGGATCAACCAATGGACCTCGACATTGCTCCGCCGGCCCACAGGTGTCTGGAGGCACTCAGTGACCTCGGAGGGAAAACGATGCACACCCGTGGGGCCTAGGAGTCCCCGGACGCGTACTTCCTTTAAAATAAAGCACAGAAGCGACTGAGAACTCGTGGAAACAGCTGCATGCCTCCCTTTCTGCACGGCTACTCAGGGCCTAACCTGGAGGCGAGTTCTCACGTCGAGGTTCCCTTTCGCTCTAGAGCCTGTCATGCGGACCAAGCTGCGGCTACGGAAGCACCTGGTTTAGAGAGAGCAAACTCATAATTTTACCCGAAGCATTCTTCCAGGGCTCACTGGCCTGTCGGGAGCCGGGAATGTCAGGTAGCTTCAAGGCAGGCATGAATGCCGCCCTCAAAACGGGAAAGCAGGGCTAGTTCCAGCAGGCCCCCATTTCCATGGGCACACTCAGCATACATCCCTGTGGCTTCTAAGGACTCCCAAGAGACACCGGTTACCCTGCGTTTCCTTCCCTGAATCAACTTATCGAAGTAGGAAGTCCCGCATCCGGCAAACTGTCTCAACCGAGGAACGCCGTAGCTGCTCCTCTGTGCCTGGGTCTGCCTGCAGTGCCGCAGAAGGAACAGGACTTAAAGTGCAGTAAGAACCCAAGCCGCCGTCCTCTAGGAGGCACGGTGACTTCAGTCAGGAGGTCCTGGATGGAACGCGAAGACGAGGGCTCCTCTGAGGGCAGGTCCAATTAGGGCACCGCATAAGAACTCCGCGCCACGTGGGACGTGCCAGCACGGTGTTCGCGAACGTGTGCGAGTGCGGAGGACACTAAGCTGCTCCGATGGAGAGGGCAGTGCGTTTCCCTATGATCGGCCTGCACACAGGGGGCTCTGAAGGGCTACGGGCCTGGATGTTGCTTAGCAGACCCAGGTGCACCTGGGGGTACTCAGTGTTCCTGCTGGGAGCAGGGTGCCCCGGCTAGCCTCCCAGGTGTCCAGAAAGCTGTGCTGCCGTTAAAGGCATGCAGAGCAGAGGCCACCGCCTCCTGGAAGCTGCAGCACACCTCCGCTTCTGCACGGCGAATCAGGGCCTTCCTTCCAGGCATGGGTTCATGCTGGGTGTGCCGGTAGCGACACAGCGTGCTAAGATGCTGACTTTCTCCTCGAGCAGAGTGACTTCAGGTATGGGGAGGGCCTCGCAGTGTTCCAAGCACAGTGTTCTCTCATGGCAGCTCACACAAGGGCCATGACAGAGTCTTCCTGGGTACTTCGCACTCACCAGCCATGTTGTCCCGAGGGCGTTCGAGGGCTCTGGAGATGTACCGCTCCTCAAGGAACGCGCAGTGTGTTGCTGCCCAGCACTCGGCAGGCACAGAGGTCCTCCGGGGCATCAACCAATGGACCTCGACATTGCTCCGCCAGCCCACAGGTGTCTGGAGGCACTCAGTGACCTCGGAGGGAAAACGATGCACACCCGTGGGGCCTAGGAGTCCCCGGACGCGTACTTCCTTTAAAATAAAGGACATAAGCGACTGAGAACTCGTGGAAACAGCTGCATGCCTCCCTTTCTGCACGGCTACTCAGGGCCTATCCTGGAGGCGAGTTCTCACGTCACGGTACCCTTTCGCTCTAGAGCCTGTCATGCGGACCGCCGCCGCGGCCACGGAAGACCCTGGTTTAGAGAGAGCAAACTCATAATTTTCCCCGAAGCATTCTTCCAGGGCTCACTGGCCTGTCGGGAGCTGGGAATGTCAGGTAGCTTCAAGGCAGGCATGAATGCCACCCTCAAAATGGGAAAGCAGGGCTTGTTCCAGCCGGCCCCCGTTATCATGGGCACACTGAGCGTACATCCCTGTGGCTACTAACGAGTCCCAAGAGACACCGGTTACCCTGCGTTTCCTTCCCTGAATCAACTTATCGAAGTAGGGAGTCCCGCATCCGGCGAACTGTCTCAACCGAGGAACGCCGTAGCTGCTCCTCTGGGCCTGGGGAAGCCTGCAGTGCCGCAGAAGGAACAGGACTTAAAGTGCAGTAAGAACCCAAGCCGCCGTCCTCTAGGAGGCACGGTGACTTCAGTCAGGAGGTCCTGGATGGAACGCGAAGACGAGGGCTCCTCTGACGGCAGCTCCGACTAGGGCACCGCGTAAGACCTCCGCGCCACGTGGGACGTGCCAGAACGGCGTTCGCGAACGTGTGCGAGTGCGGAGGAAACTAAGCTGCTCCGATGGAGAGGGCAGTGCGTTTCCCTACGCTCGGCCTGCACACAGGGGGTTCTGAAGGGTTACGGGCCTGGATGTTGCTTAGCAGACCCAGGTGCACCTGGGGGTACTCAGTTTTCCTGCTGAGAGCAGGGTGCCCCGGCTAGCCTCCCAGGTGTCCAGAAAGCTGTGCTGCCGTTAAAGGCATGCAGAGCAGAGGCCACCGCCTCCTGGAAGCTGCAGCACACCTCCGCTTCTGCACGGTGAATCAGGGCCTTACTTCCAGGCATGGGTTCATGCTGGGTGTGCCGGTAGCGACACAGCGTGCTACGATGCTGACTTTCTCCTCGAGCAGAGTGACTTCAGGTACGAGGGCGGGCCTCGCAGTGTTCCAAGCACAGTGTTCTCTCATGGCAGCTCACACAAGGGCCATGACTGAGTCTTCCTGGGTACTTCGCACTCACCAGCCATGTTTTCCCGAGGGCGTTCGAGGGCTCTGGATATGTAGCGCTCCGCAAGGAACGCGCAGTGTGTTGCTGCCCAGCACTCGGCAGGCACAGAGGTCCTCCGGGGGATCAACCAATGGACCTCGACATTGCTCCGCCGGCCCACAGGTGTCTGGAGGCACTCAGTGACCTCGGAGGGAAAACGATGCACACCCGTGGGGCCTAGGAGTCCCCGGACGCGTACTTCCTTTAAAATAAAGCACAGAAGCGACTGAGAACTCGTGGAAACAGCTGCATGCCTCCCTTTCTGCACGGCTACTCAGGGCCTAACCTGGAGGCGAGTTCTCACGTCGAGGTTCCCTTTCGCTCTAGAGCCTGTCATGCGGACCAAGCTGCGGCTACGGAAGCACCTGGTTTAGAGAGAGCAAACTCATAATTTTACCCGAAGCATTCTTCCAGGGCTCACTGGCCTGTCGGGAGCCGGGAATGTCAGGTAGCTTCAAGGCAGGCATGAATGCCGCCCTCAAAACGGGAAAGCAGGGCTAGTTCCAGCAGGCCCCCATTTCCATGGGCACACTCAGCATACATCCCTGTGGCTTCTAAGGACTCCCAAGAGACACCGGTTACCCTGCGTTTCCTTCCCTGAATCAACTTATCGAAGTAGGAAGTCCCGCATCCGGCAAACTGTCTCAACCGAGGAACGCCGTAGCTGCTCCTCTGTGCCTGGGTCTGCCTGCAGTGCCGCAGAAGGAACAGGACTTAAAGTGCAGTAAGAACCCAAGCCGCCGTCCTCTAGGAGGCACGGTGACTTCAGTCAGGAGGTCCTGGATGGAACGCGAAGACGAGGGCTCCTCTGAGGGCAGGTCCAATTAGGGCACCGCATAAGAACTCCGCGCCACGTGGGACGTGCCAGCACGGTGTTCGCGAACGTGTGCGAGTGCGGAGGACACTAAGCTGCTCCGATGGAGAGGGCAGTGCGTTTCCCTATGATCGGCCTGCACACAGGGGGCTCTGAAGGGCTACGGGCCTGGATGTTGCTTAGCAGACCCAGGTGCACCTGGGGGTACTCAGTGTTCCTGCTGGGAGCAGGGTGCCCCGGCTAGCCTCCCAGGTGTCCAGAAAGCTGTGCTGCCGTTAAAGGCATGCAGAGCAGAGGCCACCGCCTCCTGGAAGCTGCAGCACACCTCCGCTTCTGCACGGCGAATCAGGGCCTTCCTTCCAGGCATGGGTTCATGCTGGGTGTGCCGGTAGCGACACAGCGTGCTAAGATGCTGACTTTCTCCTCGAGCAGAGTGACTTCAGGTATGGGGAGGGCCTCGCAGTGTTCCAAGCACAGTGTTCTCTCATGGCAGCTCACACAAGGGCCATGACAGAGTCTTCCTGGGTACTTCGCACTCACCAGCCATGTTGTCCCGAGGGCGTTCGAGGGCTCTGGAGATGTACCGCTCCTCAAGGAACGCGCAGTGTGTTGCTGCCCAGCACTCGGCAGGCACAGAGGTCCTCCGGGGCATCAACCAATGGACCTCGACATTGCTCCGCCAGCCCACAGGTGTCTGGAGGCACTCAGTGACCTCGGAGGGAAAACGATGCACACCCGTGGGGCCTAGGAGTCCCCGGACGCGTACTTCCTTTAAAATAAAGGACATAAGCGACTGAGAACTCGTGGAAACAGCTGCATGCCTCCCTTTCTGCACGGCTACTCAGGGCCTATCCTGGAGGCGAGTTCTCACGTCACGGTACCCTTTCGCTCTAGAGCCTGTCATGCGGACCGCCGCCGCGGCCACGGAAGACCCTGGTTTAGAGAGAGCAAACTCATAATTTTCCCCGAAGCATTCTTCCAGGGCTCACTGGCCTGTCGGGAGCTGGGAATGTCAGGTAGCTTCAAGGCAGGCATGAATGCCACCCTCAAAATGGGAAAGCAGGGCTTGTTCCAGCCGGCCCCCGTTATCATGGGCACACTGAGCGTACATCCCTGTGGCTACTAACGAGTCCCAAGAGACACCGGTTACCCTGCGTTTCCTTCCCTGAATCAACTTATCGAAGTAGGAAGTCCCGCATCCGGCGAACTGTCTCAACCGAGGAACGCCGTAGCTGCTCCTCTGGGCCTGGGGAAGCCTGCAGTGCCGCAGAAGGAACAGGACTTAAAGTGCAGTAAGAACCCAAGCCGCCGTCCTCTAGGAGGCACGGTGACTTCAGTCAGGAGGTCCTGGATGGAACGCGAAGACGAGGGCTCCTCTGACGGCAGCTCCGACTAGGGCACCGCGTAAGACCTCCGCGCCACGTGGGACGTGCCAGAACGGCGTTCGCGAACGTGTGCGAGTGCGGAGGAAACTAAGCTGCTCCGATGGAGAGGGCAGTGCGTTTCCCTACGCTCGGCCTGCACACAGGGGGTTCTGAAGGGTTACGGGCCTGGATGTTGCTTAGCAGACCCAGGTGCACCTGGGGGTACTCAGTTTTCCTGCTGAGAGCAGGGTGCCCCGGCTAGCCTCCCAGGTGTCCAGAAAGCTGTGCTGCCGTTAAAGGCATGCAGAGCAGAGGCCACCGCCTCCTGGAAGCTGCAGCACACCTCCGCTTCTGCACGGTGAATCAGGGCCTTACTTCCAGGCATGGGTTCATGCTGGGTGTGCCGGTAGCGACACAGCGTGCTACGATGCTGACTTTCTCCTCGAGCAGAGTGACTTCAGGTACGAGGGCGGGCCTCGCAGTGTTCCAAGCACAGTGTTCTCTCATGGCAGCTCACACAAGGGCCATGACTGAGTCTTCCTGGGTACTTCGCACTCACCAGCCATGTTTTCCCGAGGGCGTTCGAGGGCTCTAGATATGTAGCGCTCCGCAAGGAACGCGCAGTGTGTTGCTGCCCAGCACTCGGCAGGCACAGAGGTCCTCCGGGGGATCAACCAATGGACCTCGACGTTGCTCCGCCGGCCCACAGGTGTCTGGAGGCACTCAGTGACCTCGGAGGGAAAACGATGCACACCCGTGGGGCCTAGGAGTCCCCGGACGCGTACTTCCTTTAAAATTAAGCCCATAAGCGACTGAGAAGTTGTGGAAACAGCTGCATGCCTCCCTTTCTGCACGGCTACTCAGGGCCTAACGTGGAGGCGAGTTCTCACTTCGAGGTTCCCTTTCGCTCTATAGCCGGTCATGCGGACCACCGCCGTGGCCACGGAAGCCCCTGGTTTAGAGAGAGCAAACTCATAATTTTCCCCGAAGCATTCTTCCAGGGCTCACTGGCCTGTCGGGAGCCGGGAATGTCAGGTAGCTTCAAGGCAGGCATGAATGCCGCCCTCAAAATGGAAAAGCAGGGCTAGTTCCAGCAGGCCCCCGTTTTCATGGGCACACTCAGCGTACATCCCTGTGGCTTCCAGCGAGTCCCAAGAGACACCGGTTACCCTGCGTTTCCTTCCCTGAATTAACTTATCGAAGTAGGGAGTCCCGCATCTGGCGAACTGTCTCAACCGAGGAACGCCGTAGCTGCTCCTCTGGGCCTGGGGCTGCCTGCAGTGCCGCAGAAGGAACAGGACTTGAAGTGCAGTAAGAACCGAAGCCCCCGTCCTCTAGGAGGCCCGGTGACTTCAGTCAGGCGGTCCTGGATGGAACGCGAAGACGAGGGCTACTCTGAGGGCAGCTCCGATTAGGGCACCGCGTAAGAACACCGCGCGACGTGGGACGTGCCCGAACGGCGTTCGCGAACGTGTGCAAGTGCCGAGGAAACTACGCTGCTCCGAAGGAGATGGCAGTGCGTTTCCCTACGCTCGGCCTGCACACAGGGGGCTCTGAAGGGCCACGGGCCTGGATGTTGCTTAGCAGACCCAGGTGCACCTGGGGGTACTCAGTGTTCCTGCTGGGAGCAGGGTGCCCCGGCTAGCCTCAGTGTTCTCTCATGGCAGCTCACACAAGGGCCATGACTGAGTCTTCCTGGGTACTTCGCACTCACCAGCCATGTTGTCCCGAGGGCGTTCGAGGGCTCTGGAGATGTAGCGCTCCTCAAGGAACGCGCAGTGTGTTGCTGCCCAGCACTCGGCAGGCACAGAGGTCCTCTGGGGGATCAACCAATGGACCTCGACGTTGCTCCGCCGGCCCACAGGTGTCTGGAGGCACTCAGTGACCTCGGAGGGAAAACGATGCACACCCGTGGGGCCTAGGAGTCCCCGGACGCGTACTTCCTTTAAAATAAAGGACATAAGCGACTGAGAACTCGTGGAAACAGCTGCATGCCTCCCTTTCTGCACGGCTACTCAGGGCCTAACCTGGAGGCGAGTTCTCACGTCGAGGTTCCCTTTCGCTCTAGAGCCTGTCATGCGGACCAAGCTGCGGCTACGGAAGCACCTGGTTTAGAGAGAGCAAACTCATAATTTTACCCGAAGCATTCTTCCAGGGCTCACTGGCCTGTCGGGAGCCGGGAATGTCAGGTAGCTTCAAGGCAGGCATGAATGCTGCCCTGAAAACGGGAAAGCAGGGCTAGTTCCAGCAGGCCCCCATTTCCATGGGCACACTCAGCATACATCCCTGTGGCTTCTAAGGACTCCCAAGAGACACCGGTTACCCTGCGTTTCCTTCCCTGAATCAACTTATCGAAGTAGGAAGTCCCGCATCCGGCGAACTGTCTCAAACCGAGGAACGCCGTAGCTGCTCCTCTGTGCCTGGGTCTGCCTGCAGTGCCGCAGAAGGAACAGGACTTAAAGTGCAGTAAGAACCCAAGCCGCCGTCCTCTAGGAGACACGGTGACTTCAGTCAGGAGGTCCTGGATGGAACGCGAAGACGAGGGCTCCTCTGAGGGCAGGTCCAATTAGGGCACCGCGTAAGAACTCCGCGCCACGTGGGACGTGACAGCACGGTGTTCGCGAACGTGTGCGAGTGCGGAGGACACTAAGCTGCTCCGATGGAGAGGGCAGTGCATTTCCCTATGATCGGCCAGCACACAGGGGGCTCTGAAGGGCTACGGGCCTGGATGTTGCTTAGCAGACCCAGGTGCACCTGGGGGTACTCAGTGTTCCTGCTGGGAGCAGGGTGCCCCGGCTAGCCTCCCAGGTGTCCAGAAAGCTGTGCTGCCGTTAAAGGCATGCAGAGCAGAGGCCACCACCTCCTGGAAGCTGTAGCACGCCTCCGCTTCTGCACGGCGAATCAGGGCCTTACTTCCAGGCATGGGTTCATGCTAGGTGTGCCGGTAGCGACACAGCGTGCTAAGATGCTGACTTTCTCCTCGAGCAGAGTGACTTCAGGTATGGGGAGGGCCTCGCAGTGTTCCAAGCACAGTGTTCTCTCATGGCAGCTCACACAAGGGCCATGACAGAGTCTTCCTGGGTACTTCGCACTCACCAGCCATGTTGTCCCGAGGGCGTTCGAGGGCTCTGGAGATGTAGCGCTCCTCAAGGAACGCGCAGTGTGTTGCTGCCCAGCACTCGGCAGGCACAGAGGTCCTCCGGGGGATCAACCAATGGACGTCGACATTTCTCCGCCGTCCCACAGGTGTCTGGAGGCACTCAGTGGCCTCGGAGGGAAAACGATGCACACCCGTGGGGCCTAGGAGTCCCCGGACGCGTACTTCCTTTAAAATAAAGCACATAAGCGACTGAGAAGTTGTGGAAACAGCTGCATGCCTCCCTTTCTGCACGGCTACTCAGGGCCTAACCTGGAGGCGAGTTCTCACTTCGAGGTTCCCTTTCGCTCTAGAGCCTGTCATGCGGACCGAGCTGCGGCCACGGAAGCCCCTGGTTTAGAGAGAGCAAACTCATAATTTTCCCCGAAGCATTCTTCCAGGGCTCACTGGCCTGTCGGGAGCCGGGAATGTCAGGTAGCTTCAAGGCAGGCATGAATGCCGACCTCAAAATGGAAAAGCAGGGCTAGTTCCAGCAGGCGCCCGTTTTCATGGGCACACTCAGCGTACATCCCTATGGCTTCTAATGAGTCCCAAGAGACACCGGTTACACTGCGTTTCCTTTCCTGAATTAACTTATCGAAGTAGGGAGTCCCGCATCCGGCGAACTGTCTCAACCGAGGAACGCCGTAGCTGCTCCTCTGGGCCTGGGGAAGCCTGCAGTGCCGCAGAAGGAACAGGACTTAAAGTGCAGTAAGAACCCAAGCCGCCGTCCTCTAGGAGGCCCGGTGACTTCAGTCAGGAGGTCCTGGATGGAACGCAAATACGACGGCTCCTCTGAGGGCAGCTCCGACTAGGGCACCGCATAAGACCTCCGCGCCACGTGGGACGTGTCAGAACGGTGTTCACGAACGTGTGCGAGTGCGGAGGAAACTAAGGTGCTACAATGGAGAGGGCAGTGCGTTTCCCTACGCTCGGCCTGCACACAGGGGTCTCTGAAGGGCTACGGGCCTGGATGTTGCTTAGAAGACCCAGGTGCACCTGGGGGTACTCAGTGTTCCTGCTGGGAGCAGGGTGCCCTGACTAGCCTCAGTGTTCTCTCATGGCAGCTCACACAAGGGCCATGACTGAGTCTTCCTGGGTACTTTGCACTCACCAGCCATGTTGTCCCGAGGGCGTTCGAGAGCTCTGGATATGTACCGCTCCTCAAGGAACGCGCAGTGTGTTGCTGCCCAGCACTCGGCAGGCACAGAGGTCCTCCGGGGCATCAACCAATGGACCTCGACATTGCTCCGCCAGCCCACAGGTGTCTGGAGGCACTCAGTGACCTCGGAGGGAAAACGATGCACACCCGTGGGGCCTAGGAGTCCCCGGACGCGTACTTCCTTTAAAATAAAGGACATAAGCGACTGAGAACTCGTGGAAACAGCTGCATGCCTCCCTTTCTGCACGGCTACTCAGGGCCTATCCTGGAGGCGAGTTCTCACGTCACGGTACCCTTTCGCTCTAGAGCCTGTCATGCGGACCGCCGCCGCGGCCACGGAAGACCCTGGTTTAGAGAGAGCAAACTCATAATTTTCCCCGAAGCATTCTTCCAGGGCTCACTGGCCTGTCGGGAGCTGGGAATGTCAGGTAGCTTCAAGGCAGGCATGAATGCCACCCTCAAAATGGGAAAGCAGGGCTTGTTCCAGCCGGCCCCCGTTATCATGGGCACACTGAGCGTACATCCCTGTGGCTACTAACGAGTCCCAAGAGACACCGGTTACCCTGCGTTTCCTTCCCTGAATCAACTTATCGAAGTAGGGAGTCCCGCATCCGGCGAACTGTCTCAACCGAGGAACGCCGTAGCTGCTCCTCTGGGCCTGGGGAAGCCTGCAGTGCCGCAGAAGGAACAGGACTTAAAGTGCAGTAAGAACCCAAGCCGCCGTCCTCTAGGAGGCACGGTGACTTCAGTCAGGAGGTCCTGGATGGAACGCGAAGACGAGGGCTCCTCTGACGGCAGCTCCGACTAGGGCACCGCGTAAGACCTCCGCGCCACGTGGGACGTGCCAGAACGGCGTTCGCAAACGTGTGCGAGTGCGGAGGAAACTAAGCTGCTCCGATGGAGAGGGCAGTGCGTTTCCCTACGCTCGGCCTGCACACAGGGGGTTCTGAAGGGTTACGGGCCTGGATGTTGCTTAGCAGACCCAGGTGCACCTGGGGGTACTCAGTTTTCCTGCTGAGAGCAGGGTGCCCCGGCTAGCCTCCCAGGTGTCCAGAAAGCTGTGCTGCCGTTAAAGGCATGCAGAGCAGAGGCCACCGCCTCCTGGAAGCTGCAGCACACCTCCGCTTCTGCACGGTGAATCAGGGCCTTACTTCCAGGCATGGGTTCATGCTGGGTGTGCCGGTAGCGACACAGCGTGCTACGATGCTGACTTTCTCCTCGAGCAGAGTGACTTCAGGTACGAGGGCGGGCCTCGCAGTGTTCCAAGCACAGTGTTCTCTCATGGCAGCTCACACAAGGGCCATGACTGAGTCTTCCTGGGTACTTCGCACTCACCAGCCATGTTTTCCCGAGGGCGTTCGAGGGCTCTAGATATGTAGCGCTCCGCAAGGAACGCGCAGTGTGTTGCTGCCCAGCACTCGGCAGGCACAGAGGTCCTCCGGGGGATCAACCAATGGACCTCGACGTTGCTCCGCCGGCCCACAGGTGTCTGGAGGCACTCAGTGACCTCGGAGGGAAAACGATGCACACCCGTGGGGCCTAGGAGTCCCCGGACGCGTACTTCCTTTAAAATTAAGCCCATAAGCGACTGAGAAGTTGTGGAAACAGCTGCATGCCTCCCTTTCTGCACGGCTACTCAGGGCCTAACGTGGAGGCGAGTTCTCACTTCGAGGTTCCCTTTCGCTCTATAGCCGGTCATGCGGACCACCGCCGTGGCCACGGAAGCCCCTGGTTTAGAGAGAGCAAACTCATAATTTTCCCCGAAGCATTCTTCCAGGGCTCACTGGCCTGTCGGGAGCCGGGAATGTCAGGTAGCTTCAAGGCAGGCATGAATGCCGCCCTCAAAATGGAAAAGCAGGGCTAGTTCCAGCAGGCCCCCGTTTTCATGGGCACACTCAGCGTACATCCCTGTGGCTTCCAGCGAGTCCCAAGAGACACCGGTTACCCTGCGTTTCCTTCCCTGAATTAACTTATCGAAGTAGGGAGTCCCGCATCTGGCGAACTGTCTCAACCGAGGAACGCCGTAGCTGCTCCTCTGGGCCTGGGGCTGCCTGCAGTGCCGCAGAAGGAACAGGACTTGAAGTGCAGTAAGAACCGAAGCCCCCGTCCTCTAGGAGGCCCGGTGACTTCAGTCAGGCGGTCCTGGATGGAACGCGAAGACGAGGGCTCCTCTGAGGGCAGCTCCGATTAGGGCACCGCGTAAGAACTCCGCGCGACGTGGGACGTGCCCGAACGGCGTTCGCGAACGTGTGCAAGTGCCGAGGAAACTACGCTGCTCCGAAGGAGATGGCAGTGCGTTTCCCTACGCTCGGCCTGCACACAGGGGGCTCTGAAGGGCCACGGGCCTGGATGTTGCTTAGCAGACCCAGGTGCACCTGGGGGTACTCAGTGTTCCTGCTGGGAGCAGGGTGCCCCGGCTAGCCTCAGTGTTCTCTCATGGCAGCTCACACAAGGGCCATGACTGAGTCTTCCTGGGTACTTCGCACTCACCAGCCATGTTGTCCCGAGGGCGTTCGAGGGCTCTGGAGATGTAGCGCTCCTCAAGGAACGCGCAGTGTGTTGCTGCCCAGCACTCAGCAGGCACAGAGGTCCTCCGGAGGATCAACCAATGGACCTCGACATTGCTCCGCCGGCCCACAGGTGTCTGGAGGCACTCAGTGACCTCGGAGGGAAAACGATGCACACCCGTGGGGCCTAGGAGTCCCCGGACGCGTACTTCCTTTAAAATAAAGCACAGAAGCGACTGAGAACTCGTGGAAACAGCTGCATGCCTCCCTTTCTGCACGGCTACTCAGGGCCTAACCTGGAGGCGAGTTCTCACGTCGAGGTTCCCTTTCGCTCTAGAGCCTGTCATGCGGACCAAGCTGCGGCTACGGAAGCACCTGGTTTAGAGAGAGCAAACTCATAATTTTACCCGAAGCATTCTTCCAGGGCTCACTGGCCTGTCGGGAGCCGGGAATGTCAGGTAGCTTCAAGGCAGGCATGAATGCCGCCCTCAAAACGGGAAAGCAGGGCTAGTTCCAGCAGGCCCCCATTTCCATGGGCACACTCAGCATACATCCCTGTGGCTTCTAAGGACTCCCAAGAGACACCGGTTACCCTGCGTTTCCTTCCCTGAATCAACTTATCGAAGTAGGAAGTCCCGCATCCGGCGAACTGTCTCAACCGAGGAACGCCGTAGCTGCTCCTCTGTGCCTGGGTCTGCCTGCAGTGCCGCAGAAGGAACAGGACTTAAAGTGCAGTAAGAACCCAAGCCGCCGTCCTTTAGGAGGCACGGTGACTTCAGTCAGGAGGTCCTGGATGGAACGCGAAGACGAGGGCTCCTCTGAGGGCAGGTCCAATTAGGGCACCGCATAAGAACTCCGCGCCACGTGGGACGTGCCAGCACGGTGTTCGCGAACGTGTGCGAGTGCGGAGGACACTAAGCTGCTCCGATGGAGAGGGCAGTGCGTTTCCCTATGATCGGCCTGCACACAGGGGGCTCTGAAGGGCTACGGGCCTGGATGTTGCTTAGCAGACCCAGGTGCACCTGGGGGTACTCAGTGTTCCTGCTGGGAGCAGGGTGCCCCGGCTAGCCTCCCAGGTGTCCAGAAAGCTGTGCTGCCGTTAAAGGCATGCAGAGCAGAGGCCACCGCCTCCTGGAAGCTGCAGCACGCCTCCGCTTCTGCACGGCGAATCAGGGCCTTCCTTCCAGGCATGGGTTCATGCTGGGTGTGCCGGTAGCGACACAGCGTGCTAAGATGCTGACTTTCTCCTCGAGCAGAGTGACTTCAGGTATGGGGAGGGCCTCGCAGTGTTCCAAGCACAGTGTTCTCTCATGGCAGCTCACACAAGGGCCATGACAGAGTCTTCCTGGGTACTTCGCACTCACCAGCCATGTTGTCCCGAGGGCGTTCGAGGGCTCTGGAGATGTACCGCTCCTCAAGGAACGCGCAGTGTGTTGCTGCCCAGCACTCGGCAGGCACAGAGGTCCTCCGGGGCATCAACCAATGGACCTCGACATTGCTCCGCCAGCCCACAGGTGTCTGGAGGCACTCAGTGACCTCGGAGGGAAAACGATGCACACCCGTGGGGCCTAGGAGTCCCCGGACGCGTACTTCCTTTAAAATTAAGCCCATAAGCGACTGAGAAGTTGTGGAAACAGCTGCATGCCTCCCTTTCTGCACGGCTACTCAGGGCCTAACGTGGAGGCGAGTTCTCACTTCGAGGTTCCCTTTCGCTCTATAGCCGGTCATGCGGACCACCGCCGTGGCCACGGAAGCCCCTGGTTTAGAGAGAGCAAACTCATAATTTTCCCCGAAGCATTCTTCCAGGGCTCACTGGCCTGTCGGGAGCCGGGAATGTCAGGTAGCTTCAAGGCAGGCATGAATGCCGCCCTCAAAATGGAAAAGCAGGGCTAGTTCCAGCAGGCCCCCGTTTTCATGGGCACACTCAGCGTACATCCCTGTGGCTTCCAGCGAGTCCCAAGAGACACCGGTTACCCTGCGTTTCCTTCCCTGAATTAACTTATCGAAGTAGGGAGTCCCGCATCTGGCGAACTGTCTCAACCGAGGAACGCCGTAGCTGCTCCTCTGGGCCTGGGGCTGCCTGCAGTGCCGCAGAAGGAACAGGACTTGAAGTGCAGTAAGAACCGAAGCCCCCGTCCTCTAGGAGGCCCGGTGACTTCAGTCAGGCGGTCCTGGATGGAACGCGAAGACGAGGGCTCCTCTGAGGGCAGCTCCGATTAGGGCACCGCGTAAGAACTCCGCGCGACGTGGGACGTGCCCGAACGGCGTTCGCGAACGTGTGCGAGTGCCGAGGAAACTACGCTGCTCCGAAGGAGATGGCAGTGCGTTTCCCTACGCTCGGCCTGCACACAGGGGGCTCTGAAGGGCCACGGGCCTGGATGTTGCTTAGCAGACCCAGGTGCACCTGGGGGTACTCAGTGTTCCTGCTGGGAGCAGGGTGCCCCGGCTAGCCTCAGTGTTCTCTCATGGCAGCTCACACAAGGGCCATGACTGAGTCTTCCTGGGTACTTCGCACTCACCAGCCATGTTGTCCCGAGGGCGTTCGAGGGCTCTGGAGATGTAGCGCTCCTCAAGGAACGCGCAGTGTGTTGCTGCCCAGCACTCAGCAGGCACAGAGGTCCTCCGGAGGATCAACCAATGGACCTCGACATTGCTCCGCCGGCCCACAGGTGTCTGGAGGCACTCAGTGACCTCGGAGGGAAAACGATGCACACCCGTGGGGCCTAGGAGTCCCCGGACGCGTACTTCCTTTAAAATAAAGCACAGAAGCGACTGAGAACTCGTGGAAACAGCTGCATGCCTCCCTTTCTGCACGGCTACTCAGGGCCTAACCTGGAGGCGAGTTCTCACGTCGAGGTTCCCTTTCGCTCTAGAGCCTGTCATGCGGACCAAGCTGCGGCTACGGAAGCACCTGGTTTAGAGAGAGCAAACTCATAATTTTACCCGAAGCATTCTTCCAGGGCTCACTGGCCTGTCGGGAGCCGGGAATGTCAGGTAGCTTCAAGGCAGGCATGAATGCCGCCCTCAAAACGGGAAAGCAGGGCTAGTTCCAGCAGGCCCCCATTTCCATGGGCACACTCAGCATACATCCCTGTGGCTTCTAAGGACTCCCAAGAGACACCGGTTACCCTGCGTTTCCTTCCCTGAATCAACTTATCGAAGTAGGAAGTCCCGCATCCGGCGAACTGTCTCAACCGAGGAACGCCGTAGCTGCTCCTCTGTGCCTGGGTCTGCCTGCAGTGCCGCAGAAGGAACAGGACTTAAAGTGCAGTAAGAACCCAAGCCGCCGTCCTCTAGGAGGCACGGTGACTTCAGTCAGGAGGTCCTGGATGGAACGCGAAGACGAGGGCTCCTCTGAGGGCAGGTCCAATTAGGGCACCGCATAAGAACTCCGCGCCACGTGGGACGTGCCAGCACGGTGTTCGCGAACGTGTGCGAGTGCGGAGGACACTAAGCTGCTCCGATGGAGAGGGCAGTGCGTTTCCCTATGATCGGCCTGCACACAGGGGGCTCTGAAGGGCTACGGGCCTGGATGTTGCTTAGCAGACCCAGGTGCACCTGGGGGTACTCAGTGTTCCTGCTGGGAGCAGGGTGCCCCGGCTAGCCTCCCAGGTGTCCAGAAAGCTGTGCTGCCGTTAAAGGCATGCAGAGCAGAGGCCACCGCCTCCTGGAAGCTGCAGCACGCCTCCGCTTCTGCACGGCGAATCAGGGCCTTCCTTCCAGGCATGGGTTCATGCTGGGTGTGCCGGTAGCGACACAGCGTGCTAAGATGCTGACTTTCTCCTCGAGCAGAGTGACTTCAGGTATGGGGAGGGCCTCGCAGTGTTCCAAGCACAGTGTTCTCTCATGGCAGCTCACACAAGGGCCATGACAGAGTCTTCCTGGGTACTTCGCACTCACCAGCCATGTTGTCCCGAGGGCGTTCGAGGGCTCTGGAGATGTACCGCTCCTCAAGGAACGCGCAGTGTGTTGCTGCCCAGCACTCGGCAGGCACAGAGGTCCTCCGGGGCATCAACCAATGGACCTCGACATTGCTCCGCCAGCCCACAGGTGTCTGGAGGCACTCAGTGACCTCGGAGGGAAAACGATGCACACCCGTGGGGCCTAGGAGTCCCCGGACGCGTACTTCCTTTAAAATAAAGGACATAAGCGACTGAGAACTCGTGGAAACAGCTGCATGCCTCCCTTTCTGCACGGCTACTCAGGGCCTATCCTGGAGGCGAGTTCTCACGTCACGGTACCCTTTCGCTCTAGAGCCTGTCATGCGGACCGCCGCCGCGGCCACGGAAGACCCTGGTTTAGAGAGAGCAAACTCATAATTTTCCCCGAAGCATTCTTCCAGGGCTCACTGGCCTGTCGGGAGCTGGGAATGTCAGGTAGCTTCAAGGCAGGCATGAATGCCACCCTCAAAATGGGAAAGCAGGGCTTGTTCCAGCCGGCCCCCGTTATCATGGGCACACTGAGCGTACATCCCTGTGGCTACTAACGAGTCCCAAGAGACACCGGTTACCCTGCGTTTCCTTCCCTGAATCAACTTATCGAAGTAGGAAGTCCCGCATCCGGCGAACTGTCTCAACCGAGGAACGCCGTAGCTGCTCCTCTGGGCCTGGGGAAGCCTGCAGTGCCGCAGAAGGAACAGGACTTAAAGTGCAGTAAGAACCCAAGCCGCCGTCCTCTAGGAGGCACGGTGACTTCAGTCAGGAGGTCCTGGATGGAACGCGAAGACGAGGGCTCCTCTGACGGCAGCTCCGACTAGGGCACCGCGTAAGACCTCCGCGCCACGTGGGACGTGCCAGAACGGCGTTCGCGAACGTGTGCGAGTGCGGAGGAAACTAAGCTGCTCCGATGGAGAGGGCAGTGCGTTTCCCTACGCTCGGCCTGCACACAGGGGGTTCTGAAGGGTTACGGGCCTGGATGTTGCTTAGCAGACCCAGGTGCACCTGGGGGTACTCAGTTTTCCTGCTGAGAGCAGGGTGCCCCGGCTAGCCTCCCAGGTGTCCAGAAAGCTGTGCTGCCGTTAAAGGCATGCAGAGCAGAGGCCACCGCCTCCTGGAAGCTGCAGCACACCTCCGCTTCTGCACGGTGAATCAGGGCCTTACTTCCAGGCATGGGTTCATGCTGGGTGTGCCGGTAGCGACACAGCGTGCTACGATGCTGACTTTCTCCTCGAGCAGAGTGACTTCAGGTACGAGGGCGGGCCTCGCAGTGTTCCAAGCACAGTGTTCTCTCATGGCAGCTCACACAAGGGCCATGACTGAGTCTTCCTGGGTACTTCGCACTCACCAGCCATGTTTTCCCGAGGGCGTTCGAGGGCTCTAGATATGTAGCGCTCCGCAAGGAACGCGCAGTGTGTTGCTGCCCAGCACTCGGCAGGCACAGAGGTCCTCCGGGGGATCAACCAATGGACCTCGACGTTGCTCCGCCGGCCCACAGGTGTCTGGAGGCACTCAGTGACCTCGGAGGGAAAACGATGCACACCCGTGGGGCCTAGGAGTCCCCGGACGCGTACTTCCTTTAAAATTAAGCCCATAAGCGACTGAGAAGTTGTGGAAACAGCTGCATGCCTCCCTTTCTGCACGGCTACTCAGGGCCTAACGTGGAGGCGAGTTCTCACTTCGAGGTTCCCTTTCGCTCTATAGCCGGTCATGCGGACCACCGCCGTGGCCACGGAAGCCCCTGGTTTAGAGAGAGCAAACTCATAATTTTCCCCGAAGCATTCTTCCAGGGCTCACTGGCCTGTCGGGAGCCGGGAATGTCAGGTAGCTTCAAGGCAGGCATGAATGCCGCCCTCAAAATGGAAAAGCAGGGCTAGTTCCAGCAGGCCCCCGTTTTCATGGGCACACTCAGCGTACATCCCTGTGGCTTCCAGCGAGTCCCAAGAGACACCGGTTACCCTGCGTTTCCTTCCCTGAATTAACTTATCGAAGTAGGGAGTCCCGCATCTGGCGAACTGTCTCAACCGAGGAACGCCGTAGCTGCTCCTCTGGGCCTGGGGCTGCCTGCAGTGCCGCAGAAGGAACAGGACTTGAAGTGCAGTAAGAACCGAAGCCCCCGTCCTCTAGGAGGCCCGGTGACTTCAGTCAGGCGGTCCTGGATGGAACGCGAAGACGAGGGCTCCTCTGAGGGCAGCTCCGATTAGGGCACCGCGTAAGAACTCCGCGCGACGTGGGACGTGCCCGAACGGCGTTCGCGAACGTGTGCAAGTGCCGAGGAAACTACGCTGCTCCGAAGGAGATGGCAGTGCGTTTCCCTACGCTCGGCCTGCACACAGGGGGCTCTGAAGGGCCACGGGCCTGGATGTTGCTTAGCAGACCCAGGTGCACCTGGGGGTACTCAGTGTTCCTGCTGGGAGCAGGGTGCCCCGGCTAGCCTCAGTGTTCTCTCATGGCAGCTCACACAAGGGCCATGACTGAGTCTTCCTGGGTACTTCGCACTCACCAGCCATGTTGTCCCGAGGGCGTTCGAGGGCTCTGGAGATGTAGCGCTCCTCAAGGAACGCGCAGTGTGTTGCTGCCCAGCACTCGGCAGGCACAGAGGTCCTCCGGGGGATCAACCAATGGACCTCGACGTTGCTCCGCCGGCCCACAGGTGTCTGGAGGCACTCAGTGACCTCGGAGGGAAAACGATGCACACCCGTGGGGCCTAGGAGTCCCCGGACGCGTACTTCCTTTAAAATAAAGCACATAAGCGACTGAGAAGTTGTGGAAACAGCTGCATGCCTCCCTTTCTGCACGGCTACTCAGGGCCTAACGTGGAGGCGAGTTCTCACTTCGAGGTTCCCTTTCGCTCTAGAGCCTGTCATGCGGACTGAGCTGCGGCCACAGAAGCCCCTGGTTTAGAGAGAGCAAACTCATAATTTTACCCGAAGCATTCTTCCAGGGCTCACTGGCCGGTCGGGAGCCGGCAATGTCAGGTAGCTTCAAGGCAGGCATGAATGCCGCCCTCAAAATGGAAAAGCAGGGCTAGTTCCAGCAGGCCCCCGTTTTCATGGGCACACTAAACGTACAACCCTATGGCTTCTAACGAGTCCCAAGAGACACCGGTTACCCTGCGTTTCCTTCCCTGAATTAACATATCGAAGTAGGGAGTCCCGCATCCGGCGAATGTCTCAACCGAGGAACGCCGTAGCTGCTCCTCTGGGCCTGGGGCTGCCTGCAGTGCCGCAGAAGGAACAGGACTTGAAGTGCAGTAAGAACCCAAGCCGCCGTCCTCTAGGACGCCTGGTGACTTCAGTCAGGAGGTCCTGGATGGAAGGCGAAGACGACGGCTCCTCTGAGGGCAGCTGCGATTAGGGCACCGCGTAAGACCTCTGCGCCACGTGGGACGTGCCAGAACGGTGTTCGCGAACGTGTGCGAGTGCGGAGGAAACTAAGCTGCTCCGATGGAGAGGACAGTGCGTTTCCCTACGCTCGGCCTGCACACAGGGGGCTCTGAAGGGCTACGGGCCTGGATGTTGCTTAGCAGACCCAGGTGCACCTGGGGGTACTCAGTGTTCCTGCTGGGAGCAGGGTGCCCGGCTAGCCTCAGTGTTCTCTCATGGCAGCTCACACAAGGGCCATGACTGAGTCTTCCTGGGTACTTCGCACTCACCAGCCATGTTGTCCCGAGGGCGTTCGAGGGCTCTGGAGATGTAGCGCTCCTCAAGGAACGCGCAGTGTGTTGCTGCCCAGCACTCAGCAGGCACAGAGGTCCTCCGGAGGATCAACCAATGGACCTCGACATTGCTCCACCGGCCCACAGGTGTCTGGAGGCACTCAGTGACCTCGGAGGGAAAACGATGCACACCCGTGGGGCCTAGGAGTCCCCGGACGCGTACTTCCTTTAAAATAAAGCACAGAAGCGACTGAGAACTCGTGGAAACAGCTGCATGCCTCCCTTTCTGCACGGCTACTCAGGGCCTAACCTGGAGGCGAGTTCTCACGTCGAGGTTCCCTTTCGCTCTAGAGCCTGTCATGCGGACCAAGCTGCGGCTACGGAAGCACCTGGTTTAGAGAGAGCAAACTCATAATTTTACCCGAAGCATTCTTCCAGGGCTCACTGGCCTGTCGGGAGCCGGGAATGTCAGGTAGCTTCAAGGCAGGCATGAATGCCGCCCTCAAAACGGGAAAGCAGGGCTAGTTCCAGCAGGCCCCCATTTCCATGGGCACACTCAGCATACATCCCTGTGGCTTCTAAGGACTCCCAAGAGACACCGGTTACCCTGCGTTTCCTTCCCTGAATCAACTTATCGAAGTAGGAAGTCCCGCATCCGGCGAACTGTCTCAACCGAGGAACGCTGTAGCTGCTCCTCTGTGCCTGGGTCTGCCTGCAGTGCCGCAGAAGGAACAGGACTTAAAGTGCAGTAAGAACCCAAGCCGCCGTCCTCTAGGAGACACAGTGACTTCAGTCAGGAGGTCCTGGATGGAACGCGAAGACGAGGGCTCCTCTGAGGGCAGGTCCAATTAGGGCACCGCGTAAGAACTCCGCGCCACGTGGGACGTGACAGCACGGTGTTCGCGAACGTGTGCGAGTGCGGAGGACACTAAGCTGCTCCGATGGAGAGGGCAGTGCGTTTCCCTATGATCGGCCTGCACACAGGGGGCTCTGAAGGGCTACGGGCCTGGATGTTGCTTAGCAGACCCAGGTGCACCTGGGGGTACTCAGTGTTCCTGCTGGGAGCAGGGTGCCCCGGCTAGCCTCCCAGGTGTCCAGAAAGCTGTGCTGCCGTTAAAGGCATGCAGAGCAGAGGCCACCACCTCCTGGAAGCTGTAGCACGCCTCCGCTTCTGCACGGCGAATCAGGGCCTTACTTCCAGGCATGGGTTCATGCTGGGTGTGCCGGTAGCGACACAGCGTGCTAAGATGCTGACTTTCTCCTCGAGCAGAGTGACTTCAGGTATGGGGAGGGCCTCGCAGTGTTCCAAGCACAGTGTTCTCTCATGGCAGCTCACACAAGGGCCATGACAGAGTCTTCCTGGGTACTTCGCACTCACCAGCCATGTTGTCCCGAGGGCGTTCGAGGGCTCTGGAGATGTAGCGCTCCTCAAGGAACACGCAGTGTGTTGCTGCCCAGCACTCGGCAGGCACAGAGGTCCTCCGGGGGATCAACCAATGGACCTCGACATTTCTCCGCCGTCCCACAGGTGTCTCGAGGCACTCAGTGGCCTCGGAGGGAAAACGATGCACACCCGTGGGGCCTAGGAGTCCCCGGACGCGTACTTCCTTTAAAATAAAGCACATAAGCGACTGAGAAGTTGTGGAAACAGCTGCATGCCTCCCTTTCTGCACGGCTACTCAGGGCCTAACCTGGAGGCGAGTTCTCACTTCGAGGTTCCCTTTCGCTCTAGAGCCTGTCATGCGGACCGAGCTGCGGCCACGGAAGCCCCTGGTTTAGAGAGAGCAAACTCATAATTGGCCCCGAAGCATTCTTCCAGGGCTCACTGGCCTGTCGGGAGCCGGGAATGTCAGGTAGCTTCAAGGCAGGCATGAATGCCGCCCTCAAAATGGAAAAGCAGGGCTAGTTCCAGCAGGCGCCCGTTTTCATGGGCACACTCAGCGTACATCCCTATGGCTTCTAATGAGTCCCAAGAGACACCGGTTACACTGCGTTTCCTTCCCTGAATTAACTTATCGAAGTAGGGAGTCCCGCATCCGGCGAACTGTCTCAACCGAGGAACGCCGTAGCTGCTCCTCTGGGCCTGGGGCTGCCTGCAGTGCCGCAGAAGGAACAGGACTTAAAGTGCAGTAAGAACCCAAGCCGCCATCCTCTAGGAGGCCCGGTGACTTCAGTCAGGAGGTCCTGGATGGAACGCAAAGACGACGGCTCCTCTGAGGGCAGCTCCGACTAGGGCACCGCATAAGACCTCCGCGCCACGTGGGACGTGTCAGAACGGTGTTCACGAACGTGTGCGAGTGCGGAGGAAACTAAGGTGCTACAATGGAGAGGGCAGTGCGTTTCCCTACGCTCGGCCTGCACACAGGGGTCTCTGAAGGGCTACGGGCCTGGATGTTGCTTAGCAGACCCAGGTGCACCTGGGGGTACTCAGTGTTCCTGCTGGGAGCAGGGTGCCCTGGCTAGCCTCAGTGTTCTCTCATTGCAGCTCACACAAGGGCCATG
This sequence comes from Grampus griseus, assembly GCF_964374135.1. NCBI lineage: Eukaryota > Metazoa > Chordata > Mammalia > Artiodactyla > Delphinidae > Grampus > Grampus griseus. The sequence goes on from NC_139010.1 coordinate 1,327,941, forward strand.
ACTGAGTCTTCCTGGGTACTTCGCACTCACCAGCCATGTTGTCCCGAGGGCGTTCGAGGGCTCTGGAGATGTACCGCTCCTCAAGGAACGCGCAGTGTGTTGCTGCCCAGCACTCGGCAGGCACAGAGGTCCTCCGGGGCATCAACCAATGGACCTCGACATTGCTCCGCCAGCCCACAGGTGTCTGGAGGCACTCAGTGACCTCGGAGGGAAAAGGATGCACACCCGTGGGGCCTAGGAGTCCCCGGACGCGTACTTCCTTTAAAATAAAGGACATAAGCGACTGAGAACTCGTGGAAACAGCTGCATGCCTCCCTTTCTGCACGGCTACTCAGGGCCTATCCTGGAGGCGAGTTCTCACGTCACGGTACCCTTTCGCTCTAGAGCCTGTCATGCGGACCGCCGCCGCGGCCACGGAAGACCCTGGTTTAGAGAGAGCAAACTCATAATTTTACCCGAAGCATTCTTCCAGGGCTCACTGGCCTGTCGGGAGCTGGGAATGTCAGGTAGCTTCAAGGCAGGCATGAATGCCACCCTCAAAATGGGAAAGCAGGGCTTGTTCTAGCCGGCCCCCGTTATCATGGGCACACAGAGCGTACATCCCTGTGGCTACTAACGAGTCCCAAGAGACACCGGTTACCCTGCGTTTCCTTCCCTGAATCAACTTATCGAAGTAGGGAGTCCCGCATCCGGCGAACTGTCTCAACCGAGGAACGCCGTAGCTGCTCCTCTGGGCCTGGGGAAGCCTGCAGTGCCGCAGAAGGAACAGGACTTAAAGTGCAGTAAGAACCCAAGCCGCCGTCCTCTAGGAGGCACGGTGACTTCAGTCAGGAGGTCCTGGATGGAACGCGAATACGAGGGCTCCTCTGACGGCAGCTCCGAATAGGGCACCGCGTAAGACCTCCGCGCCACGTGGGACGTGCCAGAACGGCGTTCGCGAACGTGTGCGAGTGCGGAGGAAACTAAGCTGCTCCGATGGAGAGGGCAGTGCGTTTCCCTACGCTCGGCCTGCACACAGGGGGTTCTGAAGGGTTACGGGCCTGGATGTTGCTTAGCAGACCCAGGTGCACCTGGGGGTACTCAGTTTTCCTGCTGAGAGCAGGGTGCCCCGGCTAGCCTCCCAGGTGTCCAGAAAGCTGTGCTGCCGTTAAAGGCATGCAGAGCAGAGGCCACCGCCTCCTGGAAGCTGCAGCACACCTCCGCTTCTGCACGGTGAATCAGGGCCTTACTTCCAGGCATGGGTTCATGCTGGGTGTGCCGGTAGCGACACAGCGTGCTACGATGCTGACTTTCTCCTCGAGCAGAGTGACTTCAGGTACGAGGGCGGGCCTCGCAGTGTTCCAAGCACAGTGTTCTCTCATGGCAACTCACACAAGGGCCATGACTGAGTCTTCCTGGGTACTTCGCACTCACCAGCCATGTTTTCCCGAGGGCGTTCGAGGGCTCTAGATATGTAGCGCTCCGCAAGGAACGCGCAGTGTGTTGCTGCCCAGCACTCGGCAGGCACAGAGGTCCTCCGGGGGATCAACCAATGGACCTCGACGTTGCTCCGCCGGCCCACAGGTGTCTGGAGGCACTCAGTGACCTCGGAGGGAAAACGATGCACACCCGTGGGGCCTAGGAGTCCCCGGACGCGTACTTCCTTTAAAATTAAGCACATAAGCGACTGAGAAGTTGTGGAAACAGCTGCATGCCTGCCTTTCTGCACGGCTACTCAGGGCCTAACGTGGAGGCGAGTTCTCACTTCGAGGTTCCCTTTCGCTCTATAGCCGTTCATGCGGACCACCGCCGTGGCCACGGAAGCCCCTGGTTTAAAGAGAGCAAACTCATAATTTTCCCCGAAGCATTCTTCCAGGGCTCACTGGCCTGTCGGGAGCCGGGAATGTCAGGTAGCTTCAAGGCAGGCATGAATGCCGCCCTCAAAATGGAAAAGCAGGGCTAGTTCCAGCAGGCCCCCGTTTTCATGGGCACACTCAGCGTACATCCCTGTGGCTTCTAACGAGTCCCAAGAGACACCGGTTACCCTGCGTTTCCTTCCCTGAATTAACTTATCGAAGTAGGGAGTCCCGCATCTGGCGACCTGTCTCAACCGAGGAACGCCGTAGCTGCTCCTCTGGGCCTGGGGCTGCCTGCAGTGCCGCAGAAGGAACAGGACTTGAAGTGCAGTAAGAACCCAAGCCGCCGTCCTCTAGGAGGCCCGGTGACTTCAGTCAGGCGGTCCTGGATGGAACGCGAAGACGAGGGCTCCTCTGAGGGCAGCTCCGATTAGGGCACCGCGTAAGAACTCCGCGCGACGTGGGACGTGCCCGAACGGCGTTCGCGAACGTGTGCAAGTGCCGAGGAAACTACGCTGCTCCGAAGGAGATGGCAGTGCGTTTCCCTACGCTCGGCCTGCACACAGGGGGCTCTGAAGGGCCACGGGCCTGGATGTTCCTTAGCAGACCCAGGTGCACCAGGGGGTACTCAGTGTTCCTGCTGGGAGCAGGGTGCCCCGGCTAGCCTCAGTGTTCTCTCATGGCAGCTCACACAAGGGCCATGACTGAGTCTTCCTGGGTACTTCGCACTCACCAGCCATGTTTTCCCGAGGGCGTTCGAGGGCTCTGGAGATGTAGCGCTCCGCAAGGAACGCGCAGTGTGTTGCTGCCCAGCACTCGGCAGGCACAGAGGTCCTCCGGGGGATCAACCAATGGACCTCGACGTTGCTCCGCCGGCCCACAGGTGTCTGGAGGCACTCAGTGACCTCGGAGGGAAAACGATGCACACCCGTGGGGCCTAGGAGTCCCCGGACGCGTACTTCCTTTAAAATAAAGCACAGAAGCGACTGAGAACTCGTGGAAACAGCTGCATGCCTCCCTTTCTGCACGGCTACTCAGGGCCTAACCTGGAGGCGAGTTCTCACGTCGAGGTTCCCTTTCGCTCTAGAGCCTGTCATGCGGACCAAGCTGCGGCTACGGAAGCACCTGGTTTAGAGAGAGCAAACTCATAATTTTACCCGAAGCATTCTTCCAGGGCTCACTGGCCTGTCGGGAGCCGGGAATGTCAGGTAGCTTCAAGGCAGGCATGAATGCCGCCCTCAAAACGGGAAAGCAGGGCTAGTTCCAGCAGGCCCCCATTTCCATGGGCACACTCAGCATACATCCCTGTGGCTTCTAAGGACTCCCAAGAGACACCGGTTACCCTGCGTTTCCTTCCCTGAATCAACTTATCGAAGTAGGAAGTCCCGCATCCGGCGAACTGTCTCAACCGAGGAACGCCGTAGCTGCTCCTCTGTGCCTGGGTCTGCCTGCAGTGCCGCAGAAGGAACAGGACTTAAAGTGCAGTAAGAACCCAAGCCGCCGTCCTCTAGGAGACACGGTGACTTCAGTCAGGAGGTCCTGGATGGAACGCGAAGACGAGGGCTCCTCTGAGGGCAGGTCCAATTAGGGCACCGCGTAAGAACTCCGCGCCACGTGGGACGTGCCAGCACGGTGTTCGCGAACGTGTGCGAGTGCGGAGGACACTAAGCTGCTCCGATGGAGAGGGCAGTGCGTTTCCCTATGATCGGCCTGCACACAGGGGGCTCTGAAGGGCTACGGGCCTGGATGTTGCTTAGCAGACCCAGGTGCACCTGGGGGTACTCAGTGTTCCTGCTGGGAGCAGGGTGCCCCGGCTAGCCTCCCAGGTGTCCAGAAAGCTGTGCTGCCGTGAAAGGCATGCAGAGCAGAGGCCACCGCCTCCTGGAAGCTGCAGCACGCCTCCGCTTCTGCACGGCGAATCAGGGCCTTCCTTCCAGGCATGGGTTCATGCTGGGTGTGCCGGTAGCGACACAGCGTGCTAAGATGCTGACTTTCTCCTCGAGCAGAGTGACTTCAGGTATGGGGAGGGCCTCGCAGTGTTCCAAGCACAGTGTTCTCTCATGGCAGCTCACACAAGGGCCATGACAGAGTCTTCCTGGGTACTTCGCACTCACCAGCCATGTTGTCCCGAGGGCGTTCGAGGGCTCTGGAGATGTAGCGCTCCTCAAGGAACGCGCAGTGTGTTGCTGCCCAGCACTCGGCAGGCACAGAGGTCCTCCGGGGGATCAACCAATGGACCTCGACATTTCTCCGCCGTCCCACAGGTGTCTGGAGGCACTCAGTGACCTCGGAGGGAAAACGATGCACACCCGTGGGGCCTAGGAGTCCCCGGACGCATACTTCCTTTAAAATAAAGCACATAAGCGACTGAGAAGTTGTGGAAACAGCTGCATGCCTCCCTTTCTGCACGGCTACTCAGGGCCTAACGTGGAGGCGAGTTCTCACTTCGAGGTTCCCTTTCGCTCTATAGCCGGTCATGCGGACCACCGCCGTGGCCACGGAAGCCCCTGGTTTAGAGAGAGCAAACTCATAATTTTCCCCGAAGCATTCTTCCAGGGCTCACTGGCCTGTCGGGAGCCGGGAATGTCAGGTAGCTTCAAGGCAGGCATGAATGCCGCCCTCAAAATGGAAAAGCAGGGCTAGTTCCAGCAGGCCCCCGTTTTCATGGGCACACTCAGCGTACATCCCTGTGGCTTCTAACGAGTCCCAAGAGACACCGGTTACCCTGCGTTTCCTTCCCTGAATTAACTTATCGAAGTAGGGAGTCCCGCATCTGGCGACCTGTCTCAACCGAGGAACGCCGTAGCTGCTCCTCTGGGCCTGGGGCTGCCTGCAGTGCCGCAGAAGGAACAGGACTTGAAGTGCAGTAAGAACCCAAGCCGCCGTCCTCTAGGAGGCCCGGTGACTTCAGTCAGGCGGTCCTGGATGGAACGCGAAGACGAGGGCTCCTCTGAGGGCAGCTCCGATTAGGGCACCGCGTAAGAACTCCGCGCGACGTGGGACGTGCCCGAACGGCGTTCGCGAACGTGTGCAAGTGCCGAGGAAACTACGCTGCTCCGAAGGAGATGGCAGTGCGTTTCCCTACGCTCGGCCTGCACACAGGGGGCTTTGAAGGGCCACGGGCCTGGATGTTGCTTAGCAGACCCAGGTGCACCTGGGGGTACGCAGTGTTCCTGCTGGGAGCAGGGTGCCCGGCTAGCCTCAGTGTTCTCTCATGGCAGCTCACACAAGGGCCATGACTGAGTCTTACTGGGTACTTTGCACTCACCAGCCATGTTGTCCCGAGGGCGTTCGAGGGCTCTGGAGATGTAGCGCTCCTCAAGGAACGCGCAGTGTGTTGCTGCCCAGCACTCGGCAGGCACAGAGGTCCTCCGGGGGATCAACCAATGGACCTCGACGTTGCTCCGCCGGCCCACAGGTGTCTGGAGGCACTCAGTGACCTCGGAGGGAAAACGATACACACCCGTGGGGCCTAGGAGTCCCCGGACGCGTACTTCCTTTAAAATAAAGGACATAAGCGACTGAGAACTCGTGGAAACAGCTGCATGCCTCCCTTTCTGCACGGCTACTCAGGGCCTATCCTGGAGGCGAGTTCTCACGTCACGGTACCCTTTCGCTCTAGAGCCTGTCATGCGGACCGCCGCCGCGGCCACGGAAGACCCTGGTTTAGAGAGAGCAAACTCATAATTTTCCCCGAAGCATTCTTCCAGGGCTCACTGGCCTGTCGGGAGCTGGGAATGTCAGGTAGCTTCAAGGCAGGCATGAATGCCACCCTCAAAATGGGAAAGCAGGGCTTGTTCCAGCCGGCCCCCGTTATCATGGGCACACTGAGCGTACATCCCTGTGGCTACTAACGAGTCCCAAGAGACACCGGTTACCCTGCGTTTCCTTCCCTGAATCAACTTATCGAAGTAGGGAGTCCCGCATCCGGCGAACTGTCTCAACCGAGGAACGCCGTAGCTGCTCCTCTGGGCCTGGGGAAGCCTGCAGTGCCGCAGAAGGAACAGGACTTAAAGTGCAGTAAGAACCCAAGCCGCCGTCCTCTAGGAGGCACGGTGACTTCAGTCAGGAGGTCCTGGATGGAACGCGAAGACGAGGGCTCCTCTGAGGGCAGGTCCAATTAGGGCACCGCGTAAGAACTCCGCGCCACGTGGGACGTGACAGCACGGTGTTCGCGAACGTGTGCGAGTGCGGAGGACACTAAGCTGCTCCGATGGAGAGGGCAGTGCGTTTCCCTATGATCGGCCTGCACACAGGGGGCTCTGAAGGGCTACGGGCCTGGATGTTGCTTAGCAGACCCAGGTGCACCTGGGGGTACTCAGTGTTCCTGCTGGGAGCAGGGTGCCCCGGCTAGCCTCCCAGGTGTCCAGAAAGCTGTGCTGCCGTTAAAGGCATGCAGAGCAGAAGCCACCGCCTCCTGGAAGCTGCAGCACGCCTCCGCTTCTGCACGGCGAATCAGGGCCTTACTTCCAGGCATGGGTTCATGCTGGGTGTGCCGGTAGCGACACAGCGTGCTAAGATGCTGACTTTCTCCTCGAGCAGAGTGACTTCAGGTATGGGGAGGGCCTCGCAGTGTTCCAAGCACAGTGTTCTCTCATGGCAGCTCACACAAGGGCCATGACAGAGTCTTCCTGGGTACTTCGCACTCACCAGCCATGTTGTCCCGAGGGCGTTCGAGGGCTCTGGAGATGTAGCGCTCCTCAAGGAACGCGCAGTGTGTTGCTGCCCAGCACTCGGCAGGCACAGAGGTCCTCCGGGGGATCAACCAATGGACCTCGACGTTGCTCCGCCGGCCCACAGGTGTCTGGAGGCACTCAGTGACCTCGGAGGGAAAACGATGCACACCCGTGGGGCCTAGGAGTCCCCGGACGCGTACTTCCTTTAAAATAAAGCACATAAGCGACTGAGAAGTTGTGGAAACAGCTGCATGCCTCCCTTTCTGCACGGCTACTCAGGGCCTAACGTGGAGGCGAGTTCTCACTTCGAGGTTCCCTTTCGCTCTATAGCCGGTCATGCGGACCACCGCCGTGGCCACGGAAGCCCCTGGTTTAGAGAGAGCAAACTCATAATTTTCCCCGAAGCATTCTTCCAGGGCTCACTGGCCTGTCGGGAGCCGGGAATGTCAGGTAGCTTCAAGGCAGGCATGAATGCCGCCCTCAAAATGGAAAAGCAGGGCTAGTTCCAGCAGGCCCCCGTTTTCATGGGCACACTCAGCGTACATCCCTGTGGCTTCTAACGAGTCCCAAGAGACACCGGTTACCCTGCGTTTCCTTCCCTGAATTAACTTATCGAAGTAGGGAGTCCCGCATCTGGCGAACTGTCTCAACCGAGGAACGCCGTAGCTGCTCCCCTGGGCCTGGGGCTGCCTGCAGTGCCGCAGAAGGAACAGGACTTGAAGTGCAGTAAGAACCGAAGCCCCCGTCCTCTAGGAGGCCCGGTGACTTCAGTCAGGCGGTCCTGGATGGAACGCGAAGACGAGGGCTCCTCTGAGGGCAGCTCCGATTAGGGCACCGCGTAAGAACTCCGCGCGACGTGGGACGTGCCCGAACGGCGTTCGCGAACGTGTGCAAGTGCCGAGGAAACTACGCTGCTCCGAAGGAGATGGCAGTGCGTTTCCCTACGCTCGGCCTGCACACAGGGGGCTTTGAAGGGCCACGGGACTGGATGTTGCTTAGCAGACCCAGGTGCACCTGGGGTTACGCAGTGTTCCTGCTGGGAGCAGGGTGCCCGGCTAGCCTCAGGGTTCTCTCATGGCAGCTCACACAAGGGCCATGACTGAGTCTTCCTGGGTACTTTGCACTCACCAGCCATGTTGTCCCGAGGGCGTTCGAGGGCTCTGGAGATGTAGCGCTCCTCAAGGAACGCGCAGTGTGTTGCTGCCCAGCACTCGGCAGGCACAGAGGTCCTCCGGGGGATCAACCAATGGACCTCGACGTTGCTCCGCCGGCCCACAGGTGTCTGGAGGCACTCAGTGACCTCGGAGGGAAAACGATACACACCCGTGGGGCCTAGGAGTCCCCGGACGCGTACTTCCTTTAAAATAAAGGACATAAGCGACTGAGAAGTTGTGGAAACAGCTGCATGCCTCCCTTTCTGCACGGCTACTCAGGGCCTATCCTGGAGGCGAGTTCTCACGTCACGGTACCCTTTCGCTCTAGAGCCTGTCATGCGGACCACCGCCGCGGCCACGGAAGACCCTGGTTTAGAGAGAGCAAACTCATAATTTTCCCCGAAGCATTCTTCCAGGGCTCACTGGCCTGTCGGGAGCTGGGAATGTCAGGTAGCTTCAAGGCAGGCATGAATGCCACCCTCAAAATGGGAAAGCAGGGCTTGTTCCAGCCGGGCCCCGTTATCATGGGCACACTGAGCGTACATCCCTGTGGCTACTAACGAGTCCCAAGAGACACCGGTTACCCTGCGTTTCCTTCCCTGAATCAACTTATCGAAGTAGGGAGTCCCGCATCCGGCGAACTGTCTCAACCGAGGAACGCCGTAGCTGCTCCTCTGTGCCTGGGTCTGCCTGCAGTGCCGCAGAAGGAACAGGACTTAAAGTGCAGTAAGAACCCAAGCCGCCGTCCTCTAGGAGACACGGTGACTTCAGTCAGGCGGTCCTGGATGGAACGCGAAGACGAGGGCTCCTCTGAGGGCAGGTCCAATTAGGGCACCGCGTAAGAACTCCGCGCCACGTGGGACGTGACAGCACGGTGTTCGCGAACGTGTGCGAGTGCGGAGGACACTAAGCTGCTCCGATGGAGAGGGCAGTGCGTTTCCCTATGATCGGCCTGCACACAGGGGGCTCTGAAGGGCTACGGGCCTGGATGTTGCTTAGCAGACCCAGGTGCACCTGGGGGTACTCAGTGTTCCTGCTGGGAGCAGGGTGCCCCGGCTAGCCTCCCAGGTGTCCAGAAAGCTGTGCTGCCGTTAAAGGCATGCAGAGCAGAGGCCACCACCTCCTGGAAGCTGCAGCACGCCTCCGCTTCTGCACGGCGAATCAGGGCCTTACTTCCAGGCATGGGTTCATGCTGGGTGTGCCGGTAGCGACACAGCGTGGTAAGATGCTGACTTTCTCCTCGAGCAGAGTGACTTCAGGTATGGGGAGGGCCTCGCAGTGTTCCAAGCACAGTGTTCTCTCATGGCAGCTCACACAAGGGCCATGACAGAGTCTTCCTGGGTACTTCGCACTCACCAGCCATGTTGTCCCGAGGGCGTTCGAGGGCTCTGGAGATGTAGCGCTCCTCAAGGAACGCGCAGTGTGTTGCTGCCCAGCACTCGGCAGGCACAGAGGTCCTCCGGGGGATCAACCAATGGACCTCGACGTTGCTCCGCCGGCCCACAGGTGTCTGGAGGCACTCAGTGACCTCGGAGGGAAAACGATGCACACCCGTGGGGCCTAGGAGTCCCCGGACGCGTACTTCCTTTAAAATAAAGCACATAAGGGACTGAGAAGTTGTGGAAACAGCTGCATGCCTCCCTTTCTGCACGGCTACTCAGGGCCTAACGTGGAGGCGAGTTCTCACTTCGAGGTTCCCTTTCGCTCTAGAGCCTGTCATGCGGACTGATCTGCGGCCACAGAAGCCCCTGGTTTAGAGAGAGCAAACTCATAATTTTACCCGAAGCATTCTTCCAGGGCTCACTGGCCGGTCGGGAGCCGGCAATGTCAGGTAGCTTCAAGGCAGGCATGAATGCCGCCCTCAAAATGGAAAAGCAGGGCTAGTTCCAGCAGGCCCCCGTTTTCATGGGCACACTAAACGTACAACCCTATGGCTTCTAACGAGTCCCAAGAGACACCGGTTACCCTGCGTTTCCTTCCCTGAATTAACATATCGAAGAAGGGAGTCCCGCATCCGGCGAATGTCTCAACCGACGAACGCCGTAGCTGCTCCTCTGGGCCTGGGGCTGCCTGCAGTGCCGCAGAAGGAACAGGACTTGAAGTGCAGTAAGAACCCAAGCCGCCGTCCTCTAGGACGCCTGGTGACTTCAGTCAGGAGGTCCTGGATGGAAGGCGAAGACGACGGCTCCTCTGAGGGCAGCTGCGATTAGGGCAACGCGTAAGACCTCTGCGCCACGTGGGACGTGCCAGAACGGTGTTCGCGAACGTGTGCGAGTGCGGAGGAAACTAAGCTGCTCCGATGGAGAGGACAGTGCGTTTCCCTACGCTCGGCCTGCACACAGGGGGCTCTGAAGGGCTACGGGCCTGGATGTTGCTTAGCAGACCCAGGTGCACCTGGGGGTACTCAGTGTTCCTGCTGGGAGCAGGGTGCCCCGGCTAGCCTCAGTGTTCTCTCATGGCAGCTCACACAAGGGCCATGACTGAGTCTTCCTGGGTACTTCGCACTCACCAGCCATGTTGTCCCGAGGGCGTTCGAGGGCTCTGGAGATGTAGCGCTCCTCAAGGAACGCGCAGTGTGTTGCTGCCCAGCACTCAGCAGGCACAGAGGTCCTCCGGAGGATCAACCAATGGACCTCGACATTGCTCCGCCGGCCCACAGGTGTCTGGAGGCACTCAGTGACCTCGGAGGGAAAACGATGCACACCCGTGGGGCCTAGGAGTCCCCGGACGCGTACTTCCTTTAAAATAAAGCACAGAAGCGACTGAGAACTCGTGGAAACAGCTGCATGCCTCCCTTTCTGCACGGCTACTCAGGGCCTAACCTGGAGGCGAGTTCTCACGTCGAGGTTCCCTTTCGCTCTAGAGCCTGTCATGCGGACCAAGCTGCGGCTACGGAAGCACCTGGTTTAGAGAGAGCAAACTCATAATTTTACCCGAAGCATTCTTCCAGGGCTCACTGGCCTGTCGGGAGCCGGGAATGTCAGGTAGCTTCAAGGCAGGCATGAATGCCGCCCTCAACACGGGAAAGCAGGGCTAGTTCCAGCAGGCCCCCATTTCCATGGGCACACTCAGCATACATCCCTGTGGCTTCTAAGGACTCCCAAGAGACACCGGTTACCCTGCGTTTCCTTCCCTGAATCAACTTATCGAAGTAGGAAGTCCCGCATCCGGCGAACTGTCTCAACCGAGGAACGCCGTAGCTGCTCCTCTGTGCCTGGGTCTGCCTGCAGTGCCGCAGAAGGAACAGGACTTAAAGTGCAGTAAGAACCCAAGCCGCCGTCCTCTAGGAGACACGGTGACTTCAGTCAGGAGGTCCTGGATGGAACGCGAAGACGAGGGCTCCTCTGAGGGCAGGTCCAATTAGGGCACCGCGTAAGAACTCCGCGCCACGTGGGACGTGACAGCACGGTGTTCGTGAACGTGTGCGAGTGCGGAGGACACTAAGCTGCTCCGATGGAGAGGGCAGTGCGTTTCCCTATGATCGGCCTGCACACAGGGGGCTCTGAAGGGCTACGGGCCTGGATGTTGCTTAGCAGACCCAGGTGCACCTGGGGGTACTCAGTGTTCCTGCTGGGAGCAGGGTGCCCCGGCTAGCCTCCCAGGTGTCCAGAAAGCTGTGCTGCCGTTAAAGGCATGCAGAGCAGAGGCCACCGCCTCCTGGAAGCTGCAGCACGCCTCCGCTTCTGCACGGCGAATCAGGGCCTTACTTCCAGGCATGGGTTCATGCTGGGTGTGCCGGTAGCGACACAGCGTGCTAAGATGCTGACTTTCTCCTCGAGCAGAGTGACTTCAGGTATGGGGAGGGCCTCGCAGTGTTCCAAGCACAGTGTTCTCTCATGGCAGCTCACACAAGGGCCATGACAGAGTCTTCCTGGGTACTTCGCACTCACCAGCCATGTTGTCCCGAGGGCGTTCGAGGGCTCTGGAGATGTAGCGCTCCTCAAGGAACGCGCAGTGTGTTGCTGCCCAGCACTCGGCAGGCACAGAGGTCCTCCGGGGGATCAACCAATGGACCTCGACATTTCTCCGCCGTCCCACAGGTGTCTGGAGGCACTCAGTGACCTCGGAGGGAAAACGATGCACACCCGTGGGGCCTAGGAGTCCCCGGACGCGTACTTCCTTTAAAATAAAGCACATAAGCGACTGAGAAGTTGTGGAAACAGCTGCATGCCTCCCTTTCTGCACGGCTACTCAGGGCCTAACCTGGAGGCGAGTTCTCACTTCGAGGTTCCCTTTCGCTCTATAGCCGGTCATGCGGACCACCGCCGTGGCCACGGAAGCCCCTGGTTTAGAGAGAGCAAACTCATAATTTTCCCCGAAGCATTCTTCCAGGGCTCACTGGCCTGTCGGGAGCCGGGAATGTCAGGTAGCTTCAAGGCAGGCATGAATGCCGCCCTCAAAATGGAAAAGCAGGGCTAGTTCCAGCAGGCCCCCGTTTTCATGGGCACACTCAGCGTACATCCCTGTGGCTTCTAACGAGTCCCAAGAGACACCGGTTACCCTGCGTTTCCTTCCCTGAATTAACTTATCGAAGTAGGGAGTCCCGCATCTGGCGAACTGTCTCAACCGAGGAACGCCGTAGCTGCTACCCTGGGCCTGGGGCTGCCTGCAGTGCCGCAGAAGGAACAGGACTTGAAGTGCAGTAAGAACCGAAGCCCCCGTCCTCTAGGAGGCCCGGTGACTTCAGTCAGGCGGTCCTGGATGGAACGCGAAGACGAGGGCTCCTCTGAGGGCAGCTCCGATTAGGGCACCACGTAAGAACTTCGCGCGACGTGGGACGTGCCCGAACGGCGTTCGCGAACGTGTGCAAGTGCCGAGGAAACTACGCTGCTCCGAAGGAGATGGCAGTGCGTTTCCCTACGCTCGGCCTGCACACAGGGGGCTTTGAAGGGCCACGGGCCTGGATGTTGCTTAGCAGACCCAGGTGCACCTGGGGGTACGCAGTGTTCTTGCTGGGAGCAGGGTGCCCGGCTAGCCTCAGTGTTCTCTCATGGCAGCTCACACAAGGGCCATGACTGAGTCTTCCTGGGTACTTTGCACTCACCAGCCATGTTGTCCCGAGGGCGTTCGAGGGCTCTGGAGATGTAGCGCTCCTCAAGGAACGCGCAGTGTGTTGCTGCCCAGCACTCGGCAGGCACAGAGGTCCTCCGGGGGATCAACCAATGGACCTCGACGTTGCTCCGCCGGCCCACAGGTGTCTGGAGGCACTCAGTGACCTTGGAGGGAAAACGATACACACCCGTGGGGCCTAGGAGTCCCCGGACGCGTACTTCCTTTAAAATAAAGGACATAAGCGACTGAGAACTCGTGGAAACAGCTGCATGCCTCCCTTTCTGCACGGCTACTCAGGGCCTATCCTGGAGGCGAGTTCTCACGTCACGGTACCCTTTCGCTCTAGAGCCTGTCATGCGGACCGCCGCCGCGGCCACGGAAGACCCTGGTTTAGAGAGAGCAAACTCATAATTTTCCCCGAAGCATTCTTCCAGGGCTCACTGGCCTGTCGGGAGCTGGGAATGTCAGGTAGCTTCAAGGCAGGCATGAATGCCACCCTCAAAATGGGAAAGCAGGGCTTGTTCCAGCCGGCCCCCGTTATCATGGGCACACTCAGCATACATACCTGTGGCTACTAACGAGTCCCAAGAGACACCGGTTACCCTGCGTTTCCTTCCCTGAATCAACTTATCGAAGTAGGGAGTCCCGCATCCGGCGAACTGTCTCAACCGAGGAACGCCGTAGCTGCTCCTCTGGGCCTGGGTCTGCCTGCAGTGCCGCAGAAGGAACAGGACTTAAAGTGCAGTAAGAACCCAAGCCGCCGTCCTCTAGGAGACACGGTGACTTCAGTCAGGAGGTCCTGGATGGAACGCGAAGACGAGGGCTCCTCTGAGGGCAGGTCCAATTAGGGCACCGCGTAAGATCTCCGCGCCACTTTGGACGTGCCAGAACGGTGTTCGCGAACGTGTGCGAGTGCGGAGGACACTAAGCTGCTCCGATGGAGAGGGCAGTGCGTTTCCCTATGATCGGCCTGCACACAGGGGGCTCTGAAGGGCTACGGGCCTGGATGTTGCTTAGCAGACCCAGGTGCACCTGGGGGTACTCAGTGTTCCTGCTGGGAGCAGGGTGCCCCGGCTAGCCTCCCAGGTGTCCAGAAAGCTGTGCTGCCGTTAAAGGCATGCAGAGCAGAGGCCACCACCTCCTGGAAGCTGCAGCACGCCTCCGCTTCTGCACGGCGAATCAGGGCCTTACTTCCAGGCATGGGTTCATGCTGGGTGTGCCGGTAGCGACACAGCGTGGTAAGATGCTGACTTTCTCCTCGAGCAGAGTGACTTCAGGTATGGGGAGGGCCTCGCAGTGTTCCAAGCACAGTGTTCTCTCATGGCAGCTCACAGAAGGGCCATGACAGAGTCTTCCTGGGTACTTCGCACTCACCAGCCATGTTGTCCCGAGGGCGTTCGAGGGCTCTGGAGATGTAGCGCTCCTCAAGGAACGCGCAGTGTGTTGCTGCCCAGCACTCGGCAGGCACAGAGGTCCTCCGGGGGATCAACCAATGGACCTCGACGTTGCTCCGCCGGCCCACAGGTGTCTGGAGGCACTCAGTGACCTCGGAGGGAAAACGATGCACACCCGTGGGGCCTAGGAGTCCCCGGACGCGTACTTCCTTTAAAATAAAGCACATAAGCGACTGAGAAGTTGTGGAAACAGCTGCATGCCTCCCTTTCTGCACGGCTACTCAGGGCCTAACGTGGAGGCGAGTTCTCACTTCGAGGTTCCCTTTCGCTCTATAGCCGGTCATGCGGACCACCGCCGTGGCCACGGAAGCCCCTGGTTTAGAGAGAGCAAACTCATAATTTTCCCCGAAGCATTCTTCCAGGGCTCACTGGCCTGTCGGGAGCCGGGAATGTCAGGTAGCTTCAAGGCAGGCATGAATGCCGCCCTCAAAATGGAAAAGCAGGGCTAGTTCCAGCAGGCCCCCGTTTTCATGGGCACACTCAGCGTACATCCCTGTGGCTTCTAACGAGTCCCAAGAGACACCGGTTACCCTGCGTTTCCTTCCCTGAATTAACTTATCGAAGTAGGGAGTCCCGCATCTGGCGAACTGTCTCAACCGAGGAACGCCGTAGCTGCTCCCCTGGGCCTGGGGCTGCCTGCAGTGCCGCAGAAGGAACAGGACTTGAAGTGCAGTAAGAACCGAAGCCCCCGTCCTCTAGGAGGCCCGGTGACTTCAGTCAGGCGGTCCTGGATGGAACGCGAAGACGAGGGCTCCTCTGAGGGCAGCTCCGATTAGGGCACCGCGTAAGAACTCCGCGCGACGTGGGACGTGCCCGAACGGCGTTCGCGAACGTGTGCAAGTGCCGAGGAAACTACGCTGCTCCGAAGGAGATGGCAGTGCGTTTCCCTACGCTCGGCCTGCACACAGGGGGCTTTGAAGGGCCACGGGCCTGGATGTTGCTTAGCAGACCCAGGTGCACCTGGGGGTACGCAGTGTTCCTGCTGGGAGCAGGGTGCCCGGCTAGCCTCAGTGTTCTCTCATGGCAGCTCACACAAGGGCCATGACTGAGTCTTACTGGGTACTTTGCACTCACCAGCCATGTTGTCCCGAGGGCGTTCGAGGGCTCTGGAGATGTAGCGCTCCTCAAGGAACGCGCAGTGTGTTGCTGCCCAGCACTCGGCAGGCACAGAGGTCCTCCGGGGGATCAACCAATGGACCTCGACGTTGCTCCGCCGGCCCACAGGTGTCTGGAGGCACTCAGTGACCTCGGAGGGAAAACGATACACACCCGTGGGGCCTAGGAGTCCCCGGACGCGTACTTCCTTTAAAATAAAGGACATAAGCGACTGAGAACTCGTGGAAACAGCTGCATGCCTCCCTTTCTGCACGGCTACTCAGGGCCTATCCTGGAGGCGAGTTCTCACGTCACGGTACCCTTTCGCTCTAGAGCCTGTCATGCGGACCGCCGCCGCGGCCACGGAAGACCCTGGTTTAGAGAGAGCAAACTCATAATTTTCCCCGAAGCATTCTTCCAGGGCTCACTGGCCTGTCGGGAGCTGGGAATGTCAGGTAGCTTCAAGGCAGGCATGAATGCCACCCTCAAAATGGGAAAGCAGGGCTTGTTCCAGCCGGCCCCCGTTATCATGGGCACACTGAGCGTACATCCCTGTGGCTACTAACGAGTCCCAAGAGACACCGGTTACCCTGCGTTTCCTTCCCTGAATCAACTTATCGAAGTAGGGAGTCCCGCATCCGGCGAACTGTCTCAACCGAGGAACGCCGTAGCTGCTCCTCTGGGCCTGGGGAAGCCTGCAGTGCCGCAGAAGGAACAGGACTTAAAGTGCAGTAAGAACCCAAGCCGCCGTCCTCTAGGAGGCACGGTGACTTCAGTCAGGAGGTCCTGGATGGAACGCGAAGACGAGGGCTCCTCTGACGGCAGCTCCGACTAGGGCACCGCGTAAGACCTCCGCGCCACGTGGGACGTGCCAGAACGGCGTTCGCGAACGTGTGCGAGTGCGGAGGAAACTAAGCTGCTCCGATGGAGAGGGCAGTGCGTTTCCCTACGCTCGGCCTGCACACAGGGGGTTCTGAAGGGTTACGGGCCTGGATGTTGCTTAGCAGACCCAGGTGCACCTGGGGGTACTCAGTTTTCCTGCTGAGAGCAGGGTGCCCTGGCTAGCCTCCCAGGTGTCCAGAAAGCTGTGCTGCCGTTAAAGGCATGCAGAGCAGAGGCCACCGCCTCCTGGAAGCTGCAGCACACCTCCGCTTCTGCACGGTGAATCAGGGCCTTACTTCCAGGCATGGGTTCATGCTGGGTGTGCCGGTAGCGACACAGCGTGCTACGATGCTGACTTTCTCCTCGAGCAGAGTGACTTCAGGTACGAGGGCGGGCCTCGCAGTGTTCCAAGCACAGTGTTCTCTCATGGCAGCTCACACAAGGGCCATGACTGAGTCTTCCTGGGTACTTCGCACTCACCAGCCATGTTTTCCCGAGGGCGTTCGAGGGCTCTAGATATGTAGCGCTCCGCAAGGAACGCGCAGTGTGTTGCTGCCCAGCACTCGGCAGGCACAGAGGTCCTCCGGGGGATCAACCAATGGACCTCGACGTTGCTCCGCCGGCCCACAGGTGTCTGGAGGCACTCAGTGACCTCGGAGGGAAAACGATGCACACCCGTGGGGCCTAGGAGTCCCCGGACGCGTACTTCCTTTAAAATTAAGCCCATAAGCGACTGAGAAGTTGTGGAAACAGCTGCATGCCTCCCTTTCTGCACGGCTACTCAGGGCCTAACGTGGAGGCGAGTTCTCACTTCGAGGTTCCCTTTCGCTCTATAGCCGGTCATGCGGACCACCGCTGTGGCCACGGAAGCCCCTGGTTTAGAGAGAGCAAACTCATAATTTTCCCCGAAGCATTCTTCCAGGGCTCACTGGCCTGTCGGGAGCCGGGAATGTCAGGTAGCTTCAAGGCAGGCATGAATGCCGCCCTCAAAATGGAAAAGCAGGGCTAGTTCCAGCAGGCCCCCGTTTTCATGGGCACACTCAGCGTACATCCCTGTGGCTTCCAGCGAGTCCCAAGAGACACCGGTTACCCTGCGTTTCCTTCCCTGAATTAACTTATCAAAGTAGGGAGTCCCGCATCTGGCGAACTGTCTCAACCGAGGAACGCCGTAGCTGCTCCTCTGGGCCTGGGGCTGCCTGCAGTGCCGCAGAAGGAACAGGACTTGAAGTGCAGTAAGAACCGAAGCCCCCGTCCTCTAGGAGGCCCGGTGACTTCAGTCAGGCGGTCCTGGATGGAACGCGAAGACGAGGGCTCCTCTGAGGGCAGCTCCGTTTAGGGCACCGTGTAAGAACTCCGCGCGACGTGGGACGTGCCCGAACGGCGTTCGCGAACGTGTGCAAGTGCCGAGGAAACTACGCTGCTCCGAAGGAGATGGCAGTGCGTTTCCCTATGCTCGGCCTGCACACAGGGGGCTCTGAAGGGCCACGGGCCTGGATGTTGCTTAGCAGACCCAGGTGCACCTGGGGGTACTCAGTGATCCTGCTGGGAGCAGGGTGCCCCGGCTAGCCTCAGTGTTCTCTCATGGCAGCTCACACAAGGGCCATGACTGAGTCTTCCTGGGTACTTCGCACTCACCAGCCATGTTGTCCCGAGGGCGTTCGAGGGCTCTGGAGATGTAGCGCTCCTCAAGGAACGCGCAGTGTGTTGCTGCCCAGCACTCGGCAGGCACAGAGGTCCTCCGGGGGATCAACCAATGGACCTCGACGTTGCTCCGCCGGCCCACAGGTGTCTGGAGGCACTCAGTGACCTCGGAGGGAAAACGATGCACACCCGTGGGGCCTAGGAGTCCCCGGACGCGTACTTCCTTTAAAATAAAGCACATAAGCGACTGAGAAGTTGTGGAAACAGCTGCATGCCTCCCTTTCTGCACGGCTACTCAGGGCCTAACGTGGAGGCGAGTTCTCACTTCGAGGTTCCCTTTTGCTCTAGAGGCTGTCATGCGGACTGAGCTGCGGCCACAGAAGCCCCTGGTTTAGAGAGAGCAAACTCATAATTTTACCCGAAGCATTCTTCCAGGGCTCACTGGCCGGTCGGGAGCCGGCAATGTCAGGTAGCTTCAAGGCAGGCATGAATGCCGCCCTCAAAATGGAAAAGCAGGGCTAGTTCCAGCAGGCCCCCGTTTTCATGGGCACACTAAACGTACAACCCTATGGCTTCTAACGAGTCCCAAGAGACACCGGTTACCCTGCGTTTCCTTCCCTGAATTAACATATCGAAGTAGGGAGTCCCGCATCCGGCGAATGTCTCAACCGAGGAACGCCGTAGCTGCTCCTCTGGGCCTGGGGCTGCCTGCAGTGCCGCAGAAGGAACAGGACTTGAAGTGCAGTAAGAACCCAAGCCGCCGTCCTCTAGGACGCCCGGTGACTTCAGTCAGGAGGTCCTGGATGGAAGGCGAAGATGACGGCTCCTCTGAGGGCAGCTGCGATTAGGGCACCGCGTAAGAACTCCGCGCGACGTGGGACGTGCCCGAACGGCGTTCGCGAACGTGTGCAAGTGCCGAGGAAACTACGCTGCTCCGAAGGAGATGGCAGTGCGTTTCCCTACGCTCGGCCTGCACACAGGGGGCTCTGAAGGGCCACGGGCCTGGATGTTGCTTAGCAGACCCAGGTGCACCTGGGGGTACTCAGTGTTCCTGCTGGGAGCAGGGTGCCCGGCTAGCCTCAGTGTTCTCTCATGGCAGCTCACACAAGGGCCATGACTGAGTCTTCCTGGGTACTTCGCACTCACCAGCCATGTTGTCCCGAGGGCGTTCGAGGGCTCTGGAGATGTAGCGCTCCTCAAGGAACGCGCAGTGTGTTGCTGCCCAGCACTCAGCAGGCACAGAGGTCCTCCGGAGGATCAACCAATGGACCTCGACATTGCTCCGCCGGCCCACAGGTGTCTGGAGGCACTCAGTGACCTCGGAGGGAAAACGATGCACACCCGTGGGGCCTAGGAGTCCCCGGACGTGTACTTCCTTTAAAATAAAGCACAGAAGCGACTGAGAACTCGTTGAAACAGCTGCATGCCTCCCTTTCTGCACGGCTACTCAGGGCCTAACCTGGAGGCGAGTTCTCACGTCGAGGTTCCCTTTCGCTCTAGAGCCTGTCATGCGGACCAAGCTGTGGCTACGGAAGCACCTGGTTTAGAGAGAGCAAACTCATAATTTTACCCGAAGCATTCTTCCAGGGCTCACTGGCCTGTCGGGAGCCGGGAATGTCAGGTAGCTTCAAGGCAGGCATGAATGCCGCCCTCAAAACGGGAAAGCAGGGCTAGTTGCAGCAGGCCCCCATTTCCATGGGCACACTCAGCATACATCCCTGTGGCTTCTAAGGACTCCCAAGAGACACCGGTTACCCTGCGTTTCCTTCCCTGAATCAACTTATCGAAGTAGGAAGTCCCGCATCCGGCGAACTGTCTCAACCGAGGAACGCCGTAGCTGCTCCTCTGTGCCTGGGTCTGCCTGCAGTGCCGCAGAAGGAACAGGACTTAAAGTGCAGTAAGAACCCAAGCCGCCGTCCTCTAGGAGACACGGTGACTTCAGTCAGGAGGTCCTGGATGGAACGCGAAGACGAGGGCTCCTCTGAGGGCAGGTCCAATTAGGGCACCGCGTAAGACCTCCGCGCCACGTGGGACGTGACAGCACGGTGTTCGCGAACGTGTGCGAGTGCGGAGGACACTAAGCTGCTCCGATGGAGAGGGCAGTGCGTTTCCCTATGATCGGCCTGCACACAGGGGGCTCTGAAGGGCTACGGGCCTGGATGTTGCTTAGCAGACCCAGGTGCACCTGGGGGTACTCAGTGTTCCTGCTGGGAGCAGGGTGCCCCGGCTAGCCTCCCAGGTGTCCAGAAAGCTGTGCTGCCGTTAAAGGCATGCAGAGCAGAGGCCACCACCTCCTGGAAGCTGTAGCACGCCTCCGCTTCTGCACGGCGAATCAGGGCCTTACTTCCAGGCATGGGTTCATGCTGGGTGTGCCGGTAGCGACACAGCGTGCTAAGATGCTGACTTTCTCCTCGAGCAGAGTGACTTCAGGTATGGGGAGCGCCTCGCAGTGTTCCAAGCACAGTGTTCTCTCATGGCAGCTCACACAAGGGCCATGACAGAGTCTTCCTGGGTACTTCGCACTCACCAGCCATGTTGTCCCGAGGGCGTTCGAGGGCTCTGGAGATGTAGCGCTCCTCAAGGAACGCGCAGTGTGTTGCTGCCCAGCACTCGGCAGGCACAGAGGTCCTCCGGGGGATCAACCAATGGACCTCGACATTTCTCCGCCGTCCCACAGGTGTCTGGAGGCACTCAGTGGCCTCGGAGGGAAAACGATGCACACCCATGGGGCCTAGGAGTCCCCGGACGCGTACTTCCTTTAAAATAAAGCACATAAGCGACTGAGAAGTTGTGGAAACAGCTGCATGCCTCCCTTTCTGCACGGCTACTCAGGGCCTAACCTGGAGGCGAGTTCTCACTTCGAGGTTCCCTTTCGCTCTAGAGCCTGTCATGCGGACCGAGCTGCGGCCACGGAAGCCCCTGGTTTAGAGAGAGCAAACTCATAATTTTCCCCGAAGCATTCTTCCAGGGCTCACTGGCCTGTCGGGAGCCGGGAATGTCAGGTAGCTTCAAGGCAGGCATGAATGCCGACCTCAAAATGGAAAAGCAGGGCTAGTTCCAGCAGGCGCCCGTTTTCATGGGCACACTCAGCGTACATCCCTATGGCTTCTAATGAGTCCCAAGAGACACCGGTTACACTGCGTTTCCTTCCCTGAATTAACTTATCGAAGTAGGGAGTCCCGCATCCGGCGAACTGTCTCAACCGAGGAACGCCGTAGCTGCTCCTCTGGGCCTGGGGCTGCGTGCAGTGCCGCAGAAGGAACAGGACTTAAAGTGCAGTAAGAACCCAAGCCGCCGTCCTCTAGGAGGCCCGGTGACTTCAGTCAGGAGGTCCTGGATGGAACGCAAAGACGACGGCTCCTCTGAGGGCAGCTCCGACTAGGGCACCGCATAAGACCTCTGCGCCACGTGGGACGTGTCAGAACGGTGTTCACGAACGTGTGCGAGTGCGGAGGAAACTAAGGTGCTACAATGGAAAGGGCAGTGCGTTTCCCTACGCTTGGCCTGCACACAGGGGTCTCTGAAGGGCTACGGGCCTGGATGTTGCTTAGCAGACCCAGGTGCACCTGGGGGTACTCAGTGTTCCTGCTGGGAGCAGGGTGCCCTGGCTAGCCTCAGTGTTCTCTCATGGCAGCTCACACAAGGGCCATGACTGAGTCTTCCTGGGTACTTCGCACTCACCAGCCATGTTGTCCCGAGGGCGTTCGAGGGCTCTGGATATGTACCGCTCCTCAAGGAACGCGCAGTGTGTTGCTGCCCAGCACTCGGCAGGCACAGAGGTCCTCCGGGGCATCAACCAATGGACCTCGACATTGCTCCGCCAGCCCACAGGTGTCTGGAGGCACTCAGTGACCTCGGAGGGAAAAGGATGCACACCCGTGGGGCCTAGGAGTCCCCGGACGCGTACTTCCTTTAAAATAAAGGACATAAGCGACTGAGAACTCGTGGAAACAGCTGCATGCCTCCCTTTCTGCACGGCTACTCAGGGCCTATCCTGGAGGCGAGTTCTCACGTCACGGTACCCTTTCGCTCTAGAGCCTGTCATGCGGACCGCCGCCGCGGCCACGGAAGACCCTGGTTTAGAGAGAGCAAACTCATAATTTTCCCCGAAGCATTCTTCCAGGGCTCACTGGCCTGTCGGGAGCTGGGAATGTCAGGTAGCTTCAAGGCAGGCATGAATGCCACCCTCAAAATGGGAAAGCAGGGCTTGTTCTAGCCGGCCCCCGTTATCATGCGCACACAGAGCGTACATCCCTGTGGCTACTAACGAGTCCCAAGAGACACCGGTTACCCTGCGTTTCCTTCCCTGAATCAACTTATCGAAGTAGGGAGTCCCGCATCCGGCGAACTGTCTCAACCGAGGAACACCGTAGCTGCTCCTCTGGGCCTGGGGAAGCCTGCAGTGCCGCAGAAGGAACAGGACTTAAAGTGCAGTAAGAACCCAAGCCGCCGTCCTCTAGGAGGCACGGTGACTTCAGTCAGGAGGTCCTGGATGGAACGCGAAGACGAGGGCTCCTCTGACGGCAGCTCCGACTAGGGCACCGCGTAAGACCTCCGCGCCACGTGGGACGTGCCAGAACGGCGTTCGCGAACGTGTGCGAGTGCGGAGGAAACTAAGCTGCTCCGATGGAGAGGGCAGTGCGTTTCCCTACGCTCGGCCTGCACACAGGGGGTTCTGAAGGGTTACGGGCCTGGATGTTGCTTAGCAGACCCAGGTGCACCTGGGGGTACTCAGTTTTCTTGCTGAGAGCAGGGTCCCCCGGCTAGCCTCCCAGGTGTCCAGAAAGCTGTGCTGCCGTTAAAGGCATGCAGAGCAGAGGCCACCGCCTCCTGGAAGCTGCAGCACACCTCCGCTTCTGCACGGTGAATCAGGGCCTTACTTCCAGGCATGGGTTCATGCTGGGTGTGCCGGTAGCGACACAGCGTGCTACGATGCTGACTTTCTCCTCGAGCAGAGTGACTTCAGGTACGAGGGCGGGCCTCGCAGTGTTCCAAGCACAGTGTTCTCTCATGGCAACTCACACAAGGGCCATGACTGAGTCTTCCTGGGTACTTCGCACTCACCAGCCATGTTTTCCCGAGGGCGTTCGAGGGCTCTAGATATGTAGCGCTCCGCAAGGAACGCGCAGTGTGTTGCTGCCCAGCACTCGGCAGGCACAGAGGTCCTCCGGGGGATCAACCAATGGACCTCGACGTTGCTCCGCCGGCCCACAGGTGTCTGGAGGCACTCAGTGACCTCGGAGGGAAAACGATGCACACCCGTGGGGCCTAGGAGTCCCCGGACGCGTACTTCCTTTAAAATTAAGCACATAAGCGACTGAGAAGTTGTGGAAACAGCTGCATGCCTGCCTTTCTGCACGGCTACTCAGGGCCTAACGTGGAGGCGAGTTCTCACTTCGAGGTTCCCTTTCGCTCTATAGCCGTTCATGCGGACCACCGCCGTGGCCACGGAAGCCCCTGGTTTAGAGAGAGCAAACTCATAATTTTCCCCGAAGCATTCTTCCAGGTCTCACTGGCCTGTCGGGAGCCGGGAATGTCAGGTAGCTTCAAGGCAGGCATGAATGCCGCCCTCAAAATGGAAAAGCAGGGCTAGTTCCAGCAGGCCCCCGTTTTCATGGGCACACTCAGCGTACATCCCTGTGGCTTCTAACGAGTCCCAAGAGACACCGGTTACCCTGCGTTTCCTTCCCTGAATTAACTTATCGAAGTAGGGAGTCCCGCATCTGGCGACCTGTCTCAACCGAGGAACGCCGTAGCTGCTCCTCTGGGCCTGGGGCTGCCTGCAGTGCCGCAGAAGGAACAGGACTTGAAGTGCAGTAAGAACCCAAGCCGCCGTCCTCTAGGAGGCCCGGTGACTTCAGTCAGGCGGTCCTGGATGGAACGCGAAGACGAGGGCTCCTCTGAGGGCAGCTCCGATTAGGGCACCGCGTAAGAACTCCGCGCGACGTGGGACGTGCCCGAACGGCGTTCGCGAACGTGTGCAAGTGCCGAGGAAACTACGCTGCTCCGAAGGAGATGGCAGTGCGTTTCCCTACGCTCGGCCTGCACACAGGGTGCTCTGAAGGGCCACGGGCCTGGATGTTCCTTAGCAGACCCAGGTGCACCAGGGGGTACTCAGTGTTCCTGCTGGGAGCAGGGTGCCCCGGCTAGCCTCAGTGTTCTCTCATGGCAGCTCACACAAGGGCCATGACTGAGTCTTCCTGGGTACTTCGCACTCACCAGCCATGTTTTCCCGAGGGCGTTCGAGGGCTCTAGATATGTAGCGCTCCGCAAGGAACGCGCAGTGTGTTGCTGCCCAGCACTCGGCAGGCACAGAGGTCCTCCGGGGGATCAACCAATGGACCTCGACGTTGCTCCGCCGGCCCACAGGTGTCTGGAGGCACTCAGTGACCTCGGAGGGAAAACGTTGCACACCCGTGGGGCCTAGGAGTCCCCGGACGTGTACTTCCTTTAAAATAAAGCACATAAGCGACTGAGAACTCGTGGAAACAGCTGCATGCCTCCCTTTCTGCACGGCTACTCAGGGCCTAAACCGGAGGCGAGTTCTCACGTCAAGGTTCCCTTTCGCTCTAGAGCCTGTCATGCGGACCGAGCTGCGGCTACGGAAGCACCTGGTTTAGAGAGAGCAAACTCATAATTTTACCCGAAGCATTTTTCCAGGGCTCACTGGCCTGTCGGGAGCCGGGAATGTCAGGTAGCTTCAAGGCAGGCATGAATGCCACCCTCAAAACGGGAAAGCAGGGCTAGTTCCAGCAGGCCCCATTTTCATGGGCACACTCAGCATACATCCCTGTGGCTTCTAAGGACTCCCAAGAGACACCGGTTACCCTGCGTTTCCTTCCCTGAATCAACTTATCGAAGTAGGAAGTCCCGCATCCGGCGAACTGTCTCAACCGAGGAACGCCGTAGCTGCTCCTCTGTGCCTGGGTCTGCCTGCAGTGCCGCAGAAGGAACAGGACTTAAAGTGCAGTAAGAACCCAAGCCGCCGTCCTCTAGGAGGCACGGTGACTTCAGTCAGGAGGTCCTGGATGGAACGCGAAGACGAGGGCTCCTCTGAGGGCAGGTCCAATTAGGGCACCGCGTAAGAACTCCGCGCCACGTGGGACGTGCCAGCACGGTGTTCGCGAACGTGTGCGAGTGCGGAGGACACTAAGCTGCTCCGATGGAGAGGGCAGTGCGTTTCCCTATGATCGGCCTGCACACAGGGGGCTCTGAAGGGCTACGGGCCTGGATGTTGCTTAGCAGACCCAGGTGCACCTGGGGGTACTCAGTGTTCCTGCTGGGAGCAGGGTGCCCCGGCTAGCCTCCCAGGTGTCCAGAAAGCTGTGCTGCCGTTAAAGGCATGCAGAGCAGAGGCCACCGCCTCCTGGAAGCTGCAGCACGCCTCCGCTTCTGCACGGCGAATCAGGGCCTTCCTTCCAGGCATGGGTTCATGCTGGGTGTGCCGGTAGCGACACAGCGTGCTAAGATGCTGACTTTCTCCTCGAGCAGAGTGACTTCAGGTATGGGGAGGGCCTCGCAGTGTTCCAAGCACAGTGTTCTCTCATGGCAGCTCACACAACGGCCATGACAGAGTCTTCCTGGGTACTTCGCACTCACCAGCCATGTTGTTCCGAGGGCGTTCGAGGGCTCTGGAGATGTAGCGCTCCTCAAGGAACGCGCAGTGTGTTGCTGCCCAGCACTCGGCAGGCACAGAGGTCCTCCGGGGGATCAACCAATGGACCTCGACATTTCTCCGCCGTCCCACAGGTGTCTGGAGGCACTCAGTGACCTCGGAGGGAAAACGATGCACACCCGTGGGGCCTAGGAGTCCCCGGACGCGTACTTCCTTTAAAATAAAGCACATAAGCGACTGAGAAGTTGTGGAAACAGCTGCATGCCTCCCTTTCTGCACGGCTACTCAGGGCCTAACGTGGAGGCGAGTTCTCACTTCGAGGTTCCCTTTCGCTCTGGAGCCTGTCATGCGGACTGAGCTGCGGCCACAGAAGCCCCTGGTTTAGAGAGAGCAAACTCATAATTTTACCCGAAGCATTCTTCCAGGGCTCACTGGCCGGTCGGGAGCCGGCAATGTCAGGTAGCTTCAAGGCAGGCATGAATGCCGCCCTCAAAATGGAAAAGCAGGGCTAGTTCCAGCAGGCCCCCGTTTTCATGGGCACACTAAACGTACAACCCTATGGCTTCTAACGAGTCCCAAGAGACACCGGTTACCCTGCGTTTCCTTCCCTGAATTAACATATCGAAGTAGGGAGTCCCGCATCCGGCGAATGTCTCAACCGAGGAACGCCGTAGCTGCTCCTCTGGGCCTGGGGCTGCCTGCAGTGCCGCAGAAGGAACAGGACTTGAAGTGCAGTAAGAACCCAAGCCGCCGTCCTCTAGGACGCCCGGTGACTTCAGTCAGGAGGTCCTGGATGGAAGGCGAAGACGACGGCTCCTCTGAGGGCAGCTGCGATTAGGGCACCGCGTAAGACCTCTGCGCCACGTGGGACGTGCCAGAACGGTGTTCGCGAACGTGTGCGAGTGCGGAGGAAACTAAGCTGCTCCGATGGAGAGGACAGTGCGTTTCCCTACGCTCGGCCTGCACACAGGGGGCTCTGAAGGGCTACGGGCCTGGATGTTGCTTAGCAGACCCAGGTGCACCTGGGGGTACTCAGTGTTCCTGCTGGGAGCAGGGTGCCCCGGCTAGCCTCAGTGTTCTCTCATGGCAGCTCACACAAGGGCCATGACTGAGTCTTCCTGGGTACTTCGCACTCACCAGCCATGTTGTCCCGAGGGCGTTCGAGGGCTCTGGAGATGTAGCGCTCCTCAAGGAACGCGCAGTGTGTTGCTGCCCAGCACTCAGCAGGCACAGAGGTCCTCCGGAGGATCAACCAATGGACCTCGACATTGCTCCGCCGGCCCACAGGTGTCTGGAGGCACTCAGTGACCTCGGAGGGAAAACGATGCACACCCGTGGGGCCTAGGAGTCCCCGGACGCGTACTTCCTTTAAAATAAAGCACAGAAGCGACTGAGAACTCGTGGAAACAGCTGCATGCCTCCCTTTCTGCACGGCTACTCAGGGCCTAACCTGGAGGCGAGTTCTCACGTCGAGGTTCCCTTTCGCTCTAGAGCCTGTCATGCGGACCAAGCTGCGGCTATGGAAGCACCTGGTTTAGAGAGAGCAAACTCATAATTTTACCCGAAGCATTCTTCCAGGGCTCACTGGCCTGTCGGGAGCCGGGAATGTCAGGTAGCTTCAAGGCAGGCATGAATGCCGCCCTGAAAACGGGAAAGCAGGGCTAGTTCCAGCAGGCCCCCATTTCCATGGGCGCACTCAGCATACATCCCTGTGGCTTCTAAGGACTCCCAAGAGACACCGGTTACCCTGCGTTTCCTTCCCTGAATCAACTTATCGAAGTAGGAAGTCCCGCATCCGGCGAACTGTCTCAACCGAGGAACGCCGTAGCTGCTCCTCTGTGCCTGGGTCTGCCTGCAGTGCCGCAGAAGGAACAGGACTTAAAGTGCAGTAAGAACCCAAGCCGCCGTCCTCTAGGAGACACGGTGACTTCAGTCAGGAGGTCCTGGATGGAACGCGAAGACGAGGGCTCCTCTGAGGGCAGGTCCAATTAGGGCACCGCGTAAGAACTCCGCGCCACGTGGGACGTGACAGCACGGTGTTCGCGAACGTGTGCGAGTGCGGAGGACACTAAGCTGCTCCGATGGAGAGGGCAGTGCGTTTCCCTATGATCGGCCTGCACACAGGGGGCTCTGAAGGGCTACGGGCCTGGATGTTGCTTAGCAGACCCAGGTGCACCTGGGGGTACTCAGTGTTCCTGCTGGGAGCAGGGTGCCCCGGCTAGCCTCCCAGGTGTCCAGAAAGCTGTGCTGCCGTTAAAGGCATGCAGAGCAGAGGCCACCACCTCCTGGAAGCTGCAGCACGCCTCCGCTTCTGCACGGTGAATCAGGGCCTTACTTCCAGGCATGGGTTCATGCTGGGTGTGCCGGTAGCGACACAGCGTGCTACGATGCTGACTTTCTCCTCGAGCAGAGTGACTTCAGGTACGAGGGCGGGCCTCGCAGTGTTCCAAGCACAGTGTTCTCTCATGGCAGCTCACACAAGGGCCATGACTGAGTCTTCCTGGGTACTTCGCACTCACCAGCCATGTTTTCCCGAGGGCGTTCGAGGGCTCTAGATATGTAGCGCTCCGCAAGGAACGCGCAGTGTGTTGCTGCCCAGCACTCGGCAGGCACAGAGGTCCTCCGGGGGATCAACCAATGGACCTCGACGTTGCTCCGCCGGCCCACAGGTGTCTGGAGGCACTCAGTGACCTCGGAGGGAAAACGATGCACACCCGTGGGGCCTAGGAGTCCCCGGACGCGTACTTCCTTTAAAATAAAGCCCATAAGCGACTGAGAAGTTGTGGAAACAGCTGCATGCCTCCCTTTCTGCACGGCTACTCAGGGCCTAACGTGGAGGCGAGTTCTCACTTCGAGGTTCCCTTTCGCTCTATAGCCGGTCATGCGGCCCACCGCCGTGGCCACGGAAGCCCCTGGTTTAGAGAGAGCAAACTCATAATTTTCCCCGAAGCATTCTTCCAGGGCTCACTGGCCTGTCGGGAGCCGGGAATGTCAGGTAGCTTCAAGGCAGGCATGAATGCCGCCCTCAAAATGGAAAAGCAGGGCTAGTTCCAGCAGGCCCCCGTTTTCATGGGCACACTCAGCGTACATCCCTGTGGCTTCCAGCGAGTCCCAAGAGACACCGGTTACCCTGCGTTTCCTTCCCTGAATTAACTTATCGAAGTAGGGAGTCCCGCATCTGGCGAACTGTCTCAACCGAGGAACGCCGTAGCTGCTCCTCTGGGCCTGGGGCTGCCTGCAGTGCCGCAGAAGGAACAGGACTTGAAGTGCAGTAAGAACCGAAGCCCCCGTCCTCTAGGAGGCCCGGTGACTTCAGTCAGGTGGTCCTGGATGGAACGCGAAGACGAGGGCTCCTCTGAGGGCAGCTCCGATTAGGGCACCGCGTAAGAACTCCGCGCGACGTGGGACGTGCCCGAACGGCGTTCGCGAACGTGTGCAAGTGCCGAGGAAACTACGCTGCTCCGAAGGAGATGGCAGTGCGTTTCCCTACGCTCGGCCTGCACACAGGGGGCTCTGAAGGGCCACGGGCCTGGATGTTGCTTAGCAGACCCAGGTGCACCTGGGGGTACTCAGTGTTCCTGCTGGGAGCAGGGTGCCCCGGCTAGCCTCAGTGTTCTCTCATGGCAGCTCACACAAGGGCCATGACTGAGTCTTCCTGGGTACTTCGCACTCACCAGCCATGTTGTCCCGAGGGCGTTCGAGGGCTCTGGAGATGTAGCGCTCCTCAAGGAACACGCAGTGTGTTGCTGCCCAGCACTCGGCAGGCACAGAGGTCCTCCGGGGGATCAACCAATGGACCTCGACGTTGCTCCGCCGGCCCACAGGTGTCTGGAGGCACTCAGTGACCTCGGAGGGAAAACGATGCACACCCGTGGGGCCTAGGAGTCCCCGGACGCGTACTTCCTTTAAAATAAAGCACATAAGCGGCTGAGAAGTTGTGGAAACAGCTGCATGCCTCCCTTTCTGCACGGCTACTCAGGGCCTAACGTGGAGGCGAGTTCTCACTTCGAGGTTCCCTTTCGCTCTAGAGCCTGTCATGCGGACTGAGCTGCGGCCACAGAAGCCCCTGGTTTAGAGAGAGCAAACTCATAATTTTCCCCGAAGCATTCTTCCAGGGCTCACTGGCCTGTCGGGAGCCGGCAATGTCAGGTAGCTTCAAGGCAGGCATGAATGCCGCCCTCAAAATGGAAAAGCAGGGCTAGTTCCAGCAGGCCCCCGTTTTCATGGGCACACTAAACGTACAACCCTATGGCTTCTAACGAGTCCCAAGAGACACCGGTTACCCTGCGTTTCCTTCCCTGAATTAACATATCGAAGAAGGGAGTCCCGCATCCGGCGAATGTCTGAACCGACGAACGCCGTAGCTGCTCCTCTGGGCCTGGGGCTGCCTGCAGTGCCGCAGAAGGAACAGGACTTGAAGTGCAGTAAGAACCCAAGCCGCCGTCCTCTAGGACGCCCGGTGACTTCAGTCAGGAGGTCCTGGATGGAAGGCGAAGACGACGGCTCCTCTGAGGGCAGCTGCGATTAGGGCACCGCGTAAGACCTCTGCGCCACGTGGGACGTGCCAGAACGGTGTTCGCGAACGTGTGCGAGTGCGGAGGAAACTAAGCTGCTCCGATGGAGAGGACAGTGCGTTTCCCTATGCTCGGCCTGCACACAGGGGGCTCTGAAGGGCTACGGGCCTGGATGTTGCTTAGCAGACCCAGGTGCACCTGGGGGTACTCAGTGTTCCTGCTGGGAGCAGGGTGCCCCGGCTAGCCTCAGTGTTCTCTCATGGCAGCTCACACAAGGGCCATGACTGAGTCTTCCTGGGTACTTCGCACTCACCAGCCATGTTGTCCCGAGGGCGTTCGAGGGCTCTGGAGATGTAGCGCTCCTCAAGGAACGCGCAGTGTGTTGCTGCCCAGCACTCAGCAGGCACAGAGGTCCTCCGGAGGATCAACCAATGGACCTCGACATTGCTCCGCCGGCCCACAGGTGTCTGGAGGCACTCAGTGACCTCGGAGGGAAAACGATGCACACCCGTGGGGCCTAGGAGTCCCCGGACGCGTACTTCCTTTAAAATAAAGCACAGAAGCGACTGAGAACTCGTGGAAACAGCTGCATGCCTCCCTTTCTGCACGGCTACTCAGGGCCTAACCTGGAGGCGAGTTCTCACGTCGAGGTTCCCTTTCGCTCTAGAGCCTGTCATGCGGACCAAGCTGCGGCTACGGAAGCACCTGGTTTAGAGAGAGCAAACTCATAATTTTACCCGAAGCATTCTTCCAGGGCTCACTGGCCTGTCGGGAGCCGGGAATGTCAGGTAGCTTCAAGGCAGGCATGAATGCTGCCCTCAAAACGGGAAAGCAGGGCTAGTTCCAGCAGGCCCCCATTTCCATGGGCACACTCAGCATACATCCCTGTGGCTTCTAAGGACTCCCAAGAGACACCGGTTACCCTGCGTTTCCTTCCCTGAATCAACTTATCGAAGTAGGAAGTCCCGCATCCGGCGAACTGTCTCAACCGAGGAACGCCGTAGCTGCTCCTCTGTGCCTGGGTCTGCCTGCAGTGCCGCAGAAGGAACAGGACTTAAAGTGCAGTAAGAACCCAAGCCGCCGTCCTCTAGGAGACACGGTGACTTCAGTCAGGAGGTCCTGGATGGAACGCGAAGACGAGGGCTCCTCTGAGGGCAGGTCCAATTAGGGCACCGCGTAAGAACTCCGCGCCACGTGGGACGTGACAGCACGGTGTTCGCGAACGTGTGCGAGTGCGGAGGACACTAAGCTGCTCCGATGGAGAGGGCAGTGCGTTTCCCTATGATCGGCCTGCACACAGGGGGCTCTGAAGGGCTACGGGCCTGGATGTTGCTTAGCAGACCCAGGTGCACCTGGGGGTACTCAGTGTTCCTGCTGGGAGCAGGGTGCCCCGGCTAGCCTCCCAGGTGTCCAGAAAGCTGTGCTGCCGTTAAAGGCATGCAGAGCAGAGGCCACCACCTCCTGGAAGCTGCAGCACGCCTCCGCTTCTGCACGGCGAATCAGGGCCTTACTTCCAGGCATGGGTTCATGCTGGGTGTGCCGGTAGCGACACAGCGTGGTAAGATGCTGACTTTCTCCTCGAGCAGAGTGACTTCAGGTATGGGGAGGGCCTCGCAGTGTTCCAAGCACAGTGTTCTCTCATGGCAGCTCACACAAGGGCCATGACAGAGTCTTCCTGGGTACTTCGCACTCACCAGCCATGTTGTCCCGAGGGCGTTCGAGGGCTCTGGAGAAGTAGTGCTCCTCAAGGAACGCGCAGTGTGTTGCTGCCCAGCACTCGGCAGGCACAGAGGTCCTCCGGGGGATCAACCAATGGACCTCGACATTTCTCCGCCGTCCCACAGGTGTCTGGAGGCACTCAGTGACCTCGGAGGGAAAACGATGCACACCCGTGGGGCCTAGGAGTCCCCGGACGCGTACTTCCTTTAAAATAAAGCACATAAGCGACTGAGAAGTTGTGGAAACAGCTGCATGCCTCCCTTTCTGCACGGCTACTCAGGGCCTAACGTGGAGGCGAGTTCTCACTTCGAGGTTCCCTTTCGCTCTATAGCCGGTCATGCGGACCACCGCCGTGGCCACGGAAGCCCCTGGTTTAGAGAGAGCAAACTCATAATTTTCCCCGAAGCATTCTTCCAGGGCTCACTGGCCTGTCGGGAGCCGGGAATGTCAGGTAGCTTCAAGGCAGGCATGAATGCCGCCCTCAAAATGGAAAAGCAGGGCTAGTTCCAGCAGGCCCCCGTTTTCATGGGCACACTCAGCGTACATCCCTGTGGCTTCTAACGAGTCCCAAGAGATCCCGGTAACCCTGCGTTTCCTTCCCTGAATTAACTTATCGAAGTAGGGAGTCCCGCATCTGGCGAACTGTCTCAACGAGGAACGCCGTAGCTGCTCCCCTGGGCCTGGGGCTGCCTGCAGTGCCGCAGAAGGAACAGGACTTGAAGTGCAGTAAGAACCGAAGCCCCCGTCCTCTAGGAGGCCCGGTGACTTCAGTCAGGCGGTCCTGGATGGAACGCGAAGACGAGGGCTCCTCTGAGGGCAGCTCCGATTAGGGCACCGCGTAAGAACTCCGCGCGACGTGGGACGTGCCCGAACGGCGTTCGCGAACGTGTGCAAGTGCCGAGGAAACTACGCTGCTCCGAAGGAGATGGCAGTGCGTTTCCCTACGCTCGGCCTGCACACAGGGGGCTCTGAAGGGCCACGGGCCTGGATGTTGCTTAGCAGACCCAGGTGCACCTGGGGGTACTCAGTGTTCCTGCTGGGAGCAGGGTGCCCGGCTAGCCTCAGTGTTCTCTCATGGCAGCTCACACAAGGGCCATGACTGAGTCTTCCTGGGTACTTCGCACTCACCAGCCATGTTGTCCCGAGGGCGTTCGAGGGCTCTGGAGATGTAGCGCTCCTCAAGGAACGCGCAGTGTGTTGCTGCCCAGCACTCAGCAGGCACAGAGGTCCTCCGGAGGATCAACCAATGGACCTCGACATTGCTCCGCCGGCCCACAGGTGTCTGGAGGCACTCAGTGACCTCGGAGGGAAAACGATGCACACCCGTGGGGCCTAGGAGTCCCCGGACGCGTACTTCCTTTAAAATAAAGGACATAAGCGACTGAGAAGTTGTGGAAACAGCTGCATGCCTCCCTTTCTGCACGGCTACTCAGGGCCTATCCTGGAGGCGAGTTCTCACGTCACGGTACCCTTTCGCTCTAGAGCCTGTCATGCGGACCGCCGCCGCGGCCACGGAAGACCCTGGTTTAGAGAGAGCAAACTCATAATTTTCCCCGAAGCATTCTTCCAGGGCTCACTGGCCTGTCGGGAGCTGGGAATGTCAGGTAGCTTCAAGGCAGGCATGAATGCCACCCTCAAAATGGGAAAGCAGGGCTTGTTCCAGCCGGCCCCCGTTATCATGGGCACACTGAGCGTACATCCCTGTGGCTACTAACGAGTCCCAAGAGACACCGGTTACCCTGCGTTTCCTTCCCTGAATCAACTTATCGAAGTAGGGAGTCCCGCATCCGGCGAACTGTCTCAACCGAGGAACGCCGTAGCTGCTCCTCTGTGCCTGGGTCTGCCTGCAGTGCCGCAGAAGGAACAGGACTTAAAGTGCAGTAAGAACCCAAGCCGCCGTCCTCTAGGAGACACGGTGACTTCAGTCAGGCGGTCCTGGATGGAACGCGAAGACGAGGGCTCCTCTGAGGGCAGGTCCAATTAGGGCACCGCGTAAGAACTCCGCGCCACGTGGGACGTGACAGCACGGTGTTCGCGAACGTGTGCGAGTGCGGAGGACACTAAGCTGCTCCGATGGAGAGGGCAGTGCGTTTCCCTATGATCGGCCTGCACACAGGGGGCTCTGAAGGGCTACGGGCCTGGATGTTGCTTAGCAGACCCAGGTGCACCTGGGGGTACTCAGTGTTCCTGCTGAGAGCAGGGTGCCCCGGCTAGCCTCCCAGGTGTCCAGAAAGCTGTGCTGCCGTTAAAGGCATGCAGAGCAGAGGCCACCGCCTCCTGGAAGCTGCAGCACGCCTCCGCTTCTGCACGGTGAATCAGGGCCTTACTTCCAGGCATGGGTTCATGCTGGGTGTGCCGGTAGCGACACAGCGTGCTACGATGCTGACTTTCTCCTCGAGCAGAGTGACTTCAGGTACGAGGGCGGGCCTCGCAGTGTTCCAAGCACAGTGTTCTCTCATGGCAGCTCACACAAGGGCCATGACTGAGTCTTCCTGGGTACTTCGCACTCACCAGCCATGTTTTCCCGAGGGCGTTCGAGGGCTCTAGATATGTAGCGCTCCTCAAGGAACGCGCAGTGTGTTGCTGCCCAGCACTCGGCAGGCACAGAGGTCCTCCGGGGGATCAACCAATGGACCTCGACATTTCTCCGCCGTCCCACAGGTGTCTGGAGGCACTCAGTGGCCTCGGGGGGAAAACGATGCACACCCGTGGGGCCTAGGAGTCCCCGGACGCGTACTTCCTTTAAAATAAAGCACATAAGCGACTGAGAAGTTGTGGAAACAGCTGCATGCCTCCCTTTCTGCACGGCTACTCAGGGCCTAACCTGGAGGCGAGTTCTCACTTCGAGGTTCCCTTTCGCTCTAGAGCCTGTCATGCGGACCAAGCTGCGGCCACGGAAGCCCCTGGTTTAGAGAGAGCAAACTCATAATTTTCCCCGAAGCATTCTTCCAGGGCTCACTGGCCTGTCGGGAGCTGGGAAGGTCAGGTAGCTTCAAGGCAGGCATGAATGCCGACCTCAAAATGGAAAAGCAGGGCTAGTTCCAGCAGGCGCCCGTTTTCATGGGCACACTCAGCGTACATCCCTATGGCTTCTAATGAGTCCCAAGAGACACCGGTTACACTGCGTTTCCTTCCCTGAATTAACTTATCGAAGTAGGGAGTCCCGCATCCGGCGAACTGTCTCAACCGAGGAACGCCGTAGCTGCTCCTCTGGGCCTGGGGCTGCCTGCAGTGCCGCAGAAGGAACAGGACTTAAAGTGCAGTAAGAACCCAAGCTGCCGTCCTCTAGGAGGCCCGGTGACTTCAGTCAGGAGGTCCTGGATGGAACGCAAAGACGACGGCTCCTCTGAGGGCAGCTCCGACTAGGGCACCGCATAAGACCTCCGCACCACGTGGGACGTGTCAGAACGGTGTTCACGAACGTGTGCGAGTGCGGAGGAAACTAAGGTGCTACAATGGAGAGGGCAGTGCGTTTCCCTACGCTCGGCCTGCACACAGGGGTCTCTGAAGGGCTACGGGCCTGGATGTTGCTTAGCAGACCCAGGTGCACCTGGGGGTACTCAGTGTTCCTGCTGGGAGCAGGGTGCCCTGGCTAGCCTCAGTGTTCTCTCATGGCAGCTCACACAAGGGCCATGACTGAGTCTTCCTGGGTACTTCGCACTCACCAGCCATGTTGTCCCGAGGGCGTTCGAGGGCTCTGGATATGTACCGCTCCTCAAGGAACGCGCAGTGTGTTGCTGCCCAGCACTCGGCAGGCACAGAGGTCCTCCGGGGCATCAACCAATGGACCTCGACATTGCTCCGCCAGCCCACAGGTGTCTGGAGGCACTCAGTGACCTCGGAGGGAAAACGATGCACACCCGTGGGGCCTAGGAGTCCCCGGACGCGTACTTCCTTTAAAATAAAGGACATAAGCGACTGAGAACTCGTGGAAACAGCTGCATGCCTCCCTTTCTGCACGGCTACTCAGGGCCTATCCTGGAGGCGAGTTCTCACGTCACGGTACCCTTTCGCTCTAGAGCCTGTCATGCGGACCGCCGCCGCGGCCACGGAAGACCCTGGTTTAGAGAGAGCAAACTCATAATTTTCCCCGAAGCATTCTTCCAGGGCTCACTGGCCTGTCGGGAGCTGGGAATGTCAGGTAGCTTCAAGGCAGGCATGAATGCCACCCTCAAAATGGGAAAGCAGGGCTTGTTCCAGCCGGCCCCCGTTATCATGGGCACACTGAGCGTACATCCCTGTGGCTACTAACGAGTCCCAAGAGACACCGGTTACCCTGCGTTTCCTTCCCTGAATCAACTTATCGAAGTAAGGAGTCCCGCATCCGGCGAACTGTCTCAACCGAGGAACGCCGTAGCTGCTCCTCTGGGCCTGGGGAAGCCTGCAGTGCCGCAGAAGGAACAGGACTTAAAGTGCAGTAAGAACCCAAGCCGCCGTCCTCTAGGAGGCACGGTGACTTCAGTCAGGAGGTCCTGGATGGAACGCGAAGACGAGGGCTCCTCTGACGGCAGCTCCGACTAGGGCACCGCGTAAGACCTCCGCGCCACGTGGGACGTGCCAGAACGGCGTTCGCGAACGTGTGCGAGTGCGGAGGAAACTAAGCTGCTCCGATGGAGAGGGCAGTGCGTTTCCCTACGCTCGGCCTGCACACAGGGGGTTCTGAAGGGTTACGGGCCTGGATGTTGCTTAGCAGACCCAGGTGCACCTGGGGGTACTCAGTTTTCCTGCTGAGAGCAGGGTGCCCCGGCTAGCCTCCCAGGTGTCCAGAAAGCTGTGCTGCCGTTAAAGGCATGCAGAGCAGAGGCCACCGCCTCCTGGAAGCTGCAGCACACCTCCGCTTCTGCACGGTGAATCAGGGCCTTACTTCCAGGCATGGGTTCATGCTGGGTGTGCCGGTAGCGACACAGCGTGCTACGATGCTGACTTTCTCCTCGAGCAGAGTGACTTCAGGTACGAGGGCGGGCCTCGCAGTGTTCCAAGCACAGTGTTCTCTCATGGCAGCTCACACAAGGGCCATGACTGAGTCTTCCTGGGTACTTCGCACTCACCAGCCATGTTTTCCCGAGGGCGTTCGAGGGCTCTAGATATGTAGCGCTCCTCAAGGAACGCGCAGTGTGTTGCTGCCCAGCACTCGGCAGGCACAGAGGTCCTCCAGGGGATCAACCAATGGACCTCGACGTTGCTCCGCCGGCGCACAGGTGTCTGGAGGCACTCAGTGACCTCGGAGGGAAAACGATGCACACCCGTGGGGCCTAGGAGTCCCCGGACGCGTACTTCCTTTAAAATAAAGCACATAAGCGACTGAGAAGTTGTGGAAACAGCTGCATGCCTCCCTTTCTGCACGGCTACTCAGGGCCTAACGTGGAGGCGAGTTCTCACTTCGAGGTTCACTTTCGCTCTATAGCCGGTCATGCGGCCCACCGCCGTGGCCACGGAAGCCCCTGGTTTAGAGAGAGCAAACTCATAATTTTCCCCGAAGCATTCTTCCAGGGCTCACTGGCCTGTCGGGAGCCGGGAATGTCAGGTAGCTTCAAGGCAGGCATGAATGCCGCCCTCAAAATGGAAAAGCAGGGCTAGTTCCAGCAGGCCCCCGTTTTCATGGGCACACTAAGCGTACATCCCTGTGGCTTCTAACGAGTCCCAAGAGACACCGGTTACCCTGCGTTTCCTTCCCTGAATTAACTTATCGAAGTAGGAAGTCCCGCATCTGGCGAACTGTCTCAACCGAGGAACGCCGTAGCTGCTCCCCTGGGCCTGGGGCTGCCTGCAGTGCCGCAGAAGGAACAGGACTTGAAGTGCAGTAAGAACCGAAGCCCCCGTCCTCTAGGAGGCCCGGTGACTTCAGTCAGGCGGTCCTGGATGGAACGCGAAGACGAGGGCTCCTCTGAGGGCAGCTCCGATTAGGGCACCGCGTAAGAACTCCGCGCGACGTGGGACGTGCCCGAACGGCGTTCGCGAACGTGTGCAAGTGCCGAGGAAACTACGCTGCTCCGAAGGAGATGGCAGTGCGTTTCCCTACGCTCGGCCTGCACACAGGGGGCTCTGAAGGGCCACGGGCCTGGATGTTGCTTAGCAGACCCAGGTGCACCTGGGGGTACTCAGTGTTCCTGCTGGGAGCAGGGTGCCCTGGCTAGCCTCAGTGTTCTCTCATGGCAGCTCACACAAGGGCCATGACTGAGTCTTCCTGGGTACTTCGCACTCACCAGCCATGTTGTCCCGAGGGCGTTCGAGGGCTCTGGAGATGTAGCGCTCCTCAAGGAACGCGCAGTGTGTTGCTGCCCAGCACTCAGCAGGCACAGAGGTCCTCCGGAGGATCAACCAATGGACCTCGACATTGCTCCGCCGGCCCACATGTGTCTGGAGGCACTCAGTGACCTCGGAGGGAAAACGATACACACCCGTGGGGCCTAGGAGTCCCCGGACGCGTACTTCCTTTAAAATAAAGCACAGAAGCGACTGAGAACTCGTGGAAACAGCTGCATGCCTCCCTTTCTGCACGGCTACTCAGGGCCTAACCTGGAGGCGAGTTCTCACGTCGAGGTTCCCTTTCGCTCTAGAGCCTGTCATGCGGACCAAGCTGCGGCTACGGAAGCACCTGGTTTAGAGAGAGCAAACTCATAATTTTCCCCGAAGCATTCTTCCAGGGCTCACTGGCCTGTCGGGAGCCGGGAATGTCAGGTAGCTTCAAGGCAGGCATGAATGCCGCCCTCAAAACGGGAAAGCAGGGCTAGTTCCAGCAGGCCCCCATTTTCATGGGCACACTCAGCGTACATCCCTGTGGCTTCTAAGGACTCCCAAGAGACACCGGTTACCCTGCGTTTCCTTCCCTGAATCAACTTATCGAAGTAGGAAGTCCCGCATCCGGCGAACTGTCTCAACCGAGGAACGCCGTAGCTGCTCCTCTGTGCCTGGGTCTGCCTGCAGTGCCGCAGAAGGAACAGGACTTAAAGTGCAGTAAGAACCCAAGCCGCCGTCCTCTAGGAGACACGGTGACTTCAGTCAGGAGGTCCTGGATGGAACGCGAAGACGAGGGCTCCTCTGAGGGCAGGTCCAATTAGGGCACCGCGTAAGAACGCCGCGCCACGTGGGACGTGACAGCACGGTGTTCGCGAACGTGTGCGAGTGCGGAGGACACTAAGCTGCTCCGATGGAGAGGGCAGTGCGTTTCCCTATGATCGGCCTGCACACAGGGGGCTCTGAAGGGCTACGGGCCTGGATGTTGCTTAGCAGACCCAGGTGCACCTGGGGGTACTCAGTGTTCCTGCTGGGAGCAGGGTGCCCCGGCTAGCCTCCCAGGTGTCCAGAAAGCTGTGCTGCCGTTAAAGGCATGCAGAGCAGAGGCCACCACCTCCTGGAAGCTGTAGCACGCCTCCGCTTCTGCACGGCGAATCAGGGCCTTACTTCCAGGCATGGGTTCATGCTGGGTGTGCCGGTAGCGACACAGCGTGCTAAGATGCTGACTTTCTCCTCGAGCAGAGTGACTTCAGGTATGGGGAGGGCCTCGCAGTGTTCCAAGCACAGTGTTCTCTCATGGCAGCTCACACAAGGGCCATGACAGAGTCTTCCTGGGTACTTCGCACTCACCAGCCATGTTGTCCCGAGGGCGTTCGAGGGCTCTGGAGATGTAGCGCTCCTCAAGGAACGCGCAGTGTGTTGCTGCCCAGCACTCGGCAGGCACAGAGGTCCTCCGGGGGATCAACCAATGGACCTCGACATTTCTCCGCCGTCCCACAGGTGTCTGGAGGCACTCAGTGGCCTCGGAGGGAAAACGATGCACACCCGTGGGGCCTAGGAGTCCCCGGACGCGTACTTCCTTTAAAATAAAGCACATAAGCGACTGAGAAGTTGTGGAAACAGCTGCATGCCTCCCTTTCTGCACGGCTACTCAGGGCCTAACCTGGAGGCGAGTTCTCACTTCGAGGTTCCCTTTCGCTCTAGAGCCTGTCATGCGGACCGAGCTGCGGCCACGGAAGCCCCTGGTTTAGAGAGAGCAAACTCATAATTTTCCCCGAAGCATTCTTCCAGGGCTCACTGGCCTGTCGGGAGCCGGGAATGTCAGGTAGCTTCAAGGCAGGCATGAATGCTGACCTCAAAATGGAAAAGCAGGGCTAGTTCCAGCAGGCGCCCGTTTTCATGGGCACACTCAGCGTACATCCCTATGGCTTCTAATGTGTCCCAAGAGACACCGGTTACCCTGCGTTTCCTTCCCTGAATTAACTTATCGAAGTAGGGAGTCCCGCATCCGGCGAACTGTCTCAACCGAGGAACGCCGTAGCTGCTCCTCTGGGCCTGAGGCTGCCTGCAGTGCCGCAGAAGGAACAGGACTTAAAGTGCAGTAAGAACCCAAGCCGCCGTCCTCTAGGAGGCCCGGTGACTTCAGTCAAGAGGTCCTGGATGGAACGCAAAGACGACGGCTCCTCTGAGGGCAGCTCCGACTAGGGCACCGCATAAGACCTCCGCGCCACGTGGGACGTGTCAGAACGGTGTTCACGAACGTGTGCGAGTGCGGAGGAAACTAAGGTGCTACAATGGAGAGGGCAGTGCGTTTCCCTACGCTCGGCCTGCACACAGGGGTCTCTGAAGGGCTACGGGCCTGGATGTTGCTTAGCAGACCCAGGTGCACCTGGGGGTACTCAGTGTTCCTGCTGGGAGCAGGGTGCCCTGGCTAGCCTCAGTGTTCTCTCATGGCAGCTCACACAAGGGCCATGACTGAGTCTTCCTGGGTACTTCGCACTCACCAGCCATGTTGTCCCGAGGGCGTTCGAGGGCTCTGGATATGTACCGCTCCTCAAGGAACGCGCAGTGTGTTGCTGCCCAGCACTCGGCAGGCACAGAGGTCCTCCGGGGCATCAACCAATGGACCTCGACATTGCTCCGCCAGCCCACAGGTGTCTGGAGGCACTCAGTGACCTCGGAGGGGAAACGATGCACACCCGTGGGGCCTAGGAGTCCCCGGACGCGTACTTCCTTTAAAATAAAGGACATAAGCGACTGAGAACTCGTGGAAACAGCTGCATGCCTCCCTTTCTGCACGGCTACTCAGGGCCTATCCTGGAGGCGAGTTCTCACGTCACGGTACCCTTTCGCTCTAGAGCCTGTCATGCGGACTGCCGCCGCGGCCACGGAAGACCCTGGTTTAGAGAGAGCAAACTCATAATTTTCCCCGAAGCATTCTTCCAGGGCTCACTGGCCTGTCGGGAGCTGGGAATGTCAGGTAGCTTCAAGGCAGGCATGAATGCCACCCTCAAAATGGGAAAGCAGGGCTTTTTCCAGCAGGCCCCCGTTATCATGGGCACACTGAGCGTACATCCCTGTGGCTACTAACGAGTCCCAAGAGACACCGGTTACCCTGCGTTTCCTTCCCTGAATCAACTTATCGAAGTAGGGAGTCCCGCATCCGGCGAACTGTCTCAACCGAGGAACGCCGTAGCTGCTCCTCTGGGCCTGGGGAAGCCTGCAGTGCCGCAGAAGGAACAGGACTTAAAGTGCAGTAAGAACCCAAGCCGCCGTCCTCTAGGAGGCACGGTGACTTCAGTCAGGAGGTCCTGGATGGAACGCGAAGACGAGGGCTCCTCTGACGGCAGCTCCGACTAGGGCACCGCGTAAGACCTCCGCGCCACGTGGGACGTGCCAGAACGGCGTTCGCGAACGTGTGCGAGTGCGGAGGAAACTAAGCTGCTCCGATGGAGAGGGCAGTGCGTTTCCCTACGCTCGGCCTGCACACAGGGGGTTCTGAAGGGTTACGGGCCTGGATGTTGCTTAGCAGACCCAGGTGCACCTGGGGGTACTCAGTTTTCCTGCTGAGAGCAGGGTGCCCCGGCTAGCCTCCCAGGTGTCCAGAAAGCTGTGCTGCCGTTAAAGGCATGCAGAGCAGAGGCCACCGCCTCCTGGAAGCTGCAGCACACCTCCGCTTCTGCACGGTGAATCAGGGCCTTACTTCCAGGCATGGGTTCATGCTGGGTGTGCCGGTAGCGACACAGCGTGCTAAGATGCTGACTTTCTCCTCGAGCAGAGTGACTTCAGGTACGAGGGCGGGCCTCGCAGTGTTCCAAGCACAGTGTTCTCTCATGGCAGCTCACACCAGGGCCATGACAGAGTCTTCCTGGGCACTTCGCACTCACCAGCCATGTTGTCCCGAGGGCGTTCGAGGGCTCTAGATATGTAGCGCTCCGCAAGGAACGCGCAGTGTGTTGCTGCCCAGCACTCGGCAGGCACAGAGGTCCTCCGGGGGATCAACCAATGGACCTCGACGTTGCTCCGCCGGCCCACAGGTGTCTGGAGGCACTCAGTGACCTCGGAGGGAAAACGATGCACACCCGTGGGGCCTAGGAGTCCCCGGACGCGTACTTCCTTTAAAATTAAGCCCATAAGCGACTGAGAAGTTGTGGAAACAGCTGCATGCCTCCCTTTCTGCACGGCTACTCAGGGCCTAACGTGGAGGCGAGTTCTCACTTCGAGGTTCCCTTTCGCTCTATAGCCGGTCATGCGGACCACCGCCGTGGCCACGGAAGCCCCTAGTTTAGAGAGAGCAAACTCATAATTTTCCCCGAAGCATTCTTCCAGGGCTCACTGGCCTGTCGGGAGCCGGGAATGTCAGGTAGCTTCAAGGCAGGCATGAATGCCGCCCTCAAAATGGAAAAGCAGGGCTAGTTCCAGCAGGCCCCCGTTTTCATGGGCACACTCAGCGTACATCCCTGTGGCTTCCAGCGAGTCCCAAGAGACACCGGTTACCCTGCGTTTCCTTCCCTGAATTAACTTATCGAAGTAGGGAGTCCCGCATCTGGCGAACTGTCTCAACCGAGGAATGCCGTAGCTGCTCCTCTGGGCCTGGGGCTGCCTGCAGTACCGCAGAAGGAACAGGACTTGAAGTGCAGTAAGAACCGAAGCCCCCGTCCTCTAGGAGGCCCGGTGACTTCAGTCAGGCGGTCCTGGATGGAACGCGAAGACGAGGGCTCCTCTGAGGGCAGCTCCGATTAGGGCACCGCGTAAGAACTCCGCGCGACGTGGGACGTGCCCGAACGGCGTTCGCGAACGTGTGCAAGTGCCGAGGAAACTACGCTGCTCCGAAGGAGATGGCAGTGCGTTTCCCTACGCTCGGCCTGCACACAGGGGGCTCTGAAGGGCCACGGGCCTGGATGTTGCTTAGCAGACCCAGGTGCACCTGGGGGTACTCAGTGTTCCTGCTGGGAGCAGGGTGCCCCGGCTAGCCTCAGTGTTCTCTCATGGCAGCTCACACAAGGGCCATGACAGGGTCTTCCTGGGCACTTCACACTCACCAGCCATGTTGTCCCGAGGGCGTTCGAGGGCTCTGGAGTTGTAGTGCTCCTCAAGGAACGCGCAGTGTGTTGCTGCCCAGCACTCGGCAGGCACAGAGGTCCTCTGGGGGATCAACCAATGGACCTCGACCTTGCTCCGCCGGCCCACAGGTGTCTGGAGGCACTCAGTGACCTCGGAGGGAAAACGATGCACACCCGTGGGGCCTAGGAGTCCCCGGACGTGTACTTCCTTTAAAATAAAGCACATAAGCGACTGAGAAGTTGTGGAAACAGCTGCATGCCTCCCTTTCTGCACGGCTACTCAGGGCCTAACCTGGAGGCGAGTTCTCACTTCGAGGTTCCCTTTCGCTCTAGAGCCTGTCATGCGGACTGAGCTGCGGCCACAGAAGCCCCTGGTTTAGAGAGAGCAAACTCATAATTTTACCTGAAGCATTCTTCCAGGGCTCACTGGCCGGTCGGGAGCCGGCAATGTCAGGTAGCTTCAAGGCAGGCATGAATGCCGCCCTCAAAATGGAAAAGCAGGGCTAGTTCCAGCAGGCCCCCGTTTTCATGGGCACACTAAACGTACAACCCTATGGCTTTTAACGAGTCCCAAGAGACACCGGTTACCCTGCGTTTCCTTCCCTGAATTAACATATCGAAGTAGGGAGTCCCGCATCCGGCGAATGTCTCAACCGAGGAACGCCGTAGCTGCTCCTCTGGGCCTGGTGCTGCCTGCAGTGCCGCAGAAGGAACAGGACTTGAAGTGCAGTAAGAACCCAAGCCGCCGTCCTCTAGGACGCCCGGTGACTTCAGTCAGGAGGTCCTGGATGGAAGGCGAAGACGACGGCTCCTCTGAGGGCAGCTGCGATTAGGGCACCGCGTAAGACCTCTGCGCCACGTGGGACGTGCCAGAACGTTGTTCGCGAACGTGTGCGAGTGCGGAGGAAACTAAGCTTCTCCGATGGAGAGGACAGTGCATTTCCCTACGCTCGGCCTGCACACAGGGGGCTCTGAAGGGCTACGGGCCTGGATGTTGCTTAGCAGACCCAGGTGCACCTGGGGGTACTCAGTGTTCCTGCTGGGAGCAGGGTGCCCCGGCTAGCCTCCCAGGTGTCCAGAAAGCTGTGCTGCCGTTAAAGGCATGCAGAGCAGAGGCCACCGCCTCCTGGAAGCTGCAGCACGCCTCCACTTCTGCACGGCGAATCAGGGCCTTACTTCCAGGCATGGGTTCATGCTGGGTGTGCCGGTAGCGACACAGCGTGCTAAGATGCTGACTTTCTCCTCGAGCAGAGTGACTTCAGGTACGAGGGCGGGCCTCGCAGTGTTCCAAGCACAGTGTTCTCTCATGGCAGCTCACACAAGGGCCATGACTGAGTCTTCCTGGGTACTTCGCACTCACCAGCCATGTTGTCCCGAGGGCGTTCGAGGGCTCTGGATATGTAGCGCTCCTCAAGGAACGCGCAGTGTGTTGCTGCCCAGCACTCGGCAGGCACAGAGGTCCTCCGGGGGATCAACCAATGGACCTCGACGTTGCTCCGCCG
This sequence comes from Grampus griseus, assembly GCF_964374135.1. Lineage (NCBI taxonomy): Eukaryota > Metazoa > Chordata > Mammalia > Artiodactyla > Delphinidae > Grampus > Grampus griseus. The sequence goes on from NC_139010.1 coordinate 1,372,377, forward strand.
GCCCACAGGTGTCTGGAGGCACTCAGTGACCTCGGAGGGAAAACGATGCACACCCGTGGGGCCTAGGAGTCCCCGGACGCGTACTTCCTTTAAAATAAAGCACATAAGCGACTGAGAAGTTGTGGAAACAGCTGCATGCCTCCCTTTCTGCACGGCTACTCAGGGCCTAACGTGGAGGCGAGTTCTCACTTCGAGGTTCCCTTTCGCTCTATAGCCGGTCATGCGGCCCACCGCCGTGGCCACAGAAGCCCCTGGTTTAGAGAGAGCAAACTCATAATTTTCCCCGAAGCATTCTTCCAGGGCTCACTGGCCTGTTGGGAGCCGGGAATGTCAGGTAGCTTCAAGGCAGGCATGAATGCCGCCCTCAAAATGGAAAAGCAGGGCTAGTTCCAGCAGGCCCCCGTTTTCATGGGCACACTCAGCGTACATCCCTGTGGCTTCTAACGAGTCCCAAAAGACACCGGTTACCCTGCGTTTCCTTCCCTGAATTAACTTATCGAAGTAGGGAGTCCCGCATCTGGCGAACTGTCTCAACCGAGGAACGCCGTAGCTGCTCCCCTGGGCCTGGGGCTGCCTGCAGTGCCGCAGAAGGAACAGGAGTTGAAGTGCAGTAAGAACCGAAGCCCCCGTCCTCTAGGAGGCCCCGTGACTTCAGTCAGGCGGTCCTGGATGGAACGCGAAGACAAGGGCTCCTCTGAGGGCAGCTCCGATTAGGGCACCGCGTAAGAACTCCGCGCGACGTGGGACGTGCCCGAACGGCGTTCGCGAACGTGTGCAAGTGCCGAGGAAACTACGCTGCTCCGAAGGAGATGGCAGTGCGTTTCCCTACGCTCGGCCTGCACACAGGGGGCTCTGAAGGGCCACGGGCCTGGATGTTGCTTAGCAGACCCAGGTGCACCGGGGGGTACTCAGTGTTCCTGCTGGGAGCAGGGTGCCCCGGCTAGCCTCAGTGTTCTCTCATGGCAGCTCACACAAGGGCCATGACTGAGTCTTCCTGGGTACTTCGCACTCACCAGCCATGTTGTCCCGAGGGCGTTCGAGGGCTCTGGAGATGTAGCGCTCCTCAAGGAACGCGCAGTGTGTTGCTGCCCAGCACTCAGCAGGCACAGAGGTCCTCCGGAGGATCAACCAATGGACCTCGACATTGCTCCGCCGGCCCACAGGTGTCTGGAGGCACTCAGTGACCTCGGAGGGAAAACGATACACACCCGTGGGGCCTAGGAGTCCCCGGACACGTACTTCCTTTAAAATAAAGCACAGAAGCGACTGAGAACTCGTGGAAACAGCTGCATGCCTCCCTTTCTGCACGGCTACTCAGGGCCTAACCTGGAGGCGAGTTCTCACGTCGAGGTTCCCTTTCGCTCTAGAGCCTGTCATGCGGACCAAGCTGCGGCTACGGAAGCACCTGGTTTAGAGAGAGCAAACTCATAATTTTACCCGAAGCATTCTTCCACAGCTCACTGGCCTGTCGGGAGCCGGGAATGTCAGGTAGCTTCAAGGCAGGCATGAATGCCGCCCTCAAATCGGGAAAGCAGGGCTAGTTCCAGCAGGCCCCCATTTTCATGGGCACACTCAGCGCACATCCCTGTGGCTTCTAAGGACTCCCAAGAGACACCGGTTACCCTGCGTTTCCTTCCCTGAATCAACTTATCGAAGTAGGAAGTCCCGCATCCGGCGAACTGTCTCAACCGAGGAACGCCGTAGCTGCTCCTCTGTGCCTGGGTCTGCCTGCAGTGCCGCAGAAGGAACAGGACTTAAAGTGCAGTAAGAACCCATGCCGCCGTCCTCTAGGAGACACGGTGACTTCAGTCAGGAGGTCCTGGATGGAACGCGAAGACGAGGGCTCCTCTGAGGGCAGGTCCAATTAGGGCACCGCGTAAGAACTCCGCGCCACGTGGGACGTGACAGCACGGTGTTCGCGAACGTGTGCGAGTGCCAAGGAAACTAAGCTGCTCCGATGGAGAGGGCAGTGCGTTTCCCTACGCTCGGCCTGCACACAGGGGGCTCTGAAGGGCTACGGGCCTGGATGTTGCTTAGCAGACCCAGGTGCACCTGGGGGTACTCAGTGTTCCTGCTGGGAGCAGGGTGCCCCGGCTAGCCTCCCAGGTGTCCAGAAAGCTGTGCTGCCGTTAAAGGCATGCAGAGCAGAGGCCACCGCCTCCTGGAAGCTGCAGCACGCCTCCGCTTCTGCACGGCGAATCAGGGCCTTACTTCCAGGCATGGGTTCATGCTGGGTGTGCCGGTAGCGACACAGCGTGCTAAGATGCTGACTTTCTCCTCGAGCAGAGTGACTTCAGGTATGGGGAGGGCCTCGCAGTGTTCCAAGCACAGTGTTCTCTCATGGCAGCTCACACAAGGGCCATGACAGAGTCTTCCTGGGCACTTCACACTCACCAGCCATGTTGTCCCGAGGGCGTTCGAGGGCTCTGGAGTTGTAGCGCTCCTCAAGGAACGCGCAGTGTGTTGCTGCCCAGCACTCGGCAGGCACAGAGGTCCTCTGGGGGATCACCCAATGGACCTCGACGTTGCTCCGCCGGCCCACAGGTGTCTGGAGGCACTCAGTGACCTCGGAGGGAAAACGATGCACACCCGTGGGGCCTAGGAGTCCCCGGACGTGTACTTCCTTTAAAATAAAGCACATAAGCGACTGAGAAGTTGTGGAAACAGCTGCATGCCTCCCTTTCTGCACGGCTACTCAGGGCCTAACCTTGAGGCGAGTTCTCACTTCGAGGTTCCTTTTCGCTCTAGAGCCTGTCATGTGGACCGCCGCCACACCCACGGTAGCCCCTGGTTTAGAGAGAGAAAATTCATAATTTTCCCCGAAGCATTCTTCCAGGGCTCACTGGCCTGTCGGGAGCCGGGAATGTCAGGTACCTTCAAGGCAGGCATGAATGCCGCCCTCAAAATGGGAAAGCAGGGCTAGTTCCAGCAGGCCCCCATTTTCATGGGCACACTCAGCATACATACCTGTGGCTTCTAAGGAGTCCCAAGAGACACCGGTTACCCTGCGTTTCCTTCCCTGAATCAACTTATCGAAGTAGGGAATCCCGCATCCAGCGAACTGTCTCAACCGAGGAACGCCGTAGCTGCTCCTCTGGGCCTGGGGCTGCCTGCAGTGCCGCAGTAGGAACAGGACTTAAAGTGCAGTAAGAACCCAAGCCACCATCCTCTAGGAGGCACGGTGACTTCAGTCAGGAGGTCCTGGATGAAACGCGAAGACGAGGGCTCCTCTGAGGGCAGGTCCGACTAGGGCACCGCGTAAGACCTCCGCGCCACGTGGGACGTGCCAGAACGGCGTTCGCGAACGTGTGCGAGTGCCAAGGAAACTAAGCTGCTCCGATGGAGAGGGCAGTGCGTTTCCCTACGCTCGGCCTGCACACAGGGGGCTCAGAAGGGCTACGGGCCTGGATGTTGCTTAGCAGACCCAGGTGCACCTGGGGGTACTCAGTGTTCCTGCTGGGAGCAGGGTGCCCCAGCTAGCCTCCTAGGTGTCCAGAAAGCTGTGCTGCCGTTAAAGGCATGCAGAGCAGAGGCCACCGCCTCCTGGAAGCTGCAGCACACCTCCGCTTCTGCACGGCGAATCAGGGCCTTCCTTCCAGGCATGGGTTCATGCTGGGTGTGCCGGTAGCGACACAGCGTGCTAAGATGCTGACTTTCTCCTCGAGCAGAGTGACTTCAGGTACGAGGGCGGGCCTCGCAGTGTTCCAAGCACAGTGTTCTCTCATGGCAGCTCACACAAGGGCCATGACTGAGTCTTCCTGGGTACTTCGCACTCACCAGCCATGTTGTCCCGAGGGCGTTCGAGGGCTCTGGAGATGTAGCGCTCCTCAAGGAACGCGCAGTGTGTTGCTGCCCAGCACTCGGCAGGCACAGAGGTCCTCCGGGGGATCAACCAATGGACCTCGACGTTGCTCCGCCGGCCCACAGGTGTCTGGAGGCACTCAGTGACCTCGGAGGGAAAACGATGCACACCCGTGGGGCCTAGGAGTCCCCGGACGCGTACTTCCTTTAAAATAAAGCACATAAGCGACTGAGAAGTTGTGGAAACAGCTGCATGCCTCCCTTTCTGCACGGCTACTCAGGGCCTAACGTGGAGGCGAGTTCTCACTTCGAGGTTCCCTTTCGCTCTATAGCCGGTCATGCGGCCCACCGCCGTGGCCACGGAAGCCCCTGGTTTAGAGAGAGCAAACTCATAATTTTCCCCGAAGCATTCTTCCAGGGCTCACTGGCCTGTCGGGAGCCGGGAATGTCAGGTAGCTTCAAGGCAGGCATGAATGCCGCCCTCAAAATGGAAAAGCAGGGCTAGTTCCAGCAGGCCCCCGTTTTCATGGGCACACTCAGCGTACATCCCTGTGGCTTCTAACGAGTCCCAAGAGACACCGGTTACCCTGCGTTTCCTTCCCTGAATTAACTTATCGAAGTAGGGAGTCCCGCATCTGGCGAACTGTCTCAACCGAGGAACGCCGTAGCTGCTCCCCTGGGCCTGGGGCTGCCTGCAGTGCCGCAGAAGGAACAGGACTTGAAGTGCAGTAAGAACCGAAGCCCCCGTCCTCTAGGAGGCCCGGTGACTTCAGTCAAGCGGTCCTGGATGGAACGCGAAGACGAGGGCTCCTCTGAGGGCAGCTCCGATTAGGGCACCGCGTAAGAACTCCGCGCGACGTGGGACGTGCCCGAACGGCGTTCGCGAACGTGTGCAAGTGCCGAGGAAACTACGCTGCTCCGAAGGAGATGGCAGTGCGTTTCCCTACGCTCGGACTGCACACAGGGGGCTCTGAAGGGCCACGGGCCTGGATGTTGCTTAGCAGACCCAGGTGCACCTGGGGGTACTCAGTGTTCCTGCTGGGAGCAGGGTGCCCCGGCTAGCCTCAGTGTTCTCTCATGGCAGCTCACACAAGGGCCATGACTGAGTCTTCCTGGGTACTTCGCACTCACCAGCCATGTTGTCCCGAGGGCGTTCGAGGGCTCTGGAGATGTAGCACTCCTCAAGGAACGCGCAGTGTGTTGCTGCCCAGCACTCAGCAGGCACAGAGGTCCTCCGGAGGATCAACCAATGGACCTCGACATTGCTCCGCCGGCCCACAGGTGTCTGGAGGCACTCAGTGACCTCGGAGGGAAAACGATACACACCCGTGGGGCCTAGGAGTCCCCGGACGCGTACTTCCTTTAAAATAAAGCACAGAAGCGACTGAGAACTCGTGGAAACAGCTGCATGCCTCCCTTTCTGCACGGCTACTCAGGGCCTAACCTGGAGGCGAGTTCTCACGTCGAGGTTCCCTTTCGCTCTAGAGCCTGTCATGCGGACCAAGCTGCGGCTACGGAAGCACCTGGTTTAGAGAGAGCAAACTCATAATTTTACCCGAAGCATTCTTCCAGGGCTCACTGGCCTGTCGGGAGCCGGGAATGTCAGGTAGCTTCAAGGCAGGCATGAATGCCGCCCTCAAAACGGGAAAGCAGGGCTAGTTCCAGCAGGCCCCCATTTTCATGGGCACACTCAGCGTACATCCCTGTGGCTTCTAAGGACTCCCAAGAGACACCGGTTACCCTGCGTTTCCTTCCCTGAATCAACTTATCGAAGTAGGAAGTCCCGCATCCGGCGAACTGTCTCAACCGAGGAACGCCGTAGCTGCTCCTCTGTGCCTGGGTCTGCCTGCAGTGCCGCAGAAGGAACAGGACTTAAAGTGCAGTAAGAACCCAAGCCACCGTCCTCTAGGAGACACGGTGACTTCAGTCAGGAGGTCCTGGATGGAACGCGAAGACGAGGGCTCCTCTGAGGGCAGGTCCAATTAGGGCACCGCGTAAGAACTCCGCGCCACGTGGGACGTGACAGCACGGTGTTCGCGAACGTGTGCGAGTGCGGAGGACACTAAGCTGCTCCGATGGAGAGGGCAGTGCGTTTCCCTATGATCGGCCTGCACACAGGGGGCTCTGAAGGGCTACGGGCCTGGATGTTGCTTAGCAGACCCAGGTGCACCTGGGGGTACTCAGTGTTCCTGCTGGGAGCAGGGTGCCCCGGCTAGCCTCCCAGGTGTCCAGAAAGCTGTGCTGCCGTTAAAGGCATGCAGAGCAGAGGCCACCGCCTCCTGGAAGCTGCAGCACGCCTCCACTTCTGCACGGCGAATCAGGGCCTTACTTCCAGGCATGGGTTCATGCTGGGTGTGCCGGTAGCGACACAGCGTGCTAAGATGCTGACTTTCTCCTCGAGCAGAGTGACTTCAGGTATGGGGAGGGCCTCGCAGTGTTCCAAGCACAGTGTTCTCTCATGGCAGCTCACACAAGGGCCATGACAGAGTCTTCCTGGGCACTTCACACTCACCAGCCATGTTGTCCCGAGGGCGTTCGAGGGCTCTGGAGTTGTAGCGCTCCTCAAGGAACGCGCAGTTTGTTGCTGCCCAGCACTCGGCAGGCACAGAGGTCCTCTGGGGGATCAACCAATGGACCTCGACGTTGCTCCGCCGGCCCACAGGTGTCTGGAGGCACTCAGTGACCTCGGAGGGAAAACGATGCACACCCGTGGGGCCTAGGAGTCCCCAGACGTGTACTTCCTTTAAAATAAAGCACATAAGCGACTGAGAAGTTGTGGAAACAGCTGCATGACTCCCTTTCTGCACGGCTACTCAGGGCCTAACCTTGAGGCGAGTTCTCACTTCGAGGTTACTTTTCGCTCTAGAGCCTGTCATGTGGACCGCCGCCGCACCCACGGTAGCCCCTGGTTTAGAGAGAGAAAATTCATAATTTTCCCCGAAGCATTCTTCCAGGGCTCACTGGCCTGTCGGGAGCCGGGAATGTCAGGTACCTTCAAGGCAGGCATGAATGCCGCCCTCAAAATGGGAAAGCAGGGCTAGTTCCAGCAGGCCCCCATTTTCATGGGCACACTCAGCATACATACCTGTGGCTTCTAAGGAGTCCCAAGAGACACCGGTTACCCTGCGTTTCCTTCCCTGAATCAACTTATCGAAGTAGGGAATCCCGCATCCAGCGAACTGTCTCAACCGAGGAACGCCGTAGCTGCTCCTCTGGGCCTGGGGCTGCCTGCAGTGCCGCAGTAGGAACAGGACTTAAAGTGCAGTAAGAACCCAAGCCACCATCCTCTAGGAGGCACGGTGACTTCAGTCAGGAGGTCCTGGATGAAACGCGAAGACGAGGGCTCCTCTGAGGGCAGGTCCGACTAGGGCACCGCGTAAGACCTCCGCGCCACGTGGGACGTGCCAGAACGGCGTTCGCGAACGTGTGCGAGTGCCAAGGAAACTAAGCTGCTCCGATGGAGAGGGCAGTGCGTTTCCCTACGCTCGGCCTGCACACAGGGGGCTCAGAAGGGCTACGGGCCTGGATGTTGCTTAGCAGACCCAGGTGCACCTGGGGGTACTCAGTGTTCCTGCTGGGAGCAGGGTGCCCCAGCTAGCCTCCTAGGTGTCCAGAAAGCTGTGCTGCCGTTAAAGGCATGCAGAGCAGAGGCCACCGCCTCCTGGAAGCTGCAGCACACCTCCGCTTCTGCACGGCGAATCAGGGCCTTCCTTCCAGGCATGGGTTCATGCTGGGTGTGCCGGTAGCGACACAGCGTGCTAAGATGCTGACTTTCTCCTCGAGCAGAGTGACTTCAGGTACGAGGGCGGGCCTCGCAGTGTTCCAAGCACAGTGTTCTCTCATGGCAGCTCACACAAGGGCCATGACTGAGTCTTCCTGGGTACTTCGCACTCACCAGCCATGTTGTCCCGAGGGCGTTCGAGGGCTCTGGATATGTACCGCTCCTCAAGGAACGCGCAGTGTGTTGCTGCCCAGCACTCGGCAGGCACAGAGGTCCTCCGGGGGATCAACCAATGGACCTCGACGTTGCTCCGCCGGCCCACAGGTGTCTGGAGGCACTCAGTGACCTCGGAGGGAAAACGATGCACACCCGTGGGGCCTAGGAGTCCCCGGACGCGTACTTCCTTTAAAATAAAGCACATAAGCGACTGAGAAGTTGTGGAAACAGCTGCATGCCTCCCTTTCTGCACGGCTACTCAGGGCCTAACGTGGAGGCGAGTTCTCACTTCGAGGTTCCCTTTCGCTCTATAGCCGGTAATGCGGCCCACCGCCGTGGCCACGGAAGCCCCTGGTTTAGAGAGAGCAAACTCATAATTTTCCCCGAAGCATTCTTCCAGGGCTCACTGGCCTGTCGGGAGCCGGGAATGTCAGGTAGCTTCAAGGCAGGCATGAATGCCGCCCTCAAAATGGAAAAGCAGGGCTAGTTCCAGCAGGCCCCCGTTTTCATGGGCACACTCAGCGTACATCCCTGTGGCTTCTAACGAGTCCCAAGAGACACCGGTTACCCTGCGTTTCCTTCCCTGAATTAACTTATCGAAGTAGGGAGTCCCGCATCTGGCGAACTGTCTCAACCGAGGAACGCCGTAGCTGCTCCCCTGGGCCTGGGGCTGCCTGCAGTGCCGCAGAAGGAACAGGACTTGAAGTGCAGTAAGAACCGAAGCCCCCGTCCTCTAGGAGGCCCGGTGACTTCAGTCAGGCGGTCCTGGATGGAACGCGAAGACGAGGGCTCCTCTGAGGGCAGCTCCGATTAGGGCACCGCGTAAGAACTCCGCGCGACGTGGGACGTGCCCGAACGGCGTTCGCGAACGTGTGCAAGTGCCGAGGAAACTACGCTGCTCCGAAGGAGATGGCAGTGCGTTTCCCTACGCTCGGCCTGCACACAGGGGGCTCTGAAGGGCCACGGGCCTGGATGTTGCTTAGCAGACCCAGGTGCACCTGGGGGTACTCAGTGTTCCTGCTGGGAGCAGGGTGCCCCGGCTAGCCTCAGTGTTCTCTCATGGCAGCTCACACAAGGGCCATGACTGAGTCTTCCTGGGTACTTCGCACTCACCAGCCATGTTGTCCCGAGGGCGTTCGAGGGCTCTGGAAATGTAGCGCTCCTCAAGGAACGCGCAGTGTGTTGCTGCCCAGCACTCAGCAGGCACAGAGGTCCTCCGGAGGATCAACCAATGGACCTCGACATTGCTCCGCCGGCCCACAGGTGTCTGGAGGCACTCAGTGACCTCGGAGGGAAAACGATACACACCCGTGGGGCCTAGGAGTCCCCGGACGCGTACTTCCTTTAAAATAAAGCACAGAAGCGACTGAGAACTCGTGGAAACAGCTGCATGCCTCCCTTTCTGCACGGCTACTCAGGGCCTAACCTGGAGGCGAGTTCTCACGTCGAGGTTCCCTTTCGCTCTAGAGCCTGTCATGCGGACCAAGCTGCGGCTACGGAAGCACCTGGTTTAGAGAGAGCAAACTCATAATTTTACCCGAAGCATTCTTCCAGGGCTCACTGGCCTGTCGGGAGCCGGGAATGTCAGGTAGCTTCAAGGCAGGCATGAATGCCGCCCTCAAAACGGGAAAGCAGGGCTAGTTCCAGCAGGCCCCCATTTTCATGGGCACACTCAGCGTACATCCCTGTGGCTTCTAAGGACTCCCAAGAGACACCGGTTACCCTGCGTTTCCTTCCCTGAATCAACTTATCGAAGTAGGAAGTCCCGCATCCAGCGAACTGTCTCAACCGAGGAACGCCGTAGCTGCTCCTCTGTGCCTGGGTCTGCCTGCAGTGCCGCAGAAGGAACAGGACTTAAAGTGCAGTAAGAACCCAAGCCGCCGTCCTCTAGGAGACACGGTGACTTCAGTCAGGAGGTCCTGGATGGAACGCGAAGACGAGGGCTCCTCTGAGGGCAGGTCCAATTCGGGCACCGCGTGAGAACTCCGCGCCACGTGGGACGTGACAGCACGGTGTTCGCGAACGTGTGCGAGTGCGGAGGACACTAAGCTGCTCCGATGGAGAGGGCAGTGCGTTTCCCTATGATCGGCCTGCACACAGGGGGCTCTGAAGGGCTACGGGCCTGGATGTTGCTTAGCAGACCCAGGTGCACCTGGGGGTACTCAGTGTTCCTGCTGGGAGCAGGGTGCCCCGGCTAGCCTCCCAGGTGTCCAGAAAGCTGTGCTGCCGTTAAAGGCATGCAGAGCAGAGGCCACCGCCTCCTGGAAGCTGCAGCACGCCTCCGCTTCTGCACGGCGAATCAGGGCCTTACTTCCAGGCATGGGTTCATGCTGGGTGTGCCGGTAGCGACACAGCGTGCTAAGATGCTGACTTTCTCCTCGAGCAGAGTGACTTCAGGTATGGGAAGGGCCTCGCAGTGTTCCAAGCACAGTGTTCTCTCATGGCAGCTCACACAAGGGCCATGACAGAGTCTTCCTGGGCACTTCACACTCACCAGCCATGTTGTCCCGAGGGCGTTCGAGGGCTCTGGAGTTGTAGCGCTCCTCAAGGAACGCGCAGTGTGTTGCTGCCCAGCACTCGGCAGGCACAGAGGTCCTCTGGGGGATCAACCAATGGACCTCGACGTTGCTCCGCCGGCCCACAGGTGTCTGGAGGCACTCAGTGACCTCGGAGGGAAAACGATGCACACCCGTGGGGCCTAGGAGTCCCCGGACGTGTACTTCCTTTAAAATAAAGCACATAAGCGACTGAGAAGTTGTGGAAACAGCTGCATGCCTCCCTTTCTGCACGGCTACTCAGGGCCTAACCTTGAGGCGAGTTCTCACTTCGAGGTTCATTTTCGCTCTAGAGCCTGTCATGTGGACCGCCGCCGCACCCACGGTAGCCCCTGGTTTAGAGAGAGAAAATTCATAATTTTCCCCGAAGCATTCTTCCAGGGCTCACTGGCCTGTCGGGAGCCGGGAATGTCAGGTACCTTCAAGGCAGGCATGAATGCCGCCCTCAAAATGGGAAAGCAGGGCTAGTTCCAGCAGGCCCCCATTTTCATGGGCACACTCAGCATACATACCTGTGGCTTCTAAGGAGTCCCAAGAGACACCGGTTACCCTGCGTTTCCTTCCCTGAATCAACTTATCGAAGTAGGGAATCCCGCATCCAGCGAACTGTCTCAACCGAGGAACGCCGTAGCTGCTCCTCTGGGCCTGGGGCTGCCTGCAGTGCCGCAGTAGGAACAGGACTTAAAGTGCAGTAAGAACCCAAGCCACCATCCTCTAGGAGGCACGGTGACTTCAGTCAGGAGGTCCTGGATGAAACGCGAAGACGAGGGCTCCTCTGAGGGCAGGTCCGACTAGGGCACCGCGTAAGACCTCCGCGCCACGTGGGACGTGCCAGAACGGCGTTCGCGAACGTGTGCGAGTGCCAAGGAAACTAAGCTGCTCCGATGGAGAGGGCAGTGCGTTTCCCTACGCTCGGCCTGCACACAGGGGGCTCAGAAGGGCTACGGGCCTGGATGTTGCTTAGCAGACCCAGGTGCACCTGGGGGTACTCAGTGTTCCTGCTGGGAGCAGGGTGCCCCAGCTAGCCTCCTAGGTGTCCAGAAAGCTGTGCTGCCGTTAAAGGCATGCAGAGCAGAGGCCACCGCCTCCTGGAAGCTGCAGCACACCTCCGCTTCTGCACGGCGAATCAGGGCCTTCCTTCCAGGCATGGGTTCATGCTGGGTGTGCCGGTAGCGACACAGCGTGCTAAGATGCTGACTTTCTCCTCGAGCAGAGTGACTTCAGGTACGAGGGCGGGCCTCGCAGTGTTCCAAGCACAGTGTTCTCTCATGGCAGCTCACACAAGGGCCATGACTGAGTCTTCCTGGGTACTTCGCACTCACCAGCCATGTTGTCCCGAGGGCGTTCGAGGGCTCTGGATATGTAGCGCTCCTCAAGGAACGCGCAGTGTGTTGCTGCCCAGCACTCGGCAGGCACAGAGGTCCTCCGGGGGATCAACCAATGGACCTCGACGTTGCTCCGCCGGCCCACAGGTGTCTGGAGGCACTCAGTGACCTCGGAGGGAAAACGATGCACACCCGTGGGGCCTAGGAGTCCCCGGACGCGTACTTCCTTTAAAATAAAGCACATAAGCGACTGAGAAGTTGTGGAAACAGCTGCATGCCTCCCTTTCTGCACGGCTACTCAGGGCCTAACGTGGAGGCGAGTTCTCACTTCGAGGTTCCCTTTCGCTCTATAGCCGGTCATGCGGCCCACCGCCGTGGCCACGGAAGCCCCTGGTTTAGAGAGAGCAAACTCATAATTTTCCCCGAAGCATTCTTCCAGGGCTCACTGGCCTGTCGGGAGCCGGGAATGTCAGGTAGCTTCAAGGCAGGCATGAATGCCGCCCTCAAAATGGAAAAGCAGGGCTAGTTCCAGCAGGCCCCCGTTTTCATGGGCACACTCAGCGTACATCCCTGTGGCTTCTAACGAGTCCCAAGAGACACCGGTTACCCTGCGTTTCCTTCCCTGAATTAACTTATCGAAGTAGGGAGTCCCGCATCTGGCGAACTGTCTCAACCGAGGAACGCCGTAGCTGCTCCCCTGGGCCTGGGGCTGCCTGCAGTGCCGCAGAAGGAACAGGACTTGAAGTGCAGTAAGAACCGAAGCCCCCGTCCTCTAGGAGGCCCGGTGACTTCAGTCAGGCGGTCCTGGATGGAACGCGAAGACGAGGGCTCCTCTGAGGGCAGCTCCGATTAGGGCACCGCGTAAGAACTCCGCGCGACGTGGGACGTGCCCGAACGGCGTTCGCGAACGTGTGCAAGTGCCGAGGAAACTACGCTGCTCCGAAGGAGATGGCAGTGCGTTTCCCTACGCTCGGCCTGCACACAGGGGGCTCTGAAGGGCTACGGGCCTGGATGTTGCTTAGCAGACCCAGGTGCACCTGGGGGTACTCAGTGTTCCTGCTGGGAGCAGGGTGCCCTGGCTAGCCTCAGTGTTCTCTCATGGCAGCTCACACAAGGGCCATGACTGAGTCTTCCTGGGTACTTCGCACTCACCAGCCATGTTGTCCCGAGGGCGTTCGAGGGCTCTGGATATGTACCGCTCCTCAAGGAACGCGCAGTGTGTTGCTGCCCAGCACTCGGCAGGCACAGAGGTCCTCCGGGGCATCAACCAATGGACCTCGACATTGCTCCGCCAGCCCACAGGTGTCTGGAGGCACTCAGTGACCTCGGAGGGAAAACGATGCACACCCGTGGGGCCTAGGAGTCCCCGGACGCGTACTTCCTTTAAAATAAAGGACATAAGCGACTGAGAACTCGTGGAAACAGCTGCATGCCTCCCTTTCTGCACGGCTACTCAGGGCCTATCCTGGAGGCGAGTTCTCACGTCACGGTACCCTTTCGCTCTAGAGCCTGTCATGCGGACCGCCGCCGCGGCCACGGAAGACCCTGGTTTAGAGAGAGCAAACTCATAATTTTCCCCGAAGCATTCTTCCAGGGCTCACTGGCCTGTCGGGAGCTGGGAATGTCAGGTAGCTTCAAGGCAGGCATGAATGCCACCCTCAAAATGGGAAAGCAGGGCTTGTTCCAGCAGGCCCCCGTTATCATGGGCACACTGAGCGTACATCCCTGTGGCTACTAACGAGTCCCAAGAGACACCGGTTACCCTGCGTTTCCTTCCCTGAATCAACTTATCGAAGTAGGGAGTCCCGCATCCGGCGAACTGTCTCAACCGAGGAACGCCGTAGCTGCTCCTCTGTGCCTGGATCTGCCTGCAGTGCCGCAGAAGGAACAGGACTTAAAGTGCAGTAAGAACCCAAGCCGCCGTCCTCTAGGAGGCACGGTGACTTAAGTCAGGAGGTCCTGGATGGAACGCGAATACGAGGGCTCCTCTGAGGGCAGGTCCGACTAGCGCACCGCGTAAGACCTCCGCGCCACGTGGGACGTGCCAGAACGGCGTTCGCGAACGTGTGCGAGTGCCAAGGAAACTAAGCTGCTCCGATGGAGAGGGCAGTGCGTTTCCCTACGCTCGGCCTGCACACAGGGGGCTCAGAAGGGCTACGGGCCTGGATGTTGCTTAGCAGACCCAGGTGCACGTGGGGGTACTCAGTGTTCCTGCTGGGAGCAGGGTGCCCCAGCTAGCCTCCTAGGTGTCCAGAAAGCTGTGCTGCCGTTAAAGGCATGCAGAGCAGAGGCCACCGCCTCCTGGAAGCTGCAGCACACCTCCGCTTCTGCACGGCGAATCAGGGCCTTCCTTCCAGGCATGGGTTCATGCTGGGTGTGCCGGTAGCGACACAGCGTGCTAAGATGCTGACTTTCTACACGAGCAGAGTGACTTCAGGTACGAGGGCGGGCCTCGCAGTGTTCCAAGCGCAGTGTTCTCTCATGGCAACTCACACAAGGGCCATGACAGAGTCTTCCTGGGTACTTCGCACTCACCAGCCATGTTGTCCCGAGGGCGTTCGAGGGCTCTGGAGATGTAGCGCTCCTCAAGGAACGCGCAGTGTGTTGCTGCCCAGCACTCGGCAGGCACAGAGGTCCTCCGGGGGATCAACCAATGGACCTCGACGTTGCTCCGCCGGCCCACAGGTGTCTGGAGGCACTCAGTGACCTCGGAGGGAAAATGATGCACACCCGTGGGGCCTAGGATTCCCCGGACGCGTACTTTCTTTAAAATAAAGCACATAAGTGACTGAGAAGTTGTGGAAACAGCTGCATGCCTCCCTTTCTGCACGGCTACTCAGGGCCTAACCTGGAGGCGAGTTCTCACTTCGAGGTTCCCTTTCGCTCTAGAGCCTGTCATGCGGACTGAGCTGCGGCCACAGAAGCCCCTGGTTTAGAGAGAGCAAACTCATAATTTTACCCGAAGCATTCTTCCAGGGCTCACTGGCCTGTCGGGAGCCGGCAATGTCAGGTAGCTTCAAGGCAGGCATGAATGCCGCCCTCAAAATGGAAAAGCAGGGCTAGTTCCAGCAGGCCCCCGTTTTCATGGGCACACTAAGTGTACAACCCTATGGCTTCTAACGAGTCCCAAGAGACACCGGTTACCCTGCGTTTCCTTCCCTGAATTAACATATCGAAGTAGGGAGTCCCGCATCCGGCGAATGTCTCAACCGAGGAACGCCGTAGCTGCTCCTCTGGGCCTGGGGCTGCCTGCAGTGCCGCAGAAGGAACAGGACTTGAAGTGCAGTAAGAACCCAAGCCGCCGTCCTCTAGGACGCCCGGTGACTTCAGTCAGGAGGTCCTGGATGGAAGGCGAAGACGACGGCTCCTCTGAGGGCAGCTGCGATTAGGGCACCGCGTAAGACCTCTGCGCCACGTGGGACGTGCCAGAACGGTGTTCGCGAACGTGTGCGAGTGCGGAGGAAACTAAGCTGCTCCGATGGAGAGGGCAGTGCGTTTCCCTACGCTCGCCCTGCACACAGGGGGCTCTGAAGGGCTACGGGCCTGGATGTTGCTTAGCAGACCCAGGTGCACCTGGGGGTACTCAGTGTTCCTGCTGGGAGCAGGGTGCCCCGGCCTGCCTCCCAGGTGTTCAGAAAGCTGTGCTGCCGTTAAAGGCATGCAGAGCAGAGGCCACCGCCTCCTGGAAGCTGCAGCACGCCTCCACTTCTGCACGGCGAATCAGGGCCTTACTTCCAGGCATGGGTTCATGCTGGGTGTGCCGGTAGCGACACAGCGTGGTAAGATGCTGACTTTCTCCTCGAGCAGAGTGACTTCAGGTACGAGGGCGGGCCTCGCAGTGTTCCAAGCACAGTGTTCTCTCATGGCAGCTCACACAAGGGCCATGACTGAGTCTTCCTGGGTACTTCGCACTCACCAGCCATGTTGTCCCGAGGGCGTTCGAGGGCTCTGGAGATGTAGCGCTCCTCAAGGAACGCGCAGTGTGTTGCTGCCCAGCACGCGGCAGGCACAGAGGTCCTCCGGGGGATCAACCAATGGACCTCGACGTTGCTCCGCCGACCCACAGGTGTCTGGAGGCACTCAGTGACCTCGGAGGGAAAACGATGCACACCCGTGGGGCCTAGGAGTCCCCGGACGCGTACTTCCTTTAAAATTAAGCACATAAGCGACTGAGAACTTGTGGAAACAGCTGCATGCCTCCCTTTCTGCACGGCTACTCAGGGCCTAACGTGGAGGCGAGTTCTCACTTCGAGGTTCCCTTTCGCTCTATAGCCGGTCATGCGGACCACCGCCGTGGCCACGGAAGCCCCTGGTTTAGAGAGAGCAAACTCATAATTTTCCCCGAAGCATTCTTCCAGGGCTCACTGGCCTGTCGGGAGCTGGGAAGGTCAGGTAGCTTCAAGGCAGGCATGAATGCCGCCCTCAAAATGGGAAAGCAGGGCTAGTTCCAGCAGGCCCCCGTTTTCATGGGCACACTCAGCGTACATCCCTGTGGCTTCTAACGAGTCCCAAGAGACACCGGTTACCCTGCGTTTCCTTCCCTGAATCAACGTATCGAAGTAGGGAGTCCCGCATCCGGCGAACTGTCTCAACCGAGGAACGCCGTAGCTGCTCCTCTGGGCCTGGGGCTGCCTGCAGTGCCGCAGAAGGAACAGGACTTAAAGTGCAGTAAGAACCCAAGCCGCCGTCCTCTAGGAGGCACGGTGACTTCAGTCAGGAGGTCCTGGATGGAAGGCGAAGACGAGGGCTCCTCTGAGGGCAGCTCCGACTAGGGCACCGCGTAAGACCTCCGCGCCACGTGGGACGTGCCAGAACGGTGTTCGCGAACGTGTGCGAGTGCCGAGGAAACTAAGCTGCTCCAAAGGAGAGGGCAGTGCGTTTCCCTACGCTCGGCCTGCACACACGGGGCTCTGAAGGGCTACGGGCCTCGATGTTCCTTAGCAGACCCAGGTGCACCTGGGGGTACTCAGTGTTCCTGCCGGGAGCAGGGTGCCCCGGCGAGCCTCCCAGGTGTCCAGAAAGCTGTGCTGCCGTTAAAGGCATGCAGAGCAGAGGCCACCTCCTCCTGGAAGCTGCAGCACGCCTCCGCTTCTGCACGGCGAATCAGGGCCTTCCTTCCAGACATGGGTTCATGCTGGGTGTGCCGGTAGCGACACAGCGTGCTAAGATGCTGACTTTCTCCTCGAGCAGAGTGACTTCAGGTACGAGGGCGGGCCTCGCAGTGTTCCAAGCACAGTGTTCTCTCATGGCAGCTCACACAAGGGCCATGACAGAGTCTTCCTGGGCACTTCGCACTCACCAGCCATGTTGTCCCGAGGGCGTTCGAGGGCTCTGGAGAAGTAGTGCTCCTCAAGGAACGCGCAGTGTGTTGCTGCCCAGCACTCGGCAGGCACAGAGGTCCTCCGGGGGATCAACCAATGGACCTCGACGTTGCTCCGCCGGCCCACAGGTGTCTGGAGGCACTCAGTGACCTCGGAGGGAAAACGATGCACACCCGTGGGGCCTAGGAGTCCCCGGACGCGTACTTCCTTTAAAATTAAGCACATAAGCGACTGAGAAGTTGTGGAAACAGCTGCATGCCTGCCTTTCTGCACGGCTACTCAGGGCCTAACGTGGAGGCGAGTTCTCAGTTCGAGGTTCCCTTTCGCTCTATAGCCGGTCATGCGGACCACCGCCGTGGGCACGGAAGCCCCTGGTTTAGAGAGAGCAAACTCATAATTTTCCCCGAAGCATTCTTCCAGGGCTCACTGGCCTGTCGGGAGCCGGGAATGTCAGGTAGCTTCAAGGCAGGCATGAATGCCGCCCTCAAAATGGAAAAGCAGGGCTAGTTCCAGCAGGCCCCCGTTTTCATGGGCACACTCAGCGTACATCCCTGTGGCTTCCAGCGAGTCCCAAGAGACACCGGTTACCCTGCGTTTCGTTCCCTGAATTAACTTATCGAAGTAGGGAGTCCCGCATCTGGCGAACTGTCTCAACCGAGGAACGCCGTAGCTGCTCCTCTGGGCCTGGGGCTGCCTGCAGTGCCGCAGAAGGAACAGAACTTGAAGTGCAGTAAGAACCGAAGCCCCCGTCCTCTAGGAGGCCCGGTGACTTCAGTCAGGCGGTCCTGGATGGAACGCGAAGACGAGGGCTCCTCTGAGGGCAGCTCCGATTAGGGCACCGCGTAAGAACTCCGCGTGACGTGGGACGTGCCCGAACGGCGTTCGCGAACGTGTGCAAGTGCCGAGGAAACTACGCTGCTCCGAAGGAGATGGCAGTGCGTTTCCCTACGCTCGGCCTGCACACAGGGGGCTCTGAAGGGCCACGGGCCTGGATGTTGCTTAGCAGACCCAGGTGCACCTGGGGGTACTCAGTGTTCCTGCTGGGAGCAGGGTGCCCCGGCTAGCCTCAGTGTTCTCTCATGGCAGCTCACACAAGGGCCATGACTGAGTCTTCCTGGGTACTTCGCACTCACCAGCCATGTTGTCCCGAGGGCGTTCGAGGGCTCTGGAGATGTAGCGCTCCTCAAGGAACGCGCAGTGTGTTGCTGCCCAGCACTCTGCAGGCCCAGAGGTCCTCCGGAGGATCAACCAATGGACCTCGACATTGCTCCGCCGGCCCACAGGTGTCTGGAGGCACTCAGTGACCTCGGAGGGAAAACGATGCACACCCGTGGGGCCTAGGAGTCCCCGGACGCGTACTTCCTTTAAAATTAAGCACATAAGCGACTGAGAAGTTGTGGAAACAGCTGCATGCCTGCCTTTCTGCACGGCTACTCAGGGCCTAACGTGGAGGCGAGTTCTCACTTCGAGGTTCCCTTTCGCTCTATAGCCGGTCATGTGGACCACCGCCGTGGCCACGGAAGCCCCTGGTTTAGAGAGAGCAAACTCATAATTTTCCCCGAAGCATTCTTCCAGGGCTCACTGGCCTGTCGGGAGCCGGGAATGTCAGGTAGCTTCAAGGCAGGCATGAATGCCGCCCTCAAAATGGAAAAGCAGGGCTAGTTCCAGCAGGCCCCCGTTTTCATGGGCACACTCAGCGTACATCCCTGTGGCTTCTAACGAGTCCCAAGAGACACCGGTTACCCTGCGTTTCCTTCCCTGAATTAACTTATCGAAGTAGGGAGTCCCGCATCTGGCGACCTGTCTCAACCGAGGAACGCCGTAGCTGCTCCTCTGGGCCTGGGGCTGCCTGCAGTGCCGCAGAAGGAACAGGACTTGAAGTGCAGTAAGAACCCAAGCCGCCGTCCTCTAGGAGGCCCGGTGACTTCAGTCAGGCGGTCCTGGATGGAACGCGAAGACGAGGGCTCCTCTGAGGGCAGCTCCGATTAGGGCACCGCGTAAGAACTCCGCGCGACGTGGGACGTGCCCGAACGGCGTTCGCGAACGTGTGCAAGTGCCGAGGAAACTACGCTGCTCTGAAGGAGATGGCAGTGCGTTTCCCTACGCTCGGCCTGCACACAGGGGGCTCTGAAGGGCCACGGGCCTGGATGTTCCTTATCAGACCCAGGTGCACCTGGGGGTACTCAGTGTTCCTGCTGGGAGCAGGGTGCCCCGGCTAGCCTCAGTGTTCTCTCATGGCAGCTCACACAAAGGCCATGACTGAGTCTTCCTGGGTACTTCGCACTCACCAGCCATGTTGTCCCGAGGGCGTTCGAGGGCTCTGGAGAAGTAGTGCTCCTCAAGGAACGCGCAGTGTGTTGCTGCCCAGCACTCGGCAGGCACAGAGGTCCTCCGGGGGATCAACCAATGGACCTCGACGTTGCTCCGCCGGCCCACAGGTGTCTGGAGGCACTCAGTGACCTCGGAGGGAAAACGATGCACACCCGTGGGGCCTAGGAGTCCCTGGATGCGTACTTCCTTTAAAATTAAGCACATAAGCGACTGAGAAGTTGTGGAAACAGCTGCATGCCTCCATTTCTGCACGGCTACTCAGGGCCTAACGTGGAAGCGATTTCTCACTTCGAGGTTCCCTTTCGCTCTATAGCCGGTCATGCGGACCACCGCCGTGGCCACGGAAGCCCCTGGTTTAGAGAGAGCAAACTCATAATTTTCCCCGAAGCATTCTTCCAGGGCTCACTGGCCTGTCGGGAGCTGGGAAGGTCAGGTAGCTTCAAGGCAGGCATGAATGCCGCCCTCAAAATGGGAAAGCAGAGCTAGTTCCAGCAGGCCCCCGTTTTCATGGGCACACTCAGCGTACATCCCTGTGGCTTCTAACGAGTCCCAAGAGACACCGGTTACCCTGCGTTTCCTTCCCTGAATCAACGTATCGAAGTAGAGAGTCCCGCATCCGGCGAACTGTCTCAACCGAGGAACGCCGTAGCTGCTCCTCTGGGCCTGGGGCTGCCTGCAGTGCCGCAGAAGGAACAGGACTTAAAGTGCAGTAAGAACCCAAGCCGCCGTCCTCTAGGAGGCACGGTGACTTCCGTCAGGAGGTCCTGGATGGAAGGCGAAGACGAGGGCTCCTCTGAGGGCAGCTCCGACTAGGGCACCGCGTAAGACCTCCGCGCCACGTGGGACGTGCCAGAACGGTGTTCGCGAACGTGTGCGAGTGCCGAGGAAACCAAGCTGCTCCAAAGGAGAGGGCAGTGCGTTTCCCTACGCTCGGCCTGCACACACGGGGCTCTGAAGGGCTACGGGCCTGGATGTTCCTTAGCAGACCCAGGTGCACCTGGGGGTACTCAGTGTTCCTGCCGGGAGCAGGGTGCCCCGGCTAGCCTCCCAGGTGTCCAGAAAGCTGTGCTGCCGTTAAAGGCATGCAGAGCAGAGGCCACCGCCTCCTGGAAGCTGCAGCACGCCTCCGCTTCTGCACGGCGAATCAGGGCCTTCCTTCCAGACATGGGTTCATGCTGGGTGTGCCGGTAGCGACACAGCGTGCTAAGATGCTGACTTTCTCCTCGAGCAGAGTGACTTCAGGTACGAGGGCGGGCCTCGCAGTGTTCCAAGCACAGTGTTCTCTCATGGCAGCTCACACAAGGGCCATGACAGAGTCTTCCTGGGCACTTCGCACTCACCAGCCATGTTGTCCCGAGGGCGTTCGAGGGCTCTGGAGAAGTAGTGCTCCTCAAGGAACGCGCAGTGTGTTGCTGCCCAGCACTCGGCAGGCACAGAGGTCCTCCGGGGGATCAACCAATGGACCTCGACGTTGCTCCGCCGGCCCACAGGTTTCTGGAGGCACTCAGTGACCTCGGAGGGAAAACGATGCACACCCGTGGGGCCTAGGAGTCCCCGGACGCGTACTTCCTTTAAAATTAAGCACATAAGCGACTGAGAAGTTGTGGAAACAGCTGCATGCCTGCCTTTCTGCACGGCTACTCAGGGCCTAACGTGGAGGCGAGTTCTCACTTCGAGGTTCCCTTTCGCTCTATAGCCGGTCATGCGGACCACCGCCGTGGCCACGGAAGCCCCTGGTTTAGAGAGAGCAAACTCATAATTTTCCCCGAAGCATTCTTCCAGGGCTCACTGGCCTGTCGGGAGCCGGCAATGTCAGGTAGCTTCAAGGCAGGCATGAATGCCGCCCTCAAAATGGAAAAGCAGGGCTAGTTCCAGCAGGCCCCCGTTTTCATGGGCACACTCAGCGTACATCCCTGTGGCTTCTAACGAGTCCCAAGAGACACCGGTTACCCTGCGTTTCCTTCCCTGAATTAACTTATCGAAGTAGGGAGTCCCGCATCTGGCGACCTGTCTCAACCGAGGAACGCCGTAGCTGCTCCTCTGGGCCTGGGGTTGCCTGCAGTGCCGCAGAAGGAACAGGACTTGAAGTGCAGTAAGAACCCAAGCCGCCGTCCTCTAGGAGGCCCGGTGACTTCAGTCAGGCGGTCCTGGATGGAACGCGAAGACGAGGGCTCCTCTGAGGGCAGCTCCGATTAGGGCACCGCGTAAGAACTCCGCGCGACGTGGGACGTGCCCGAACGGCGTTCGCGAACGTGTGCAAGTGCCGAGGAAACTACGCTGCTCCGAAGGAGATGGTAGTGCGTTTCCCTATGCTCGGCCTGCACACAGGGGTCTCTGAAGGGCCACGGGCCTGGATGTTCCTTAGCAGACCCAGGTGCACCTGGGGGTACTCAGTGTTCCTGCTGGGAGCAGGGTGCCCCGGCTAGCCTCAGTGTTCTCTCATGGCAGCTCAGACAAGGGCCATGACTGAGTCTTCCTGGGTACTTCGCACTCACCAGCCATGTTGTCCCGAGGGCGTTCGAGGGCTCTGGAGATGTAGCGCTCCTCAAGGAACGCGCAGTGTGTTGCTGCCCAGCACTCAGCAGGCACAGAGGTCCTCCGGAGGATCAACCAATGGACCTCGACATTGCTCCGCCGGCCCACAGGTGTCTGGAGGCACTCAGTGACCTCGGAGGGAAAACGATGCACACCCGTGGGGCCTAGGAGTCCCCGGACGCGTACTTCCTTTAAAATAAAGCACATAAGCGACTGAGAACTCGTGGAAACAGCTGCATGCCTCCCTTTCTGCACGGCTACTCAGGGCCTAACCTGGAGGCGAGTTCTCACGTCGAGGTTCCCTTTCGCTCTAGAGCCTGTCATGCGGACCGAGCTGCGGCTACGGAAGCACCTGGTTTAGAGAGAGCAAACTCATAATTTTACCCGAAGCATTCTTCCAGGGCTCACTGGCCTGTCGGGAGCCGGGAATGTCAGGTAGCTTCAAGGCAGGCATGAATGCCGCCCTCAAAACGGGAAAGCAGGGCTAGTTCCAGCAGGCCCCCATTTTCATGGGCACACTCAGCATACATCCCTGTGGCTTCTAAGGACTCCCAAGAGACACCGGTTACCCTGTGTTTCCTTCCCTGAATCAACTTATCGAAGTAGGAAGTCCCGCATCCGGCGAACTGTCTCAACCGAGGAACGCCGTAGCTGCTCCTCTGTGCCTGGGTCTGCCTGCAGTGCCGCAGAAGGAACAGGACTTAAAGTGCAGTAAGAACCCAAGCCGCCGTCCTCTAGGAGGCACGGTGACTTCAGTCAGGAGGTCCTGGATGGAACGCGAAGACGAGGGCTCCTCTGAGGGCAGGTCCAATTAGGGCACCGCGTAAGAACTCAGCGCCACGTGGGACGTGCCAGCACGGTGTTCGCGAACGTGTGCGAGTGCGGAGGACACTAAGCTGCTCCGATGGAGAGGGCAGTGCGTTTCCCTATGATCGGCCTGCACACAGGGGGCTCTGAAGGGCTACGGGCCTGGATGTTGCTTAGCAGACCCAGGTGCACCTGGGGGTACTCAGTGTTCCTGCCGGGAGTAGGGTGCCCCGGCTAGCCTCCCAGGTGTCCAGAAAGCTGTGCTGCCGTTAAAGGCATGCAGAGCAGAGGCCACCGCCTCCTGGAAGCTGCAGCACGCCTCCGCTTCTGCACGGCGAATCAGGGCCTTCCTTCCAGACATGGGTTCATGCTGGGTGTGCCGGTAGCGACACAGCGTGCTAAGATGCTGACTTTCTCCTCGAGCAGAGTGACTTCAGGTACGAGGGCGGGCCTCGCAGTGTTCCAAGCACAGTGTTCTCTCATGGCAGCTCACACAAGGGCCATGACAGAGTCTTCCTGGGCACTTCGCACTCACCAGCCATGTTGTCCTGAGGGCGTTCGAGGGCTCTGGAGAAGTAGTGCTCCTCAAGGAACGCGCAGTGTGTTGCTGCCCAGAACTCGGCAGGCACAGAGGTCCTCCGGGGGATCAACCAATGGACCTCGACGTTGCTCCGCCGGCCCACAGGTGTCTGGAGGCACTCAGTGACCTCGGAGGGAAAACGATGCACACCCGTGGGGCCTAGGAGTCCCCGGACGCGTACTTCCTTTAAAATTAAGCACATAAGCGACTGAGAAGTTGTGGAAACAGCTGCATGCCTGCCTTTCTGCACGGCTACTCAGGGCCTAACGTGGAGGCGAGTTCTCACTTCGAGGTTCCCTTTAGCTCTATAGCCGGTCATGTGGACCACCGCTGTGGCCACGGAAGCCCCTGGTTTAGAGAGAGCAAACTCATAATTTTCCCCGAAGCATTCTTCCAGGGCTCACTGGCCTGTCGGGAGCCGGGAATGTCAGGTAGCTTCAAGGCAGGCATGAATGCCGCCCTCAAAATGGAAAAGCAGGGCTAGTTCCAGCAGGCCCCCGTTTTCATGGGCACACTCAGCGTACAACCCTGTGGCTTCTAACGAGTCCCAAGAGACACCGGTTACCCTGCGTTTCCTTCCCTGAATTAACTTATCGAAGTAGGGAGTCCCGCATCTGGCGACCTGTCTCAACCGAGGAACGCCGTAGCTGCTCCTCTGGGCCTGGGGCTGCCTGCAGTGCCGCAGAAGGAACAGGACTTGAAGTGCAGTAAGAACCCAAGCCGCCGTCCTCTAGGAGGCCCGGTGACTTCAGTCAGGCGGTCCTGGACGGAAGGCAAAGACGAGGGCTCCTCTGAG
This sequence comes from Grampus griseus, assembly GCF_964374135.1. NCBI lineage: Eukaryota > Metazoa > Chordata > Mammalia > Artiodactyla > Delphinidae > Grampus > Grampus griseus. Next base: position 1,396,365 of record NC_139010.1, read on the forward strand.
GGCAGCTCTGACTAGGGCACCGCGTAAGATCTCTGCGCCACGTGGGACGTGCCAGAACGGTGTTCGCGAACATGTGCGAGTGCCGAGGAAACTAAGCTGCTCCGAAGGAGAGGGCAGTGCGTTTCCCTACGCTCGGCCTGCACACACGGGGCTCTGAAGGGCTACGGGCCTCGATGTTCCTTAGCAGACCCAGGTGCACCTGGGGGTACTCAGTGTTCCTGCCGGGAGCAGGGTGCCCCGGCTAGCCTCCCAGGTGTCCAGAAAGCTGTGCTGCCGTTAAAGGCATGCAGAGCAGAGGCCACCTCCTCCTGGAAGCTGCAGCATGCCTCCGCTTCTGCACGGCGAATCAGGGCCTTCCTTCCAGACATGGGTTCATGCTGGGTGTGCCGGTAGCGACACAGCGTGCTAAGATGCTGACTTTCTCCTCGAGCAGAGTGACTTCAGGTACGAGGGCGGGCCTCGCAGTGTTCCAAGCACAGTGTTCTCTCATGGCAGCTCACACAAGGGCCATGACAGAGTCTTCCTGGGCACTTCGCACTCACCAGCCATGTTGTCCCGAGGGCGTTCGAGGGCTCTGGAGAAGTAGTGCTCCTCAAGGAACGCGCAGTGTGTTGCTGCCCAGCACTCGGCAGGCACAGAGGTCCTCCGGGGGATCAACCAATGGACCTCGACGTTGCTCCGCCGGCCCACAGGTGTCTGGAGGCACTCAGTGACCTCGGAGGGAAAACGATGCACACCCGTGGGGCCTAGGAGTCCCCGGACGCGTACTTCCTTTAAAATTAAGCACATAAGCGACTGAGAAGTTGTGGAAACAGCTGCATGCCTGCCTTTCTGCACGGCTACTCAGGGCCTAACGTGGAGGCGAGTTCTCACTTCGAGGTTCCCTTTCGCTCTATAGCCGGTCATGCGGACCACCGCCGTGGCCACGGAAGCCCCTGGTTTAGAGAGAGCAAACTCATAATTTTCCCCGAAGCATTCTTCCAGGGCTCACTGGCCTGTCGGGAGCCGGCAATGTCAGGTAGCTTCAAGGCAGGCATGAATGCCGCCCTCAAAATGGAAAAGCAGGGCTAGTTCCAGCAGGCCCCCGTTTTCATGGGCACACTCAGCGTACTTCCCTGTGGCTTCTAACGAGTCCCAAGAGACACCGGTTACCCTGCGTTTCCTTCCCTGAATTAACTTATCGAAGTAGGGAGTCCCGCATCTGGCGACCTGTCTCAACCGAGGAACGCCGTAGCTGCTCCTCTGGGCCTGGGGTTGCCTGCAGTGCCGCAGAAGGAACAGGACTTGAAGTGCAGTAAGAACCCAAGCCGCCGTCCTCTAGGAGGCCCGGTGACTTCAGTCAGGCGGTCCTGGATGGAACGCGAAGACGAGGGCTCCTCTGAGGGCAGCTCCGATTAGGGCACCGCGTAAGAACTCCGCGCGACGTGGGACGTGCCCGAACGGCGTTCGCGAACGTGTGCAAGTGCCGAGGAAACTACGCTGCTCCGAAGGAGATGGTAGTGCGTTTCCCTATGCTCGGCCTGCACACAGGGGTCTCTGAAGGGCCACGGGCCTGGATGTTCCTTAGCAGACCCAGGTGCACCTGGGGGTACTCAGTGTTCCTGCTGGGAGCAGGGTGCCCCGGCTAGCCTCAGTGTTCTCTCATGGCAGCTCAGACAAGGGCCATGACTGAGTCTTCCTGGGTACTTCGCACTCACCAGCCATGTTGTCCCGAGGGCGTTCGAGGGCTCTGGAGATGTAGCGCTCCTCAAGGAACGCGCAGTGTGTTGCTGCCCAGCACTCAGCAGGCACAGAGGTCCTCCGGAGGATCAACCAATGGACCTCGACATTGCTCCGCCGGCCCACAGGTGTCTGGAGGCACTCAGTGACCTCGGAGGGAAAACGATGCACACCCGTGGGGCCTAGGAGTCCCCGGACGCGTACTTCCTTTAAAATAAAGCACATAAGCGACTGAGAACTCGTGGAAACAGCTGCATGCCTCCCTTTCTGCACGGCTACTCAGGGCCTAACCTGGAGGCGAGTTCTCACGTCGAGGTTCCCTTTCGCTCTAGAGCCTGTCATGCGGACCGAGCTGCGGCTACGGAAGCACCTGGTTTAGAGAGAGCAAACTCATAATTTTACCCGAAGCATTCTTCCAGGGCTCACTGGCCTGTCGGGAGCCGGGAATGTCAGGTAGCTTCAAGGCAGGCATGAATGCCGCCCTCAAAACGGGAAAGCAGGGCTAGTTCCAGCAGGCCCCCATTTTCATGGGCACACTCAGCATACATCCCTGTGGCTTCTAAGGACTCCCAAGAGACACCGGTTACCCTGTGTTTCCTTCCCTGAATCAACTTATCGAAGTAGGAAGTCCCGCATCCGGCGAACTGTCTCAACCGAGGAACGCCGTAGCTGCTCCTCTGTGCCTGGGTCTGCCTGCAGTGCCGCAGAAGGAACAGGACTTAAAGTGCAGTAAGAACCCAAGCCGCCGTCCTCTAGGAGGCACGGTGACTTCAGTCAGGAGGTCCTGGATGGAACGCGAAGACGAGGGCTCCTCTGAGGGCAGGTCCAATTAGGGCACCGCGTAAGAACTCAGCGCCACGTGGGACGTGCCAGCACGGTGTTCGCGAACGTGTGCGAGTGCGGAGGACACTAAGCTGCTCCGATGGAGAGGGCAGTGCGTTTCCCTATGATCGGCCTGCACACAGGGGGCTCTGAAGGGCTACGGGCCTGGATGTTGCTTAGCAGACCCAGGTGCACCTGGGGGTACTCAGTGTTCCTGCCGGGAGTAGGGTGCCCCGGCTAGCCTCCCAGGTGTCCAGAAAGCTGTGCTGCCGTTAAAGGCATGCAGAGCAGAGGCCACCGCCTCCTGGAAGCTGCAGCACGCCTCCGCTTCTGCACGGCGAATCAGGGCCTTCCTTCCAGACATGGGTTCATGCTGGGTGTGCCGGTAGCGACACAGCGTGCTAAGATGCTGACTTTCTCCTCGAGCAGAGTGACTTCAGGTACGAGGGCGGGCCTCGCAGTGTTCCAAGCACAGTGTTCTCTCATGGCAGCTCACACAAGGGCCATGACAGAGTCTTCCTGGGCACTTCGCACTCACCAGCCATGTTGTCCTGAGGGCGTTCGAGGGCTCTGGAGAAGTAGTGCTCCTCAAGGAACGCGCAGTGTGTTGCTGCCCAGAACTCGGCAGGCACAGAGGTCCTCCGGGGGATCAACCAATGGACCTCGACGTTGCTCCGCCGGCCCACAGGTGTCTGGAGGCACTCAGTGACCTCGGAGGGAAAACGATGCACACCCGTGGGGCCTAGGAGTCCCCGGACGCGTACTTCCTTTAAAATTAAGCACATAAGCGACTGAGAAGTTGTGGAAACAGCTGCATGCCTGCCTTTCTGCACGGCTACTCAGGGCCTAACGTGGAGGCGAGTTCTCACTTCGAGGTTCCCTTTAGCTCTATAGCCGGTCATGTGGACCACCGCTGTGGCCACGGAAGCCCCTGGTTTAGAGAGAGCAAACTCATAATTTTCCCCGAAGCATTCTTCCAGGGCTCACTGGCCTGTCGGGAGCCGGGAATGTCAGGTAGCTTCAAGGCAGGCATGAATGCCGCCCTCAAAATGGAAAAGCAGGGCTAGTTCCAGCAGGCCCCCGTTTTCATGGGCACACTCAGCGTACAACCCTGTGGCTTCTAACGAGTCCCAAGAGACACCGGTTACCCTGCGTTTCCTTCCCTGAATTAACTTATCGAAGTAGGGAGTCCCGCATCTGGCGACCTGTCTCAACCGAGGAACGCCGTAGCTGCTCCTCTGGGCCTGGGGCTGCCTGCAGTGCCGCAGAAGGAACAGGACTTGAAGTGCAGTAAGAACCCAAGCCGCCGTCCTCTAGGAGGCCCGGTGACTTCAGTCAGGCGGTCCTGGACGGAAGGCAAAGACGAGGGCTCCTCTGAGGGCAGCTCTGACTAGGGCACCGCGTAAGATCTCTGCGCCACGTGGGACGTGCCAGAACGGTGTTCGCGAACATGTGCGAGTGCCGAGGAAACTAAGCTGCTCCGAAGGAGAGGGCAGTGCGTTTCCCTACGCTCGGCCTGCACACACGGGGCTCTGAAGGGCTACGGGCCTCGATGTTCCTTAGCAGACCCAGGTGCACCTGGGGGTACTCAGTGTTCCTGCCGGGAGCAGGGTGCCCCGGCTAGCCTCCCAGGTGTCCAGAAAGCTGTGCTGCCGTTAAAGGCATGCAGAGCAGAGGCCACCTCCTCCTGGAAGCTGCAGCATGCCTCCGCTTCTGCACGGCGAATCAGGGCCTTCCTTCCAGACATGGGTTCATGCTGGGTGTGCCGGTAGCGACACAGCGTGCTAAGATGCTGACTTTCTCCTCGAGCAGAGTGACTTCAGGTACGAGGGCGGGCCTCGCAGTGTTCCAAGCACAGTGTTCTCTCATGGCAGCTCACACAAGGGCCATGACAGAGTCTTCCTGGGCACTTCGCACTCACCAGCCATGTTGTCCCGAGGGCGTTCGAGGGCTCTGGAGAAGTAGTGCTCCTCAAGGAACGCGCAGTGTGTTGCTGCCCAGCACTCGGCAGGCACAGAGGTCCTCCGGGGGATCAACCAATGGACCTCGACGTTGCTCCGCCGGCCCACAGGTGTCTGGAGGCACTCAGTGACCTCGGAGGGAAAACGATGCACACCCGTGGGGCCTAGGAGTCCCCGGACGCGTACTTCCTTTAAAATTAAGCACATAAGCGACTGAGAAGTTGTGGAAACAGCTGCATGCCTGCCTTTCTGCACGGCTACTCAGGGCCTAACGTGGAGGCGAGTTCTCACTTCGAGGTTCCCTTTCGCTCTATAGCCGGTCATGCGGACCACCGCCGTGGCCACGGAAGCCCCTGGTTTAGAGAGAGCAAACTCATAATTTTCCCCGAAGCATTCTTCCAGGGCTCACTGGCCTGTCGGGAGCCGGGAATGTCAGGTAGCTTCAAGGCAGGCATGAATGCCGCCCTCAAAATGGAAAAGCAGGGCTAGTTCCAGCAGGCCCCCGTTTTCATGGGCACACTCAGCGTACATCCCTGTGGCTTCCAGCGAGTCCCAAGAGACACCGGTTACCCTGCGTTTCCTTCCCTGAATTAACTTATCGAAGTAGGGAGTCCCGCATCTGGCGAACTGTCTCAACCGAGGAACGCCGTAGCTGCTCCTCTGGGCCTGGGGCTGCCTGCAGTGCCGCAGAAGGAACAGGACTTGAAGTGCAGTAAGAACCGAAGCCCCCGTCCTCTAGGAGGCCCGGTGACTTCAGTCAGGCGGTCCTGGATGGAACGCGAAGACGAGGGCTCCTCTGAGGGCAGCTCCGATTAGGGCACCGCGTAAGAACTCCGCGCGACGTGGGACGTGCCCGAACGGCGTTCGCGAACGTGTGCAAGTGCCGAGGAAACTACGCTGCTCCGAAGGAGATGGCAGTGCGTTTCCCTACGCTCGGCCTGCACACAGGGGGCTCTGAAGGGCCACGGGCCTGGATGTTGCTTAGCAGACCCAGGTGCACCTGGGGGTACTCAGTGTTCCTGCTGGGAGCAGGGTGCCCCGGCTAGCCTCAGTGTTCTCTCATGGCAGCTCACACAAGGGCCATGACTGAGTCTTCCTGGGTACTTCGCACTCACCAGCCATGTTGTCCCGAGGGCGTTCGAGGGCTCTGGAGATGTAGCGCTCCTCAAGGAACGCGCAGTGTGTTGCTGCCCAGCACTCTGCAGGCCCAGAGGTCCTCCGGAGGATCAACCAATGGACCTCGACATTGCTCCGCCGGCCCACAGGTGTCTGGAGGCACTCAGTGACCTCGGAGGGAAAACGATGCACACCCGTGGGGCCTAGGAGTCCCCGGACGCGTACTTCCTTTAAAATTAAGCACATAAGCGACTGAGAAGTTGTGGAAACAGCTGCATGCCTGCCTTTCTGCACGGCTACTCAGGGCCTAACGTGGAGGCGAGTTCTCACTTCGAGGTTCCCTTTCGCTCTATAGCCGGTCATGCGGACCACCGCCGTGGCCACGGAAGCCCCTGGTTTAGAGAGAGCAAACTCATAATTTTCCCCGAAGCATTCTTCCAGGGCTCACTGGCCTGTCGGGAGCCGGGAATGTCAGGTAGCTTCAAGGCAGGCATGAATGCCGCCCTCAAAATGGAAAAGCAGGGCTAGTTCCAGCAGGCCCCCGTTTTCATGGGCACACTCAGCGTACATCCCTGTGGCTACTAACGAGTCCCAAGAGACACCGGTTACCCTGCGTTTCCTTCCCTGAATTAACTTATCGAAGTAGGGAGTCCCGCATCTGGCGACCTGTCTCAACCGAGGAACGCCGTAGCTGCTCCTCTGGGCCTGGGGCTGCCTGCAGTGCCGCAGAAGGAACAGGACTTGAAGTGCAGTAAGAACCGAAGCCCCCGTCCTCTAGGAGGCCCGGTGACTTCAGTCAGGCGGTCCTGGATGGAACGCGAAGACGAGGGCTCCTCTGAGGGCAGCTCCGATTAGGGCACCGCGTAAGAACTCCGCGCGACGTGGGACGTGCCCGAACGGCGTTCGCGAACGTGTGCAAGTGCCGAGGAAACTACGCTGCTCTGAAGGAGATGGCAGTGCGTTTCCCTACGCTCGGCCTGCACACAGGGGGCTCTGAAGGGCCACGGGCCTGGATGTTCCTTAGCAGACCCAGGTGCACCTGGGGTTACTCAGTGTTCCTGCTGGGAGCAGGGTGCCCCGGCTAGCCTCAGTGTTCTCTCATGGCAGCTCACACAAGGGCCATGACTGAGTCTTCCTGGGTACTTCGCACTCACCAGCCATGTTGTCCCGAGGGCGTTCGAGGGCTCTGGATATGTAGTGCTCCTCAAGGAACGCGCAGTGTGTTGCTGCCCAGCACTCGGCAGGCACAGAGGTCCTCCAGGGGATCAACCAATGGACCTCGACGTTGCTCCGCCGGCCCACAGGTGTCTGGAGGCACTCAGTGACCTCGGAGGGAAAACCATGCACACCCGTGGGGCCTAGGAGTCCCAGGACGCGTACTTCGTTTAAAATTAAGCACATAAGCGACTGAGAAGTTGTGGAAACAGCTGCATGCCTCCCTTTCTGCACGGCTACTCAGGGCCTAACGTGGAAGCGAGTTCTCACTTCGAGGTTCCCTTTCGCTCTATAGCCGGTCATGCGGACCACCGCCATGGCCACGGAAGCCCCTGGTTTAGAGAGAGCAAACTCATAATTTTCCCCGAAGCATTCTTCCAGGGCTCACTGGCCTGTCGGGAGCTGGGAAGGTCAGGTAGCTTCAAGGCAGGCATGAATGCCGCCCTCAAAATGGGAAAGCAGGGCTAGTTCCAGCAGGCCCCCGTTTTCATGGGCACACTCAGCGTACATTCCTGTGGCTTCTAACGAGTCCCAAGAGACACCGGTTACCCTGCGTTTCCTTCCCTGAATCAACGTATCGAAGTAGAGAGTCCCGCATCCGGCGAACTGTCTCAACCGAGGAACGCCGTAGCTGCTCCTCTGGGCCTGGGGCTGCCTGCAGTGCCGCAGAAGGAACAGGACTTAAAGTGCAGTAAGAACCCAAGCCGCCGTCCTCTAGGAGGCACGGTGACTTCCGTCAGGAGGTCCTGGATGGAAGGCGAAGACGAGGGCTCCTCTGAGGGCAGCTCCGACTAGGGCACCGCGTAAGACCTCCGCGCCACGTGGTACGTGCCAGAACGGTGTTCGCGAACGTGTGCGAGTGCCGAGGAAACCAAGCTGCTCCAAAGGAGAGGGCAGTGCGTTTCGCTACGCTCGGCCTGCACACACGGGGCTCTGAAGGGCTACGGGCCTGGATGTTCCTTAGCAGACCCAGGTGCACCTGGGGGTACTCAGTGTTCCTGCCGGGAGCAGGGTGCCCCGGCTAGCCTCCCAGGTGTCCAGAAAGCTGTGCTGCCGTTAAAGGCATGCAGAGCAGAGGCCACCGCCTCCTGGAAGCTGCAGCACGCCTCCGCTTCTGCACGGCGAATCAGGGCCTTCCTTCCAGACATGGGTTCATGCTGGGTGTGCCGGTAGCGACACAGCGTGCTAAGATGCTGACTTTCTCCTCGAGCAGAGTGACTTCAGGTACGAGGGCGGGCCTCGCAGTGTTCCAAGCACAGTGTTCTCTCATGGCAGCTCACACAAGGGCCATGACAGAGTCTTCCTGGGCACTTCGCACTCACCAGCCATGTTGTCCCGAGGGCGTTCGAGGGCTCTGGAGAAGTAGTGCTCCTCAAGGAACGCGCAGTGTGTTGCTGCCCAGCACTCGGCAGGCACAGAGGTCCTCCGGGGGATCAACCAATGGACCTCGACGTTGCTCCGCCGGCCCACAGGTGTCTGGAGGCACTCAGTGACCTCGGAGGGAAAACGATGCACACCCGTGGGGCCTAGGAGTCCCCGGACGTGTACTTCCTTTAAAATTAAGCACATAAGCGACTGAGAAGTTGTGGAAACAGCTGCATGCCTGCCTTTCTGCACGGCTACTCAGGGCCTAACGTGGAGGCGAGTTCTCACTTCGAGGTTCCCTTTCGCTCTATAGCCGGTCATGCGGACCACCGCCGTGGCCACGGAAGCCCCTGGTTTAGAGAGAGCAAACTCATAATTTTCCCCGAAGCATTCTTCCAGGGCTCACTGGCCTGTCGGGAGCCGGGAATGTCAGGTAGCTTCAAGGCAGGCATGAATGCCGCCCTCAAAATGGAAAAGCAGGGCTAGTTCCAGCAGGCCCCCGTTTTCATGGGCACACTCAGCGTACATCCCTGTGGCTTCCAGCGAGTCCCAAGAGACACCGGTTACCCTGCGTTTCCTTCCCTGAATTAACTTATCGAAGTAGGGAGTCCCGCATCTGGCGAACTGTCTCAACCGAGGAACGCCGTAGCTGCTCCTCTGGGCCTGGGGCTGCCTGCAGTGCCGCAGAAGGAACAGGACTTGAAGTGCAGTAAGAACCGAAGCCCCCGTCCTCTAGGAGGCCCGGTGACTTCAGTCAGGCGGTCCTGGATGGAACGCGAAGACGAGGGCTCCTCTGAGGGCAGCTCCGATTAGGGCACCGCGTAAGAACTCCGCGCGACGTGGGACGTGCCCGAACGGCGTTCGCGAACGTGTGCAAGTGCCGAGGAAACTACGCTGCTCCGAAGGAGATGGCAGTGCGTTTCCCTACGCTCGGCCTGCACACAGGGGGCTCTGAAGGGCCACGGGCCTGGATGTTGCTTAGCAGACCCAGGTGCACCTGGGGGTACTCAGTGTTCCTGCTGGGAGCAGGGTGCCCCGGCTAGCCTCAGTGTTCTCTCATGGCAGCTCACACAAGGGCCATGACTGAGTCTTCCTGGGTACTTCGCACTCACCAGCCATGTTGTCCCGAGGGCGTTCGAGGGCTCTGGAGATGTAGCGCTCCTCAAGGAACGCGCAGTGTGTTGCTGCCCAGCACTCTGCAGGCCCAGAGGTCCTCCGGAGGATCAACCAATGGACCTCGACATTGCTCCGCCGGCCCACAGGTGTCTGGAGGCACTCAGTGACCTCGGAGGGAAAACGATGCACACCCGTGGGGCCTAGGAGTCCCCGGACGCGTACTTCCTTTAAAATTAAGCACATAAGCGACTGAGAAGTTGTGGAAACAGCTGCATGCCTGCCTTTCTGCACGGCTACTCAGGGCTTAACGTGGAGGCGAGTTCTCACTTCGAGGTTCCCTTTCGCTCTATAGCCGGTCATGCGGACCACCGCCGTGGCCACGGAAGCCCCTGGTTTAGAGAGAGCAAACTCATAATTTTCCCCGAAGCATTCTTCCAGGGCTCACTGGCCTGTCGGGAGCCGGGAATGTCAGGTAGCTTCAAGGCAGGCATGAATGCCGCCCTCAAAATGGGAAAGCAGGGCTAGTTCCAGCAGGCCCCCGTTTTCATGGGCACACTCAGCGTACATCCCTGTGGCTTCTAACGAGTCCCAAGAGACACCGGTTACCCTGCGTTTCCTTCCCTGAATTAACTTATCGAAGTAGGGAGTCCCGCATCTGGCGACCTGTCTCAACCGAGGAACGCCGTAGCTGCTCCTCTGGGCCTGGGGCTGCCTGCAGTGCCGCAGAAGGAACAGGACTTGAAGTGCAGTAAGAACCCAAGCCGCCGTCCTCTAGGAGGCCCGGTGACTTCAGTCAGGCGGTCCTGGATGGAACGCGAAGACGAGGGCTCCTCTGAGGGCAGCTCCGATTAGGGCACCGCGTAAGAACTCCGCGCGACGTGGGACGTGCCCGAACGGCGTTCGCGAACGTGTGCAAGTGCCGAGGAAACTACGCTGCTCTGAAGGAGATGGCAGTGCGTTTCCCTACGCTCGGCCTGCACACAGGGGGCTCTGAAGGGCCACGGGCCTGGATGTTCCTTAGCAGACCCAGGTGCACCTGGGGGTACTCAGTGTTCCTGCTGGGAGCAGGGTGCCCCGGCTAGCCTCAGTGTTCTCTCATGGCAGCTCACACAAGGGCCATGACTGAGTCTTCCTGGGTACTTCGCACTCACCAGCCATGTTGTCCCGAGGGCGTTCGAGGGCTCTGGATATGTAGTGCTCCTCAAGGAACGCGCAGTGTGTTGCTGCCCAGCACTCGGCAGGCACAGAGGTCCTCCGGGGGATCAACCAATGGACCTCGACGTTGCTCCGCCGGCGACAGGTGTCTGGAGGCACTCAGTGACCTCGGAGGGAAAACGATGCACACCCGTGGGGCCTAGGAGTCCCTGGACGCGTACTTCCTTTAAAATTAAGCACATAAGCGACTGAGAAGTTGTGGAAACAGCTGCATGCCTCCCTTTCTGCACGGCTACTCAGGGCCTAACGTGGAAGCGAGTTCTCACTTCGAGGTTCCCTTTCGCTCTATAGCCGGTCATGCGGACCACCGCCGTGGCCACGGAAGCCCCTGGTTTAGAGAGAGCAAACTCATAATTTTCCCCGAAGCATTCTTCCAGGGCTCACTGGCCTGTCGGGAGCTGGGAAGGTCAGGTAGCTTCAAGGCAGGCATGAATGCCGCCCTCAAAATGGGAAAGCAGGGCTAGTTCCAGCAGGCCCCCGTTTTCATGGGCACACTCAGCGTACATCCCTGTGGCTTCTAACGAGTCCCAAGAGACACCGGTTACCCTGCGTTTCCTTCCCTGAATCAACGTATCGAAGTAGAGAGTCCCGCATCCGGCGAACTGTCTCAACCGAGGAACGCCGTAGCTGCTCCTCTGGGCCTGGGGCTGCCTGCAGTGCCGCAGAAGGAACAGGACTTAAAGTGCAGTAAGAACCCAAGCCGCCGTCCTCTAGGAGGCACGGTGACTTCCGTCAGGAGGTCCTGGATGGAAGGCGAAGACGAGGGCTCCTCTGAGGGCAGCTCCGACTAGGGCACCGCGTAAGACCTCCGCGCCACGTGGTACGTGCCAGAACGGTGTTCGCGAACGTGTGCGAGTGCGGAGGAAACCAAGCTGCTCCAAAGGAGAGGGCAGTGCGTTTCCCTACGCTCGGCCTGCACACACGGGGCTCTGAAGGGCTACGGGCCTGGATGTTCCTTAGCAGACCCAGGTGCACCTGGGGGTACTCAGTGTTCCTGCCGGGAGCAGGGTGCCCCGGCTAGCCTCCCAGGTGTCCAGAAAGCTGTGCTGCCGTTAAAGGCATGCAGAGCAGAGGCCACCGCCTCCTGGAAGCTGCAGCACGCCTCCGCTTCTGCACGGCGAATCAGGGCCTTCCTTCCAGACATGGGTTCATGCTGGGTGTGCCGGTAGCGACACAGCGTGCTAAGATGCTGACTTTCTCCTCGAGCAGAGTGACTTCAGGTACGAGGGCGGGCCTCGCAGTGTTCCAAGCACAGTGTTCTCTCATGGCAGCTCACACAAGGGCCATGACAGAGTCTTCCTGGGCACTTCGCACTCACCAGCCATGTTGTCCCGAGGGCGTTCGAGGGCTCTGGAGAAGTAGTGCTCCTCAAGGAACGCGCAGTGTGTTGCTGCCCAGCACTCGGCAGGCACAGAGGTCCTCCGGGGGATCAACCAATGGACCTCGACGTTGCTCCGCCGGCCCACAGGTGTCTGGAGGCACTCAGTGACCTCGGAGGGAAAACGATGCACACCCGTGGGGCCTAGGAGTCCCCGGACGTGTACTTCCTTTAAAATTAAGCACATAAGCGACTGAGAAGTTGTGGAAACAGCTGCATGCCTGCCTTTCTGCACGGCTACTCAGGGCCTAACGTGGAGGCGAGTTCTCACTTCGAGGTTCCCTTTCGCTCTATAGCCGGTCATGCGGACCACCGCCGTGGCCACGGAAGCCCCTGGTTTAGAGAGAGCAAACTCATAATTTTCCCCGAAGCATTCTTCCAGGGCTCACTGGCCTGTCGGGAGCCGGGAATGTCAGGTAGCTTCAAGGCAGGCATGAATGCCGCCCTCAAAATGGAAAAGCAGGGCTAGTTCCAGCAGGCCCCCGTTTTCATGGGCACACTCAGCGTACATCCCTGTGGCTTCCAGCGAGTCCCAAGAGACACCGGTTACCCTGCGTTTCGTTCCCTGAATTAACTTATCGAAGTAGGGAGTCCCGCATCTGGCGAACTGTCTCAACCGAGGAACGCCGTAGCTGCTCCTCTGGGCCTGGGGCTGCCTGCAGTGCCGCAGAAGGAACAGGACTTGAAGTGCAGTAAGAACCGAAGCCCCCGTCCTCTAGGAGGCCCGGTGACTTCAGTCAGGCGGTCCTGGATGGAACGCGAAGACGAGGGCTCCTCTGAGGGCAGCTCCGATTAGGGCACCGCGTAAGAACTCCGCGCGACGTGGGACGTGCCCGAACGGCGTTCGCGAACGTGTGCAAGTGCCGAGGAAACTACGCTGCTCCGAAGGAGATGGCAGTGCGTTTCCCTACGCTCGGCCTGCACACAGGGGGCTCTGAAGGGCCACGGGCCTGGATGTTGCTTAGCAGACCCAGGTGCACCTGGGGGTACTCAGTGTTCCTGCTGGGAGCAGGGTGCCCCGGCTAGCCTCAGTGTTCTCTCATGGCAGCTCACACAAGGGCCATGACAGAGTCTTCCTGGGTACTTCGCACTCACCAGCCATGTTGTCCCGAGGGCGTTCGAGGGCTCTGGAGATGTAGCGCTCCTCAAGGAACGCGCAGTGTGTTGCTGCCCAGCACTCTGCAGGCCCAGAGGTCCTCCGGAGGATCAACCAATGGACCTCGACATTGCTCCGCCGGCCCACAGGTGTCTGGAGGCACTCAGTGACCTCGGAGGGAAAACGATGCACACCCGTGGGGCCTAGGAGTCCCCGGACGCGTACTTCCTTTAAAATTAAGCACATAAGCGACTGAGAAGTTGTGGAAACAGCTGCATGCCTGCCTTTCTGCACGGCTACTCAGGGCTTAACGTGGAGGCGAGTTCTCACTTCGAGGTTCCCTTTCGCTCTATAGCCGGTCATGCGGACCACCGCCGTGGCCACGGAAGCCCCTGGTTTAGAGAGAGCAAACTCATAATTTTCCCCGAAGCATTCTTCCAGGGCTCACTGGCCTGTCGGGAGCCGGGAATGTCAGGTAGCTTCAAGGCAGGCATGAATGCCGCCCTCAAAATGGAAAAGCAGGGCTAGTTCCAGCAGGCCCCCGTTTTCATGGGCACACTCAGCGTACATCCCTGTGGCTTCTAACGAGTCCCAAGAGACACCGGTTACCCTGCGTTTCCTTCCCTGAATTAACTTATCGAAGTAGGGAGTCCCGCATCTGGCGACCTGTCTCAACCGAGGAACGCCGTAGCTGCTCCTCTGGGCCTGGGGCTGCCTGCAGTGCCGCAGAAGGAACAGGACTTGAAGTGCAGTAAGAACCCAAGCCGCCGTCCTCTAGGAGGCCCGGTGACTTCAGTCAGGCGGTCCTGGATGGAACGCGAAGACGAGGGCTCCTCTGAGGGCAGCTCCGATTAGGGCACCGCGTAAGAACTCCGCGCGACGTGGGACGTGCCCGAACGGCGTTCGCGAACGTGTGCAAGTGCCGAGGAAACTACACTGCTCTGAAGGAGATGGCAGTGCGTTTCCCTACGCTCGGCCTGCACACAGGGGGCTCTGAAGGGCCACGGGCCTGGATGTTCCTTAGCAGACCCAGGTGCACCTGGGGGTACTCAGTGTTCCTGCTGGGAGCAGGGTGCCCCGGCTAGCCTCAGTGTTCTCTCATGGCAGCTCACACAAGGGCCATGACTGAGTCTTCCTGGGTACTTCGCACTCACCAGCCATGTTGTCCCGAGGGCGTTCGAGGGCTCTGGATATGTAGTGCTCCTCAAGGAACGCGCAGTGTGTTGCTGCCCAGCACTCGGCAGGCACAGAGGTCCTCCGGGGGATCAACCAATGGACCTCGACGTTGCTCCGCCAGCCCACAGGTGTCTGGAGGCACTCAGTGACCTCGGAGGGAAAACGATGCACACCCGTGGGGCCTAGGAGTCCCTGGACGCGTACTTCCTTTAAAATTAAGCACATAAGCGACTGAGAAGTTGTGGAAACAGCTGCATGCCTCCCTTTCTGCACGGCTACTCAGGGCCTAACGTGGAAGCGAGTTCTCACTTCGAGGTTCCCTTTCGCTCTATAGCCGGTCATGCGGACCACCGCCGTGGCCACGGAAGCCCCTGGTTTAGAGAGAGCAAACTCATAATTTTCCCCGAAGCATTCTTCCAGGGCTCACTGGCCTGTCGGGAGCTGGGAAGGTCAGGTAGCTTCAAGGCAGGCATGAATGCCGCCCTCAAAATGGGAAAGCAGGGCTAGTTCCAGCAGGCCCCCGTTTTCATGGGCACACTCAGCGTACATCCCTGTGGCTTCTAACGAGTCGCAAGAGACACCGGTTACCCTGCGTTTCCTTCCCTGAATCAACGTATCGAAGTAGAGAGTCCCGCATCCGGCGAACTGTCTCAACCGAGGAACGCCGTAGCTGCTCCTCTGGGCCTGGGGCTGCCTGCAGTGCCGCAGAAGGAACAGGACTTAAAGAGCAGTAAGAACCCAAGCCGCCGTCCTCTAGGAGGCACGGTGACTTCCGTCAGGAGGTCCTGGATGGAAGGCGAAGACGAGGGCTCCTCTGAGGGCAGCTCCGACTAGGGCACCGCGTAAGACCTCCGCGCCACGTGGGACGTGCCAGAACGGTGTTCGCGAACGTGTGCGAGTGCCGAGGAAACCAAGCTGCTCCAAAGGAGAGGGCAGTGCGTTTCCCTACGCTCGGCCTGCACACACGGGGCTCTGAAGGGCTACGGGCCTGGATGTTCCTTAGCAGACCCAGGTGCACCTGGGGGTACTCAGTGTTCCTGCCGGGAGCAGGGTGCCCCGGCTAGCCTCCCAGGTGTCCAGAAAGCTGTGCTGCCGTTAAAGGCATGCAGAGCAGAGGCCACCGCCTCCTTGAAGCTGCAGCACGCCTCCGCTTCTGCACGGCAAATCAGGGCCTTCCTTCCAGACATGGGTTCATGCTGGGTGTGCCGGTAGCGACACAGCGTGCTAAGATGCTGACTTTCTCCTCGAGCAGAGTGACTTCAGGTACGAGGGCGGGCCTCGCAGTGTTCCAAGCACAGTGTTCTCTCATGGCAGCTCACACAAGGGCCATGACAGAGTCTTCCTGGGCACTTCGCACTCACCAGCCATGTTGTCCCGAGGGCGTTCGAGGGCTCTGGAGAAGTAGTGCTCCTCAAGGAACGCGCAGTGTGTTGCTGCCCAGCACTCGGCAGGCACAGAGGTCCTCCGGAGGATCAACCAATGGACCTCGACGTTGCTCCGCCGGCCCACAGGTGTCTGGAGGCACTCAGTGACCTCGGAGGGAAAACGATGCACACCCGTGGGGCCTAGGAGTCCCCGGACGCGTACTTCCTTTAAAATTAAGCACATAAGCGACTGAGAAGTTGTGGAAACAGCTGCATGCCTGCCTTTCTGCACGGCTACTCAGGGCCTAACGTGGAGGCGAGTTCTCACTTCGAGGTTCCCTTTCGCTCTATAGCCGGTCATGCGGACCACCGCCGTGGCCACGGAAGCCCCTGGTTTAGAGAGAGCAAACTCATAATTTTCCCCGAAGCATTCTTCCAGGGCTCACTGGCCTGTTGGGAGCCGGCAATGTCAGGTAGCTTCAAGGCAGGCATGAATGCCGCCCTCAAAATGGAAAAGCAGGGCTAGTTCCAGCAGGCCCCCGTTTTCATGGGCACACTCAGCGTACATCCCTGTGGCTTCTAACGAGTCCCAAGAGACACCGGTTACCCTGCGTTTCCTTCCCTGAATTAACTTATCGAAGTAGGGAGTCCCGCATCTGGCGACCTGTCTCAACCGAGGAACGCCGTAGCTGCTCCTCTGGGCCTGGGGCTGCCTGCAGTGCCGCAGAAGGAACAGGACTTGAAGTGCAGTAAGAACCCAAGCCGCCGTCCTCTAGGAGGCCCGGTGACTTCAGTCAGGCGGTCCTGGATGGAACGCGAAGACGAGGGCTCCTCTGAGGGCAGCTCCGATTAGGGCACCGCGTAAGAACTCCGCGCGACGTGGGACGTGCCCGAACGGCGTTCGCGAACGTGTGCAAGTGCCGAGGAAACTACGCTGCTCCGAAGGAGATGGCAGTGCGTTTCCCTACGCTCGGCCTGCACACAGGGGGCTCTGAAGGGCCATGGGCCTGGATGTTGCTTAGCAGACCCAGGTGCACCGGGGGGTACTCAGTGTTCCTGCTGGGAGCAGGGTGCCCCGGCTAGCCTCAGTGTTCTCTCATGGCAGCTCACACAAGGGCCATGACTGAGTCTTCCTGGGTACTTCGCACTCACCAGCCATGTTGTCCCGAGGGCGTTCGAGGGCTCTGGAGATGTAGCGCTCCTCAAGGAAGGCGCAGTGTGTTGCTGCCCAGCACTCAGCAGGCACAGAGGTCCTCCGGAGGATCAACCAATGGACCTCGACATTGCTCCGCCGGCCCACAGGTGTCTGGAGGCACTCAGTGACCTCGGAGGGAAAATGATGCACACCCGTGGGGCCTAGGAGTCCCCGGACGCGTACTTCCTTTAAAATAAAGCACATAAGTGACTGAGAACTCGTGGAAACAGCTGCATGCCTCCCTTTCTGCACGGCTACTCAGGGCCTAACCTGGAGGCGAGTTCTCACGTCGAGGTTCCCTTTCGCTCTAGAGCCTGTCATGCGGACCGAGCTGCGGCTACGGAAGCACCTGGTTTAGAGAGAGCAAACTCATAATTTTACCCGAAGCATTCTTCCAGGGCTCACTGGCCTGTCGGGAGCCGGGAATGTCAGGTAGCTTCAAGGCAGGCATGAATGCCGCCCTCAAAACGGGAAAGCAGGGCTAGTTCCAGCAGGCCCCCATTTTCATGGGCACACTCAGCATACATCCCTGTGGCTTCTAAGGACTCCCAAGAGACACCGGTTACCCTGTGTTTCCTTCCCTGAATCAACTTATCGAAGTAGGAAGTCCCGCATCCGGCGAACTGTCTCAACCGAGGAACGCCGTAGCTGCTCCTCTGTGCCTGGGTCTGCCTGCAGTGCCGCAGAAGGAACAGGACTTAAAGTGCAGTAAGAACCCAAGCCGCCGTCCTCTAGGAGGCACGGTGACTTCAGTCAGGAGGTCCTGGATGGAACGCGAAGACAAGGGCTCCTCTGAGGGCAGGTCCAATTAGGGCACCGCGTAAGAACTCAGCGCCACGTGGGACGTGCCAGCACGGTGTTCGCGAACGTGTGCGAGTGCGGAGGACACTAAGCTGCTCCGATGGAGAGGGCAGTGCGTTTCCCTATGATCGGCCTGCACACAGGGGGCTCTGAAGGGCTACGGGCCTGGATGTTGCTTAGCAGACCCAGGTGCACCTGGGGGTACTCAGTGTTCCTGCTGGGAGCAGGGTGCCCCGGCTAGCCTCCCAGGTGTCCAGAAAGCTGTGCTGCCGTTAAAGGCATGCAGAGCAGAGGCCACCGCCTCCTGGAAGCTGCAGCACGCCTCCACTTCTGCACGGCGAATCAGGGCCTTACTTCCAGGCATGGGTTCATGCTGGGTGTGCCGGTAGCGACACAGCGTGGTAAGATGCTGACTTTCTCCTCGAGCAGAGTGACTTCAGGTACGGGGCGGGCCTCGCAGTGTTCCAAGCACAGTGTTCTCTCATGGCAGCTCACACAAGGGCCATGACAGAGTCTTCCTGGGCACTTCACACTCACCAGCCATGTTGTCCCGAGGGCGTTCGAGGGCTCTGGAGTTGTAGCGCTCCTCAAGGAACGCGCAGTGTGTTGCTGCCCAGCACTCGGCAGGCACAGAGGTCCTCTGGGGGATCAACCAATGGACCTCGACGTTGCTCTGCCGGCCCACAGGTGTCTGGAGGCACTCAGTGACCTCGGAGGGAAAACGATGCACACCCGTGGGGCTTAGGAGTCCCCGGACGTGTACTTCCTTTAAAATAAAGCACATAAGCGACTGAGAAGTTGTGGAAACAGCTGCATGCCTCCCTTTCTGCACGGCTACTCAGGGCCTAACCTGGAGGCGAGTTCTCACTTCGAGGTTCCTTTTCGCTCTAGAGCCTGTCATGTGGACCGCCGCCGCACCCACGGTAGCCCCTGGTTTAGAGAGAGAAAATTCATAATTTTCCCCGAAGCATTCTTCCAGGGCTCACTGGCCTGTCGGGAGCCGGGAATGTCAGGTACCTTCAAGGCAGGCATGAATGCCGCCCTCAAAATGGGAAAGCAGGGCTAGTTCCAGCAGGCCCCCATTTTCATGGGCACACTCAGCATACATACCTGTGGCTTCTAAGGAGTCCCAAGAGACACCGGTTACCCTGCGTTTCCTTCCCTGAATCAACTTATCGAAGTAGGGAATCCCGCATCCAGCGAACTGTCTCAACCGAGGAACGCCGTAGCTGCTCCTCTGGGCCTGGGGCTGGCTGCAGTGCCGCAGTAGGAACAGG
Organism: Grampus griseus; assembly: GCF_964374135.1. Classification (NCBI taxonomy): domain Eukaryota; kingdom Metazoa; phylum Chordata; class Mammalia; order Artiodactyla; family Delphinidae; genus Grampus; species Grampus griseus. The sequence continues at coordinate 1,415,181 of NC_139010.1, forward strand.
ACTTAAAGTGCAGTAAGAACCCAAGCCACCATCCTCTAGGAGGCACGGTGACTTCAGTCAGGAGGTCCTGGATGAAACGCGAAGACGAGGGCTCCTCTGAGGGCAGGTCCGACTAGGGCACCGCGTAAGACCTCCGCGCCACGTGGGACGTGCCAGAACGGCGTTCGCGAACGTGTGCGAGTGCCAAGGAAACTAAGCTGCTCCGATGGAGAGGGCAGTGCGTTTCCCTACGCTCGGCCTGCACACAGGGGGCTCAGAAGGGCTACGGGCCTGGATGTTGCTTAGCAGACCCAGGTGCACCTGGGGGTACTCAGTGTTCCTGCTGGGAGCAGGGTGCCCCAGCTAGCCTCCTAGGTGTCCAGAAAGCTGTGCTGCTGTTAAAGGCATGCAGAGCAGAGGCCACCGCCTCCTGGAAGCTGCAGCACACCTCCGCTTCTGCACGGCGAATCAGGGCCTTCCTTCCAGGCATGGGTTCATGCTGGGTGTGCCGGTAGCGACACAGCGTGCTAAGATGCTGACTTTCTACACGAGCAGAGTGACTTCAGGTACGAGGGCGGGCCTCGCAGTGTTCCAAGCGCAGTGTTCTCTCATGGCAACTCACACAAGGGCCATGACAGAGTCTTCCTGGGTACTTCGCACTCACCAGCCATGTTGTCCCGAGGGCGTTCGAGGGCTCTGGAGATGTAGCGCTCCTCAAGGAACGCGCAGTGTGTTGCTGCCCAGCACTCGGCAGGCACAGAGGTCCTCCGGGGGATCAACCAATGGACCTCGACGTTGCTCCGCCGGCCCACAGGTGTCTGGAGGCACTCAGTGACCTCGGAGGGAAAACGATGCACACCCGTGGGGCCTAGGAGTCCCCGGACGCGTACTTCCTTTAAAATAAAGCACATAAGCGACTGAGAAGTTGTGGAAACAGCTGCATGCCTCCCTTTCTGCACGGCTACTCAGGGCCTAACCTGGAGGCGAGTTCTCACTTCGAGGTTCCCTTTCGCTCTAGAGCCTGTCATGCGGACTGAGCTGCGGCCACAGAAGCCCCTGGTTTAGAGAGAGCAAACTCATAATTTTACCCGAAGCATTCTTCCAGGGCTCACTGGCCTGTCGGGAGCCGGCAATGTCAGGTAGCTTCAAGGCAGGCATGAATGCCGCCCTCAAAATGGAAAAGCAGGGCTAGTTCCAGCAGGCCCCCGTTTTCATGGGCACACTAAGCGTACAACCCTATGGCTTCTAACGAGTCCCAAGAGACACCGGTTACCCTGCGTTTCCTTCCCTGAATTAACATATCGAAGTAGGGAGTCCCGCATCCGGCGAATGTCTCAACCGAGGAACGCCGTAGCTGCTCCTCTGGGCCTGGGGCTGCCTGCAGTGCCGCAGAAGGAACAGGACTTGAAGTGCAGTAAGAACCCAAGCCGCCGTCCTCTAGGACGCCCGGTGACTTCAGTCAGGAGGTCCTGGATGGAAGGCGAAGACGACGGCTCCTCTGAGGGCAGCTGCGATTAGGGCACCGCGTAAGACCTCTGCGCCACGTGGGACGTGCCAGAACGGTGTTCGCGAACGTGTGCGAGTGCGGAGGAAACTAAGCTGCTCCGATGGAGAGGGCAGTGCGTTTCCCTACGCTCGCCCTGCACACAGGGGGCTCTGAAGGGCTACGGGCCTGGATGTTGCTTAGCAGACCCAGGTGCACCTGGGGGTACTCAGTGTTCCTGCTGGGAGCAGGGTGCCCCGGCTAGCCTCCCAGGTGTCCAGAAAGCTGTGCTGCCATTAAAGGCATGCAGAGCAGAGGCCACCGCCTCCTGGAAGCTGCAGCACGCCTCCACTTCTGCACGGCGAATCAGGGCCTTGCTTCCAGGCATGGGTTCATGCTGGGTGTGCCGGTAGCGACACAGCGTGCTAAGATGCTGACTTTCTCCTCGAGCAGAGTGACTTCAGGTACGGGGCGGGCCTCGCAGTGTTCCAAGCACAGTGTTCTCTCATGGCAGCTCACACAAGGGCCATGACAGAGTCTTCCTGGGCACTTCACACTCACCAGCCATGTTGTCCCGAGGGCGTTCGAGGGCTCTGGAGTTGTAGCGCTCCTCAAGGAACGCGCAGTGTGTTGCTGCCCAGCACTCGGCAGGCACAGAGGTCCTCTGGGGGATCAACCAATGGACCTCGACGTTGCTCTGCCGGCCCACAGGTGTCTGGAGGCACTCAGTGACCTCGGAGGGAAAACGATGCACACCCGTGGGGCCTAGGAGTCCCCGGACGTGTACTTCCTTTAAAATAAAGCACATAGGCGACTGAGAAGTTGTGGAAACAGCTGCATGCCTCCCTTTCTGCACGGCTACTCAGGGCCTAACCTGGAGGCGAGTTCTCACTTCGAGGTTCCTTTTCGCTCTAGAGCCTGTCATGTGGACCGCCGCCGCACCCACGGTAGCCCCTGGTTTAGAGAGAGAAAATTCATAATTTTCCCCGAAGCATTCTTCCAGGGCTCACTGGCCTGTCGGGAGCCGGGAATGTCAGGTACCTTCAAGGCAGGCATGAATGCCGCCCTCAAAATGGGAAAGCAGGGCTAGTTCCAGCAGGCCCCCATTTTCATGGGCACACTCAGCATACATACCTTTGGCTTCTAAGGAGTCCCAAGAGACACCGGTTACCCTGCGTTTCCTTCCCTGAATCAACTTATCGAAGTAGGGAATCCCGCATCCAGCGAACTGTCTCAACCGAGGAACGCCGTAGCTGCTCCTCTGGGCCTGGGGCTGCCTGCAGTGCCGCAGTAGGAACAGGACTTAAAGTGCAGTAAGAACCCAAGCCACCATCCTCTAGGAGGCACGGTGACTTCAGTCAGGAGGTCCTGGATGAAACGCGAAGACGAGGGCTCCTCTGAGGGCAGGTCCGACTAGGGCACCGCGTAAGACCTCCGCGCCACGTGGGACGTGCCAGAACGGCGTTCGCGAACGTGTGCGAGTGCCAAGGAAACTAAGCTGCTCCGATGGAGAGGGCAGTGCGTTTCCCTACGCTCGGCCTGCACACAGGGGGCTCTGAAGGGCTACGGGCCTGGATGTTGCTTAGCAGACCCAGGTGCACCTGGGGGTACTCAGTGTTCCTGCTGGGAGCAGGGTGCCCCAGCTAGCCTCCTAGGTGTCCAGAAAGCTGTGCTGCCGTTAAAGGCATGCAGAGCAGAGGCCACCGCCTCCTGGAAGCTGCAGCACACCTCCGCTTCTGCACGGCGAATCAGGGCCTTCCTTCCAGGCATGGGTTCATGCTGGGTGTGCCGGTAGCGACACAGCGTGCTAAGATGCTGACTTTCTACACGAGCAGAGTGACTTCAGGTACGAGGGCGGGCCTCGCAGTGTTCCAAGCGCAGTGTTCTCTCATGGCAACTCACACAAGGGCCATGACAGAGTCTTCCTGGGTACTTCGCACTCACCAGCCATGTTGTCCCGAGGGCGTTCGAGGGCTCTGGAGATGTAGCGCTCCTCAAGGAACGCGCAGTGTGTTGCTGCCCAGCACTCGGCAGGCACAGAGGTCCTCCGGGGGATCAACCAATGGACCTCGACGTTGCTCCGCCGGCCCACAGGTGTCTGGAGGCACTCAGTGACCTCGGAGGGAAAACGATGCACACCCGTGGGGCCTAGGAGTCCCCGGACGCGTACTTCCTTTAAAATAAAGCACATAAGCGACTGAGAAGTTGTGGAAACAGCTGCATGCCTCCCTTTCTGCACGGCTACTCAGGGCCTAACCTGGAGGCGAGTTCTCACTTCGAGGTTCCCTTTCGCTCTAGAGCCTGTCATGCGGACTGAGCTGCGGCCACAGAAGCCCCTGGTTTAGAGAGAGCAAACTCATAATTTTCCCCGAAGCATTCTTCCAGGGCTCACTGGCCTGTCGGGAGCCGGGAATGTCAGGTAGCTTCAAGGCAGGCATGAATGCCGCCCTCAAAATGGAAAACCAGGGCTAGTTCCAGCAGGCCCCCGTTTTCATGGGCACACTAAGCGTACAACCCTATGGCTTCTAACGAGTCCCAAGAGACACCGGTTACCCTGCGTTTCCTTCCCTGAATTAACATATCGAAGTAGGGAGTCCCGCATCCGGCGAATGTCTCAACCGAGGAACGCCGTAGCTGCTCCTCTGGGCCTGGGGCTGCCTGCAGTGCCGCAGAAGGAACAGGACTTGAAGTGCAGTAAGAACCTAAGCCGCCGTCCTCTAGGACGCCCGGTGACTTCAGTCAGGAGGTCCTGGATGGAACGCGAAGACGAGGGCTCCTCTGACGGCAGCTCCGACTAGGGCACCGCGTAAGACCTCCGCGCCACGTGGGACGTGCCAGAACGGCGTTCGCGAACGTGTGCGAGTGCGGAGGAAACTAAGCTGCTCCGATGGAGAGGGCAGTGCGTTTCCCTACGCTCGGCCTGCACACAGGGGGTTCTGAAGGGTTACGGGCCTGGATGTTGCTTAGCAGACCCAGGTGCACCTGGGGGTACTCAGTTTTCCTGCTGAGAGCAGGGTGCCCCGGCTAGCCTCCCAGGTGTCCAGAAAGCTGTGCTGCCGTTAAAGGCATGCAGAGCAGAGGCCACCGCCTCCTGGAAGCTGCAGCACACCTCCGCTTCTGCACGGTGAATCAGGGCCTTCCTTCCAGGCATGGGTTCATGCTGGGTGTGCCGGTAGCGACACAGCGTGCTAAGATGCTGACTTTCTCCTCGAGCAGAGTGACTTCAGGTACGAGGGCGGGCCTCGCAGTGTTCCAAGCACAGTGTTCTCTCATGGCAGCTCACACAAGGGCCATGACTGAGTCTTCCTGGGTACTTCGCACTCACCAGCCATGTTGTCCCGAGGGCGTTCGAGGGCTCTGGAGATGTAGCGCTCCTCAAGGAACGCGCAGTGTGTTGCTGCCCAGCACTCGGCAGGCACAGAGGTCTTCTGGGGGATCAACCAATGGACCTCGACGTTGCTCTGCCGGCCCACAGGTGTCTGGAGGCACTCAGTGACCTCGGAGGGAAAACGATGCACACCCGTGGGGCCTAGGAGTCCCCGGACGCGTACTTCCTTTAAAATAAAGCACATAATCGACTGAGAAGTTGTGGAAACAGCTGCATGCCTCCCTTTCTGCACGGCTACTCAGGGCCTAACCTGGAGGCGAGTTCTCACTTCGAGGTTCCCTTTCGCTCTAGAGCCTGTCATGCGGACTGAGCTGCGGCCACAGAAGCCCCTGGTTTAGAGAGAGCAAACTCATAATTTTCCCCGAAGCATTCTTCCAGGGCTCACTGGCCTGTCGGGAGCCGGCAATGTCAGGTAGCTTCAAGGCAGGCATGAATGCCGCCATCAAAATGGAAAAGCAGGGCTAGTTCCAGCAGGCCCCCGTTTTCATGGGCACACTAAGCGTACAACCCTATGGCTTCTAACGATTCCCAAGAGACACCGGTTACCCTGCGTTTCCTTCCCTGAATCAATTTATCGAAGTAGGGAGTCCCGCATCCGGCGAATTGTCTCAACCGAGGAACGCCGTAGCTGCTCCTCTGGCCTGGGGAAGCCTGCAGTGCCGCAGAAGGAACAGGACTTAAAGTGCAGTAAGAACCCAAGCCGCCGTCCTCTAGGAGGCACGGTGACTTCAGTCAGGAGGTCCTGGATGGAACGCGAAGACGAGGGCTCCTCTGACGGCAGCTCCGACTAGGGCACCGCGTAAGACCTCCGCGCCACGTGGGACGTGCCAGAACGGCGTTCGCGAACGTGTGCGAGTGCGGAGGAAACTAAGCTGCTCCGATGGAGAGGGCAGTGCGTTTCCCTACGCTCGGCCTGCACACAGGGGGTTCTGAAGGGTTACGGGCCTGGATGTTGCTTAGCAGACCCAGGTGCACCTGGGGGTACTCAGTTTTCCTGCTGAGAGCAGGGTGCCCCGGCTAGCTTCCCAGGTGTCCAGAAAGCTGTGCTGCCGTTAAAGGCATGCAGAGCAGAGGCCACCGCCTCCTGGAAGCTGCAGCACACCTCCGCTTCTGCACGGCGAATCAGGGCCTTGCTTCCAGGCATGGGTTCATGCTGGGTGTGCCGGTAGCGACACAGCGTGGTAAGATGCTGACTTTCTCCTCGAGCAGAGTGACTTCAGGTACGGGGCGGGCCTCGCAGTGTTCCAAGCACAGTGTTCTCTCATGGCAGCTCACACAAGGGCCATGACAGAGTCTTCCTGGGCACTTCACACTCACCAGCCATGTTGTCCCGAGGGCGTTCGAGGGCTCTAGATATGTAGCGCTCCGCAAGGAACGCGCAGTGTGTTGCTGCCCAGCACTCGGCAGGCACAGAGGTCCTCCGGGGGATCAACCAATGGACCTCGACGTTGCTCCGCCGGCCCACAGGTGTCTGGAGGCACTCAGTGACCTCGGAGGGAAAACGATGCACACCCGTGGGGCCTAGGAGTCCCCGGACGCGTACTTCCTTTAAAATTAAGCCCATAAGCGACTGAGAAGTTGTGGAAACAGCTGCATGCCTCCCTTTCTGCACGGCTACTCAGGGCCTAACGTGGAGGCGAGTTCTCACTTCGAGGTTCCCTTTCGCTCTATAGCCGGTCATGCGGACCACCGCCGTGGCCACGGAAGCCCCTGGTTTAGAGAGAGCAAACTCATAATTTTCCCCGAAGCATTCTTCCAGGGCTCACTGGCCTGTCGGGAGCCGGGAATGTCAGGTAGCTTCAAGGCAGGCATGAATGCCGCCCTCAAAATGGAAAAGCAGGGCTAGTTCCAGCAGGCCCCCGTTTTCATGGGCACACTCAGCGTACATCCCTGTGGCTTCCAACGAGTCCCAAGAGACACCGGTTACCCTGCGTTTCCTTCCCTGAATTAACTTATCGAAGTAGGGAGTCCCGCATCTGGCGAACTGTCTCAACCGAGGAACGCCGTAGCTGCTCCTCTGGGCCTGGGGCTGCCTGCAGTGCCGCAGAAGGAACAGGACTTGAAGTGCAGTAAGAACCGAAGCCCCCGTCCTCTAGGAGGCCCGGTGACTTCAGTCAGGCGGTCCTGGATGGAACGCGAAGACGAGGGCTCCTCTGAGGGCAGCTCCGATTAGGGCACCGCGTAAGAACTCCGCGCGACGTGGGATGTGCCCGAACGGCGTTCGCGAACGTGTGCAAGTGCCGAGGAAACTACGCTGCTCCGAAGGAGATGACAGTGCGTTTCCCTATGCTCGGCCTGCACACAGGGGGCTCTGAAGGGCCACGGGCCTGGATGTTGCTTAGCAGACCCAGGTGCACCAGGGGGTACTCAGTGTTCCTGCTGGGAGCAGGGTGCCCCGGCTAGCCTCAGTGTTCTCTCATGGCAGCTCACACAAGGGCCATGACTGAGTCTTCCTGGGTACTTCGCACTCACCAGCCATGTTGTCCCGAGGGCGTTCGAGGGCTCTGGAGATGTAGCGCTCCTCAAGGAACGCGCAGTGTGTTGCTGCCCAGCACTCTGCAGGCCCAGAGGTCCTCCGGAGGATCAACCAATGGACCTCGACATTGCTCCGCCGGCCCACAGGTGTCTGGAGGCACTCAGTGACCTCGGAGGGAAAACGATGCACACCCGTGGGGCCTAGGAGTCCCCGGACGCGTACTTCCTTTAAAATAAAGCACATAAGCGACTGAGAACTCGTGGAAACAGCTGCATGCCTCCCTTTCTGCACGGCTACTCAGGGCCTAACCTGGAGGCGAGTTCTCACGTCGAGGTTCCCTTTCGCTCTAGAGCCTGTCATGCGGACCGAGCTGCGGCTACGGAAGCCCCTGGTTTAGAGAGAGCAAACTCATAATTTTCCCCGAAGCATTCTTCCAGGGCTCACTGGCCTGTCGGGAGCCGGCAATGTCAGGTAGCTTCAAGGCAAGCATGAATGCCGCCCTCAAAATGGAAAAGCAGGGCTAGTTCCAGCAGGCCCCCGTTTTCATGGGCACACTAAGCGTACAACCCTATGGCTTCTAACGAGTCCCAAGAGACACCGGTTACCCTGCGTTTCCTTCCCTGAATTAACATATCGAAGTAGGGAGTCCCGCATCCGGCGAATGTCTCAACCGAGGAACGCCGTAGCTGCTCCTCTGGGCCTGGGGCTGCCTGCAGTGCCGCAGAAGGAACAGGACTTGAAGTGCAGTAAGAACCCAAGCCGCCGTCCTCTAGGACGCCCGGTGACTTCAGTCAGGAGGTCCTGGATGGAAGGCGAAGACGACGGCTCCTCTGAGGGCAGCTGCGATTAGGGCACCGCGTAAGACCTCCGCGCCACGTGGGACGTGCCAGAACGGTGTTCGCGAACGTGTGCGAGTGCGGAGGAAACTAAGCTGCTCCGATGGAGAGGGCAGTTCGTTTCCCTACGCTCGCCCTGCACACAGGGTCTCTGAAGGGCTACGGGCCTGGATGTTGCTTAGCAGACCCAGGTGCACCTGGGGGTACTCAGTGTTCCTGCTGGGAGCAGGGTGCCCCAGCTAGCCTCCCAGGTGTCCAGAAAGCTGTGCTGCCGTTAAAGGCATGCAGAGCAGAGGCCACCGCCTCCTGGAAGCTGCAGCACACCTCCGCTTCTGCACGGCGAATCAGGGCCTTCCTTCCAGGCATGGGTTCATGCTGGGTGTGCCGGTAGCGACACAGCGTGCTAAGATGCTGACTTTCTACACGAGCAGAGTGACTTCAGGTACGAGGGCGGGCCTCGCAGTGTTCCAAGCGCAGTGTTCTCTCATGGCAACTCACACAAGGGCCATGACAGAGTCTTCCTGGGTACTTCGCACTCACCAGCCATGTTGTCCCGAGGGCGTTCGAGGGCTCTGGAGATGTAGCGCTCCTCAAGGAACGCGCAGTGTGTTGCTGCCCAGCACTCGGCAGGCACAGAGGTCCTCCAGGGGATCAACCAATGGACCTCGACGTTGCTCCGCCGGCCCACAGGTGTCTGGAGGCACTCAGTGACCTCGGAGGGAAAACGATGCACACCCGTGGGGCCTAGGAGTCCCCGGACGCGTACTTCCTTTAAAATAAAGCACATAAGCGACTGAGAAGTTGTGGAAACAGCTGCATGCCTCCCTTTCTGCACGGCTACTGAGGGCCTAACCTGGAGGCGAGTTCTCACTTCGAGGTTCCCTTTCGCTCTAGAGCCTGTCATGCGGACTGAGCTGCGGCCACAGAAGCCCCTGGATTAGAGAGAGCAAACTCATAATTTTCCCCGAAGCATTCTTCCAGGGCTCACTGGCCTGTCGGGAGCCGGCAATGTCAGGTAGCTTCAAGGCAGGCATGAATGCCGCCCTCAAAATGGAAAAGCAGGGCTAGTTCCAGCAGGCCCCCGTTTTCATGGGCACACTAAGCGTACAACCCTATGGCTTCTAACGAGTCCCAAGAGACACCGGTTACCCTGCGTTTCCTTCCCTGAATCAACTTATCGAAGTAGGGAGTCCCGCATCCGGCGAACTGTCTCAACCGAGGAACGCCGTAGCTGCTCCTCTGGGCCTGGGGAAGCCTGCAGTGCCGCAGAAGGAACAGGACTTAAAGTGCAGTAAGAACCCAAGCCGCCGTCCTCTAGGAGGCACGGTGACTTCAGTCAGGAGGTCCTGGATGGAACGCGAAGACGAGGGCTCCTCTGACGGCAGCTCCGACTAGGGCACCGCGTAAGACCTCCGCGCCACGTGGGACGTGCCAGAACGGCGTTCGCGAACGTGTGCGAGTGCGGAGGAAACTAAGCTGCTCCGATGGAGAGGGCAGTGCGTTTCCCTACGCTCGGCCTGCACACAGGGGGTTCTGAAGGGTTACGGGCCTGGATGTTGCTTAGCAGACCCAGGTGCACCTGGGGGTACTCAGTTTTCCTGCTGAGAGCAGGGTGCCCCGGCTAGCTTCCCAGGTGTCCAGAAAGCTGTGCTGCCGTTAAAGGCATGCAGAGCAGAGGCCACCGCCTCCTGGAAGCTGCAGCACACCTCCGCTTCTGGACGGCGAATCAGGGCCTTGCTTCCAGGCATGGGTTCATGCTGGGTGTGCCGGTAGCGACACAGCGTGGTAAGATGCTGACTTTCTCCTCGAGCAGAGTGACTTCAGGTACGGGGCGGGCCACGCAGTGTTCCAAGCACAGTGTTCTCTCATGGCAGCTCACACAAGGGCCATGACAGAGTCTTCCTGGGCACTTCACACTCACCAGCCATGTTGTCCCGAGGGCGTTCGAGGGCTCTGGAGTTGTAGCGCTCCTCAAGGAACGCGCAGTGTGTTGCTGCCCAGCACTCGGCAGGCACAGAGGTCCTCTGGGGGATCAACCAATGGACCTCGACGTTGCTCTGCCGGCCCACAGGTGTCTGGAGGCACTCAGTGACCTCGGAGGGAAAACGATGCACACCCGTGGGGCCTAGGAGTCCCCGGACGTGTACTTCCTTTAAAATAAAGCACATAAGCGACTGAGAAGTTGTGGAAACAGCTGCATGCCTCCCTTTCTGCACGGCTACTCAGGGCCTAACCTTGAGGCGAGTTCTCACTTCGAGGTTCCTTTTCGCTCTAGAGCCTGTCATGTGGACCGCCGCCGCACCCACGGTAGCCCCTGGTTTAGAGAGAGAAAATTCATAATTTTCCCCGAAGCATTCTTCCAGGGCTCACTGGCCTGTCGGGAGCCGGGAATGTCAGGTACCTTCAAGGCAGGCATGAATGCCGCCCTCAAAATGGGAAAGCAGGGCTAGTTCCAGCAGGCCCCCATTTTCATGGGCACACTCAGCATACATACCTGTGGCTTCTAAGGAGTCCCAAGAGACACCGGTTACCCTGCGTTTCCTTCCCTGAATCAACTTATCGAAGTAGGGAATCCCGCATCCAGCGAACTGTCTCAACCGAGGAACGCCGTAGCTGCTCCTCTGGGCCTGGGGCTGCCTGCAGTGCCGCAGTAGGAACAGGACTTAAAGTGCAGTAAGAACCCAAGCCACCATCCTCTAGGAGGCACGGTGACTTCAGTCAGGAGGTCCTGGATGGAACGCGAAGACGAGGGCTCCTCTGACGGCAGCTCCGACTAGGGCACCGCGTAAGACCTCCGCGCCACGTGGGACGTGCCAGAACGGCGTTCGCGGACGTGTGCGAGTGCGGAGGAAACTAAGCTGCTCCGATGGAGAGGGCAGTGCGTTTCCCTACGCTCGGCCTGCACACAGGGGGTTGTGAAGGGTTACGGGCCTGGATGTTGCTTAGCAGACCCAGGTGCACCTGGGGGTACTCAGTTTTCCTGCTGAGAGCAGGGTGCCCCGGCTAGCCTCCCAGGTGTCCAGAAAGCTGTGCTGCCGTTAAAGGCATGCAGAGCAGAGGCCACCGCCTCCTGGAAGCTGCAGCACACCTCCGCTTCTGCATGGCGAATCAGGGCCTTCCTTCCAGGCATGGGTTCATGCTGGGTGTGCCGGTAGCGACACAGCGTGCTAAGATGCTGACTTTCTCCTCGAGCAGAGTGACTTCAGGTACGAGGGCGGGCCTCGCAGTGTTCCAAGCACAGTGTTCTCTCATGGCAGCTCACACAAGGGCCATGACTGAGTCTTCCTGGGTACTTCGCACTCACCAGCCATGTTTTCCCGAGGGCGTTCGAGGGCTCTAGATATGTAGCGCTCCGCAAGGAACGCGCAGTGTGTTGCTGCCCAGCACTCGGCAGGCACAGAGGTCCTCCGGGGGATCAACCAATGGACCTCGACGTTGCTCCGCCGGCCCACAGGTGTCTGGAGGCACTCAGTGACCTCGGAGGGAAAACGATGCACACCCGTGGGGCCTAGGAGTCCCCGGATGCGTACTTCCTTTAAAATTAAGCCCATAAGCGACTGAGAAGTTGTGGAAACAGCTGCATGCCTCCCTTTCTGCACGGCTACTCAGGGCCTAACGTGGAGGCGAGTTCTCACTTCAAGGTTCCCTTTCGCTCTATAGCCGGTCATGCGGACCACCGCCGTGGCCACGGAAGCCCCTGGTTTAGAGAGAGCAAACTCATAATTTTACCCGAAGCATTCTTCCAGGGCTCACTGGCCTGTCGGGAGCCGGGAATGTCAGGTACCTTCAAGGCAGGCATGAATGCCGCCCTCAAAATGGGAAAGCAGGGCTAGTTCCAGCAGGCCCCCATTTTCATGGGCACACTCAGCATACATACCTGTGGCTTCTAAGGAGTCCCAAGAGACACCGGTTACCCTGCGTTTCCTTCCCTGAATCAACTTATCGAAGTAGGGAATCCCGCATCCAGCGAACTGTCTCAACCGAGGAACGCCGTAGCTGCTCCTCTGGGCCTGGGGCTGCCTGCAGTGCCGCAGTAGGAACAGGACTTAAAGTGCAGTAAGAACCCAAGCCACCATCCTCTAGGAGGCACGGTGACTTCAGTCAGGAGGTCCTGGATGAAACGCGAAGACGAGGGCTCCTCTGAGGGCAGGTCCGACTAGGGCACCGCGTAAGACCTCCGCGCCACGTGGGACGTGCCAGAACGGCGTTCGCGAACGTGTGCGAGTGCGGAGGAAACTAAGCTGTTCCGATGGAGAGGGCAGTGCGTTTCCCTACGCTCGGCCTGCACACAGGGGGTTCTGAAGGGTTACGGGCCTGGATGTTGCTTAGCAGACCCAGGTGCACCTGGGGGTACTCAGTGTTCCTGCTGGGAGCAGGGTGCCCCGGCTAGCCTCCCAGGTATCCAGAAAGCTGTGCTGCTGTTAAAGGCATGCAGAGCAGAGGCCACCGCCTCCTGGAAGCTGCAGCACGCCTCCGCTTCTGCACGGCGAATCAGGGCCTTATTTCCAGGCATGGGTTCATGCTGGGTGTGCCGGTAGCGACACAGCGTGCTAAGATGCTGACTTTCTCCTCGAGCAGAGTGACTTCAGGTACGAGGGCGGGCCTCGCAGTGTTCCAAGCACAGTGTTCTCTCATGGCAGCTCACACAAGGGCCATGACTGAGTCTTCCTGGGTACTTCGCACTCACCAGCCATGTTGTCCCGAGGGCGTTCGAGGGCTCTGGATATGTACCGCTCCTCAAGGAACGCGCAGTGTGTTGCTGCCCAGCACTCGGCAGGCACAGAGGTCCTCCGGGGGATCAACCAATGGACCTCGACGTTGCTCCGCCGGCCCACAGGTGTCTGGAGGCACTCAGTGACCTCGGAGGGAAAACGATGCACACCCGTGGGGCCTAGGAGTCCCCGGACGCGTACTTCCTTTAAAATAAAGCACATAATCGACTGAGAAGTTGTGGAAACAGCTGCATGCCTCCCTTTCTGCACGGCTACTCAGGGCCTAACCTGGAGGCGAGTTCTCACTTCGAGGTTCCCTTTCGCTCTAGAGCCTGTCATGCGGACTGAGCTGCGGCCACAGAAGCCCCTGGTTTAGAGAGAGCAAACTCATAATTTTCCCCGAAGCATTCTTCCAGGGCTCACTGGCCTGTCGGGAGCCGGCAATGTCAGGTAGCTTCAAGGCAGGCATGAATGCCGCCCTCAAAATGGAAAAGCAGGGCTAGTTCCAGCAGGCCCCCGTTTTCATGGGCACACTAAGCGTACAACCCTATGGCTTCTAACGAGTCCCAAGAGACACTGGTTACCCTGCGTTTCCTTCCCTGAATCAACTTATCGAAGTAGGGAGTCCCGCATCCGGCGAACTGTCTCAACCGAGGAACGCCGTAGCTGCTCCTCTGGGCCTGGGGAAGCCTGCAGTGCCGCAGAAGGAACAGGACTTAAAGTGCAGTAAGAACCCAAGCCGCCGTCCTCTAGGAGGCACGGTGACTTCAGTCAGGAGGTCCTGGATGGAACGCGAAGACGAGGGCTCCTCTGACGGCAGCTCCGACTAGGGCACCGCGTAAGACCTCCGCGCCACGTGGGACGTGCCAGAACGCCGTTCGTGAACGTGTGCGAGTGCGGAGGAAACTAAGCTGCTCCGATGGAGAGGGCAGTGCGTTTCCCTACGCTCGGCCTGCACACAGGGGGTTCTGAAGGGTTACGGGCCTGGATGTTGCTTAGCAGACCCAGGTGCACCTGGGGGTACTCAGTTTTCCTGCTGAGAGCAGGGTGCCCCGGCTAGCTTCCCAGGTGTCCAGAAAGCTGTGCTGCCGTTAAAGGCATGCAGAGCAGAGGCCACCGCCTCCTGGAAGCTGCAGCACACCTCCGCTTCTGGACGGCGAATCAGGGCCTTGCTTCCAGGCATGGGTTCATGCTGGGTGTGCCGGTAGCGACACAGCGTGGTAAGATGCTGACTTTCTCCTCGAGCAGAGTGACTTCAGGTACGGGGCGGGCCTCGCAGTGTTCCAAGCACAGTGTTCTCTCATGGCAGCTCACACAAGGGCCATGACAGAGTCTTCCTGGGCACTTCACACTCACCAGCCATGTTGTCCCGAGGGCGTTCGAGGGCTCTGGAGTTGTAGCGCTCCTCAAGGAACGCGCAGTGTGTTGCTGCCCAGCACTCGGCAGGCACAGAGGTCCTCTGGGGGATCAACCAATGGACCTCGACGTTGCTCTGCCAGCCCACAGGTGTCTGGAGGCACTCAGTGACCTCGGAGGGAAAACGATGCACACCCGTGGGGCCTAGGAGTCCCCGGACGTGTACTTCCTTTAAAATAAAGCACATAAGCGACTGAGAAGTTGTGGAAACAGCTGCATGCCTCCCTTTCTGCACGGCTACTCAGGGCCTAACCTTGAGGCGAGTTCTCACTTCGAGGTTCCTTTTCGCTCTAGAGCCTGTCATGTGGACCGCCGCCGCACCCACGGTAGCCCCTGGTTTAGAGAGAGAAAATTCATAATTTTCCCCGAAGCATTCTTCCAGGGCTCACTGGCCTGTCGGGAGCCGGGAATGTCAGGTACCTTCAAGGCAGGCATGAATGCCGCCCTCAAAATGGGAAAGCAGGGCTAGTTCCAGCAGGCCCCCATTTTCATGGGCACACTCAGCATACATACATGTGGCTTCTAAGGAGTCCCAAGAGACACCGGTTACCCTGCGTTTCCTTCCCTGAATCAACTTATCGAAGTAGGGAATCCCGCATCCAGCGATCTGTCTCAACCGAGGAACGCCGGAGCTGCTCCTCTGGGCCTGGGGCTGCCTGCAGTGCCGCAGTAGGAACAGGACTTAAAGTGCAGTAAGAACCCAAGCCACCATCCTCTAGGAGGCACGGTGACTTCAGTCAGGAGGTCCTGGATGGAACGCGAAGACGAGGGCTCCTCTGACGGCAGCTCCGACTAGGGCACCGCGTAAGACCTCCGCGCCACGTGGGACGTGCCAGAACGGCGTTCGCGAACGTGTGCGAGTGCGGAGGAAACTAAGCTGCTCCGATGGAGAGGGCAGTGCGTTTCCCTACGCTCGGCCTGCACACAGGGGGTTCTGAAGGGTTACGGGCCTGGATGTTGCTTAGCAGACCCAGGTGCACCTGGGGGTACTCAGTTTTCCTGCTGAGAGCAGGGTGCCCCGGCTAGCCTCCCAGGTGTCCAGAAAGCTGTGCTGCCGTTAAAGGCATGCAGAGCAGAGGCCACCGCCTCCTGGAAGCTGCAGCACACCTCCGCTTCTGCACGGTGAATCAGGGCCTTCCTTCCAGGCATGGGTTCATGCTGGGTGTGCCAGTAGCGACACAGCGTGCTAAGATGCTGACTTTCTCCTCGAGCAGAGTGACTTCAGGTACGAGGACGGGCCTCGCAGTGTTCCAAGCACAGTGTTCTCTCATGGCAGCTCACACAAGGGCCATGACTGAGTCTTCCTCGGTACTTCGCACTCACCAGCCATGTTTTCCCGAGGGCGTTCGAGGGCTCTAGATATGTAGCGCTCCGCAAGGAACGCGCAGTGTGTTGCTGCCCAGCACTCGGCAGGCACAGAGGTCCTCCGGGGGATCAACCAATGGACCTCGACGTTGCTCCGCTGGCCCACAGGTGTCTGGAGTCACTCAGTGACCTCGGAGGGAAAACGATGCACACCCGTGGGGCCTAGGAGTCCCCGGACGCGTACTTCCTTTAAAATTAAGCCCATAAGCGACTGAGAAGTTGTGGAAACAACTGCATGCCTCCCTTTCTGCACGGCTACTCAGGGCCTAACGTGGAGGCGAGTTCTCACTTCGAGGTTCCCTTTCGCTCTATAGCCGGTCATGCGGACCACCACCGTGACCACGGAAGCCCCTGGTTTAGAGAGAGCAAACTCATAATTTTCCCCGAAGCATTCTTCCAGGGCTCACTGGCCTGTCGGGAGCCGGGAATGTCAGGTACCTTCAAGGCAGGCATGAATGCCGCCCTCAAAATGGGAAAGCAGGGCTAGTTCCAGCAGGCCCCCATTTTCATGGGCACACTCAGCATACATACCTGTGGCTTCTAAGGAGTCCCAAGAGACACCGGTTACCCTGCGTTTCCTTCCCTGAATCAACTTATCGAAGTAGGGAATCCCGCATCCAGCGAACTGTCTCAACCGAGGAACGCCGTAGCTGCTCCTCTGGGCCTGGGGCTGCCTGCAGTGCCGCAGTAGGAACAGGACTTAAAGTGCAGTAAGAACCCAAGCCACCATCCTCTAGGAGGCACGGTGACTTCAGTCAGGAGGTCCTGGATGAAACGCGAAGACGAGGGCTCCTCTGAGGGCAGGTCCGACTAGGGCACCGCGTAAGACCTCCGCGCCACGTGGGACGTGCCAGAACGGCGTTCGCGAACGTGTGCGAGTGCGGAGGAAACTAAGCTGCTCCGATGGAGAGGGCAGTGCGTTTCCCTACGCTCGGCCTGCACACAGGGGGTTCTGAAGGGTTACGGGCCTGGATGTTGCTTAGCAGACCCAGGTGCACCTGGGGGTACTCAGTGTTCCTGCTGGGAGCAGGGTGCCCCGGCTAGCCTCCCAGGTATCCAGAAAGCTGTGCTGCTGTTAAAGGCATGCAGAGCAGAGGCCACCGCCTCCTGGAAGCTGCAGCACGCCTCCGCTTCTGCACGGCGAATCAGGGCCTTATTTCCAGGCATGGGTTCATGCTGGGTGTGCCGGTAGCGACACAGCGTGCTAAGATGCTGACTTTCTCCTCGAGCAGAGTGACTTCAGGTACGAGGGCGGGCCTCGCAGTGTTCCAAGCACAGTGTTCTCTCATGGCAGCTCACACAAGGGCCATGACAGAGTCTTCCTGGGTACTTCGCACTCACCAGCCATGTTGTCCCGAGGGCGTTCGAGGGCTCTGGAGATGTAGCGCTCCTCAAGGAACGCGCAGTGTGTTGCTGCCCAGCACTCGGCAGGCACAGAGGTCCTCCGGGGGATCAACCAATGGACCTCGACGTTGCTCCGCCGGCCCACAGGTGTCTGGAGGCACTCAGTGACCTCGGAGGGAAAACGATGCACACCCGTGGGGCCTAGGAGTCCCCGGACGCGTACTTCCTTTAAAATAAAGCACATAATCGACTGAGAAGTTGTGGAAACAGCTGCATGCCTCCCTTTCTGCACGGCTACTCAGGGCCTAACCTGGAGGCGAGTTCTCACTTCGAGGTTCCCTTTCGCTCTAGAGCCTGTGATGCGGATCGCCGCCGCGGCCACGGAAGCCCCTGGTTTAGAGAGAGCAAACTCATAATTTTCCCCGAAGCATTCTTCCAGGGCTCACTGGCCTGTCGGGAGCTGGGAATGTCAGGTAGCTTCAAGGCAGGCATGAATGCCACCCTCAAAATGGGAAAGCAGGGCTTGTTCCAGCAGGCCCCTGTTATCATGGGCACACTGAGCGTACATCCCTGTGGCTTCTAACGATTCCCAAGAGACACCGGTTACCCTGCGTTTCCTTCCCTGAATCAACTTATCGAAGTAGGGAGTCCCGCATCCGGCGAACTGTCTCAACCGAGGAACGCCGTAGCTGCTCCTCTGGGCCTGGGGAAGCCTGCAGTGCCGCAGAAGGAACAGGACTTAAAGTGCAGTAAGCACCCAAGCCGCCGTCCTCTAGGAGGCACGGTGACTTCAGTCAGGAGGTCCTGGATGGAACGCGAAGACAAGGGCTCCTCTGAGGGCACCGCGTAAGACCTCCGCGCCACGTGGGACATGCCAGAACGGCGTTCGCGAACGTGTGCGAGTGCGGAGGAAACTAAGCTGCTCCGATGGAGAGGGCAGTGCGTTTCCCTACGCTCGGCCTGCACACAGGGGTCTCTGAAGGGCTACGGGCCTGGATGTTGCTTAGCAGACCCAGGTGCACCTGTGGGTACTCAGTGTTCCTGCTGGGAGCAGGGTGCCCCGGCTAGCCTCCCAGGTGTCCAGAAAGCTGTGCTGCCGTTAAAGGCATGCAGAGCAGAGGCCACCGCCTCCTGGAAGCTGCAGCACGCCTCCACTTCTGCACGGCGAATCAGGGCCTTACATCCAGGCATGGGTTCATGCTGGGTGTGCCGGTAGCGACACAGCGTGGTAAGATGCTGACTTTCTCCTCGAGCAGAGTGACTTCAGGTACGGGGCGGGCCTCGCAGTGTTCCAAGCACAGTGTTCTCTCATGGCAGCTCACACAAGGGCCATGACAGAGTCTTCCTGGGCACTTCACACTCACCAGCCATGTTGTCCCGAGGGCGTTCGAGGGCTCTGGAGTTGTAGCGCTCCTCAAGGAACGCGCAGTGTGTTGCTGCCCAGCACTCGGCAGGCACAGAGGTCCTCTGGGGGATCAACCAATGGACCTCGACGTTGCTCTGCCAGCCCACAGGTGTCTGGAGGCACTCAGTGACCTCGGAGGGAAAACGATGCACACCCGTGGGGCCTAGGAGTCCCCGGACGTGTACTTCCTTTAAAATAAAGCACATAAGCGACTGAGAAGTTGTGGAAACAGCTGCATGCCTCCCTTTCTGCACGGCTACTCAGGGCCTAACCTTGAGGCGAGTTCTCACTTCGAGGTTCCTTTTCGCTCTAGAGCCTGTCATGTGGACCGCCGCCGCACCCACGGTAGCCCCTGGTTTAGAGAGAGAAAATTCATAATTTTCCCCGAAGCATTCTTCCAGGGCTCACTGGCCTGTCGGGAGCCGGGAATGTCAGGTACCTTCAAGGCAGGCATGAATGCCGCCCTCAAAATGGGAAAGCAGGGCTAGTTCCAGCAGGCCCCCATTTTCATGGGCACACTCAGCATACAAACCTGTGGCTTCTAAGGAGTCCCAAGAGACACCGGTTACCCTGCGTTTCCTTCCCTGAATCAACTTATTGAAGTAGGGAATCCCGCATCCAGCGAACTGTCTCAACCGAGGAACGCCGTAGCTGCTCCTCTGGGCCTGGGGCTGCCTGCAGTGCCGCAGTAGGAACAGGACTTAAAGTGCAGTAAGAACCCAAGCCACCATCCTCTAGGAGGCACGGTGACTTCAGTCAGGAGGTCCTGGATGAAACGCGAAGACGAGGGCTCCTCTGAGGGCAGGTCCGACTAGGGCACCGCGTAAGACCTCCGCGCCACGTGGGACGTGCCAGAACGGCGTTCGCGAACGTGTGCGAGTGCCGAGGAAACTAAGCTGCTCCAAAGGAGAGGGCAGTGCGTTTCCCTATGCTCGGCCTGCACACAGGGGGTTCTGAAGGGTTACGGGCCTGGATGTTGCTTAGCAGACCCAGGTGCACCTGGGGGTACTCAGTTTTCCTGCTGAGAGCTGGGTGCCCCGGCTAGCCTCCCAAGTGTCCAGAAAGCTGTGCTGCCGTTAAAGGCATGCAGAGCAGAGGCCACCGCCTCCTGGAAGCTGCAGCACACCTCCGCTTCTGCACGGTGAATCAGGGCCTTACTTCCAGGCATGGGTTCATGCTGGGTGTGCCGGTAGCGACACAGCGTGCTAAGATGCTGACTTTCTCCTCGAGCAGAGTGACTTCAGGTATGAGGGCGGGCCTCACAGTGTTCCAAGCACAGTGTTCTCTCATGGCAGCTCACACAAGGGCCTTGACTGAGTCTTCCTGGGCACTTCGCACTCACCAGCCATGTTGTCCCGAGGGCGTTCGAGGGCTCTGGATATGTAGCGCTCCTCAAGAAACGCGCAGTGTGTTGCTGCCCAGCACTCGGCAGGCACAGAGGTGCTCCGGGGGATCAACCAATGGACCTCGACATTGCTCCGCCGGCCCACAGGTGTCTGGAGGCACTCAGTGACCTCGGAGGGAAAACGATGCACACCCGTGGGGCCTAGGAGTCCCCGGACGCGTACTTCCTTTAAAATAAAGGACATAAGCGACTGAGAACTCGTGGAAACAGCTGCATGCCTCCCTTTCTGCACGGCTACTCAGGGCCTAAGCTGGAGGCGAGTTCTCACGTCGAGGTTCCCTTTCGCTCTAGAGCCTGTCATGCGGACCGAGCTGCGGCCACGGAAGCCCCTGGTTTAGAGAGAGCAAACTCATAATTTTCCCCGAAGCATTCTTCCAGGGCTCACTGGCCTGTCGGGAGCCGGGATTGTCAGGTAGCTTCAAGGCAGGCATGAATGCCGCCCTCAAAATGGAAAAGCAGGGCTAGTTCCAGCAGGCCCCCGTTTTCATGGGCACACTAAGCGTACAACCCTATGGCTTCTAACGAGTCCCAAGAGACACCGGTTACCCTGCGTTTCCTTCCCTGAATTAACATATCGAAGTAGGGAGTCCCGCATCCGGCGAACTGTCTCAACCGAGGAACGCCGTAGCTGCTCCTCTGGGCCTGGGGCTGCCTGCAGTGCCGCAGAAGGAACAGGACTTGAAGTGCAGTAAGAACCCAAGCCGCCGTCCTCTAGGACGCCCGGTGACTTCAGTCAGGAGGTCCTGGATGAAACGCGAAGACGAGGGCTCCTCTGAGGGCAGCTCCGACTAGGGCACCGCGTAAGACCTCCGCGCCACGTGGGACGTGACAGAACGGCGTTCGCGAACGTGTGCGAGTGCCGAGGAAACTAAGCTGCTCCGATGGAGAGGGCAGTGCGTTTCCCTACGCTCGGCCTGCACACAGGGGGCTCAGAAGGGTTACGGGCCTGGATGTTGCTTAGCAGACCCAGGTGCACCTGGGGGTACTCAGTGTTCCTGCTGGGAGCAGGGTGCCCCAGCTAGCCTCCCAGGTGTCCAGAAAGCTGTGCTGCCGTTAAAGGCATGCAGAGCAGAGGCCAACGCCTCCTGGAAGCTGCAGCACACCTCCGCTTCTGCACGGCGAATCAGGGCCTTCCTTCCAGGCATGGGTTCATGCTGGGTGTGCCGGTAGCGACACAGCGTGCTAAGATGCTGACTTTCTACACGAGCAGAGTGACTTCAGGTACGAGGGCGGGCCTCGCAGTGTTCCAAGCGCAGTGTTCTCTCATGGCAACTCACACAAGGGCCATGACAGAGTCTTCCTGGGTACTTCGCACTCACCAGCCATGTTGTCCCGAGGGCGTTCGAGGGCTCTGGAGATGTAGCGCTCCTCAAGGAACGCGCAGTGTGTTGCTGCCCAGCACTCGGCAGGCACAGAGGTCCTCCGGGGGATCAACCAATGGACCTCGACGTTGTTCCGCCGGCCCACAGGTGTCTGGAGGCACTCAGTGACCTCGGAGGGAAAACGATGCACACACTTGGGCCTAGGAGTCCCCGGACGCATACTTCCTTTAAAATAAAGGACATAAGCGACTGAGAACTCGTGGAAACAGCTGCATGCCTCCCTTTCTGCACGGCTACTCAGGGCCTAAGCTGGAGGCGAGTTCTCACGTCGAGGTTCCCTTTCGCTCTAGAGCCTGTCATGCGGACCGAGCTGCGGCCACGGAAGCCCCTGGTTTAGAGAGAGCAAACTCATAATTTTACCCGAAGCATTCTTCCAGGGCTCACTGGCCTGTCGGGAGCTGGGAATGTCAGGTAGCTTCAAGGCAGGCATGAATGCCGCCCTCAAAATGGGAAAGCAGGGCTTGTTCCTGCAGGCCCCCATTTTCATGGGCACACTCAGCGTACATCCCTATGGCTTCTATCGAGTCCCAAGAGACACCGGTTACCCTGCGTTTCCTTCCCTGAATCAACTTATCGAAGTAGGGAGTCCCGCATCCGGCGAACTGTCTCAACCGAGGAACGCCGTAGCTGCTCCCCTGGGCCTGGGGCGGCTTGCAGTGCCGCAGAAGGAACAGGACTTAAAGTGCAGTAAGAACCCAAGCCGCCGTCCTCTAGGAGGCACGGTGACTTCAGTCAGGAGGTCCTGGATGAAACGCGAAGACGAGGGCTCCTCTGAGGGCAGGTCCGATTAGGGCACCGCGTAAGACCTCCGCGCCACGTGGGACGTGACAGAACGGCGTTCGCGAACGTGTGCGAGTGCCGAGGAAACTAAGCTGCTCCAATGGAGAGGGCAGTGCGTTTCTCTACGCTCGGCCTGCACACAGGGGGCTCTGAAGGGTTACGGGCCTGGATGTTGCTTAGCAGACCCAGGTGCACCTGGGGGTACTCAGTGTTCCTGCTGGGAGCAGGGTGCCCCGGCTAGCCTCCCAGGTGTCCAGAAAGCTGTGCTGCCGTTAAAGGCATGCAGAGCAGAGGCCACCGCCTCCTGGAAGCTGCAGCACACCTCCGCTTCTGCACGGCGAATCAGGGCCTTCCTTCCAGGCATGGGTTCATGCTGGGTGTGCCGGTAGCGACACAGCGTGCTAAGATGCTGACTTTCTACACGAGCAGAGTGACTTCAGGTACGAGGGCGGGCCTCGCAGTGTTCCAAGCGCAGTGTTCTCTCATGGCAACTCACACAAGGGCCATGACAGAGTCTTCCTGGGTACTTCGCACTCACCAGCCATGTTGTCCCGAGGGCGTTCGAGTGCTCTGGAGATGTAGCGCTCCTCAAGGAACGCGCAGTGTGTTGCTGCGCAGCACTCGGCAGGCACAGAGGTCCTCCGGGGGATCAACCAATGGACCTCGACGTTGCTGCGCCGGCCCACAGGTGTCTGGAGGCACTCAGTGACCTCGGAGGGAAAACGATGCACACCCGTGGGGCCTAGGAGTCCCCGGACGCGTACTTCCTTTAAAATAAAGCACATAAGCGACTGAGAAGTTGTGGAAACAGCTGCATGCCTCCCTTTCTGCACGGCTACTCAGGGCCTAACCTGGAGGCGAGTTCTCACTTCGAGGTTCCCTTTCGCTCTAGAGCCTGTCATGCGGACTGAGCTGCGGCCACAGAAGCCCCTGGTTTAGAGAGAGCAAACTCATAATTTTCCCCAAAGCATTCTTCCAGGGCTCACTGGCCTGTCGGGAGCCGGGAATGTCAGGTAGCTTCAAGGCAGGCATGAATGCCGCCCTCAAAATGGAAAAGCAGGGCTAGTTCCAGCAGGCCCCCGTTTTCATGGGCACACTAAGCGTACAACACTATGGCTTCTAACGAGTCCCAAGAGACACCGGTTACCCTGCGTTTCCTTCCCTGAATTAACATATCGAAGTAGGGAGTCCCGCATCCGGCGAACTGTCTCAACCGAGGAACGCCGTAGCTGCTCCTCTGGGCCTGGGGCTGCCTGCAGTGCCGCAGAAGGAACAGGACTTGAAGTGCAGTAAGAACCCAAGCCGCCGTCCTCTAGGACGCCCGGTGACTTCAGTCAGGAGGTCCTGGATGGAAGGCGAAGACGACGGCTCCTCTGAGGGCAGCTGCGATTAGGGCACCGCGTAAGACCTCTGCGCCACGTGGGACGTGCCAGAACGGTGTTCGCGAACATGTGCGAGTGCGGAGGAAACTAAGCTGCTCCGATGGAGAGGGCAGTGCGTTTCCCTACGCTCGGCCTGCACACAGGGGTCTCTGAAGGGCTACAGGCCTGGATGTTGCTTAGCAGACCCAGGTGCACCTGGGGGTACTCAGTGTTCCTGCTGGGAGCAGGGTGCCCCGGCTAGCCTCCCAGGTGTCCAGAAAGCTGTGCTGCCGTTAAAGGCATGCAGAGCAGAGGCCACCGCCTCCTGGAAGCTGCAGCACGCCTCCGCTTCTGCACGGCGAATCAGGGCCTTACTTCCAGGCATGGGTTCATGCTGGGTGTGCCGGTAGCGACACAGCGTGGTAAGATGCTGACTTTCTCCTCGAGCAGAGTGACTTCAGGTACGGGGCGGGCCTCGCAGTGTTCCAAGCACAGTGTTCTCTCATGGCAGCTCACACAAGGGCCATGACAGAGTCTTCCTGGGTACTTCGCACTCACCAGCCATGTTGTCCCGAGGGCGTTCGAGGGCTCTGGAGTTGTAGCGCTCCTCAAGGAACGCGCAGTGTGTTGCTGCCCAGCACTCGGCAGGCACAGAGGTCCTCCGGGGGATCAACCAATGGACCTCGACGTTGCTCCGCCGGCCCACAGGTGTCTGGAGGCACTCAGTGACCTCGGAGGGAAAACGATGCACACCCGTGGGGCCTAGGAGTCCCCGGACGTGTACTTCCTTTAAAATAAAGCACATAAGCGACTGAGAAGTTGTGGAAACAGCTGCATGCCTCCCTTTCTGCACGGCTACTCAGGGCCTAACCTGGAGGCGAGTTCTCACTTCGAGGTTCCCTTTCGCTCTAGAGCCTGTCATGCGGACTGAGCTGCGGCCACAGAAGCCCCTGGTTTAGAGAGAGCAAACTCATAATTTTCCCCGAAGCATTCTTCCAGGGCTCACTGGCCTGTCGGGACCCGGGAATGTCAGGTAGCTTCAAGGCAGGCATGAATGCCGCCCTCAAAATGGAAAAGCAGGGCTAGTTCCAGCAGGCCCCCGTTTTCATGGGCACACTAAGCGTACAACCCTATGGCTTCTAACGAGTCCCAAGAGACACCGGTTACCCTGCGTTTCCTTCCCTGAATTAACATATCGAAGTAGGGAGTCCCGCATCCGGCGAACTGTCTCAACCGAGGAACGCCCTAGATGCTCCTCTGGGCCTGGGGCTGCCTGCAGTGCCGCAGAAGGAACAGGACTTGAAGTGCAGTAAGAACCCAAGCCGCCGTCCTCTAGGACGCCCGGTGACTTCAGTCAGGAGGTCCTGGATGGAAGGTGAAGACGACGGCTCCTCTGAGGGCAGCTGCGATTAGGGCACCGCGTAAGACCTCTGCGCCACGTGGGACGTGCCAGAACGGTGTTCGCGAACGTGTGCGAGTGCGGAGGAAACTAAGCTGCTCCGATGGAGAGAGCAGTGCGTTTCCCTACGCTCGGCCTGCACACAGGGGTCTCTGAAGGGCTACGGGCCTGGATGTTGCTTAGCAGACCCAGGTGCACCTGGGGGTACTCAGTGTTCCTGCTGGGAGCAGGGGGCCCCGGCTAGCCTCCCAGGTGTCCAGAAAGCTGTGCTGCCGTTAAAGGCATGCAGAGCAGAGGCCACCGCCTCCTGGAAGCTGCAGCACGCCTCCGCTTCTGCACGGCGAATCAGGGCCTTGCTTCCAGGCATGGGTTCATGCTGGGTGTGCCGGTAGCGACACAGTGTGGTAAGATGCTGACTTTCTCCTCGAGCAGAGTGACTTCAGGTACGGGGCGGGCCTCGCAGTGTTCCAAGCACAGTGTTCTCTCATGGCAGCTCACACAAGGGCCATGACAGAGTCTTCCTGGGTACTTCGCACTCACCAGCCATGTTGTCCCGAGGGCGTTCGAGGGCTCTGGAGATGTAGCGCTCCTCAAGGAACGCGCAGTGTGTTGCTGCCCAGCACTCGGCAGGCACAGAGGTCCTCCGGGGGATCAACCAATGGACCTCGACGTTGCTCCGCCGGCCCACAGGTGTCTGGAGGCACTCAGTGACCTCGGAGGGAAAACGATGCACACCCGTGGGGCCTAGGAGTCCCCGGACGCGTACTTCCTTTAAAATAAAGCACATAAGCGACTGAGAAGTTGTGGAAACAGCTGCATGCCTCCCTTTCTGCACGGCTACTCAGGGCCTAACCTGGAGGCGAGTTCTCACTTCGAGGTTCCCTTTCGCTCTAGAGCCTGTCATGCGGACTGAGCTGCGGCCACAGAAGCCCCTGGTTTAGAGAGAGCAAACTCATAATTTTCCCCGAAGCATTCTTCCAGGGCTCACTGGCCTGTCGGGACCCGGGAATGTCAGGTAGCTTCAAGGCAGGCATGAATGCCGCCCTCAAAATGGAAAAGCAGGGCTAGTTCCAGCAGGCCCCCGTTTTCATGGGCACACTAAGCGTACAACCCTATGGCTTCTAACGAGTCCCAAGAGACACCGGTTACCCTGCGTTTCCTTCCCTGAATTAACATATCGAAGTAGGGAGTCCCGCATCCGGCGAACTGTCTCAACCGAGGAACGCCGTAGCTGCTCCTCTGGGCCTGGGGCTGCCTGCAGTGCCGCAGAAGGAACAAGACTTGAAGTGCAGTAAGAACCCAAGCCGCCGTCCTCTAGGACGCCCGGTGACTTCAGTCAGGAGGTCCTGGATGGAAGGCGAAGACGACGGCTCCTCTGAGGGCAGCTGCGATTAGGGCACCGCGTAAGACCTCTGCGCCACGTGGGACGTGCCAGAACGGTGTTCGCGAACGTGTGCGAGTGCGGAGGAAACTAAGCTGCTCCGATGGAGAGAGCAGTGCGTTTCCCTACGCTCGGCCTGCACACAGGGGTCTCTGAAGGGCTACGGGCCTGGATGTTGCTTAGCAGACCCAGGTGCACCTGGGGGTACTCAGTGTTCCTGCTGGGAGCAGGGTGCCCCGGTTAGCCTCCCAGGTGTCCAGAAAGCTGTGCTGCCGTTAAAGGCATGCAGAGCAGAGGCCACCGCCTCCTGGAAGCTGCAGCACGCCTCCGCTTCTGCACGGCGAATCAGGGCCTTACTTCCAGGCATGGGTTCATGCTGGGTGTGCCAGTAGCGACACAGCGTGCTAAGATGCTGACTTTCTACACGAGCAGAGTGACTTCAGGTACGAGGGCGGGCCTCGCAGTGTTCCAAGCGCAGTGTTCTCTCATGGCAACTCACACAAGGGCCATGACAGAGTCTTCCTGGGTACTTCGCACTCACCAGCCATGTTGTCCCGAGGGCATTCGAGGGCTCTGGAGATGTAGCGCTCCTCAAGGAACGCGCAGTGTGTTGCTGCCCAGCACTCGGCAGGCACAGAGGTCCTCCGGGGGATCAACCAATGGACCTCGACGTTGCTCCGCCGGCCCACAGGTGTCTGGAGGCACTCAGTGACCTCGGAGGGAAAATGATGCACACCCGTGGGGCCTAGGAGTCCCCGGACGCGTACTTCCTTTAAAATAAAGCACATAAGCGACTGAGAAGTTGTGGAAACAGCTGCATGCCTCCCTTTCTGCACGGCTACTCAGGGCCTAACCTGGAGGCGAGTTCTCACTTCGAGGTTCCCTTTCGCTCTAGAGCCTGTCATGCGGACTGAGCTGCGGCCACAGAAGCCCCTGGTTTAGAGAGAGCAAACTCATAATTTTACCCGAAGCATTCTTCCAGGGCTCACTGGCCTGTCGGGAGCCGGCAATGTCAGGTAGCTTCAAGGCAGGCATGAATGCCGCCCTCAAAATGGAAAAGCAGGGCTAGTTCCAGCAGGCCCCCGTTTTCATGGGCACACTAAGCGTACAACCCTATGGCTTCTAACGAGTCCCAAGAGACACCGGTTACCCTGCGTTTCCTTCCCTGAATTAACATATCGAAGTAGGGAGTCCCGCATCCGGCGAATGTCTCAACCGAGGAACGCCGTAGCTGCTCCTCTGGGCCTGGGGCTGCCTGCAGTGCCGCAGAAGGAACAGGACTTGAAGTGCAGTAAGAACCCAAGCCGCCGTCCTCTAGGACGCCCGGTGACTTCAGTCAGGAGGTCCTGGATGGAAGGCGAAGACGACGGCTCCTCTGAGGGCAGCTGCGATTAGGGCACCGCGTAAGAACTCTGCGCCACGTGGGACGTGCCAGAACGGTGTTCGCGAACGTGTGCGAGTGCGGAGGAAACTAAGCTGCTCCGATGGAGAGGGCAGTGCGTTTCCCTACGCTCGCCCTGCACACAGGGGGCTCTGAAGTGCTACGGGCCTGGATGTTGCTTAGCAGACCCAGGTGCACCTGGGGGTACTCAGTGTTCCTGCTGGGAGCAGGGTGCCCCGGCTAGCCTCCCAGGTGTCCAGAAAGCTGTGCTGCCGTTAAAGGCATGCAGAGCAGAGGCCACCGCCTCCTGGAAGCTGCAGCACGCCTCCGCTTCTGCACGGCGAATCAGGGCCTTGCTTCCAGGCATGGGTTCATGCTGGGTGTGCCGGTAGCGACACAGCGTGGTAAGATGCTGACTTTCTCCTCGAGCAGAGTGACTTCAGGTACGGGGCGGGCCTCGCAGTGTTCCAAGCACAGTGTTCTCTCATGGCAGCTCACACAAGGGCCATGACAGAGTCTTCCTGGGCACTTCACACTCACCAGCCATGTTGTCCCGAGGGCGTTCGAGGGCTCTGGAGTTGTAGCGCTCCTCAAGGAACGCGCAGTGTGTTGCTGCCCAGCACTCGGCAGGCACAGAGGTCCTCTGGGGGATCAACCAATGGACCTCGACGTTGCTCTGCCGGCCCACAGGTGTCTGGAGGCACTCAGTGACCTCGGAGGGAAAACGATGCACACCCGTGGGGCCTAGGAGTCCCCGGACGTGTACTTCCTTTAAAATAAAGCACATAAGCGACTGAGAAGTTGTGGAAACAGCTGCATGCCTCCCTTTCTGCACGGCTACTCAGGGCCTAACCTTGAGGCGAGTTCTCACTTCGAGGTTCCTTTTCGCTCTAGAGCCTGTCATGTGGACCGCCGCCGCACCCACGGTAGCCCCTGGTTTAGAGAGAGAAAATTCATAATTTTCCCCGAAGCATTCTTCCAGGGCTCACTGGCCTGTCGGGAGCCGGGAATGTCAGGTACCTTCAAGGCAGACATGAATGCCGCCCTCAAAATGGGAAAGCAGGGCTAGTTCCAGCAGGCCCCCATTTTCATGGGCACACTCAGCATACATACCTGTGGCTTCTAAGGACTCCCAAGAGACACCGGTTACCCTGCGTTTCCTTCCCTGAATCAACTTATCGAAGTAGGGAATCCCGCATCCAGCGAACTGTCTCAACCGAGGAACGCCGTAGCTGCTCCTCTGGGCCTGGGGCTGCCTGCAGGGCCGCAGTAGGAACAGGACTTAAAGTGCAGTAAGAACCCAAGCCACCATCCTCTAGGAGGCACGGTGACTTCAGTCAGGAGGTCCTGGATGAAACGCGAAGACGAGGGCTCCTCTGAGGGCAGGTCCGACTAGGGCACCGCGTAAGACCTCCGCGCCACGTGGGACGTGCCAGAACGGCGTTCGCGAACGTGTGCGAGTGCCAAGGAAACTAAGCTGCTCCGATGGAGAGGGCAGTGCGTTTCCCTACGCTCGGCCTGCACACAGGGGGCTCAGAAGGGCTACGGGCCTGGATGTTGCTTAGCAGACCCAGGTGCACCTGGGGGTACTCAGTGTTCCTGCTGGGAGCAGGGTGCCCCAGCTAGCCTCCTAGGTGTCCAGAAAGCTGTGCTGCCGTTAAAGGCATGCAGAGCAGAGGCCACCGCCTCCTGGAAGCTGCAGCACACCTCCGCTTCTGCACAGCGAATCAGGGCCTTCCTTCCAGGCATGGGTTCATGCTGGGTGTGCCGGTAGCGACACAGCGTGCTAAGATGCTGACTTTCTACACGAGCAGAGTGACTTCAGGTACGAGGGCGGGCCTCGCAGTGTTCCAAGCGCAGTGTTCTCTCATGGCAACTCACACAAGGGCCATGACAGAGTCTTCCTGGGTACTTCGCACTCACCAGCCATGTTGTCCCGAGGGCGTTCGAGGGCTCTGGAGATGTAGCGCTCCTCAAGGAACGCGCAGTGTGTTGCTCCCCAGCACTCGGCAGGCACAGAGGTCCTCCGGGGGATCAACCAATGGACCTCGACGTTGCTCCGCCGGCCCACAGGTGTCTGGAGGCACTCAGTGACCTCGGAGGGAAAACGATGCACACCCGTGGGGCCTAGGAGTCCCCAGACGCGTACTTCCTTTAAAATAAAGCACATAAGCGACTGAGAAGTTGTGGAAACAGCTGCATGCCTCCCTTTCTGCACGGCTACTCAGGGCCTAACCTGGAGGCGAGTTCTCACTTCGAGGTTCCCTTTCGCTCTAGAGCCTGTGATGCGGATCGCCGCCGCGGCCACGGAAGCCCCTGGTTTAGAGAGAGCAAACTCATAATTTTCCCCGAAGCATTCTTCCAGGGCTCACTGGCCTGTCGGGAGCTGGGAATGTCAGGTAGCTTCAAGGCAGGCATGAATGCCACCCTCAAAATGGGAAAGCAGGGCTTGTTCCAGCAGGCCCCCGTTATCATGGGCACACTGAGCGTACATCCCTGTGGCTTCTAACGAGTCCCAAGAGACACCGGTTACCCTGCGTTTCCTTCCGTGAATCAACTTATCGAAGTAGGGAGTCCCGCATCCGGCGAACTGTCTCAACCGAGGAACGCCGTAGCTGCTCCTCTGGGCCTGGGGAAGCCTGCAGTGCCGCAGAAGGAACAGGACTTAAAGTGCAGTAAGAACCCAAGCCGCCGTCCTCTAGGAGGCACGGTGACTTCAGTCAGGAGGTCCTGGATGAAACGCGAAGACGAGGGCTCCTCGGAGGGCAGGTCCGATTAGGGCACCGCGTAAGACCTCCGCGCCACGTGGGACGTGCCAGAACGGTGTTCGCGAACGTGTGCGAGTGCCGAGGAAACTAAGCTGCTCCGAAGGAGAGGGCAGTGCGTTTCCCTACGCTCGGCCTGCACACACGGGGCTCTGAAGGGCTACGGGCCTGGATGTTGCTTAGCAGACCCAGGTGCACCTGGGGGTACTCAGTGTTCCTGCCGGGAGTAGGGTGCCCCGGCTAGCCTCCTAGGTGTCCAGAAAGCTGTGCTGCCGTTAAAGGCATGCAGAGCAGAGGCCACCGCCTCCTGGAAGCTGCAGCACGCCTCCGCTTCTGCATGGCGAATCAGGGCCTTATTTCCAGGCATGGGTTCATGCTGGGTGTGCCGGTAGCGACACAGCGTGCTAAGATGCTGACTTTCTCCTCGAGCAGAGTGACTTCAGGTACGAGGGCGGGCCTCGCAGTGTTCCAAGCACAGTGTTCTCTCATGGCAGCTCACACAAGGGCCATGACTGAGTCTTCCTGGGTACTTCGCACTCACCAGCCATGTTGTCCCGAGGGCGTTCGAGGGCTCTGGAGATGTAGCGCTCCTCAAGGAACGCGCAGTGTGTTGCTGCCCAGCACTCGGCAGGCACAGAGGTCCTCCGGGGCATCAACCAATGGACCTCGACATTGCTCCGCCGGCCCACAGGTGTCTGGAGGCACTCAGTGACCTCGGAGGGAAAACGATGCACACCCGTGGGGCCTAGGAGTCCCCGGACGCGTACTTCCTTTAAAATAAAGCACAGAAGCGACTGAGAAGTTGTGGAAACAGCTGCATGCCTCCCTTTTTGCACGGCTACTCAGGGCCTAACCTGGTGGCGAGTTCTCACTTCGAGGTTCCCTTTCGCTCTAGAGCTTGTCATGCAGACTGAGCTGCGGCCACAGAAGCCCCTGGTTTAGAGAGAGCAAACTCATAATTTTCCCCGAAGCATTCTTCCAGGGCTCACTGGCCTGTCGGGACCCGGGAATGTCAGGTAGCTTCAAGGCAGGCATGAATGCCGCCCTCAAAATGGAAAAGCAGGGCTAGTTCCAGCAGGCCACCGTTTTCATGGGCACACTAAGCGTACAACCCTATGGCTTCTAACGAGTCCCAAGAGACACCGGTTACCCTGCGTTTCCTTCCCTGAATTAACATATCGAAGTAGGGAGTCCCGCATCCGGCGAACTGTCTCAACCGAGGAACGCCGTAGCTGCTCCTCTGGGCCTGGGGCTGCCTGCAGTGCCGCAGAAGGAACAGGACTTGAAGTGCAGTAAGAACCCAAGCCGCCGTCCTCTAGGACGCCCCGTGACTTCAGTCAGGATGTCCTGGATGGAAGGCGAAGACGACGGCTCCTCTGAGGGCAGCTGCGATTAGGGCACCGCGTAAGACCTCTGCGCCACGTGGGACGTGCCAGAACGGTGTTCGCGAACGTGTGCGAGTGCGGAGGAAACTAAGCTGCTCCGATGGAGAGGGCAGTGCGTTTCCCTACGCTCGGCCTGCACACAGGGGTCTCTGAAGGGCTACGGGCCTGGATGTTGCTTAGCAGACCCAGGTGCACCTGGGGGTACTCAGTGTTCCTGCTGGGAGCAGGGTGCCTCGGCTAGCCTCAGTGTTCTCTCATGGCAGCTCACACAAGGGCCATGACTGAGTCTTCCTGGGTACTTCGCACTCACCAGCCATGTTGTCCCGAGGGCGTTCGAGGGCTCTGGATATGTAGCGCTCCTCAAGGAACGCGCAGTGTGTTGCTGCCCAGCACTCGGCAGGCACAGAGGTCCTCCGGGGCATCAACCAATGGACCTCGACATTGCTCCGCCGGCCCACAGGTGTCTGGAGGCACTCAGTGACCTCGGAGGGAAAACGATGCACACCCGTGGGGCCTAGGAGTCCCCGGACGCGTACTTCCTTTAAAATAAAGCACATAAGCGACTGAGAAGTTGTGGAAACAGCTGCATGCCTCCCTTTCTGCACGGCTACTCAGGGCCTAACCTGGAGGCGAGTTCTCACTTCGAGGTTCCCTTTCGCTCTAGAGCCTGTCATGCGGACTGAGCTGCGGCCACAGAAGCCCCTGGTTTAGAGAGAGCAAACTCATAATTTTCCCCGAAGCATTCTTCCAGGGCTCACTGGCCTGTCGGGACCCGGGAATGTCAGGTAGCTTCAAGGCAGGCATGAATGCCGCCCTCAAAATGGAAAAGCAGGGCTAGTTCCAGCAGGCCCCCGTTTTCATGGGCACACTAAGCGTACAACCCTATGGCTTCTAACGAGTCCCAAGAGACACCGGTTACCCTGCGTTTCCTTCCCTGAATTAACATATCGAAGTAGGGAGTCCCGCATCCGGCGAACTGTCTCAACCGAGGAACGCCGTAGCTGCTCCTCTGGGCCTGGGGCTGCCTGCAGTGCCGCAGAAGGAACAGGACTTGAAGTGCAGTAAGAACCCAAGCCGCCGTCCTCTAGGACGCCCGGTGACTTCAGTCAGGAGGTCCTGGATGGAACACGAAGACGAGGGCTCCTCTGAGGGCAGGTCCAATTAGGGCACCGCGTAAGAACTCCACGCCACGTGAGACGTGCCAGCACGGTGTTCGCGAATGTGTGCGAGTGCGGAGGACACTAAGCTGCTCCGATGGAGAGGGCAGTGCGTTTCCCTATGATCGGCCTGCACACAGGGGGCTCTGAAGGGCTACGGGCCTGGATGTTGCTTAGCAGACCCAGGTGCACCTGGGGGTACTCAGTGTTCCTGCTGGGAGCAGGGTGCCCCGGCTAGCCTCCCAGGTGTCCAGAAAGCTGTGCTGCCGTTAAAGGCATGCAGAGCAGAGGCCACCGCCTCCTGGAAGCTGCAGCACGCCTGCGCTTCTGCACGGCGAATCAGGGCCTTACTTCCAGGTATGGGTTCATGCTGGGTGTGCCAGTAGCGACACAGCGTGCTAAGATGCTGACTTTCTCCTCGAGCAGAGTGAGTTCAGGTATGGGGAGGGCCTCGCAGTGTTCCAAGCACAGTGTTCTCTCATGACAGCTCACACAAGGGCCATGACAGAGTCTTCCTGGGTACTTCGCACTCACCAGCCATGTTGTCCCGAGGGCGTTCGAGGGCTCTGGAGATGTAGCGCTCCTCAAGGAACGCGCAGTGTGTTGCTGCCCAGCACTCGGCAGGCACAGAGGTCCTCCGGGGGATCAACCAATGGACCTCGACATTTCTCCGACGTCCCACAGGTGTCTGGAGGCACTCAGTGACCTCGGAGGGAAAACGATGCACACCCGTGGGGACTAGGAGTCCCCGGACGCGTACTTCCTTTAAAATAAAGCACATAAGCGACTGAGAAGTTGTGGAAACAGCTGCATGCCTCCCTTTCTGCACGGCTACTCAGGGCCTAACCTGGAGGCGAGTTCTCACTTCGAGGTTCCCTTTCGCTCTAGAGCCTGTCATGCGGACTGAGCTGCGGCCACGGAAGCCCCTAGTTTAGAGAGAGCAAACTCATAATTTTCCCCGAAGCATTCTTCCAGGGCTCACTGGCCTGTCGGGAGCCGGGAATGTCAGGTAGCTTCAAGGCAGGCATGAATGCCGACCTCAAAATGGAAAAGCAGGGCTAGTTCCAGCAGGCGCCCGTTTTCATGGGCACACTCAGCGTACATCCCTATGGCTTCTAATGAGTCCCAAGAGACACCGGTTACACTGCGTTTCCTTCCCTGAATTAACATCGAAGTAGGGAGTCCCGCATCCGGCGAACTGTCTTAACCGAGGAACGCCGTAGCTGCTCCTCTTTGCCTGGGGCTGCCTGCAGTGCCGCAGAAGGAACAGGAC
The DNA here is from genome assembly GCF_964374135.1 of Grampus griseus. Classification (NCBI taxonomy): domain Eukaryota; kingdom Metazoa; phylum Chordata; class Mammalia; order Artiodactyla; family Delphinidae; genus Grampus; species Grampus griseus. Next base: position 1,449,254 of record NC_139010.1, read on the forward strand.
TTAAAGTGCAGTAAGAACCCAAGCCGCCGTCCTCTAGGAGGCCCGGTGACTTCAGTCAGGAGGTCATGGATGGAACGCAAAGACGACGGCTCCTCTGAGGGCAGCTCCGACTAGGGCACCGCATAAGACCTCCGCGCCACGTGGGACGTGTCAGAACGGTGTTCACGAACGTGTGCGAGTGCGGAGGAAACTAAGGTGCTCCAATGGAGAGGGCAGTACGTTTCCCTACGCTCGGCCTGCACACAGGGGTCTCTGAAGGGCTACGGGCCTGGATGTTGCTTAGCAGACCCAGGTGCACCTGGGGGTACTCAGTGTTCCTGCTGGGAGCAGGGTGCCCTGGCTAGCCTCAGTGTTCTCTCATGGCAGCTCACACAAGGGCCATGACTGAGTCTTCCTGGGTACTTCGCACTCACCAGCCATGTTGTCCCGAGGGCGTTCGAGGGCTCTGGATATGTACCGCTCCTCAAGGAACGCGCAGTGTGTTGCTGCCCAGCACTCGGCAGGCACAGAGGTCCTCCGGGGCATCAAACAATGGACCTCGACATTGCTCCGCCAGCCCACAGGTGTCTGGAGGCACTCAGTGACCTCGGAGGGAAAACGATGCACACCCGTGGGGCCTAGGAGTCCCCGGACGCGTACTTCCTTTAAAATAAAGGACATAAGTGACTGAGAACTCGTGGAAACAGCTGCATGCCTCCCTTTCTGCACGGCTACTCAGGGCCTAAGCTGGAGGCGAGTTCTCACGTCGAGGTTCACTTTCGCTCTAGAGCCTGTCATGCGGACCGAGCTGCGGCCACGGAAGCCCCTGGTTTAGAGAGAGCAAACTCATAATTTTACCCGAAGCATTCTTCCAGGGCTCACTGGCTTGTCGGGAGCTGGGAATGTCAGGTAGCTTCAAGGCAGGCATGAATGCCGCCCTCAAAATGGGAAAGCAGGGCTTGTTCCAGCAGGCCCCCATTTTCATGGGCACACTCAGCGTACATCCCTATGGCTTCTAACGAGTCCCAAGAGACACCGGTTACCCTGCGTTTCCTTCCCTGAATCAACTTATCGAAGTAGGGAGTCCCGCATCCGGCGAACTGTCTCAACCGAGGAACGCCGTAGCTGCTCCCCTGGGCCTGGGGCTGCCTGCAGTGCCGCAGAAGGAACAGGACTTAAAGTGCAGTAAGAACCCAAGCCGCCGTCCTCTAGGAGGCACAGTGACTTCAGTCAGGAGGTCCTGGATGAAACGCGAAGACGAGGGCTCCTCTGAGGGCAGGTCCGATTAGGGCACCGCGTAAGACCTCCGCGCCACGTGGGACGTGCCAGAACGGTGTTCGCGAACGTGTGCGAGTGCCGAGGAAACTAAGCTGCTCCGAAGGAGAGGGCAGTGCATTTCCCTACGCTCGGCCTGCACACAGGGGGCTCTGAAGGGCTACGGGCCTGGATGTTGCTTAGCAGACCCAGGTGCACCTGTGGGTACTCAGTGTTCCTGCTGGGAGCAGGGTGCCCCGGCTAGCCTCCCAGGTGTCCAGAAAGCTGTGCTGCCGTTAAAGGCATGCAGAGCAGAGGCCACCGCCTCCTGGAAGCTGCAGCACGCCTCCGCTTCTGCACGGCGAATCAGGGCCTTACTTCCAGGCATGGGTTCATGCTGGGTGTGCCGGTAGCGACACAGCGTGCTAAGATGCTGACTTTCTCCTCGAGCAGAGTGACTTCAGGTACGAGGGCGGGCCTCGCAGTGTTCCAAGCACAGTGTTCTCTCATGGCAGCTCACACAAGGGCCATGACAGAGTCTTCCTGGGTACTTCGCACTCACCAGCCATGTTGTCCCGAGGGCGTTCGAGGGCTCTGGAGATGTAGCGCTCCTCAAGGAACGCGCAGTGTGTTGCTGCCCAGCACTCGGCAGGCACAGAGGTCCTCCGGGGGATCAACCAATGGACCTCGACGTTGCTCCGCCGGCCCACAGGTGTCTGGAGGCACTCAGTGACCTCGGAGGGAAAACGAGGCACACCCGTGGGGCCTAGGAGTCCCCGGACGCGTACTTCCTTTAAAATAAAGCACATAAACGACTGAGAAGTTGTGGAAACAGCTGCATGCCTCCCTTTCTGCACGGCTACTCAGGGCCTAACCTGGAGGCGAGTTCTCACTTCGAGGTTCCCTTTCGCTCTAGAGCCTGTCATGCGGACTGAGCTGCGGCCACAGAAGCCCCTGGTTTAGAGAGAGCAAACTCATAATTTTCCCCGAAGCATTCTTCCAGGGCTCACTGGCCTGTCGGGAGCCGGGAATGTCAGGTAGCTTCAAGGCAGGCATGAATGCCACCCTCAAAATGGGAAAGCAGGGCTAGTTCCAGCAGGCCCCCATTTTCATGGGCACACTCAGCATACATACCTGTGGCTTCTAAGGAGTCCCAAGAGACACCGGTTACCCTGCGTTTCCTTCCCTGAATCAACTTATCGAAGTAGGGAATCCCGCATCCAGCGAACTGTCTCAACCGAGGAACGCCGTAGCTGCTCCTCTGGGCCTGGGGCTGCCTGCAGGGCCGCAGTAGGAACAGGACTTAAAGTGCAGTAAGAACCCAAGCCACCATCCTCTAGGAGGCACGGTGACTTCAGTCAGGAGGTCCTGGATGAAACGCGAAGACGAGGGCTCCTCTGAGGGCAGGTCCGACTAGGGCACCGCGTAAGACCTCCGCGCCACGTGGGACGTGCCAGAACGGCGTTCGCGAACGTGTGCGAGTGCCAAGGAAACTAAGCTGCTCCGATGGAGAGGGCAGTGCGTTTCCCTACGCTCGGCCTGCACACAGGGGGCTCTGAAGGGCTACGGGCCTGGATGTTGCTTAGCAGACCCAGGTGCACCTGGGGGTACTCAGTGTTCCTGCTGGGAGCAGGGTGCCCCAGCTAGCCTCCCAGGTGTCCAGAAAGCTGTGCTGCCGTTAAAGGCATGCAGAGCAGAGGCCACCGCCTCCTGGAAGCTGCAGCACACCTCCGCTTCTGCACGGCGAATCAGGGCCTTCCTTCCAGGCATGGGTTCATGCTGGGTGTGCCGGTAGCGACACAGCGTGCTAAGATGCTGACTTTCTACACGAGCAGAGTGACTTCAGGTACGAGGGCGGGCCTCGCAGTGTTCCAAGCGCAGTGTTCTCTCATGGCAACTCACACAAGGGCCATGACAGAGTCTTGCTGGGTACTTCGCACTCACCAGCCATGTTGTCCCGAGGGCGTTCGAGGGCTCTGGAGATGTAGCGCTCCTCAAGGAACGCGCAGTGTGTTGCTGCCCAGCACTCGGCAGGCACAGAGGTCCTCCGGGGGATCAACCAATGGACCTCGACGTTGCTCTGCCGGCCCACAGGTGTCTGGAGGCACTCAGTGACCTCGGAGGGAAAACGATGCACACCCGTGGGGCCTAGGAGTCCCCGGACGCGTACTTCCTTTAAAATAAAGCACATAAGCGACTGAGAAGTTGTGGAAACAGCTGCATGCCTCCCTTTCTGCACGGCTACTCAGGGCCTAACCTGGAGGCGAGTTCTCACTTCGAGGTTCCCTTTCGCTCTAGAGCCTGTCATGCGGACTGAGCTGCGGCCACAGAAGCCCCTGGTTTAGAGAGAGCAAACTCATAATTTTACCCGAAGCATTCTTCCAGGGCTCACTGGCCTGTCGGGAGCCGGCAATGTCAGGTAGCTTCAAGGCAGGCATGAATGCCGCCCTCAAAATGGAAAAGCAGGGCTAGTTCCAGCAGGCCCCCGTTTTCATGGGCACACTAAGCGTACAACCCTATGGCTTCTAACGAGTCCCAAGAGACACCGGTTACCCTGCGTTTCCTTCCCTGAATTAACATATCGAAGTAGGGAGTCCCGCATCCGGCGAATGTCTCAACCGAGGAACGCCGTAGCTGCTCCTCTGGGCCTGGGGCTGCCTGCAGTGCCGCAGAAGGAACAGGACTTGAAGTGCAGTAAGAACCCAAGCCGCCGTCCTCTAGGACGCCCGGTGACTTCAGTCAGGAGGTCCTGGATGGAAGGCGAAGACAACGGCTCCTCTGAGGGCAGCTGCGATTAGGGCACCGCGTAAGACCTCTGCGCCACGTGGGACGTGCCAGAACGGTGTTCGCGAACGTGTGCGAGTGCGGAGGAAACTAAGCTGCTCCGATGGAGAGGGCAGTGCGTTTCCCTACGCTCGCCCTGCACACAGGGGGCTCTGAAGGGCTACGGGCCTGGATGTTGCTTAGCAGACCCAGGTGCACCTGGGGGTACTCAGTGTTCCTGCTGGGAGCAGGGTGCCCCAGCTAGCCTCCCAGGTGTCCAGAAAGCTGTGCTGCCGTTAAAGGCATGCAGAGCAGAGGCCACCGCCTCCTGGAAGCTGCAGCACGCCTCCACTTCTGCACGGCGAATCAGGGCCTTACTTCCAGGCATGGGTTCATGCTGGGTGTGCCGGTAGCGACACAGCGTGGTAAGATGCTGACTTTCTCCTCGAGCAGAGTGACTTCAGGTACGGGGCGGGCCTCGCAGTGTTCCAAGCACAGTGTTCTCTCATGGCAGCTCACACAAGGGCCATGACAGTGTCTTCCTGGGTACTTCGCACTCACCAGCCATGTTGTCCCGAGGGCGTTCGAGGGCTCTGGAGATGTAGCGCTCCTCAAGGAACGCGCAGTGTGTTGCTGCCCAGCACTCGGCAGGCACAGAGGTCCTCCGGGGGATCAACCAATGGACCTCGACGTTGCTCCGCTGGCCCACAGGTGTCTGGAGGCACTCAGTGACCTCGGAGGGAAAACGATGCACACCCGTGGGGCCTAGGAGTCCCCAGACGCGTACTTCCTTTAAAATAAAGGACATAAGCGACTGAGAAGTTGTGGAAACAGCTGCATGCCTCCCTTTCTGCACGGCTACTCAGGGCCTAACCTGGAGGCGTGTCCTCAGTTCGAGGTTCCCTTTCGCTCTAGAGCCTGTCATGCGGACTGAGCTGCGGCCACAGAAGCCCCTGGTTTAGAGAGAGCAAACTCATAATTTTCCCCGAAGCATTCTTCAAGGGCTCACTGGCCTGTCGTGAGCCGGGAATGTCAGGTAGCTTCAAGGCAGGCATGAATGCCAACCTCAAAATGGAAAAGCAGGGCTAGTTCCAGCAGGCCCCCGTTTTCATGGGCACACTAAGCGTACAACCCTATGGCTTCTAACGAGTCCCAAGAGACACCGGTTACCCTGCGTTTCCTTCCCTGAATTAACATATCGAAGTAGGGAGTCCCGCATCCGGCGAACTGTCTCAACCGAGGAACGCCGTAGCTGCTCCTCTGGGCCTGGGGCTGCCTGCAATGCCGCAGAAGGAACAGGACTTGAAGTGCAGTAAGAACCCAAGCCGCCGTCCTCTAGGACGCCCGGTGACTTCAGTCAGGAGGTCCTGGATGAAACGCGAAGACGAGGGCTCCTCTGAGGGCAGCTCCGACTAGGGCACCGCGTAAGACCTCCGCGCCACGTGGGACGTGCCAGAACGGCGTTCGCGAACGTGTGCGAGTGCCAAGGAAACTAAGCTGCTCCGATGGAGAGGGCAGTGCGTTTCCCTACGCTCGGCCTGCACACAGGGGGCTCTGAAGGGTTACGGGCCTGGATGTTGCTTAGCAGACCCAGGTGCTCCTTGGGGTACTCAGTGTTCCTGCTGGGAGCAGGGTGCCCCAGCTAGCCTCCCAGGTGTCCAGAAAGCTGTGCTGCCGTTAAAGGCATGCAGAGCAGAGGCCACCGCCTCCTGGAAGCTGCAGCACACCTCCGCTTCTGCACGGCGAATCAGGGCCTTCCTTCCAGGCATGGGTTCATGCTGGGTGTGCCGGTAGCGACACAGCGTGCTAAGATGCTGACTTTCTACACGAGCAGAGTGACTTCAGGTACGAGGGCGGGCCTCGCAGTGTTCCAAGCGCAGTGTTCTCTCATGGCAACTCACACAAGGGCCATGACAGAGTCTTCCTGGGTACTTCGCACTCACCAGCCATGTTGTCCCGAGGGCGTTCGAGGGCTCTGGAGATGTAGCGCTCCTCAAGGAACGCGCAGTGTGTTGCTGCCCAGCACTCGGCAGGCACAGAGGTCCTCTGGGGGATCAACCAATGGACCTCGACGTTGCTCCGCCGGCCCACAGGTGTCTGGAGGCACTCAGTGACCTCGGAGGGAAAACGATGCACACCCGTGGGGCCTAGGAGTCCCCGGACGTGTACTTCTTTTAAAATAAAGCACATAAGCGACTGAGAAGTTGTGGAAACAGCTGCATGCCTCCCTTTCTGCACGGCTACTCAGGGCCTAACCTTGAGGCGAGTTCTCACTTCGAGGTTCCTTTTCGCTCTAGAGCCTGTCATGTGGACCGTCGCCGCACCCACGGTAGCCCCTGGTTTAGAGAGAGAAAATTCATAATTTTCCCCGAAGCATTCTTCCAGGGCTCACTGGCCTGTCGGGAGCCGGGAATGTCAGGTACCTTCAAGGCAGGCATGAATGCCGCCCTCAAAATGGGAAAGCAGGGCTAGTTCCAGCAGGCCCCCATTTTCATGGGCACACTCAGCATACATACATGTGGCTTCTAAGGAGTCCCAAGAGACACCGGTTACCCTGCGTTTCCTTCCCTGAATCAACTTATCGAAGTAGGGAATCCCGCATCCAGCGAACTGTCTCAACCGAGGAACGCCGTAGCTGCTCCTCTGGGCCTGGGGCTGCCTGCAGGGCCGCAGTAGGAACAGGACTTAAAGTGCAGTAAGAACCCAAGCCACCATCCTCTAGGAGGCACGGTGACTTCAGTCAGGAGGTCCTGGATGAAACGCGAAGACGAGGGCTCCTCTGAGGGCAGGTCCGACTAGGGCACCGCGTAAGACCTCCGCGCCACGTGGGACGTGCCAGAACGGCGTTCGCGAACGTGTGCGAGTGCCAAGGAAACTAAGCTGCTCCGATGGAGAGGGCAGTGCGTTTCCCTACGCTCGGCCTGCACACAGGGGGCTCTGAAGGGCTACGGGCCTGGATGTTGCTTAGCAGACCCAGGTGCACCTGGGGGTACTCAGTGTTCCTGCTGGGAGCAGGGTGCCCTGGCTAGCCTCAGTGTTCTCTCATGGCAGCTCACACAAGGGCCATGACTGAGTCTTCCTGGGTACTTCGCACTCACCAGCCATGTTGTCCCGAGGGCGTTCGAGGGCTCTGGATATGTACCGCTCCTCAAGGAACGCGCAGTGTGTTGCTGCCCAGCACTCGGCAGGCACAGAGGTCCTCCGGGGCATCAACCAATGGACCTCGACATTGCTCCGCCAGCCCACAGGTGTCTGGAGGCACTCAGTGACCTCGGAGGGAAAACGATGCACACCCGTGGGGCCTAGGAGTCCCCGGACGCGTACTTCCTTTAAAATAAAGGACATAAGCGACTGAGAACTCGTGGAAACAGCTGCATGCCTCCCTTTCTGCACGGCTACTCAGGGCCTATCCTGGAGGCGAGTTCTCACGTCACGGTTCCCTTTCGCTCTAGAGCCTGTCATGCGGACCGCCGCCGTGGCCACGGAAGACCCTGGTTTAGAGAGAGCAAACTCATAATTTTCCCCGAAGCATTCTTCCAGGGCTCACTGGCCTGTCGGGAGCTGGGAATGTCAGGTAGCTTCAAGGCAGGCATGAATGCCACCCTCAAAATGGGAAAGCAGGGCTTGTTCCAGCAGGCCCCCGTTATCATGGGCACACTGAGCGTACATCCCTGTGGCTTCTAACGAGTCCCAAGAGACACCGGTTACCCTGCGTTTCCTTCCCTGAATCAACTTATCGAAGTAGGGAGTCCCGCATCCGGCGAACTGTCTCAACCGAGGAATGCCGTAGCTGCTCCTCTGGGCCTGGGGAAGCCTGCAGTGCCGCAGAAGGAACAGGACTTAAAGTGCAGTAAGAACCCAAGCCGCCGTCCTCTAGGAGGCACGGTGACTTCAGTCAGGAGGTCCTGGATGGAACGCGAAGACGAGGGCTCCTCTGACGGCAGCTCCGACTAGGGCACCGCGTAAGACCTCCGCGCCACGTGGGACGTGCCAGAACGGCGTTCGCGAACGTGTGCGAGTGCGGAGGAAACTAAGCTGCTCCGATGGAGAGGGCAGTGCGTTTCCCTACGCTCGGCCTGCACACAGGGGGTTCTGAAGGGTTACGGGCTTGGATGTTGCTTAGCAGACCCAGGTGCACCTGGGGGTACTCAGTTTTCCTGCTGAGAGCAGGGTGCCCCGGCTAGCTTCCCAGGTGTCCAGAAAGCTGTGCTGCCGTTAAAGGCATGCAGAGCAGAGGCCACCGCCTCCTGGAAGCTGCAGCACACCTCCGCTTCTGCACGGTGAATCAGGGCCTTCCTTCCAGGCATGGGTTCATGCTGGGTGTGCCGGTAGCGACACAGCGTGCTAAGATGCTGACTTTCTCCTCGAGCAGAGTGACTTCAGGTACGAGGGCGGGCCTCGCAGTGTTCCAAGCACAGTGTTCTCTCATGGCAGCTCACACAAGGGCCATGACAGAGTCTTCCTGGGCACTTCACACTCACCAGCCATGTTGTCCCGAGGGCGTTCGAGGGCTCTGGAGTTGTAGCACTCCTCAAGGAACGCGCAGTGTGTTGCTGCCCAGCATTCGGCAGGCACAGAGGTCCTCTGGGGGATCAACCAATGGACCTCGACGTTGCTCCGCCGGCCCACAGGTGTCTGGAGGCACTCAGTGACGTCGGAGGGAAAACGATGCACACCCGTGGGGCCTAGGAGTCCCCGGACGTGTACTTCCTTTAAAATAAAGCACATAAGCGACTGAGAAGTTGTGGAAACAGCTGCATGCCTCCCTTTCTGCACGGCTACTCAGGGCCTAACCTTGAGGCGAGTTCTCACTTCGAGGTTCCTTTTCGCTCTAGAGCCTGTCATGTGGACCGCCGCCGCACCCACGGTAGCCCCTGGTTTAGAGAGAGAAAATTCATAATTTTCCCCAAAGCATTCTTCCAGGGCTCACTGGCCTGTCGGGAGCCGGGAATGTCAGGTACCTTCAAGGCAGGCATGAATGCCGCCCTCAAAATGGGAAAGCAGGGCTAGTTCCAGCAGGCCCCCATTTTCATGGGCACACTCAGCATACATACCTGTGGCTTCTAAGGAGTCCCAAGAGACACCGGTTACCCTGCGTTTCCTTCCCTGAATCAACTTATCGAAGTAGGGAATCCCGCATCCAGCGAACTGTCTCAACCGAGGAACGCCGTAGCTGCTCCTCTGGGCCTGGGGCTGCCTGCAGGGCCGCAGTAGGAACAGGACTTAAAGTGCAGTAAGAACCCAAGCCACCATCCTCTAGGAGGCACGGTGACTTCAGTCAGGAGGTCCTGGATGAAACGCGAAGACGAGGGCTCCTCTGAGGGCAGGTCCGACTAGGGCACCGCGTAAGACCTCCGCGCCACGTGGGACGTGCCAGAACGGCGTTCGCGAACGTGTGCGAGTGCCAAGGAAACTAAGCTGCTCCGATGGAGAGGGCAGTGCGTTTCCCTACGCTCGGCCTGCACACAGGGGGCTCTGAAGGGCTACGGGCCTGGATGTTGCTTAGCAGACCCAGGTGCACCTGGGGGTACTCAGTGTTCCTGCTGGGAGCAGGGTGCCCCAGCTAGCCTCCCAGGTGTCCAGAAAGCTGTGCTGCCGTTAAAGGCATGCAGAGCAGAGGCCACCGCCTCCTGGAAGCTGCAGCACACCTCCGCTTCTGCACGGCGAATCAGGGCCTTCCTTCCAGGCATGGGTTCATGCTGGGTGTGCCGGTAGCGACACAGCGTGCTAAGATGCTGACTTTCTACACGAGCAGAGTGACTTCAGGTACGAGGGCGGGCCTCGCAGTGTTCCAAGCGCAGTGTTCTCTCATGGCAACTCACACAAGGGCCATGACAGAGTCTTCCTGGGTACTTCGCACTCACCAGCCATGTTGTCCCGAGGGCGTTCGAGGGCTCTGGAGATGTAGCGCTCCTCAAGGAACGCGCAGTGTGTTGCTGCCCAGCACTCGGCAGGCACAGAGGTCCTCCGGGGGATCAACCAATGGACCTCGACGTTGCTCCGCCGGCCCACAGGTGTCTGGAGGCACTCAGTGACCTCGGAGGGAAAACGAGGCACACCCGTGGGGCCTAGGAGTCCCCGGACGCGTACTTCCTTTAAAATAAAGCACATAAGCGACTGAGAAGTTGTGGAAACAGCTGCATGCCTCCCTTTCTGCACGGCTACTCAGGGCCTAACCTGGAGGCGAGTTCTCACTTCGAGGTTCCCTTTCGCTCTAGAGCCTGTCATGCGGACTGAGCTGCGGCCACGGAAGCCCCTGGTTTAGAGAGAGCAAACTCATAATTTTCCCCGAAGCATTCTTCCAGGGCTCACTGGCCTGTCGGGAGCCGGGAAAGTCAGGTAGCTTCAAGGCAGGCATGAATGCCGACCTCAATATGGAAAAGCAGGGCTAGTTCCAGCAGGCGCCCGTTTTCATGGGCACACTCAGCGTACATCCCTATGGCTTCTAATGAGTCCCAAGAGACACCGGTTACACTGCGTTTCCTTCCCTGAATTAACTTATCGAAGTAGGGAGTCCCGCATGCGGCGAACTCTCTTAACCGAGGAACGCCGTAGCTGCTCCTCTGGGCCTGGGGCTGCCTGCAGTGCCGCAGAAGGAACAGGACTTAAAGTGCAGTAAGAACCCAAGCCGCCGTCCTCTAGGAGGCCCGGTGACTTCAGTCAGGAGGTCCTGGATGGAACGCAAAGACGACGGCTCCTCTGAGGGCAGCTCCGACTAGGGCACCGCATAAGACCTCCGCGCCACGTGGGACGTGTCAGAACGGTGTTCACGAACGTGTGCGAGTGCGGAGGAAACTAAGGTGCTCCAGTGGAGAGTGCAGTACGTTTCCCTACGCTCGGCCTGCACACAGGGGTCTCTGAAGGGCTACGGGCCTGGATGTTGCTTAGCAGACCCAGGTGCACCTGGGGGTACTAAGTGTTCCTGCTGGGAGCAGGGTGCCCTGGCTAGCCTCAGTGTTCTCTCATGGCAGCTCACACAAGGGCCATGACTGAGTCTTCCTGGGTACTTCGCACTCACCAGCCATGTTGTCCCGAGGGCGTTCGAGGGCTCTGGATATGTACCACTCCTCAAGGAACGCGCAGTGTGTTGCTGCCCAGCACTCGGCAGGCACAGAGGTCCTCCGGGGCATCAACCAATGGACCTCGACATTGCTCCGCCAGCCCACAGGTGTCTGGAGGCACTCAGTGACCTCGGAGGGAAAACGATGCACACCCGTGGGGCCTAGGAGTCCCCGGACGTGTACTTCCTTTAAAATAAAGGACATAAGCGACTGAGAACTCGTGGAAACAGCTGCATGCCTCCCTTTCTGCACGGCTACTCAGGGCCTAAGCTGGAGGCGAGTTCTCACGTCGAGGTTCACTTTCGCTCTAGAGCCTGTCATGCGGACCGAGCTGCGGCCACGGAAGCCCCTGGTTTAGAGAGAGCAAACTCATAATTTTACCCGAAGCATTCTTCCAGGGCTCACTGGCTTGTCGGGAGCTGGGAATGTCAGGTAGCTTCAAGGCAGGCATGAATGCCGCCCTCAAAATGGGAAAGCAGGGCTTGTTCCAGCAGGCCCCCATTTTCATGGGCACACTCAGCGTACATCCCTATGGCTTCTAACGAGTCCCAAGAGACACCGGTTACCCTGCGTTTCCTTCCCTGAATCAACTTATCGAAGTAGGGAGTCCCGCATCCGGCGAACTGTCTCAACCGAGGAACGCCGTAGCTGCTCCCCTGGGCCTGGGGCTGCCTGCAGTGCCGCAGAAGGAACAGGACTTAAAGTGCAGTAAGAACCCAAGCCGCCGTCCTCTAGGAGGCACGGTGACTTCAGTCAGGAGGTCCTGGATGAAACGCGAAGACGAGGGCTCCTCTGAGGGCAGGTCCGATTAGGGCACCGCGTAAGACCTCCGTGCCACGTGGGACGTGCCAGAACGGTGTTCGCGAACGTGTGCGAGTGCCGAGGAAACTAAGCTGCTCCGAAGGAGAGGGCAGTGCATTTCCCTACGCTCGGCCTGCACACAGGGGGCTCTGAAGGGCTACGGGCCTGGATGTTGCTTAGCAGACCCAGGTGCACCTGTGGGTACTCAGTGTTCCTGCTGGGAGCAGGGTGCCCCGGCTAGCCTCCCAGGTGTCCAGAAAGCTGTGCTGCCGTTAAAGGCATGCAGAGCAGAGGCCACCGCCTCCTGGAAGCTGCAGCACGCCTCCGCTTCTGCACGGCGAAACAGGGCCTTACTTCCAGGCATGGGTTCATGCTGGGTGTGCCGGTAGCGACACAGCGTGCTAAGATGCTGACTTTCTCCTCGAGCAGAGTGACTTCAGGTACGAGGGCGGGCCTCGCAGTGTTCCAAGCACAGTGTTCTCTCATGGCAGCTCACACAAGGGCCATGACAGAGTCTTCCTGGGTACTTCGCACTCACCAGCCATGTTGTCCCGAGGGCGTTCGAGGGCTCTGGAGATGTAGCGCTCCTCAAGGAACGCGCAGTGTGTTGCTGCCCAGCACTCGGCAGGCACAGAGGTCCTCCGGGGGATCAACCAATGGACCTCGACGTTGCTCCGCCGGCCCACAGGTGTCTGGAGGCACTCAGTGACCTCGGAGGGAAAACGAGGCACACCCGTGGGGCCTAGGATTCCCCGGACGCGTACTTCCTTTAAAATAAAGCACATAAGCGACTGAGAAGTTGTGGAAACAGCTGCATGCCTCCCTTTCTGCACGGCTACTCAGGGCCTAACCTGGAGGCGAGTTCTCACTTCGAGGTTCCCTTTCGCTCTAGAGCCTGTCATGCGGACTGAGCTGCGGCCACAGAAGCCCCTGGTTTAGAGAGAGCAAACTCATAATTTTCCCCGAAGCATTCTTCCAGGGCTCACTGGCCTGTCGGGAGCCGGGAATGTCAGGTAGCTTCAAGGCAGGCATGAATGCCACCCTCAAAATGGGAAAGCAGGGCTAGTTCCAGCAGGCCCCCATTTTCATGGGCACACACAGCATACATACCTGTGGCTTCTAAGGAGTCCCAAGAGACACCGGTTACCCTGCGTTTCCTTCCCTGAATCAACTTATCGAAGTAGGGAATCCCGCATCCAGCGAACTGTCTCAACCGAGGAACGCCGTAGCTGCTCCTCTGGGCCTGGGGCTGCCTGCAGGGCCGCAGAAGGAACAGGACTTAAAGTGCAGTAAGAACCCAAGCCACCATCCTCTAGGAGGCACGGTGACTTCAGTCAGGAGGTCCTGGATGAAACGCGAAGACGAGGGCTCCTCTGAGGGCAGGTCCGACTAGGGCACCGCGTAAGACCTCCGCGCCACGTGGGACGTGCCAGAACGGCGTTCGCGAACGTGTGCGAGTGCCAAGGAAACTAAGCTGCTCTGATGGAGAGGGCAGTGCGTTTCCCTACGCTCGGCCTGCACACAGGGGGCTCTGAAGGGCTACGGGCCTGGATGTTGCTTAGCAGACCCAGGTGCACCTGGGGGTACTCAGTGTTCCTGCTGGGAGCAGGGTGCCCCAGCTAGGCATCCAGGTGTCCAGAAAGCTGTGCTGCCGTTAAGGCATGCAGACCAGAGGCCACCGCCTCCTGGAAGCTGCAGCACACCTCCGCTTCTGCACGGCGAATCAGGGCCTTCCTTCCAGGCATGGGTTCATGCTGGGTGTGCCGGTAGCGACACAGCGTGCTAAGATGCTGACTTTCTACACGAGCAGAGTGACTTCAGGTACGAGGGCGGGCCTCGCAGTGTTCCAAGCGCAGTGTTCTCTCATGGCAACTCACACAAGGGCCATGACAGAGTCTTCCTGGGTACTTCGCACTCACCAGCCATGTTGTCCCGAGGGCGTTCGAGGGCTCTGGAGATGTAGCGCTCCTCAAGGAACGTGCAGTGTGTTGCTGCCCAGCACTCGGCAGGCACAGAGGTCCTCCGGGGGATCAACCAATGGACCTCAACGTTGCTCTGCCGGCCCACAGGTGTCTGGAGGCACTCAGTGACCTCGGAGGGAAAACGATGCACACCCGTGGGGCCTAGGAGTCCCCGGACGCGTACTTCCTTTAAAATAAAGCACATAAGCGACTGAGAAGTTGTGGAAACAGCTGCATGCCTCCCTTTCTGCACGGCTACTCAGGGCCTAACGTGGAGGCGAGTTCTCACTTCGAGGTTCCCTTTCGCTCTAGAGCCTGTCATGCGGACTGAGCTGCGGCCACAGAAGCCCCTGGTTTAGAGAGAGCAAACTCATAATTTTACCCGAAGCATTCTTCCAGGGCTCACTGGCCTGTCGGGAGCCGGCAATGTCAGGTAGCTTCAAGGCAGGCATGAATGCCGCCCTCAAAATGGAAAAGCAGGGCTAGTTCCAGCAGGCCCCCGTTTTCATGGGCACACTAAGCGTACAACCCTATGGCTTCTAACGAGTCCCAAGAGACACCGGTTACCCTGCGTTTCCTTCCCTGAATTAACATATCGAAGTAGGGAGTCCCGCATCCGGCGAATGTCTCAACCGAGGAACGCCGTAGCTGCTCCTCTGGGCCTGGGGCTGCCTGCAGTGCTGCAGAAGGAACAGGACTTGAAGTGCAGTAAGAACACAAGCCGCCGTCCTCTAGGACGCCCGGTGACTTCAGTCAGGAGGTCCTGGATGGAAGGCGAAGACGACGGCTCCTCTGAGGGCAGCTGCGATTAGGGCACCGCGTAAGACCTCTGCGCCACGTGGGACGTGCCAGAACGGTGTTCGCGAACGTGTGCGAGTGCGGAGGAAACTAAGCTGCTCCGATGGAGAGGGCAGTGCGATTCCCTACGCTCGCCCTGCACACAGGGGGCTCTGAAGGGCTACGGGCCTGGATGTTGCTTAGCAGACCCAGGTGCACCTGGGGGTACTCAGTGTTCCTGCTGGGAGCAGGGTGCCCCAGCTATCCTCCCAGGTGTCCAGAAAGCTGTGCTGCCGTTAAAGGCATGCAGAGCAGAGGCCACCGCCTCCTGGAAGCTGCAGCACGCCTCCACTTCTGCACGGCGAATCAGGGCCTTACTTCCAGGCATGGGTTCATGCTGGGTGTGCCGGTAGCGACACAGCGTGGTAAGATGCTGACTTTCTCCTCGAGCAGAGTGACTTCAGGTACGGGGCGGGCCTCGCAGTGTTCCAAGCACAGTGTTCTCTCATGGCAGCTCACACAAGGGCCATGACAGTGTCTTCCTGGGTACTTCGCACTCACCAGCCATGTTGTCCCGAGGGCGTTCGAGGGCTCTGGAGATGTAGCGCTCCTCAAGGAACGCGCAGTGTGTTGCTGCCCAGCACTCGGCAGGCACAGAGGTCCTCCGGGGGATCAACCAATGGACCTCGACGTTGCTCCGCTGGCCCACAGGTGTCTGGAGGCACTCAGTGACCTCGGAGGGAAAACGATGCACACCCGTGGGGCCTAGGAGTCCCCAGACGCGTACTTCCTTTAAAATAAAGGACATAAGCGACTGAGAAGTTGTGGAAACAGCTGCATGCCTCCCTTTCTGCACGGCTACTCAGGGCCTAACCTGGAGGCGTGTCCTCACTTCGAGGTTCCCTTTCGCTCTAGAGCCTGTCATGCGGACTGAGCTGCGGCCACAGAAGCCCCTGGTTTAGAGAGAGCAAACTCATAATTTTCCCCGAAGCATTCTTCCAGGGCTCACTGGCCTGTCGTGAGCCGGGAATGTCAGGTAGCTTCAAGGCAGGCATGAATGCCGCCCTCAAAATGGAAAAGCAGGGCTAGTTCCAGCAGGCCCCCGTTTTCATGGGCAAACTAAGCGTACAACCCTATGGCTTCTAACGAGTCCCAAGAGACACCGGTTACCCTGCGTTTCCTTCCCTGAATTAACATATCGAAGTAGGGAGTCCCGCATCCGGCGAACTGTCTCAACCGAGGAACGCCGTAGCTGCTCCTCTGGGCCTGGGGCTGCCTGCAGTGCCGCAGAAGGAACAGGACTTGAAGTGCAGTAAGAACCCAAGCTGCCGTCCTCTAGGACGCCCGGTGACTTCAGTCAGGAGGTCCTGGATGAAACGCGAA
This sequence comes from Grampus griseus, assembly GCF_964374135.1. NCBI lineage: Eukaryota > Metazoa > Chordata > Mammalia > Artiodactyla > Delphinidae > Grampus > Grampus griseus. The sequence goes on from NC_139010.1 coordinate 1,465,233, forward strand.
GACGAGGGCTCCTCTGAGGGCAGCTCCGACTAGGGCACCGCGTAAGACCTCCGCGCCACGTGGGACGTGACAGAACGGCGTTCGCGAATGTGTGCGAGTGCCGAGGAAACTAAGCTGCTCCGATGGAGAGGGCAGTGCGTTTCCCTACGCTCGGCCTGCACACAGGGGGCTCTGAAGGGTTACGGGCCTGGATGTTGCTTAGCAGACCCAGGTGCACCTGGGGGTACTCAGTGTTCCTGCTGGGAGCAGGGTGCCCCAGCTAGCCTCCCAGGTGTCCAGAAAGCTGTGCTGCCGTTAAAGGCATGCAGAGCAGAGGCCACCGCCTCCTGGAAGCTGCAGCACACCTCCGCTTCTGCACGGCGAATCAGGGCCTTCCTTCCAGGCATGGGTTCATGCTGGGTGTGCCGGTAGCGACACAGCGTGCTAAGATGCTGACTTTCTACACGAGCAGAGTGACTTCAGTTACGAGGGCGGGCCTCGCAGTGTTCCAAGCGCAGTGTTCTCTCATGGCAACTCACACAAGGGCCATGACAGAGTCTTCCTGGGCACTTCACACTCACCAGCCATGTTGTCCCGAGGGCGTTCGAGGGCTCTGGAGATGTAGCGCTCCTCAAGGAACGCGCAGTGTGTTGCTGCCCAGCACTCGGCAGGCACAGAGGTCCTCTGGGGGATCAACCAATGGACCTCGACGTTGCTCCGCCGGCCCACAGGTGTCTGGAGGCACTCAGTGACCTCGGAGGGAAAACGATGCACACCCGTGGGGCCTAGGAGTCCCCGGACGTGTACTTCCTTTAAAATAAAGCACATAAGCGACTGAGAAGTTGTGGAAACAGCTGCATGCCTCCCTTTCTGCACGGCTACTCAGGGCCTAACCTTGAGGCGAGTTCTCACTTCGAGGTTCCTTTTCGCTCTAGAGCCTGTCATGTGGACCGCCGCCGCACCCACGGTAGCCCCTGGTTTAGAGAGAGAAAATTCATAATTTTCCCCGAAGCATTCTTCCAGGGCTCACTGGCCTGTCGGGAGCCGGGAATGTCAGGTACCTTCAAGGCAGGCATGAATGCCGCCCTCAAAATGGGAAAGCAGGGCTAGTTCCAGCAGGCCCCCATTTTCATGGGCACACTCAGCATACATACATGTGGCATCTAAGGAGTCCCAAGAGACACCGGTTACCCTGCGTTTCCTTCCCTGAATCAACTTATCGAAGTAGGGAATCCCGCATCCAGCGAACTGTCTCAACCGAGGAACGCCGTAGCTGCTCCTCTGGGCCTGGGGCTGCCTGCAGGGCCGCAGTAGGAACAGGACTTAAAGTGCAGTAAGAACCCAAGCCACCATCCTCTAGGAGGCACGGTGACTTCAGTCAGGAGGTCCTGGATGAAACGCGAAGACGAGGGCTCCTCTGAGGGCAGGTCCGACTAGGGCACCGCGTAAGACCTCCGCGCCACGTGGGACGTGCCAGAACGGCGTTCGCGAACGTGTGCGAGTGCCAAGGAAACTAAGCTGCTCCGATGGAGAGGGCAGTGCGTTTCCCTACGCTCGGCCTGCACACAGGGGGCTCTGAAGGGCTACGGGCCTGGATGTTGCTTAGCAGACCCAGGTGCACCTGGGGGTACTCAGTGTTCCTGCTGGGAGCAGGGTGCCCTGGCTAGCCTCAGTGTTCTCTCATGGCAGCTCACACAAGGGCCATGACTGAGTCTTCCTGGGTACTTCGCACTCACCAGCCATGTTGTCCCGAGGGCGTTCGAGGGCTCTGGATATGTACCGCTCCTCAAGGAACGCGCAGTGTGTTGCTGCCCAGCACTCGGCAGGCACAGAGGTCCTCCGGGGCATCAACCAATGGACCTCGACATTGCTCCGCCAGCCCACAGGTGTCTGGAGGCACTCAGTGACCTCGGAGGGAAAACGATGCACACCCGTGGGGCCTAGGAGTCCCCGGACGCGTACTTCCTTTAAAATAAAGGACATAAGCGACTGAGAACTCGTGGAAACAGCTGCATGCCTCCCTTTCTGCACGGCTACTCAGGGCCTATCCTGGAGGCGAGTTCTCAAGTCACGGTTCCCTTTCGCTCTAGAGCCTGTCATGCGGACCGCCGCCGTGGCCACGGAAGACCCTGGTTTAGAGAGAGCAAACTCATAATTTTCCCCGAAGCATTCTTCCAGGGCTCACTGGCCTGTCGGGAGCTGGGAATGTCAGGTAGCTTCAAGGCAGGCATGAATGCCACCCTCAAAATGGGAAAGCAGGGCTTGTTCCAGCAGGCCCCCGTTATCATGGGCACACTGAGCGTACATCCCTGTGGCTTCTAACGAGTCCCAAGAGACACCGGTTACCCTGCGTTTCCTTCCCTGAATCAACTTATCGAAGTAGGGAGTCCCGCATCCGGCGAACTGTCTCAACCGAGGAACGCCGTAGCTGCTCCTCTCGGCCTGGGGAAGCCTGCAGTGCCGCAGAAGGAACAGGACTTAAAGTGCAGTAAGAACCCAAGCCGCCGTCCTCTAGGAGGCACGGTGACTTCAGTCAGGAGGTCCTGGATGGAACGCGAAGACGAGGGCTCCTCTGACGGCAGCTCCGACTAGGGCACCGCGTAAGACCTCCGCGCCACGTGGGACGTGCCAGAACGGCGTTCGCGAACGTGTGCGAGTGCGGAGGAAACTAAGCTGCTCCGATGGAGAGGGCAGTGCGTTTCCCTACGCTCGGCCTGCACACAGGGGGTTCTGAAGGGTTACGGGCTTGGATGTTGCTTAGCAGACCCAGGTGCACCTGGGGGTACTCAGTTTTCCTGCTGAGAGCAGGGTGCCCCGGCTAGCTTCCCAGTTGTCCAGAAAGCTGTGCTGCCGTTAAAGGCATGCAGAGCAGAGGCCACCGCCTCCTGGAAGCTGCAGCACACCTCCGCTTCTGCACGGTGAATCAGGGCCTTCCTTCCAGGCATGGGTTCATGCTGGGTGTGCCGGTAGCGACACAGCGTGCTAAGATGCTGACTTTCTCCTCGAGCAGAGTGACTTCAGGTACGAGGGCGGGCCTCGCAGTGTTCCAAGCACAGTGTTCTCTCATGGCAGCTCACACAAGGGCCATGACAGAGTCTTCCTGGGCACTTCACACTCACCAGCCATGTTGTCCCGAGGGCGTTCGAGGGCTCTGGAGTTGTAGCACTCCTCAAGGAACGCGCAGTGTGTTGCTGCCCAGCACTCGGCAGGCACAGAGGTACTCTGGGGGATCAACCAATGGACCTCGACGTTGCTCCGCCGGCCCACAGGTGTCTGGAGGCACTCAGTGACCTCGGAGGGAAAACGATGCACACCCGTGGGGCCTAGGAGTCCCCGGACGTGTACTTCCTTTAAAATAAAGCACATAAGCGACTGAGAAGTTGTGGAAACAGCTGCATGCCTCCCTTTCTGCACGGCTACTCAGGGCCTAACCTTGAGGCGAGTTCTCACTTCGAGGTTCCTTTTCGCTCTAGAGCCTGTCATGTGGACCGCCGCCGCACCCACGGTAGCCCCTGGTTTAGAGAGAGAAAATTCATAATTTTCCCCAAAGCATTCTTCCAGGGCTCACTGGCCTGTCGGGAGCCGGGAATGTCAGGTACCTTCAAGGCAGGCATGAATGCCGCCCTCAAAATGGGAAAGCAGGGCTAGTTCCAGCAGGCCCCCATTTTCATGGGCACACTCAGCATACATACCTGTGGCTTCTAAGGAGTCCCAAGAGACACCGGTTACCCTGCGTTTCCTTCCCTGAATCAACTTATCGAAGTAGGGAATCCCGCATCCAGCGAACTGTCTCAACCGAGGAACGCCGTAGCTGCTCCTCTGGGCCTGGGGCTGCCTGCAGGGCCGCAGTAGGAACAGGACTTAAAGTGCAGTAAGAACCCAAGCCACCATCCTCTAGGAGGCACGGTGACTTCAGTCAGGAGGTCCTGGATGAAACGCGAAGACGAGGGCTCCTCTGAGGGCAGGTCCGACTAGGGCACCGCGTAAGACCTCCGCGCCACGTGGGACGTGCCAGAACGGCGTTCGCGAACGTGTGCGAGTGCCAAGGAAACTAAGCTGCTCCGATGGAGAGGGCAGTGCGTTTCCCTACGCTCGGCCTGCACACAGGGGGCTCTGAAGGGCTACGGGCCTGGATGTTGCTTAGCAGACCCAGGTGCACCTGGGGGTACTCAGTGTTCCTGCTGGGAGCAGGGTGCCCCAGCTAGCCTCCCAGGTGTCCAGAAAGCTGTGCTGCCGTTAAAGGCATGCAGAGCAGAGGCCACCGCCTCCTGGAAGCTGCAGCACACCTCCGCTTCTGCACGGCGAATCAGGGCCTTCCTTCCAGGCATGGGTTCATGCTGGGTGTGCCGGTAGCGACACAGCGTGCTAAGATGCTGACTTTCTACACGAGCAGAGTGACTTCAGGTACGAGGGCGGGCCTCGCAGTGTTCCAAGCGCAGTGTTCTCTCATGGCAACTCACACAAGGGCCATGACAGAGTCTTCCTGGGTACTTCGCACTCACCAGCCATGTTGTCCCGAGGGCGTTCGAGGGCTCTGGAGATGTAGCGCTCCTCAAGGAACGCGCAGTGTGTTGCTGCCCAGCACTCGGCAGGCACAGAGGTCCTCCGGGGGATCAACCAATGGACCTCGACGTTGCTCCGCCGGCCCACAGGTGTCTGGAGGCACTCAGTGACCTCGGAGGGAAAACGATGCACACCCGTGGGGCCTAGGAGTCCCCGGACGCGTACTTCCTTTAAAATAAAGCACATAAGCGACTGAGAAGTTGTGGAAACAGCTGCATGCCTCCCTTTCTGCACGGCTACTCAGGGCCTAACCTGGAGGCGAGTTCTCACTTCGAGGTTCCCTTTCGCTCTAGAGCCTGTCATGCGGACTGAGCTGCGGCCACAGAAGCCCCTGGTTTAGAGAGAGCAAACTCATAATTTTACCCAAAGCATTCTTCCAGGGCTCACTGGCCTGTCGGGAGCCGGCAATGTCAGGTAGCTTCAAGGCAGGCATGAATGCCGCCCTCAAAATGGAAAAGCAGGGCTAGTTCCAGCAGGCCCCCGTTTTCATGGGCACACTAAGCGTACAACCCTATGGCTTCTAACGAGTCCCAAGAGACACCGGTTACCCTGCGTTTCCTTCCCTGAATCAACTTATCGAAGTAGGGAGTCCCGCATCCGGCGAACTGTCTCAACCGAGGAACGCCGTAGCTGCTCCTCTGGGCCTGGGGCTGCCTGCAGTGCCGCAGAAGGAACAGGACTTGAAGTGCAGTAAGAACCCAAGCCGCCGTCCTCTAGGACGCCCGGTGATTTCAGTCAGGAGGTCCTGGATGAAACGCGAAGACGAGGGCTCCTCTGAGGGCAGCTCCGACTAGGGCACCGCGTAAGACCTCCGCGCCACGTGGGACGTGCCAGAACGGTGTTCGCGAACGTGTGCGAGTGCCGAGGAAACTAAGCTGCTCCAAAGGAGAGGGCAGTGCGTTTCCCTACGCTCGGCCTGCACACAGGGGGTTCTGAAGGGTTACGGGCCTGGATGTTGCTTAGCAGACCCAGGTGCACCTGGGGGTACTCAGTTTTCCTGCTGAGAGCAGGGTGCCCTGGCTAGCCTCCCAAGTGTCCAGAAAGCTGTGCTGCCGTTAAAGGCATGCAGAGCAGAGGCCACCGCCTCCTGGAATCTGCAGCACACCTCCGCTTCTGCACGGTGAATCAGGGCCTTACTTCCAGGCATGGGTTCATGCTGGGTGTGCCGGTAGCGACACAGCGTGCTAAGATGCTGACTTTCTCCTCGAGCAGAGTGACTTCAGGTACGAGGGCGGGCCTCGCAGTGTTCCAAGCACAGTGTTCTCTCATGGCAGCTCACACAAGGGCCATGACTGAGTCTTCCTGGGCACTTCGCACTCACCAGCCATGTTGTCCCGAGGGCGTTCGAGGGCTCTGGATATGTAGCGCTCCTCAAGAAACGCGCAGTGTGTTGCTGCCCAGCACTCGGCAGGCACAGAGGTGCTCCGGGGGATCAACCAATGGACCTCGACATTGCTCCATCGGCCCACAGGTGTCTGGAGGCACTCAGTGACCTCGGAGGGAAAACGATGCACACCCGTGGGGCCTAGGAGTCCCCGGACGCGTACTTCCTTTAAAATAAAGGACATAAGCGACTGAGAACTCGTGGAAACAGCTGCATGCCTCCCTTTCTGCACGGCTACTCAGGGCCTAAGCTGGAGGCGAGTTCTCACGTCGAGGTTCACTTTCGCTCTAGAGCCTGTCATGCGGACCGAGCTGCGGCCACGGAAGCCCCTGGTTTAGAGAGAGCAAACTCATAATTTTACCCGAAGCATTCTTCCAGTGCTCACTGGCTTGTCGGGAGCTGGGAATGTCAGGTAGCTTCAAGGCAGGCATGAATGCCGCCCTCAAAATGGGAAAGCAGGGCTTGTTCCAGCAGGCCCCCATTTTCATGGGCACACTCAGCGTACATCCCTATGGCTTCTAACGAGTCCCAAGAGACACCGGTTACCCTGCGTTTCCTTCCCAGAATCAACTTATCGAAGTAGGGAGTCCCGCATCCGGCGAACTGTCTCAACCGAGGAACGCCATAGCTGCTCCCCTGGGCCTGGGGCTGCCTGCAGTGCCGCAGAAGGAACAGGACTTAAAGTGCAGTAAGAACCCAAGCCGCCGTCCTCTAGGAGGCACGGTGACTTCAGTCAGGAGGTCCTGGATGAAACGCGAAGACGAGGGCTCCTCTCAGGGCAGGTCCGATTAGGGCACCGCGTAAGAACTCCGCGCCACGTGGGACGTGCCAGAACGGTGTTCGCGAACGTGTGCGAGTGCCGAGGAAACTAAGCTGCTCCGAAGGAGAGGGCAGTGCATTTCCCTACGCTCGGCCTGCACACAGGGGGCTCTGAAGGGCTACGGGCCTGGATGTTGCTTAGCAGACCCAGGTGCACCTGTGGGTACTCAGTGTTCCTGCTGGGAGCAGGGTGCCCCGGCTAGCCTCCCAGGTGTCCAGAAAGCTGTGCTGCCGTTAAAGGCATGCAGAGCAGAGGCCACCGCCTCCTGGAAGCTGCAGCACGCCTCCGCTTCTGCACGGCGAATCAGGGCCTTACTTCCAGGCATGGGTTCATGCTGGGTGTGACGGTAGCGACACAGCGTGCTAAGATGCTGACTTTCTCCTCGAGCAGAGTGACTTCAGGTACGAGGGCGGGCCTCGCAGTGTTCCAAGCACAGTGTTCTCTCATGGCAGCTCACACAAGGGCCATGACAGAGTCTTCCTGGGTACTTCGCACTCACCAGCCATGTTGTCCCGAGGGCGTTCGAGGGCTCTGGAGATGTAGCGCTCCTCAAGGAACGCGCAGTGTGTTGCTGCCCAGCACTCGGCAGGCACAGAGGTCCTCCGGGGGATCAACCAATGGACCTCGACGTTGCTCCGCCGGCCCACATGTGTCTGGAGGCACTCAGTGACCTCGGAGGGAAAACGAGGCACACCCGTGGGGCCTAGGAGTCCACGGACGCGTACTTCCTTTAAAATAAAGCACATAAGCGACTGAGAAGTTGTGGAAACAGCTGCATGCCTCCCTTTCTGCACGGCTACTCAGGGCCTAACCTGGAGGCGAGTTCTCACTTCGAGGTTCCCTTTCGCTCTAGAGCCTGTCATGCGGACTGAGCTGCGGCCACAGAAGCCCCTGGTTTAGAGAGAGCAAACTCATAATTTTCCCCGAAGCATTCTTCCAGGGCTCACTGGCCTGTCGGGAGCCGGGAATGTCAGGTAGCTTCAAGGCAGGCATGAATGCCGCACTCAAAATGGAAAAGCAGGGCTTGTTCCAGCAGGCCCCCATTTTCATGGGCACACTCAGCGTACATCCCTATGGCTTCTAACGAGTCCCAAGAGACACCGGTTACCCTGCGTTTCCTTCCCTGAATCAACTTATCGAAGTAGGGAGTCCCGCATCTGGCGAACTGTCTCAACCGAGGAACGCCGTAGCTGCTCCTCTGGGCCTGGGGCTGCCTGCAGTGCCGCAGAAGGAACAGGACTTGAAGTGCAGTAAGAACCCAAGCCCCCGTCCTCTAGGAGGCCAGGTGACTTCAGTCAGGCGGTCCTGGATGGAACGCGAAGACGAGGGCTCCTCTGAGGGCAGCTCCGATTGGGGCACCGCGTATGAACTCCGCGCGACGTGGGACGTGCCCGAACGGCGTTCGCGAACGTGTGCAAGTGCCGAGGAAACTACGCTGCTCCGAAGGAGATGGCAGTGCGTTTCCCTACGCTCGGCCTGCACACAGGGGTCTCTGAAGGGCCACGGGCCTGGATGTTGCTTAGCAGACCCAGGTGCACCTGGGGGTACTCAGTGTTCCTGCTGGGAGCAGGAGGCCCCGGCTAGCCTCAGTGTTCTCTCATGGCAGCTCACACAAGGGCCATGACTGAGTCTTCCTGGGTACTTTGCACTCACCAGCCATGTTGTCCCGAGGGCGTTCGAGGGCTCTGGAGATGTAGCGCTCCTCAAGGAACGCGCAGTGTGTTGCTGCCCAGCACTCAGCAGGCCCAGAGGTCCTCCGGAGGATCAACCAATGGACCTCGACATTGCTCCGCCGCCCCACAGGTGTCTGGAGGCACTCAGTGACCTCGGAGGGAAAACGATGCACACCCGTGGGGCCTAGGAGTCCCCGGATGCGTACTTCCTTTAAAATAAAGCACATAAGCGACTGAGAACTCGTGGAAACAGCTGCATGCCTCCCTTTCTGCACGGCTACTCAGGGCCTATCCTGGAGGCGAGTTCTCACGTCGAGGTTCCCTTTCGCTCTAGAGCCTGTCATGCGGACCGAGCTGCGGCTACGGAAGCACCTGGTTTAGAGAGAGCAAACTCATAATTTTACCCGAAGCATTCTTCCAGGGCTCACTGGCCTGTCGGGAGCCGGGAATGTCAGGTAGCTTCAAGGCAGGCATGAATGCCGCCCTCAAAACGGGAAAGCAGGGCTAGTTCCAGCAGGCCCCCATTTTCATGGGCACACTCAGCATACATCCCTGTGGCTTCTAAGGACTCCCAAGAGACACTGGTTACCCTGTGTTTCCTTCCCTGAATCAACTTATCGAAGTAGGAAGTCCCGCATCCGGCGAACTGTCTCAACCGCGGAACGCCCTAGCTGCTCCTCTGTGCCTGGGTCTGCCTGCAGTGCCGCAGAAGGAACAGGACTTAAAGTGCAGTAAGAACCCAAGCCGCCGTCCTCTAGGAGGCACGGTGACTTCAGTCAGGAGGTCCTGGATGGAACACGAAGACGAGGGCTCCTCTGAGGGCAGGTCCAATTAGGGCACCGCGTAAGAACTCCGCGCCACGTGGGACGTGCCAGCACGGTGTTCGCGAACGTGTGCGAGTGCGGAGGACACTAAGCTGCTCCGATGGAGAGGGCAGTGCGTTTCCCTATGATCGGCCTGCACACAGGGGGCTCTGAAGGGCTACGGGCCTGGATGTTGCTTAGCAGACCCAGGTGCACCTGGGGGTACTCAGTGTTCCTGCTGGGAGCAGGGTGCCCCGGCTAGCCTCCCAGGTGTCCAGAAAGCTGTGCTGCCGTTAAAGGCATGCAGAGCAGAGGCCACCGCCTCCTGGAAGCTGCAGCACGCCTCCGCTTCTGCACGGCGCATCAGGGCCTTACTTCCAGGCATGGGTTCATGCTGGGTGTGCCGGTAGCGACACAGCGTGCTAAGATGCTGACTTTCTCCTCGAGCAGAGTGACTTCAGGTACGAGGGCGGGCCTCGCAGTGTTCCAAGCACAGTGTTCTCTCATGGCAGCTCACACAAGGGCCATGACTGAGTCTTCCTGGGCACTTCGCACTCACCAGCCATGTTGTCCCGAGGGCGTTCGAGGGCTCTGGATATGTAGCGCTCCTGAAGAAACGCGCAGTGTGTTGCTGCCCAGCACTCGGCAGGCACAGAGGTGCTCCGGGGGATCAACCAATGGACCTCGACATTGCTCCACCGGCCCACAGGTATCTGGAGGCACTCAGTGACCTCGGAGGGAAAACGATGCACACCCGTGGGGCCTAGGAGTCCCCGGACGCGTACTTCCTTTAAAATAAAGGACATAAGCGACTGAGAACTCGTGGAAACAGCTGCATGCCTCCCTTTCTGCACGGCTACTCAGGGCCTAAGCTGGAGGCGAGTTCTCACGTCGAGGTTCACTTTCGCTCTAGAGCCTGTCATGCGGACCGAGCTGCGGCCACGGAAGCCCCTGGTTTAGAGAGAGCAAACTCATAATTTTACCCGAAGCATTCTTCCAGGGCTCACTGGCTTGTCGGGAGCTGGGAATGTCAGGTAGCTTCAAGGCAGGCATGAATGCCGCCCTCAAAATGGGAAAGCAGGGCTTGTTCCAGCAGGCCCCCATTTTCATGGGCACACTCAGCGTACATCCCTATGGCTTCTAACGAGTCCCAAGAGACACCGGTTACCCTGCGTTTCCTTCCCAGAATCAACTTATCGAAGTAGGGAGTCCCGCATCCGGCGAACTGTCTCAACCGAGGAACGCCATAGCTGCTCCCCTGGGCCTGGGGCTGCCTGCAGTGCCGCAGAAGGAACAGGACTTAAAGTGCAGTAAGAACCCAAGCCGCCGTCCTCTAGGAGGCACGGTGACTTCAGTCAGGAGGTCCTGGATGAAACGCGAAGACGAGGGCTCCTCTGAGGGCAGGTCCGATTAGGGCACCGCGTAAGACCTCCGCGCCACGTGGGACGTGCCAGAACGGTGTTCGCGAACGTGTGCGAGTGCCGAGGAAACTAAGCTGCTCCGAAGGAGAGGGCTGTGCATTTCCCTACGCTCGGCCTGCACACAGGGGGCTCTGAAGGGCTACGGGCCTGGATGTTGCTTAGCAGACCCAGGTGCACCTGTGGGTACTCAGTGTTCCTGCTGGGAGCAGGGTGCCCCGGCTAGCCTCCCAGGTGTCCAGAAAGCTGTGCTGCCGTTAAAGGCATGCAGAGCAGAGGCCACCACCTCCTGGAAGCTGCAGCACGCCTCCGCTTCTGCACGGCGAATCAGGGCCTTACTTCCAGGCATGGGTTCATGCTGGGTGTGACGGTAGCGACACAGCGTGCTAAGATGCTGACTTTCTCCTCGAGCAGAGTGACTTCAGGTACGAGGGCGGGCCTCGCAGTGTTCCAAGCACAGTGTTCTCTCATGGCAGCTCACACAAGGGCCATGACAGAGTCTTCCTGGGTACTTCGCACTCACCAGCCATGTTGTCCCGAGGGCGTTCGAGGGCTCTGGAGATGTAGCGCTCCTCAAGGAACGCGCAGTGTGTTGCTGCCCAGCACTCGGCAGGCACAGAGGTCCTCCGGGGGATCAACCAATGGACCTCGACGTTGCTCCGCCGGCCCACAGGTGTCTGGAGGCACTCAGTGACCTCGGAGGGAAAACGAGGCACACCCGTGGGGCCTAGGAGTCCCCGGACGCGTACTTCCTTTAAAATAAAGCACATAAGCGACTGAGAAGTTGTGGAAACAGCTGCATGCCTCCCTTTCTGCACGGCTACTCAGGGCCTAACCTGGAGGCGAGTTCTCACTTCGAGGTTCCCTTTCGCTCTAGAGCCTGTCATGCGGACTGAGCTGCGGCCACAGAAGCCCCTGGTTTAGAGAGAGCAAACTCATAATTTTCCCCGAAGCATTCTTCCAGGGCTCACTGGCCTGTCGGGAGCTGGGAATGTCAGGTAGCTTCAAGGCAGGCATGAATGCCGCCCTCAAAATGGAAAAGCAGGGCTTGTTCCAGCAGGCCCCCATTTTCATGGGCACACTCAGCGTACATCCCTATGGCTTCTAACGAGTCCCAAGAGACACCGGTTACCCTGCGTTTCCTTCCCTGAATCAACTTATCGAAGTAGGGAGTCCCGCATCTGGCGAACTGTCTCAACCGAGGAACGCCGTAGCTGCTCCTCTGGGCCTGGGGCTGCCTGCAGTGCCGCAGAAGGAACAGGACTTGAAGTGCAGTAAGAACCCAAGCCCCCGTCCTCTAGGAGGCCAGGTGACTTCAGTCAGGCGGTCCTGGATGGAACGCGAAGACGAGGGCTCCTCTGAGGGCAGCTCCGATTAGGGCACCGCGTAAGAACTCCGCGCGACGTGGGACGTGCCCGAACGGCGTTCGCGAACGTGTGCAAGTGCCGAGGAAACTACGCTGCTCCAAAGGAGATGGCAGTGCGTTTCCCTACGCTCGGCCTGCACACAGGGGTCTCTGAAGGGCCACGGGCCTGGATGTTGCTTAGCAGAGCCAGGTGCACCTGGGGGTACTCAGTGTTCCTGCTGGGAGCAGGGTGCCCCGGCTAGCCTCAGTGTTCTCTCATGGCAGCTCACACAAGGGCCATGACTGAGTCTTCCTGGGTACTTTGCACTCACCAGCCATGTTGTCCCGAGGGCGTTCGAGGGCTCTGGAAATGTAGCGCTCCTCAAGGAACGCGCAGTGTGTTGCTGCCCAGCACTCAGCAGGCCCAGAGGTCCTCCGGAGGATCAACCAATGGACCTCGACATTGCTCCGCCGCCCCACAGGTGTCTGGAGGCACTCAGTGACCTCGGAGGGAAAACGATGCACACCCGTAGGGCCTAGGAGTCCCCGGACGCGTACTTCCTTTAAAATAAAGCACATAAGCGACTGAGAACTCGTGGAAACAGCTGCATGCCTCCCTTTCTGCACGGCTACTCAGGGCCTAACCTGGAGGCGAGTTCTCACGTCGAGGTTCCCTTTCGCTCTAGAGCCTGTCATGCGGACCGAGCTGCGGCTACGGAAGCACCTGGTTTAGAGAGAGCAAACTCATAATTTTACCCGAAGCATTCTTCCAGGGCTCACTGGCCTGTCGGGAGCCGGGAATGTCAGGTAGCTTCAAGGCAGGCATGAATGCCGCCCTCAAAACGGGAAAGCAGGGCTAGTTCCAGCAGGCCCCCATTTTCATGGGCACACTCAGCATACATCCCTGTGGCTTCTAAGGACTCCCAAGAGACACCGGTTACCCTGTGTTTCCTTCCCTGAATCAACTTATCGAAGTAGGAAGTCCCGCATCCGGCGAACTGTCTCAACCGAGGAACGCCGTAGCTGCTCCTCTGTGCCTGGGTCTGCCTGCAGTGCCGCAGAAGGAACAGGACTTAAAGTGCAGTAAGAACCCAAGCCTCCGTCCTCTAGGAGGCACGGTGACTTCAGTCAGGAGGTCCTGGATGGAACACGAAGACGAGGGCTCCTCTGAGGGCAGGTCCAATTAGGGCACCGCGTAAGAACTCCGCGCCACGTGGGACGTGCCAGCACGGTGTTCGCGAACGTGTGCGAGTGCGGAGGACACTAAGCTGCTCCGATGGAGAGGGCAGTGCGTTTCCCTATGATCGGCCTGCACACAGGGGGCTCTGAAGGGCTACGGGCCTGGATGTTGCTTAGCAGACCCAGGTGCACCTGGGGGTACTCAGTGTTCCTGCTGGGAGCAGGGTGCCCCGGCTAGCCTCCCAGGTGTCCAGAAAGCTGTGCTGCCGTTAAAGGCATGCAGAGCAGAGGCCACCGCCTCCTGGAAGCTGGAGCACGCCTCCGCTTCTGCACGGCGAATCAGGGCCTTACTTCCAGGCATGGGTTCATGCTGGGTGTGCGGGTAGCGACACAGCGTGCTAAGATGCTGACTTTCTCCTCGAGCAGAGTGACTTCAGGTACGAGGGCGGGCCTCGCAGTGTTCCAAGCACAGTGTTCTCTCATGGCAGCTCACACAAGGGCCATGACAGAGTCTTCCTGGGTACTTCGCACTCACCAGCCATGTTGTCCCGAGGGCGTTCGAGGGCTCTGGAGATCTAGCGCTCCTCAAGGAACGCGCAGTGTGTTGCTGCCCAGCACTCGGCAGGCACAGAGGTCCTCCGGGGGATCAACCAATGGACCTCGACATTTCTCTGACGTCCCACAGGTGTCTGGAGGCACTCAGTGACCACGGAGGGAAAACGATGCACACCCGTGGGGCCTAGGAGTCCCCGGACGCGTACTTCCTTTAAAATAAAGCACATAAGCGACTGAGAAGTTGTGGAAACAGCTGCATGCCTCCCTTTCTGCATGGCTACTCAGGGCCTAACCTGGAGGCGAGTTCTCACTTCGAGGTTCCCTTTCGCTCTAGAGCCTGTCATGCGGACTGAGCTGCGGCCACGGAAGCCCCTGGTTTAGAGAGAGCAAACTCATAATTTTCCCCGAAGCATTCTTCCAGGGCTCACTGGCCTGTCGGGAGCCGGGAATGTCAGGTAGCTTCAAGGCAGGCATGAATGCCGACCTCAAAATGGAAAAGCAGGGCTAGTTCCAGCAGGCGCCCGTTTTCATGGGCACACTCAGCGTACATCCCTATGGCTTCTAATGAGTCCCAAGAGACACCGGTTACACTGCGTTTCCTTCCCTGAATTAACTTATCGAAGTAGGGAGTCCCGCATCCGGCGAACTGTCTTAACCGAGGAACGCCGTAGCTGCTCCTCTGGGCCTGGGGCTGCCTGCAGTGCCGCAGAAGGAACAGGACTTAAAGTGCAGTAAGAACCCAAGCCGCCGTCCTCTAGGAGGCCCGGTGACTTCAGTCAGGAGGTCCTGGATGGAACGCAAAGACGACGGCTCCTCTGAGGGCAGCTCCGACTAGGGCACCGCATAAGACCTCCGCGCCACGTGGGACGTGTCAGAACGGTGTTCACGAACGTGTGCGAGTGCGGAGGAAACTAAGGTGCTCCAATGGAGAGGGCAGTGCGTTTCCCTACGCTCGGCCTGCACACAGGGGTCTCTGAAGGGCTACGGGCCTGGATGTTGCTTAGCAGACCCAGGTGCACCTGGGGGTACTCAGTGTTCCTGCTGGGAGCAGGGTGCCCTGGCTAGCCTCAGTGTTCTCTCATGGCAGCTCACACAAGGGCCATGACTGAGTCTTCCTGGGTACTTCGCACTCACCAGCCATGTTGTCCCGAGGGCGTTCGAGGGCTCTGGATATGTACCGCTCCTCAAGGAACGCGCAGTGTGTTGCTGCCCAGCACTCGGCAGGCACAGAGGTCCACCGGGGCATCAACCAATGGACCTCGACATTGCTCCGCCAGTCCACAGGTGTCTGGAGGCACTCAGTGACCTCGGAGGGAAAACGATGCACACCCGTGGGGCCTAGGAGTCCCCGGACGCGTACTTCCTTTAAAATAAAGGACATAAGCGACTGAGAACTCGTGGAAACAGCTGCATGCCTCCCTTTCTGCACGGCTATTCAGGGCCTATCCTGGAGGCGAGTTCTCACGTCACGGTTCCCTTTCGCTCTAGAGCCTGTCATGCGGACTGAGCTGCGGCCACAGAAGCCCCTGGTTTAGAGAGAGCAAACTCATAATTTTCCCCGAAGCATTCTTCCAGGGCTCACTGGCCTGTCGTGAGCCGGCAATGTCAGGTAGCTTCAAGGCAGGCATGAATGCCGCCCTCAAAATGGAAAAGCAGGGCTAGTTCCAGCAGGCCCCCGTTTTCATGGGCACACTAAGCGTACAACCCTATGGCTTCTAACGAGTCCCAAGAGACACCGGTTACCCTGCGTTTCCTTCCCTGAATTAACATATCGAAGTAGGGAGTCCCGCATCCGGCGAATGTCTCAACCGAGGAACGCCGTAGCTGCTCCTCTGGGCTTGGGGCTGCCTGCAGTGCCACAGAAGGAACAGGACTTGAAGTGCAGTAAGAACCCAAGCCGCCGTCCTCTAGGACGCCCGGTGACTTCAGTCAGGAGGTCCTGGATGGAAGGCGAAGACGACGGCTCCTCTGAGGGCAGCTGCGATTAGGGCACCGCGTAAGACCTCTGCGCCACGTGGGACGTGCCAGAACGGTGTTCGCGAACGTGTGCGAGTGCGGAGGAAACTAAGCTGCTCCGATGGAGAGGGCAGTGTGTTTCCCTACGCTCGCCCTGCACACAGGGGGCTCTGAAGTGCTACGGGCCTGGATGTTGCTTAGCAGACCCAGGTGCACCTGGGGGTACTCAGTGTTCCTGCTGGGAGCAGGGTGCCCCGGCTAGCCTCCCAGGTGTCCAGAAAGCTGTGCTGCCGTTAAAGGCATGCAGAGCAGAGGCCACCGCCTCCTGGAAGCTGCAGCACGCCTCCACTTCTGCACGGCGAATCAGGGCCTTACTTCCAGGCATGGGTTCATGCTGGGTGTGCCGGTAGCGACACAGCGTGGTAAGATGCTGACTTTCTCCTCGAGCAGAGTGACTTCAGGTACGGGGCGGGCCTCGCAGTGTTCCAAGCACAGTGTTCTCTCATGGCAGCTCACACAAGGGCCATGACATAGTCTTCCTGGGCACTTCACACTCACCAGCCATGTTGTCCCGAGGGCGTTCGAGGGCTCTGGAGTTGTAGCGCTCCTCAAGGAACGCGCAGTGTGTTGCTACCCAGCACTCGGCAGGCACAGAGGTCCTCTGGGGGATCAACCAATGGACCTCGACGTTGCTCCGCCAGCCCACAGGTGTCTGGAGGCACTCAGTGACCTCGGAGGGAAAACGATGCACACCCGTGGGGCCTAGGAGTCCCCGGACGTGTACTTCCTTTAAAATAAAGCACATAAGCGACTGAGAAGTTGTGGAAACAGCTGCATGCCTCCCTTTCTGCACGGCTACTCAGGGCCTAACCTTGAGGCGAGTTCTCACTTCGAGGTTCCTTTTCGCTCTAGAGCCTGTCATGTGGACCGCCGCCGCACCCACGGTAGCCCCTGGTTTAGAGAGAGAAAATTCATAATTTTCCCCGAAGCATTCTTCCAGGGCTCACTGGCCTGTCGGGAGCCGGGAATGTCAGGTAGCTTCAAGGCAGGCATGAATGCCGCCCTCAAAATGGAAAAGCAGGGCTAGTTCCAGCAGGCGCCCGTTTTCATGGGCACACTCAGCGTACATCCCTATGGCTTCTAACGAGTCCCAAGAGACACCAGTTACCCTGCGTTTTCTTCCCTGAATCAACTTATCGAAGTAGGGAGTCCCGCATCCGGCGAACTGTCTCAACCGAGGAACGCCGTAGCTGCTCCCCTGGGCCTGGGGCTGCCTGCAGTGCCGCAGAAGGAACAGGACTTAAAGTGCAGTAAGAACCCAAGCCGCCGTCCTCTAGGAGGCACGGTGACTTCAGTCAGGAGGTCCTGGATGAAACGCGAAGACGAGGGCTCCTCTGAGGGCAGGTCCGATTAGGGCACCGCGTAAGACCTCCGCGCCACGTGGGACGTGCCAGAACGGTGTTCGCGAACGTGTGCGAGTGCCGAGGAAACTAAGCTGCTCCAAAGGAGAGGGCAGTGCGTTTCCCTACGCTCGGCCTGCACACAGGGTGTTCTGAAGGGTTACGGGCCTGGATGTTGCTTAGCAGACCCAGGTGCACCTGGGGGTACTCAGTTTTCCTGCTGAGAGCAGGGTGCCCCGGCTAGCCTCCCAAGTGTCCAGAAAGCTGTGCTGCCGTTAAAGGCATGCAGAGCAGAGGCCACCGCCTCCTGGAAGCTGCAGCACACCTCCGCTTCTGCACGGTGAATCAGGGCCTTACTTCCAGGCATGGGTTCATGCTGGGTGTGCCGGTAGCGACACAGCGTGCTAAGATGCTGACTTTCTCCTCGAGCAGAGTGACTTCAGGTACGAGGGTGGGCCTCGCAGTGTTCCAAGCACAGTGTTCTCTCATGGCAGCTCACACAAGGGCCATGACTGAGTCTTCCTGGGCACTTCGCACTCACCAGCCATGTTGTCCCGAGGGCGTTCGAGGGCTCTGGATATGTAGCGCTCCTCAAGAAACGCGCAGTGTGTTGCTGCCCAGCACTCGGCAGGCACAGAGGTGCTCCGGGGGATCAACCAATGGACCTCGACATTGCTCCACCGGCCCACAGGTGTCTGGAGGCACTCAGTGACCTCGGAGGGAAAACGATGCACACCCGTGGGGCCTAGGAGTCCCCGGACGCGTACTTCCTTTAAAATAAAGGACATAAGCGACTGAGAACTCGTGGAAACAGCTGCATGACTCCCTTTCTGCACGGCTACTCAGGGCCTAAGCTGGAGGCGAGTTCTCACGTCGAGGTTCACTTTCGTCCTAGAGCCTGTCATGCGGACTGAGCTGTGGCCACGGAAGCCCCTGGTTTAGAGAGAGCAAACTCATAATTTTACCCGAAGCATTCTTCCAGGGCTCACTGGCTTGTCGGGAGCTGGGAATGTCAGGTAGCTTCAAGGCAGGCATGAATGCCGCCCTCAAAATGGGAAAGCAGGGCTTGTTCCAGCAGGCCCCCATTTTCATGGGCACACTCAGCGTACATCCCTATGGCTTCTAACGAGTCCCAAGAGACACCGGTTACCCTGCGTTTCCTTCCCTGAATCAACTTATCGAAGTAGGGAGTCCCGCATCCGGCGAACTGTCTCAACCGAGGAACGCCATAGCTGCTCCCCTGGGCCTGGGGCTGCCTGCAGTGCCGCAGAAGGAACAGGACTTAAAGTGCAGTAAGAACCCAAGCCGCCGTCCTCTAGGAGGCACGGTGACTTCAGTCAGGAGGTCCTGGATGAAACGCGAAGACGAGGGCTCCTCTGAGGGCAGGTCCGTTTAGGGCACCGCGTAAGACCTCCGCGCCACGTGGGACGTGCCAGAACGGTGTTCGCGAACGTGTGCGAGTGCCGAGGAAACTAAGCTGCTCCGAAGGAGAGGGCAGTGCATTTCCCTACGCTCGGCCTGCACACAGGGGGCTCTGAAGGGCTACGGGCCTGGATGTTGCTTAGCAGACCCAGGTGCACCTGTGGGTACTCAGTGTTCCTGCTGGGAGCAGGGTGCCCCGGCTAGCCTCCCAGGTGTCCAGAAAGATGTGCTGCCGTTAAAGGCATGCAGAGCAGAGGCCACCGCCTCCTGGAAGCTGCAGCACGCCTCCGCTTCTGCACGGCGAATCAGGGCCTTACTTCCAGGCATGGGTTCATGCTGGGTGTGCCGGTAGCGACACAGCGTGCTAAGATGCTGACTTTCTCCTCGAGCAGAGTGACTTCAGGTACGAGGGTGGGCCTCGCAGTGTTCCAAGCACAGTGTTCTCTCATGGCAGCTCACACAAGGGCCATGACTGAGTCTTCCTGGGTACTTCGCACTCACCAGCCATGTTGTCCCGAGGGCGTTCGAGGGCTCTGGAGATGTAGCGCTCCTCAAGGAACGCGCAGTGTGTTGCTGCCCAGCACTCGGCAGGCACAGAGGTCCTCCGGGGGATCAACCAATGGACCTCGACGTTGCTCCGCCGGCCCACAGGTGTCTGGAGGCACTCAGTGACCTCGGAGGGAAAACGATGCACACCCGTGGGGCCTAGGAGTCCCCGGACGCGTACTTCCTTTAAAATAAAGCACATAAGCGACTGAGAAGTTGTGGAAACAGCTGCATGCCTCCCTTTCTGCACGGCTACTCAGGGCCTAACCTGGAGGCGAGTTCTCACTTCGAGGTTCCCTTTCGCTCTAGAGCCTGTCATGCGGACTGAGCTGCGGCCACAGAAGCCCCTGGTTTAGAGAGAGCAAACTCATAATTTTCCCCGAAGCATTCTTCCAGGGCTCACTGGCCTGTCGGGAGCCGGCAATGTCAGGTAGCTTCAAGGCAGGCATGAATGCCGCCCTCAAAATGGGAAAGCAGGGCTAGTTCCAGCAGGCCCCCGTTTTCATGGGCACACTAAGCGTACAACCCTATGGCTTCTAACGAGTCCCAAGAGACACCGGTTACCCTGCGTTTCCTTCCCTGAATTAACATATCGAAGTAGGGAGTCCCGCATCCGGCGAATGTCTCAACCGAGGAACGCCGTAGCTGCTCCTCTGGGCCTGGGGCTGCCTGCAGTGCCACAGAAGGAACAGGACTTGAAGTGCAGTAAGAACCCAAGCCGCCGTCCTCTAGGACGCCCGGTGACTTCAGTCAGGAGGTCCTGGATGGAAGGCGAAGACGACGGCTCCTCTGAGGGCAGCTGCGATTAGGGCACCGCGTAAGACCTCTGCGCCACGTGGGACGTGCCAGAACGGTGTTCGCGAACGTGTGCGAGTGCGGAGGAAACTAAGCTGCTCCGATGGAGAGGGCAGTGCGTTTCCCTACGCTCGCCCTGCACACAGGGGGCTCTGAAGGGCTACGGGCCTGGATGTTGCTTAGCAGACCCAGGTGCACCTGGGGGTACTCAGTGTTCCTGCTGGGAGCAGGGTGCCCCGGCTAGCCTCCCAGGTGTCCAGAAAGCTGTGCTGCCGTTAAAGGCATGCAGAGCAGAGGCCACCGCCTCCTGGAAGCTGCAGCACGCCTCCACTTCTGCACGGCGAATCAGGGCCTTACTTCCAGGCATGGGTTCATGCTGGGTGTGCCGGTAGCGACACAGCGTGGTAAGATGCTGACTTTCTCCTCGAGCAGAGTGACTTCAGGTACGGGTCGGGCCTCGCAGTGTTCCAAGCACAGTGTTCTCTCATGGCAGCTCACACAAGGGCCATGACAGAGTCTTCCTGGGCACTTCACACTCACCAGCCATGTTGTCCCGAGGGCGTTCGAGGGCTCTGGAGTTGTAGCGCTCCTCAAGGAACGCGCAGTGTGTTGCTGCCCAGCACTCGGCAGGCACAGAGGTCCTCTGGGGGATCAACCAATGGACCTCGACGTTGCTCCACCGGCCCACAGGTGTCTGGAGGCACTCAGTGACCTCGGAGGGAAAACGATGCACACCCGTGGGGCCTAGGAGTCCCCGGACGTGTACTTCCTTTAAAATAAAGCACATAAGCGACTGAGAAGTTGTGGAAACAGCTGCATGCCTCCCTTTCTGCACGGCTACTCAGGGCCTAACCTTGAGGCGAGTTCTCACTTCGAGGTTCCTTTTCGCTCTAGAGCCTGTCATGTGGACCGCCGCCGCACCCACGGTAGCCCCTGGTTTAGAGAGAGAAAATTCATAATTTTCCCCGAAGCATTCTTCCAGGGCTCACTGGCCTGTCGGGAGCCGGGAATGTCAGGTACCTTCAAGGCAGGCATGAATGCCGCCCTCAAAATGGAAAAGCAGGGCTAGTTCCAGCAGGCGCCCGTTTTCATGGGCACACTCAGCGTACATCCCTATGGCTTCTAACGAGTCCCAAGAGACACCAGTTACCCTGCGTTTTCTTCCCTGAATCAACTTATCGAAGTAGGGAGTCCCGCATCCGGCGAACTGTCTCAACCGAGGAACGCCGTAGCTGCTCCCCTGGGCCTGGGGCTGCCTGCAGTGCCGCAGAAGGAACAGGACTTAAAGTGCAGTAAGAACCCAAGCCGCCGTCCTCTAGGAGGCACGGTGACTTCAGTCAGGAGGTCCTGGATGAAACGCGAAGACGAGGGCTCCTCTGAGGGCAGGTCCGATTAGGGCACCGCGTAAGACCTCCGCGCCACGTGGGACGTGCCAGAACGGCGTTCGCGAACGTGTGCGAGTGCCGAGGAAACTAAGCTGCTCCAAAGGAGAGGGCAGTGCGTTTCCCTACGCTCGGCCTGCACACAGGGTGTTCTGAAGGGTTACGGGCCTGGATGTTGCTTAGCAGACCCAGGTGCACCTGGGGGTACTCAGTTTTCCTGCTGAGAGCAGGGTGCCCCGGCTAGCCTCCCAAGTGTCCAGAAAGCTGTGCTGCCGTTAAAGGCATGCAGAGCAGAGGCCACCGCCTCCTGGAAGCTGCAGCACACCTCCGCTTCTGCACGGTGAATCAGGGCCTTACTTCCAGGCATGGGTTCATGCTGGGTGTGCCGGTAGCGACACAGCGTGCTAAGATGCTGACTTTCTCCTCGAGCAGAGTGACTTCAGGTACGAGGGCGGGCCTCGCAGTGTTCCAAGCACAGTGTTCTCTCATGGCAGCTCACACAAGGGCCATGACTGAGTCTTCCTGGGCACTTCGCACTCACCATCCATGTTGTCCCGAGGGCGATCGAGGGCTCTGGAGTTGTAGCGCTCCTCAAGGAACGCGCAGTGTGTTGCTGCCCAGCACTCGGCAGGCACAGAGGTGCTCCGGGGGATCAACCAATGGACCTCGACATTGCTCCACCCGCCCACAGGTGTCTGGAGGCACTCAGTGACCTCGGAGGGAAAACGATGCACACCCGTGGGGCCTAGGAGTCCCCGGACGCGTACTTCCTTTAAAATAAAGGACATAAGCGACTGAGAACTCGTGGAAACAGCTGCATGACTCCCTTTCTGCACGGCTACTCAGGGCCTAAGCTGGAGGCGAGTTCTCACGTCGAGGTTCACTTTCGCTCTAGAGCCTGTCATGCGGACCGAGCTGCGGCCACGGAAGCCCCTGGTTTAGAGAGAGCAAACTCATAATTTTACCCGAAGCATTCTTCCAGGGCTCACTGGCTTGTCGGGAGCTGGGAATGTCAGGTAGCTTCAAGGCAGGCATGAATGCCGCCCTCAAAATGGGAAAGCAGGGCTTGTTCCAGCAGGCCCCCATTTTCATGGGCACACTCAGCGTACATCCCTATGGCTTCTAACGAGTCCCAAGAGACACCGGTTACCCTGCGTTTCCTTCCCTGAATCAACTTATCGAAGTAGGGAGTCCCGCATCCGGCGAACTGTCTCAACCGAGGAACGCCATAGCTGCTCCCCTGGGCCTGGGGCTGCCTGCAGTGCCGCAGAAGGAACAGGACTTAAAGTGCAGTAAGAACCCAAGCCGCCGTCCTCTAGGAGGCACGGTGACTTCAGTCAGGAGGTCCTGGATGAAACGCGAAGACGAGGGCTCCTCTGAGGGCAGGTCCGATTAGGGCACCGCGTAAGACCTCCGCGCCACGTGGGACGTGCCAGAACGGTGTTCGCGAACGTGTGCGAGTGCCGAGGAAACTAAGCTGCTCCGAAGGAGAGGGCAGTGCATTTCCCTACGCTCGGCCTGCACACAGGGGGCTCTGAAGGGCTACGGGCCTGGATGTTGCTTAGCAGACCCAGGTGCACCTGTGGGTACTCAGTGTTCCTGCTGGGAGCAGGGTGCCCTGGCTAGCCTCCCAGGTGTCCAGAAAGCTGTGCTGCCGTTAAAGGCATGCAGAGCAGAGGCCACCGCCTCCTGGAAGCTGCAGCACGCCTCCGCTTCTGCACGGCGAATCAGGGCCTTACTTCCAGGCATGGGTTCATGCTGGGTGTGCCGGTAGCGACACAGCGTGCTAAGATGCTGACTTTCTCCTCGAGCAGAGTGACTTCAGGTACGAGGGTGGGCCTCACAGTGTTCCAAGCACAGTGTTCTCTCATGGCAGCTCACACAAGGGCCATGACAGAGTCTTCCTGGGTACTTCGCACTCACCAGCCATGTTGTCCCGAGGGCGTTCGAGGGCTCTGGAGATGTAGCGCTCCTCAAGGAACGCGCAGTGTGTTGCTGCCCAGCACTCGGCAGGCACAGAGGTCCTCTGGGGGATCAACCAATGGACCTCGACGTTGCTCCGCCAGCCCACAGGTGTCTGGAGGCACTCAGTGACCTCGGAGGGAAAACGATGCACACCCGTGGGGCCTAGGAGTCCCCGGACGTGTACTTCCTTTAAAATAAAGCACATAAGCGACTGAGAAGTTGTGGAAACAGCTGCATGCCTCCCTTTCTGCACGGCTACTCAGGGCCTAACCTTGAGGCGAGTTCTCACTTCGAGGTTCCTTTTCGCTCTAGAGCCTGTCATGTGGACCGCCGCCGCACCCACGGTAGCCCCTGGTTTAGAGAGAGAAAATTCATAATTGTCCCCGAAGCATTCTTCCAGGGCTCACTGGCCTGTCGGGAGCCGGGAATGTCAGGTACCTTCAAGGCAGGCATGAATGCCGCCCTCAAAATGGAAAAGCAGGGCTAGTTCCAGCAGGCGCCCGTTTTCATGGGCACACTCAGCGTACATCCCTATGGCTTCTAACGAGTCCCAAGAGACACCAGTTACCCTGCGTTTTCTTCCCTGAATCAACTTATCGAAGTAGGGAGTCCCGCATCCGGCGAACTGTCTCAACCGAGGAACGCCGTAGCTGCTCCCCTGGGCCTGGGGCTGCCTGCAGTGCCGCAGAAGGAACAGGACTTAAAGTGCAGTAAGAACCCAAGCTGCCGTCCTCTAGGAGGCACGGTGACTTCAGTCAGGAGGTCCTGGATGAAACGCGAAGACGAGGGCTCCTCTGAGGGCAGGTCCGATTAGGGCACCGCGTAAGACCTCCGCGCCACGTGGGACGTGCCAGAACGGTGTTCGCGAACGTGTGCGAGTGCCGAGGAAACTAAGCTGCTCCAAAGGAGAGGGCAGTGCGTTTCCCTACGCTCGGCCTGCACACAGGGTGTTCTGAAGGGTTACGGGCCTGGATGTTGCTTAGCAGACCCAGGTGCACCTGGGGGTACTCAGTTTTCCTGCTGAGAGCAGGGTGCCCCGGCTAGCCTCCCAAGTGTCCAGAAAGCTGTGCTGCCGTTAAAGGCATGCAGAGCAGAGGCCACCGCCTCCTGGAAGCTGCAGCACACCTCCGCTTCTGCACGGTGAATCAGGGCCTTACTTCCAGGCATGGGTTCATGCTGGGTGTGCCGGTAGCGACACAGCGTGCTAAGATGCTGACTTTCTCCTCGAGCAGAGTGACTTCAGGTACGAGGGCGGGCCTCGCAGTGTTCCAAGCACAGTGTTCTCTCATGGCAGCTCACACAAGGGCCATGACTGAGTCTTCCTGGGCACTTCGCACTCACCAGCCATGTTGTCCCGAGGGCGTTCGAGGGCTCTGGATATGTAGCGCTCCTCAAGAAACGCGCAGTGTGTTGCTGCCCAGCACTCGGCAGGCACAGAGGTGCTCCGGGGGATCAACCAATGGACCTCGACATTGCTCCACCGGCCCACAGGTGTCTGGAGGCACTCAGTGACCTCGGAGGGAAAACGATGCACACCCGTGGGGCCTAGGAGTCCCCGGACGCATACTTCCTTTAAAATAAAGGACATAAGCGACTGAGAACTCGTGGAAACAGCTGCATGACTCCCTTTCTGCACGGCTACTCAGGGCCTAAGCTGGAGGCGAGTTCTCACGTCGAGGTTCACTTTCGCTCTAGAGCCTGTCATGCGGACCGAGCTGCGGCCACGGAAGCCCCTGGTTTAGAGAGAGCAAACTCATAATTTTACCCGAAGCATTCTTCCAGGGCTCACTGGCTTGTCGGGAGCTGGGAATGTCAGGTAGCTTCAAGGCAGGCATGAATGCCGCCCTCAAAATGGGAAAGCAGGGCTTGTTCCAGCAGGCCCCCATTTTCATGGGCACACTCAGCGTACATCCCTATGGCTTCTAACGAGTCCCAAGAGACACCGGTTACCCTGCGTTTCCTTCCCTGAATCAACTTATCGAAGTAGGGAGTCCCGCATCCGGCGAACTGTCTCAACCGAGGAACGCCATAGCTGCTCCCCTGGGCCTGGGGCTGCCTGCAGTGCCGCAGAAGGAACAGGACTTAAAGTGCAGTAAGAACCCAAGCCGCCGTCCTCTAGGAGGCACGGTGACTTCAGTCAGGAGGTCCTGGATGAAACGCGAAGACGAGGGCTCCTCTGAGGGCAGGTCCGATTAGGGCACCGCGTAAGACCTCCGCGCCACGTGGGACGTGCCAGAACGGTGTTCGCGAACGTGTGCGAGTGCCGAGGAAACTAAGCTGCTCCGAAGGAGAGGGCAGTGCATTTCCCTACGCTCGGCCTGCACACAGGGGGCTCTGAAGGGCTACGGGCCTGGATGTTGCTTAGCAGACCCAGGTGCACCTGTGGGTACTCAGTGTTCCTGCTGGGAGCAGGGTGCCCCGGCTAGCCTCCCAGGTGTCCAGAAAGATGTGCTGCCGTTAAAGGCATGCAGAGCAGAGGCCACCGCCTCCTGGAAGCTGCAGCACGCCTCCGCTTCTGCACGGCGAATCAGGGCCTTACTTCCAGGCATGGGTTCATGCTGGGTGTGCCGGTAGCGACACAGCGTGCTAAGATGCTGACTTTCTCCTCGAGCAGAGTGACTTCAGGTACGAGGGCGGGCGTCACAGTGTTCCAAGCACAGTGTTCTCTCATGGCAGCTCACACAAGGGCCATGACAGAGTCTTCCTGGGTACTTCGCACTCACCAGCCATGTTGTCCCGAGGGCGTTCGAGGGCTCTGGAGATGTAGCGCTCCTCAAGGAACGCGCAGTGTGTTGCTGCCCAGCACTCGGCAGGCACAGAGGTCCTCTGGGGGATCAACCAATGGACCTCGACGTTGCTCCGCCAGCCCACAGGTGTCTGGAGGCACTCAGTGACCTCGGAGGGAAAACGATGCACACCCGTGGGGCCTAGGAGTCCCCGGACGTGTACTTCCTTTAAAATAAAGCACATAAGCGACTGAGAAGTTGTGGAAACAGCTGCATGCCTCCCTTTCTGCACGGCTACTCAGGGCCTAACCTTGAGGCGAGTTCTCACTTCGAGGTTCCTTTTCGCTCTAGAGCCTGTCATGTGGACCGCCGCCGCACCCACGGTAGCCCCTGGTTTAGAGAGAGAAAATTCATAATTTTCCCCGAAGCATTCTTCCAGGGCTCACTGGCCTGTCGGGAGCCGGGAATGTCAGGTACCTTCAAGGCAGGCATGAATGCCGCCCTCAAAATGGAAAAGCAGGGCTAGTTCCAGCAGGCGCCCGTTTTCATGGGCACACTCAGCGTACATCCCTATGGCTTCTAACGAGTCCCAAGAGACACCAGTTACCCTGCGTTTTCTTCCCTGAATCAACTTATCGAAGTAGGGAGTCCCGCATCCGGCGAACTGTCTCAACCGAGGAACGCCGTAGCTGCTCCCCTGGGCCTGGGGCTGCCTGCAGTGCCGCAGAAGGAACAGGACTTAAAGTGCAGTAAGAACCCAAGCTGCCGTCCTCTAGGAGGCACGGTGACTTCAGTCAGGAGGTCCTGGATGAAACGCGAAGACGAGGGCTCCTCTGAGGGCAGGTCCGATTAGGGCACCGCGTAAGACCTCCGCGCCACGTGGGACGTGCCAGAACGGTGTTCGCGAACGTGTGCGAGTGCCGAGGAAACTAAGCTGCTCCAAAGGAGAGGGCAGTGCGTTTCCCTACGCTCGGCCTGCACACAGGGTGTTCTGAAGGGTTACGGGCCTGGATGTTGCTTAGCAGACCCAGGTGCACCTGGGGGTACTCAGTTTTCCTGCTGAGAGCAGGGTGCCCCGGCTAGCCTCCCAAGTGTCCAGAAAGCTGTGCTGCCGTTAAAGGCATGCAGAGCAGAGGCCACCGCCTCCTGGAAGCTGCAGCACACCTCCGCTTCTGCACGGTGAATCAGGGCCTTACTTCCAGGCATGGGTTCATGCTGGGTGTGCCGGTAGCGACACAGCGTGCTAAGATGCTGACTTTCTCCTCGAGCAGAGTGACTTCAGGTACGAGGTCGGGCCTCGCAGTGTTCCAAGCACAGTGTTCTCTCATGGCAGCTCACACAAGGGCCATGACTGAGTCTTCCTGGGCACTTCGCACTCACCAGCCATGTTGTCCCGAGGGCGTTCAAGGGCTCTGGATATGTAGCGCTCCTCAAGAAACGCGCAGTGTGTTGCTGCCCAGCACTCGGCAGGCACAGAGGTGCTCCGGGGGATCAACCAATGGACCTCGACATTGCTCCACCGGCCCACAGGTGTCTGGAGGCACTCAGTGACCTCGGAGGGAAAACGATGCACACCCGTGGGGCCTAGGAGTCCCCGGACGCATACTTCCTTTAAAATAAACGACATAAGCGACTGAGAACTCGTGGAAACAGCTGCATGACTCCCTTTCTGCACGGCTACTCAGGGCCTAAGCTGGAGGCGAGTTCTCACGTCGAGGTTCACTTTCGCTCTAGAGCCTGTCATGCGGACCGAGCTGCGGCCACGGAAGCCCCTGGTTTAGAGAGAGCAAACTCATAATTTTACCCGAAGCATTCTTCCAGGGCTCACTGGCTTGTCGGGAGCTGGGAATGTC
Source organism: Grampus griseus (assembly GCF_964374135.1). Classification (NCBI taxonomy): domain Eukaryota; kingdom Metazoa; phylum Chordata; class Mammalia; order Artiodactyla; family Delphinidae; genus Grampus; species Grampus griseus. The sequence continues at coordinate 1,492,997 of NC_139010.1, forward strand.
AGGTAGCTTCAAGGCAGGCATGAATGCCGCCCTCAAAATGGGAAAGCAGGGCTTGTTCCAGCAGGCCCCCATTTTCATGGGCACACTCAGCGTACATCCCTATGGCTTCTAACGAGTCCCAAGAGACACCGGTTACCCTGCGTTTCCTTCCCTGAATAAACTTATCGAAGTAGGGAGTCCCGCATCCGGCGAACTGTCTCAACCGAGGAACGCCATAGCTGCTCCCCTGGGCCTGGGGCTGCCTGCAGTGCCGCAGAAGGAACAGGACTTAAAGTGCAGTAAGAACCCAAGCCGCCGTCCTCTAGGAGGCACGGTGACTTCAGTCAGGAGGTCCTGGATGAAACGCGAAGACGAGGGCTCCTCTGAGGGCAGGTCCGATTAGGGCACCGCGTAAGACCTCCGCGCCACGTGGGACGTGCCAGAACGGTGTTCGCGAACATGTGCGAGTGCCGAGGAAACTAAGCTGCTCCGAAGGAGAGGGCAGTGCATTTCCCTACGCTCGGCCTGCACACAGGGGGCTCTGAAGGGCTACGGGCCTGGATGTTGCTTAGCAGACCCAGGTGCACCTGTGGGTACTCAGTGTTCCTGCTGGGAGCAGGGTGCCCCGGCTAGCCTCCCAGGTGTCCAGAAAGCTGTGCTGCCGTTAAAGGCATGCAGAGCAGAGGCCACCGCCTCCTGGAAGCTGCAGCACGCCTCCGCTTCTGCACGGCGAATCAGGGCCTTACTTCCAGGCATGGGTTCATGCTGGGTGTGCCGGTAGCGACACAGCGTGCTAAGATGCTGACTTTCTCCTCGAGCAGAGTGACTTCAGGTACGAGGGTGGGCCTCGCAGTGTTCCAAGCACAGTGTTCTCTCATGGCAGCTCACACAAGGGCCATGACTGAGTCTTCCTGGGTACTTCGCACTCACCAGCCATGTTGTCCCGAGGGCGTTCGAGGGCTCTGGAGATGTAGCGCTCCTCAAGGAACGCGCAGTGTGTTGCTGCCCAGCACTCGGCAGGCACAGAGGTCCTCCGGGGGATCAACCAATGGACCTCGACGTTGCTCCGCCGGCCCACAGGTGTCTGGAGGCACTCAGTGACCTCGGAGGGAAAACGATGCACACCCGTGGGGCCTAGGAGTCCCCGGACGCGTACTTCCTTTAAAATAAAGCACATAAGCGACTGAGAAGTTGTGGAAACAGCTGCATGCCTCCCTTTCTGCACGGCTACTCAGGGCCTAACCTGGAGGCGAGTTCTCACTTCGAGGTTCCCTTTCGCTCTAGAGCCTGTCATGCGGACTGAGCTGCGGCCACAGAAGCCCCTGGTTTAGAGAGAGCAAACTCATAATTTTCCCCGAAGCATTCTTCCAGGGCTCACTGGCCTGTCGGGAGCCGGCAATGTCAGGTAGCTTCAAGGCAGGCATGAATGCCGCCCTCAAAATGGAAAAGCAGGGCTAGTTCCAGCAGGCCCCCGTTTTCATGGGCACACTAAGCGTACAACCCTATGGCTTCTAACGAGTCCCAAGAGACACCGGTTACCCTGCGTTTCCTTCCCTGAATTAACATATCGAAGTAGGGAGTCCCGCATCCGGCGAATGTCTCAACCGAGGAACGCCGTAGCTGCTCCTCTGGGCCTGGGGCTGCCTGCAGTGCCACAGAAGGAACAGGACTTGAAGTGCAGTAAGAACCCAAGCCGCCGTCCTCTAGGACGCCCGGTGACTTCAGTCAGGAGGTCCTGGATGGAAGGCGAAGACGACGGCTCCTCTGAGGGCAGCTGCGATTAGGGCACCGCGTAAGACCTCTGCGCCACGTGGGACGTGCCAGAACGGTGTTCGCGAACGTGTGCGAGTGCGGAGGAAACTAAGCTGCTCCGATGGAGAGGGCAGTGCGTTTCCCTACGCTCGCCCTGCACACAGGGGGCTCTGAAGGGCTACGGGCCTGGATGTTGCTTAGCAGACCCAGGTGCACCTGGGGGTACTCAGTGTTCCTGCTGGGAGCAGGGTGCCCCGGGTAGCCTCCCAGGTGTCCAGAAAGCTGTGCTGCCGTTAAAGGCATGCAGAGCAGAGGCCACCGCCTCCTGGAAGCTGCAGCACGCCTCCACTTCTGCACGGCGAATCAGGGCCTTACTTCCAGGCATGGGTTCATGCTGGGTGTGCCGGTAGCGACACAGCGTGGTAAGATGCTGACTTTCTCCTCGAGCAGAGTGACTTCAGGTACGGGGCGGGCCTCGCAGTGTTCCAAGCACAGTGTTCTCTCATGGCAGCTCACACAAGGGCCATGACAGAGTCTTCCTGGGCACTTCACACTCACCAGCCATGTTGTCCCGAGGGCGTTCGAGGGCTCTGGAGTTGTAGCGCTCCTCAAGGAACGCGCAGTGTGTTGCTGCCCAGCACTCGGCAGGCACAGAGGTCCTCTGGGGGATCAACCAATGGACCTCGACGTTGCTCCGCCGGCCCACAGGTGTCTGGAGGCACTCAGTGACCTCGGAGGGAAAACGATGCACACCCGTGGGGCCTAGGAGTCCCCGGACGTGTACTTCCTTTAAAATAAAGCACATAAGCGACTGAGAAGTTGTGGAAACAGCTGCATGCCTCCCTTTCTGCACGGCTACTCAGGGCCTAACCTTGAGGCGAGTTCTCACTTCGAGGTTCCTTTTCGCTCTAGAGCCTGTCATGTGGACCGCCGCCGCACCCACGGTAGCCCCTGGTTTAGAGAGAGAAAATTCATAATTTTCCCCGAAGCATTCTTCCAGGGCTCACTGGCCTGTCGGGAGCCGGGAATGTCAGGTACCTTCAAGGCAGGCATGAATGCCGCCCTCAAAATGGAAAAGCAGGGCTAGTTCCAGCAGGCGCCCGTTTTCATGGGCACACTCAGCGTACATCCCTATGGCTTCTAACGAGTCCCAAGAGACACCAGTTACCCTGCGTTTTCTTCCCTGAATCAACTTATCGAAGTAGGGAGTCCCGCATCCGGCGAACTGTCTCAACCGAGGAACGCCGTAGCTGCTCCCCTGGGCCTGGGGCTGCCTGCAGTGCCGCAGAAGGAACAGGACTTAAAGTGCAGAAAGAACCCAAGCCGCCGTCCTCTAGGAGGCACGGTGACTTCAGTCAGGAGGTCCTGGATGAAACGCGAAGACGAGGGCTCCTCTGAGGGCAGGTCCGATTAGGGCACCGCGTAAGACCTCCGCGCCACGTGGGACGTGCCAGAACGGTGTTCGCGAACGTGTGCGAGTGCCGAGGAAACTAAGCTGCTCCAAAGGAGAGGGCAGTGCATTTCCCTACGCTCGGCCTGCACACAGGGTGTTCTGAAGGGTTACGGGCCTGGATGTTGCTTAGCAGACCCAGGTGCACCTGGGGGTACTCAGTTTTCCTGCTGAGAGCAGGGTGCCCCGGCTAGCCTCCCAAGTGTCCAGAAAGCTGTGCTGCCGTTAAAGGCATGCAGAGCAGAGGCCACCGCCTCCTGGAAGCTGCAGCACACCTCCGCTTCTGCACGGTGAATCAGGGCCTTACTTCCAGGCATGGGTTCATGCTGGGTGTGCCGGTAGCGACACAGCGTGCTAAGATGCTGACTTTCTCCTCGAGCAGAGTGACTTCAGGTACGAGGGCGGGCCTCGCAGTGTTCCAAGCACAGTGTTCTCTCATGGCAGCTCACACAAGGGCCATGACTGAGTCTTCCTGGGCACTTCGCACTCACCAGCCATGTTGTCCCGAGGGCGTTCGAGGGCTCTGGAGTTGTAGCGCTCCTCAAGGAACGCGCAGTGTGTTGCTGCCCAGCACTCGGCAGGCACAGAGGTGCTCCGGGGGATCAACCAATGGACCTCGACATTGCTCCACCGGCCCACATGTGTCTGGAGGCACTCAGTGACCTCGGAGGGAAAACGATGCACACCCGTGGGGCCTAGGAGTCCCCGGACGCGTACTTCCTTTAAAATAAAGGACATAAGCGACTGAGAACTCGTGGAAACAGCTGCATGACTCCCTTTCTGCACGGCTACTCAGGGCCTAAGCTGGAGGCGAGTTCTCACGTCGAGGTTCACTTTCGCTCTAGAGCCTGTCATGCGGACCGAGCTGCGGCCACGGAAGCCCCTGGTTTAGAGAGAGCAAACTCATAATTTTACCCGAAGCATTCTTCCAGGGCTCACTGGCTTGTCGGGAGCTGGGAATGTCAGGTAGCTTCAAGGCAGGCATGAATGCCGCCCTCAAAATGGGAAAGCAGGGCTTGTTCTAGCAGGCCCCCATTTTCATGGGCACACTCAGCGTACATCCCTATGGCTTCTAACGAGTCCCAAGAGACACCGGTTACCCTGCGTTTCCTTCCCTGAATCAACTTATCGAAGTAGGGAGTCCCGCATCCGGCGAACTGTCTCAACCGAGGAACGCCATAGCTGCTCCCCTGGGCCTGGGGCTGCCTGCAGTGCCGCAGAAGGAACAGGACTTAAAGTGCAGTAAGAACCCAAGCCGCCGTCCTCTAGGAGGCACGGTGACTTCAGTCAGGAGGTCCTGGATGAAACGCGAAGACGAGGGCTCCTCTGAGGGCAGGTCCGATTAGGGCACCGCGTAAGACCTCCGCGCCACGTGGGACGTGCCAGAACGGTGTTCGCGAACGTGTGCGAGTGCCGAGGAAACTAAGCTGCTCCGAAGGAGAGGGCAGTGCATTTCCCTACGCTCGGCCTGCACACAGGGGGCTCTGAAGGGCTACGGGCCTGGATGTTGCTTAGCAGACCCAGGTGCACCTGTGGGTACTCAGTGTTCCTGCTGGGAGCAGGGTGCCCCGGCTAGCCTCCCAGGTGTCCAGAAAGCTGTGCTGCCGTTAAAGGCATGCAGAGCAGAGGCCACCGCCTCCTGGAAGCTGCAGCACGCCTCCGCTTCTGCACGGCGAATCAGGGCCTTACTTCCAGGCATGGGTTCATGCTGGGTGTGCCGGTAGCGACACAGCGTGCTAAGATGCTGACTTTCTCCTCGAGCAGAGTGACTTCAGGTACGAGGGTGGGCCTCGCAGTGTTCCAAGCACAGTGTTCTCTCATGGCAGCTCACACAAGGGCCATGACTGAGTCTTCCTGGGTACTTCGCACTCACCAGCCATGTTGTCCCGAGGGCGTTCGAGGGCTCTGGAGATGTAGCGCTCCTCAAGGAACGCGCAGTGTGTTGCTGCCCAGCACTCGGCAGGCACAGAGGTCCTCCGGGGGATCAACCAATGGACCTCGACGTTGCTCCGCCGGCCCACAGGTGTCTGGAGGCACTCAGTGACCTCGGAGGGAAAACGATGCACACCCGTGGGGCCTAGGAGTCCCCGGACGCGTACTTCCTTTAAAATAAAGCACATAAGCGACTGAGAAGTTGTGGAAACAGCTGCATGCCTCCCTTTCTGCACGGCTACTCAGGGCCTAACCTGGAGGCGAGTTCTCACTTCGAGGTTCCCTTTCGCTCTAGAGCCTGTCATGCGGACTGAGCTGCGGCCACAGAAGCCCCTGGTTTAGAGAGAGCAAACTCATAATTTTCCCCGAAGCATTCTTCCAGGGCTCACTGGCCTGTCGGGAGCCGGCAATGTCAGGTAGCTTCAAGGCAGGCATGAATGCCGCCCTCAAAATGGAAAAGCAGGGCTAGTTCCAGCAGGCCCCCGTTTTCATGGGCACACTAAGCGTACAACCCTATGGCTTCTAACGAGTCCCAAGAGACACTGGTTACCCTGCGTTTCCTTCCCTGAATTAACATATCGAAGTAGGGAGTCCCGCATCCGGCGAATGTCTCAACCGAGGAACGCCGTAGCTGCTCCTCTGGGCCTGGGGCTGCCTGCAGTGCCACAGAAGGAACAGGACTTGAAGTGCAGTAAGAACCCAAGCCGCCGTCCTCTAGGACGCCCGGTGACTTCAGTCAGGAGGTCCTGGATGGAAGGCGAAGACGACGGCTCCTCTGAGGGCAGCTGCGATTAGGGCACCGCGTAAGACCTCTGCGCCACGTGGGACGTGCCAGAACGGTGTTCGCGAACGTGTGCGAGTGCGGAGGAAACTAAGCTGCTCCGATGGAGAGGGCAGTGCGTTTCCCTACGCTCGCCCTGCACACAGGGGGCTCTGAAGGGCTACGGGCCTGGATGTTGCTTAGCAGACCCAGGTGCACCTGGGGGTACTCAGTGTTCCTGCTGGGAGCAGGGTGCCCCGGCTAGCCTCCCAGGTGTCCAGAAAGCTGTGCTGCCGTTAAAGGCATGCAGAGCAGAGGCCACCGCCTCCTGGAAGCTGCAGCACGCCTCCACTTCTGCACGGCGAATCAGGGCCTTACTTCCAGGCATGGGTTCATGCTGGGTGTGCCGGTAGCGACACAGCGTGGTAAGATGCTGACTTTCTCCTCGAGCAGAGTGACTTCAGGTACGGGGCGGGCCTCGCAGTGTTCCAAGCACAGTGTTCTCTCATGGCAGCTCACACAAGGGCCATGACAGAGTCTTCCTGGGCACTTCACACTCACCAGCCATGTTGTCCCGAGGGCGTTCGAGGGCTCTGGAGTTGTAGCGCTCCTCAAGGAACGCGCAGTGTGTTGCTGCCCAGCACTCGGCAGGCACAGAGGTCCTCTGGGGGATCAACCAATGGACCTCGACGTTGCTCCGCCGGCCCACAGGTGTCTGGAGGCACTCAGTGACCTCGGAGGGAAAACGATGCACACCCGTGGGGCCTAGGAGTCCCCGGACGTGTACTTCCTTTAAAATAAAGCACATAAGCGACTGAGAAGTTGTGGAAACAGCTGCATGCCTCCCTTTCTGCACGGCTACTCAGGGCCTAACCTTGAGGCGAGTTCTCACTTCGAGGTTCCTTTTCGCTCTAGAGCCTGTCATGTGGACCGCCGCCGCACCCACGGTAGCCCCTGGTTTAGAGAGAGAAAATTCATAATTTTCCCCGAAGCATTCTTCCAGGGCTCACTGGCCTGTCGGGAGCCGGGAATGTCAGGTACCTTCAAGGCAGGCATGAATGCCGCCCTCAAAATGGAAAAGCAGGGCTAGTTCCAGCAGGCGCCCGTTTTCATGGGCACACTCAGCGTACATCCCTATGGCTTCTAACGAGTCCCAAGAGACACCAGTTACCCTGCGTTTTCTTCCCTGAATCAACTTATCGAAGTAGGGAGTCCCGCATCCGGCGAACTGTCTCAACCGAGGAACGCCGTAGCTGCTCCCCTGGGCCTGGGGCTGCCTGCAGTGCCGCAGAAGGAACAGGACTTAAAGTGCAGTAAGAACCCAAGCCGCCGTCCTCTAGGAGGCACGGTGACTTCAGTCAGGAGGTCCTGGATGAAACGCGAAGACGAGGGCTCCTCTGAGGGCAGGTCCGATTAGGGCACCGCGTAAGACCTCCGCGCCACGTGGGACGTGCCAGAACGGTGTTCGCGAACGTGTGCGAGTGCCGAGGAAACTAAGCTGCTCCAAAGGAGAGGGCAGTGCGTTTCCCTACGCTCGGCCTGCACACAGGGTGTTCTGAAGGGTTACGGGCCTGGATGTTGCTTAGCAGACCCAGGTGCACCTGGGGGTACTCAGTTTTCCTGCTGAGAGCAGGGTGCCCCGGCTAGCCTCCCAAGTGTCCAGAAAGCTGTGCTGCCGTTAAAGGCATGCAGAGCAGAGGCCACCGCCTCCTGGAAGCTGCAGCACACCTCCGCTTCTGCACGGTGAATCAGGGCCTTACTTCCAGGCATGGGTTCATGCTGGGTGTGCCGGTAGCGACACAGCGTGCTAAGATGCTGACTTTCTCCTCGAGCAGAGTGACTTCAGGTACGAGGGCGGGCCTCGCAGTGTTCCAAGCACAGTGTTCTCTCATGGCAGCTCACACAAGGGCCATGACTGAGTCTTCCTGGGCACTTCGCACTCACCAGCCATGTTGTCCCGAGGGCGTTCGAGGGCTCTGGATATGTAGCGCTCCTCAAGAAACGCGCAGTGTGTTGCTGCCCAGCACTCGGCAGGCACAGAGGTGCTCCGGGGGATCAACCAATGGACCTCGACATTGCTCCACCGGCCCACAGGTGTCTGGAGGCACTCAGTGACCTCGGAGGGAAAACGATGCACACCCGTGGGGCCTAGGAGTCCCCGGACGCGTACTTCCTTTAAAATAAAGGACATAAGCGACTGAGAACTCGTGGAAACAGCTGCATGACTCCCTTTCTGCACGGCTACTCAGGGCCTAAGCTGGAGGCGAGTTCTCACGTCGAGGTTCACTTTCGCTCTAGAGCCTGTCATGCGGACCGAGCTGCGGCCACGGAAGCCCCTGGTTTAGAGAGAGCAAACTCATAATTTTACCCGAAGCATTCTTCCAGGGCTCACTGGCTTGTCGGGAGCTGGGAATGTCAGGTAGCTTCAAGGCAGGCATGAATGCCGCCCTCAAAATGGGAAAGCAGGGCTTGTTCCAGCAGGCCCCCATTTTCATGGGCACACTCAGCGTACATCCCTATGGCTTCTAACGAGTCCCAAGAGACACCGGTTACCCTGCGTTTCCTTCCCTGAATCAACTTATCGAAGTAGGGAGTCCCGCATCCGGCGAACTGTCTCAACCGAGGAACGCCATAGCTGCTCCCCTGGGCCTGGGGCTGCCTGCAGTGCCGCAGAAGGAACAGGACTTAAAGTGCAGTAAGAACCCAAGCCGCCGTCCTCTAGGAGGCACGGTGACTTCAGTCAGGAGGTCCTGGATGAAACGCGAAGACGAGGGCTCCTCTGAGGGCAGGTCCGATTAGGGCACCGCGTAAGAACTCCACGCCACGTGGGACGTGCCAGAACGGTGTTCGCGAACGTGTGCGAGTGCCGAGGAAACTAAGCTGCTCCGAAGGAGAGGGCAGTGCATTTCCCTACGCTCGGCCTGCACACAGGGGGCTCTGAAGGGCTACGGGCCTGGATGTTGCTTAGCAGACCCAGGTGCACCTGTGGGTACTCAGTGTTCCTGCTGGGAGCAGGGTGCCCCGGCTAGCCTCCCAGGTGTCCAGAAAGCTGTGCTGCCGTTAAAGGCATGCAGAGCAGAGGCCACCGCCTCCTGGAAGCTGCAGCACGCCTCCGCTTCTGCACGGCGAATCAGGGCCTTACTTCCAGGCATGGGTTCATGCTGGGTGTGCCGGTAGCGACACAGCGTGCTAAGATGCTGACTTTCTCCTCGAGCAGAGTGACTTCAGGTACGAGGGTGGGCCTCGCAGTGTTCCAAGCACAGTGTTCTCTCATGGCAGCTCACACAAGGGCCATGACTGAGTCTTCCTGGGTACTTCGCACTCACCAGCCATGTTGTCCCGAGGGCGTTCGAGGGCTCTGGAGATGTAGCGCTCCTCAAGGAACGCGCAGTGTGTTGCTGCCCAGCACTCGGCAGGCACAGAGGTCCTCCGGGGGATCAACCAATGGACCTCGACGTTGCTCCGCCGGCCCACAGGTGTCTGGAGGCACTCAGTGACCTCGGAGGGAAAACGATGCACACCCGTGGGGCCTAGGAGTCCCCGGACGCGTACTTCCTTTAAAATAAAGCACATAAGCGACTGAGAAGTTGTGGAAACAGCTGCATGCCTCCCTTTCTGCACGGCTACTCAGGGCCTAACCTGGAGGCGAGTTCTCACTTCGAGGTTCCCTTTCGCTCTAGAGCCTGTCATGCGGACTGAGCTGCGGCCACAGAAGCCCCTGGTTTAGAGAGAGCAAACTCATAATTTTCCCCGAAGCATTCTTCCAGGGCTCACTGGCCTGTCGGGAGCCGGCAATGTCAGGTAGCTTCAAGGCAGGCATGAATGCCGCCCTCAAAATGGAAAAGCAGGGCTAGTTCCAGCAGGCCCCCGTTTTCATGGGCACACTAAGCGTACAACCCTATGGCTTCTAACGAGTCCCAAGAGACACTGGTTACCCTGCGTTTCCTTCCCTGAATTAACATATCGAAGTAGGGAGTCCCGCATCCGGCGAATGTCTCAACCGAGGAACGCCGTAGCTGCTCCTCTGGGCCTGGGGCTGCCTGCAGTGCCACAGAAGGAACAGGACTTGAAGTGCAGTAAGAACCCAAGCCGCCGTCCTCTAGGACGCCCGGTGACTTCAGTCAGGAGGTCCTGGATGGAAGGCGAAGACGACGGCTCCTCTGAGGGCAGCTGCGATTAGGGCACCGCGTAAGACCTCTGCGCCACGTGGGACGTGCCAGAACGGTGTTCGCGAACGTGTGCGAGTGCGGAGGAAACTAAGCTGCTCCGATGGAGAGGGCAGTGCGTTTCCCTACGCTCGCCCTGCACACAGGGGGCTCTGAAGGGCTACGGGCCTGGATGTTGCTTAGCAGACCCAGGTGCACCTGGGGGTACTCAGTGTTCCTGCTGGGAGCAGGGTGCCCCGGCTAGCCTCCCAGGTGTCCAGAAAGCTGTGCTGCCGTTAAAGGCATGCAGAGCAGAGGCCACCGCCTCCTGGAAGCTGCAGCACGCCTCCGCTTCTGCACGGCGAATCAGGGCCTTACTTCCAGGCATGGGTTCATGCTGGGTGTGCCGGTAGCGACACAGCGTGCTAAGATGCTGACTTTCTCCTCGAGCAGAGTGACTTCAGGTACGAGGGTGGGCCTCGCAGTGTTCCAAGCACAGTGTTCTCTCATGGCAGCTCACACAAGGGCCATGACTGAGTCTTCCTGGGTACTTCGCACTCACCAGCCATGTTGTCCCGAGGGCGTTCGAGGGCTCTGGAGATGTAGCGCTCCTCAAGGAACGCGCAGTGTGTTGCTGCCCAGCACTCGGCAGGCACAGAGGTCCTCCGGGGGATCAACCAATGGACCTCGACGTTGCTCCGCCGGCCCACAGGTGTCTGGAGGCACTCAGTGACCTCGGAGGGAAAACGATGCACACCTGTGGGGCCTAGGAGTCCCCGGACGCGTACTTCCTTTAAAATAAAGCACATAAGCGACTGAGAAGTTGTGGAAACAGCTGCATGCCTCCCTTTCTGCACGGCTACTCAGGGCCTAACCTGGAGGCGAGTTCTCACTTCGAGGTTCCCTTTCGCTCTAGAGCCTGTCATGCGGACTGAGCTGCGGCCACAGAAGCCCCTGGTTTAGAGAGAGCAAACTCATAATTTTCCCCGAAGCATTCTTCCAGGGCTCACTGGCCTGTCGGGAGCCGGGAATGTCAGGTAGCTTCAAGGCAGGCATGAATGCCGCCCTCAAAATGGAAAAGCAGGGCTTGTTCCAGCAGGCCCCCGTTTTCATGGGCACACTAAGCGTACAACCCTATGGCTTCTAACGAGTCCCAAGAGACACCGGTTACCCTGCGTTTCCTTCCCTGAATTAACATATCGAAGTAGGGAGTCCCGCATCCGGCGAATGTCTCAACCGAGGAACGCCGTAGCTGCTCCTCTGGGCCTGGGGCTGCCTGCAGTGCCACAGAAGGAACAGGACTTGAAGTGCAGTAAGAACCCAAGCCGCCGTCCTCTAGGACGCCCGGTGACTTCAGTCAGGAGGTCCTGGATGGAAGGCGAAGACGACGGCTCCTCTGAGGGCAGCTGCGATTAGGGCACCGCGTAAGACCTCTGCGCCACGTGGGACGTGCCAGAACGGTGTTCGCGAACGTGTGCGAGTGCGGAGGAAACTAAGCTGCTCCGATGGAGAGGGCAGTGCGTTTCCCTACGCTCGCCCTGCACACAGGGGGCTCTGAAGGGCTACGGGCCTGGATGTTGCTTAGCAGACCCAGGTGCACCTGGGGGTACTCAGTGTTCCTGCTGGGAGCAGGGTGCCCTGGCTAGCCTCAGTGTTCTCTCATGGCAGCTCACACAAGGGCCATGACAGAGTCTTCCTGGGCACTTCACACTCACCAGCCATGTTGTCCCGAGGGCGTTCGAGGGCTCTGGAGTTGTAGCGCTCCTCAAGGAACGCGCAGTGTGTTGCTGCCCAGCACTCGGCAGGCACAGAGGTCCTCTGGGGGATCAACCAATGGACCTCGACGTTGCTCCGCCGGCCCACAGGTGTCTGGAGGCACTCAGTGACCTCGGAGGGAAAACGATGCACACCCGTGGGGCCTAGGAGTCCCCGGACGTGTACTTCCTTTAAAATAAAGCACATAAGCGACTGAGAAGTTGTGGAAACAGCTGCATGCCTCCCTTTCTGCACGGCTACTCAGGGCCTTACCTTGAGGCGAGTTCTCACTTCGAGGTTCCTTTTCGCTCTAGAGCCTGTCATGTGGACCGCCGCCGCACCCACGGTAGCCCCTGGTTTAGAGAGAGAAAATTCATAATTTTCCCCGAAGCATTCTTCCAGGGCTCACTGGCCTGTCGGGAGCCGGGAATGTCAGGTACCTTCAAGGCAGGCATGAATGCCGCCCTCAAAATGGAAAAGCAGGGCTAGTTCCAGCAGGCGCCCGTTTTCATGGGCACACTCAGCGTACATCCCTATGGCTTCTAACGAGTCCCAAGAGACACCAGTTACCCTGCGTTTTCTTCCCTGAATCAACTTATCGAAGTAGGGAGTCCCGCATCCGGCGAACTGTCTCAACCGAGGAACGCCATAGCTGCTCCCCTGGGCCTGGGGCTGCCTGCAGTGCCGCAGAAGGAACAGGACTTAAAGTGCAGTAAGAACCCAAGCCGCCGTCCTCTAGGAGGCACGGTGACTTCAGTCAGGAGGTCCTGGATGAAACGCGAAGACGAGGGCTCCTCTGAGGGCAGGTCCGATTAGGGCACCGCGTAAGACCTCCGCGCCACGTGGGACGTGCCAGAACGGTGTTCGCGAACGTGTGCGAGTGCCGAGGAAACTAAGCTGCTCCAAAGGAGAGGGCAGTGCGTTTCCCTACGCTCGGCCTGCACACAGGGGGTTCTGAAGGGTTACGGGCCTGGATGTTGCTTAGCAGACCCAGGTGCACCTGGGGGTACTCAGTTTTCCTGCTGGGAGCAGGGTGCCCCGGCTAGCCTCCCAGGTGTCCAGAAAGCTGTGCTGCCGTTAAAGGCATGCAGAGCAGAGGCCACTGCCTCCTGGAAGCTGCAGCACGCCTCCGCTTCTGCACGGCGAATCAGGGCCTTACTTCCAGGCATGGGTTCATGCTGGGTGTGCCGGTAGCGACACAGCGTGCTAAGATGCTGACTTTCTCCTCGAGCAGAGTGACTTCAGGTACGAGGGCAGGCCTCGCAGTGTTCCAAGCACAGTGTTCTCTCATGGCAGCTCACACAAGGGCCATGACTGAGTCTTCCTGGGCACTTCGCACTCACCAGCCATGTTGTCCCGAGGGCGTTCGAGGGCTCTGGAGATGTAGCGCTCCTCAAGGAACGCGCAGTGTGTTGCTGCCCAGCACTCGGCAGGCACAGAGGTGCTCCGGGGGATCAACCAATGGACCTCGACATTGCTCCACCGGCCCACAGGTGTCTGGAGGCACTCAGTGACCTCGGAGGGAAAACGATGCACACCCGTGGGGCCTAGGAGTCCCCGGACGCGTACTTCCTTTAAAATAAAGGACATAAGCGACTGAGAACTCGTGGAAACAGCTGCATGACTCCCTTTCTGCACGGCTACTCAGGGCCTAAGCTGGAGGCGAGTTCTCACGTCGAGGTTCACTTTCGCTCTAGAGCCTGTCATGCGGACTGAGCTGCGGCCACGGAAGCCCCTGGTTTAGAGAGAGCAAACTCATAATTTTACCCGAAGCATTCTTCCAGGGCTCACTGGCTTGTCGGGAGCTGGGAATGTCAGGTAGCTTCAAGGCAGGCATGAATGCCGCCCTCAAAATGGGAAAGCAGGGCTTGTTCCAGCAGGCCCCCATTTTCATGGGCACACTCAGCGTACATCCCTATGGCTTCTAACGAGTCCCAAGAGACACCGGTTACCCTGCGTTTCCTTCCCTGAATCAACTTATCGAAGTAGGGAGTCCCGCATCCGGCGAACTGTCTCAACCGAGGAACGCCATAGCTGCTCCCCTGGGCCTGGGGCTGCCTGCAGTGCCGCAGAAGGAACAGGACTTAAAGTGCAGTAAGAACCCAAGCCGCCGTCCTCTAGGAGGCACGGTGACTTCAGTCAGGAGGTCCTGGATGAAACGCGAAGACGAGGGCTCCTCTGAGGGCAGGTCCGATTAGGGCACCGCGTAAGAACTCCGCGCCACGTGGGACGTGCCAGAACGGTGTTCGCGAACGTGTGCGAGTGCCGAGGAAACTAAGCTGCTCCGAAGGAGAGGGCAGTGCATTTCCCTACGCTCGGCCTGCACACAGGGGGCTCTGAAGGGCTACGGGCCTGGATGTTGCTTAGCAGACCCAGGTGCACCTGTGGGTACTCAGTGTTCCTGCTGGGAGCAGGGTGCCCCGGCTAGCCTCCCAGGTGTCCAGAAAGCTGTGCTGCCGTTAAAGGCATGCAGAGCAGAGGCCACCGCCTCCTGGAAGCTGCAGCACGCCTCCGCTTCTGCACGGCGAATCAGGGCCTTACTTCCAGGCATGGGTTCATGCTGGGTGTGCCGGTAGCGACACAGCGTGCTAAGATGCTGACTTTCTCCTCGAGCAGAGTGACTTCAGGTACGAGGGTGGGCCTCGCAGTGTTCCAAGCACAGTGTTCTCTCATGGCAGCTCACACAAGGGCCATGACTGAGTCTTCCTGGGTACTTCGCACTCACCAGCCATGTTTTCCCGAGGGCGTTCGAGGGCTCTGGAGATGTAGCGCTCCTCAAGGAACGCGCAGTGTGTTGCTGCCCAGCACTCGGCAGGCACAGAGGTCCTCCGGGGGATCAACCAATGGACCTCGACGTTGCTCCGCCGGCCCACAGGTGTCTGGAGGCACTCAGTGACCTCGGAGGGAAAACGATGCACACCCGTGGGGCCTAGGAGTCCCCGGACGCGTACTTCCTTTAAAATAAAGCACATAAGCGACTGAGAAGTTGTGGAAACAGCTGCATGCCTCCCTTTCTGCACGGCTACTCAGGGCCTAACCTGGAGGCGAGTTCTCACTTCGAGGTTCCCTTTCGCTCTAGAGCCTGTCATGCGGACTGAGCTGCGGCCACAGAAGCCCCTGGTTTAGAGAGAGCAAACTCATAATTTTCCCCGAAGCATTCTTCCAGGGCTCACTGGCCTGTCGGGAGCCGGCAATGTCAGGTAGCTTCAAGGCAGGCATGAATGCCGCCCTCAAAATGGAAAAGCAGGGCTAGTTCCAGCAGGCCCCCGTTTTCATGGGCACACTAAGCGTACAACCCTATGGCTTCTAACGAGTCCCAAGAGACACCGGTTACCCTGCGTTTCCTTCCCTGAATTAACATATCGAAGTAGGGAGTCCCGCATCCGGCGAATGTCTCAACCGAGGAACGCCGTAGCTGCTCCTCTGGGCCTGGGGCTGCCTGCAGTGCCACAGAAGGAACAGGACTTGAAGTGCAGTAAGAACCCAAGCCGCCGTCCTCTAGGACGCCCGGTGACTTCAGTCAGGAGGTCCTGGATGAAACGCGAAGACGAGGGCTCCTCTGAGGGCAGGTCCGATTAGGGCACCGCGTAAGACCTCCGCGCCACGTGGGACGTGCCAGAACGGTGTTCGCGAACGTGTGCGAGTGCCGAGGAAACTAAGCTGCTCCGAAGGAGAGGGCAGTGCATTTCCCTACGCTCGGCCTGCACACAGGGGGCTCTAAAGGGCTACGGGCCTGGATGTTGCTTAGCAGACCCAGGTGCACCTGTGGGTACTCAGTGTTCCTGCTGGGAGCAGGGTGCCCCGGCTAGCCTCCCAGGTGTCCAGAAAGCTGTGCTGCCGTTAAAGGCATGCAGAGCAGAGGCCACCGCCTCCTGGAAGCTGCAGCATGCCTCCACTTCTGCACGGCGAATCAGGGCCTTACTTCCAGGCATGGGTTCATGCTGGGTGTGCCGGTAGCGACACAGCGTGGTAAGATGCTGACTTTCTCCTCGAGCAGAGTGACTTCAGGTACGGGGCGGGCCTCGCAGTGTTCCAAGCACAGTGTTCTCTCATGGCAGCTCACACAAGGGCCATGACAGAGTCTTCCTGGGCACTTCACACTCACCAGCCATGTTGTCCCGAGGGCGTTCGAGGGCTCTGGAGTTGTAGCGCTCCTCAAGGAACGCGCAGTGTGTTGCTGCCCAGCACTCGGCAGGCACAGAGGTCCTCTGGGGGATCAACCAATGGACCTCGACGTTGCTCCGCCGGCCCACAGGTGTCTGGAGGCACTCAGTGACCTCGGAGGGAAAACGATGCACACCCGTGGGGCCTAGGAGTCCCCGGACGTGTACTTCCTTTAAAATAAAGCACATAAGCGACTGAGAAGTTGTGGAAACAGCTGCATGCCTCCCTTTCTGCACGGCTACTCAGGGCCTAACCTTGAGGCGAGTTCTCACTTCGAGGTTCCTTTTCGCTCTAGAGCCTGTCATGTGGACCACCGCCGCACCCACGGTAGCCCCTGGTTTAGAGAGAGAAAATTCATAATTTTCCCCGAAGCATTCTTCCAGGGCTCACTGGCCTGTCGGGAGCCGGGAATGTCAGGTACCTTCAAGGCAGGCATGAATGCCGCCCTCAAAATGGAAAAGCAGGGCTAGTTCCAGCAGGCGCCCGTTTTCATGGGCACACTCAGCGTACATCCCTATGGCTTCTAACGAGTCCCAAGAGACACCAGTTACCCTGCGTTTTCTTCCCTGAATCAACTTATCGAAGTAGGGAGTCCCGCATCCGGCGAACTGTCTCAACCGAGGAACGCCGTAGCTGCTCCCCTGGGCCTGGGGCTGCCTGCAGTGCCGCAGAAGGAACAGGACTTAAAGTGCAGTAAGAACCCAAGCCGCCGTCCTCTAGGAGGCACGGTGACTTCAGTCAGGAGGTCCTGGATGAAACGCGAAGACGAGGGCTCCTCTGAGGGCAGGTCCGATTAGGGCACCGCGTAAGACCTCCGCGCCACGTGGGACGTGCCAGAACGGTGTTCGCGAACGTGTGCGAGTGCCGAGGAAACTAAGCTGCTCCAAAGGAGAGGGCAGTGCGTTTCCCTACGCTCGGCCTGCACACAGGGTGTTCTGAAGGGTTACGGGCCTGGATGTTGCTTAGCAGACCCAGGTGCACCTGGGGGTACTCAGTTTTCCTGCTGAGAGCAGGGTGCCCCGGCTAGCCTCCCAAGTGTCCAGAAAGCTGTGCTGCCGTTAAAGGCATGCAGAGCAGAGGCCACCGCCTCCTGGAAGCTGCAGCACACCTCCGCTTCTGCACGGTGAATCAGGGCCTTACTTCCAGGCATGGGTTCATGCTGGGTGTGCCGGTAGCGACACAGCGTGCTAAGATGCTTACTTTCTCCTCGAGCAGAGTGACTTCAGGTACGAGGGCGGGCCTCGCAGTGTTCCAAGCACAGTGTTCTCTCATGGCAGCTCACACAAGGGCCATGACTGAGTCTTCCTGGGCACTTCGCACTCACCAGCCATGTTGTCCCGAGGGCGTTCGAGGGCTCTGGATATGTAGCGCTCCTCAAGAAACGCGCAGTGTGTTGCTGCCCAGCACTCGGCAGGCACAGAGGTGCTCCGGGGGATCAACCAATGGACCTCGACATTGTTCCACCGGCCCACAGGTGTCTGGAGGCACTCAGTGACCTCGGAGGGAAAACGATGCACACCCGTGGGGCCTAGGAGTCCCCGGACGCGTACTTCCTTTAAAATAAAGGACATAAGCGACTGAGAACTCGTGGAAACAGCTGCATGACTCCCTTTCTGCACGGCTACTCAGGGCCTAAGCTGGAGGCGAGTTCTCACGTCGAGGTTCACTTTCGCTCTAGAGCCTGTCATGCGGACCGAGCTGCGGCCACGGAAGCCCCTGGTTTAGAGAGAGCAAACTCATAATTTTACCCGAAGCATTCTTCCAGGGCTCACTGGCTTGTCGGGAGCTGGGAATGTCAGGTAGCTTCAAGGCAGGCATGAATGCCGCCCTCAAAATGGGAAAGCAGGGCTTGTTCCAGCAGGCCCCCATTTTCATGGGCACACTCAGCGTACATCCCTATGGCTTCTAACGAGTCCCAAGAGACACCGGTTACCCTGCGTTTCCTTCCCTGAATCAACTTATCGAAGTAGGGAGTCCCGCATCCGGCGAACTGTCTCAACCGAGGAACGCCATAGCTGCTCCCCTGGGCCTGGGGCTGCCTGCAGTGCCGCAGAAGGAGCAGGACTTAAAGTGCAGTAAGAACCCAAGCCGCCGTCCTCTAGGAGGCACGGTGACTTCAGTCAGGAGGTCCTGGATGAAACGCGAAGACGAGGGCTCCTCTGAGGGCAGGTCCGATTAGGGCACCGCGTAAGACCTCCGCGCCACGTGGGACGTGCCAGAACGGTGTTCGCGAACGTGTGCGAGTGCCGAGGAAACTAAGCTGCTCCGAAGGAGAGGGCAGTGCATTTCCCTACGCTCGGCCTGCACACAGGGGTCTCTGAAGGGCTACGGGCCTGGATGTTGCTTAGCAGACCCAGGTGCACCTGTGGGTACTCAGTGTTCCTGCTGGGAGCAGGGTGCCCCGGCTAGCCTCCCAGGTGTCCAGAAAGCTGTGCTGCCGTTAAAGGCATGCAGAGCAGAGGCCACCGCCTCCTGGAAGCTGCAGCACGCCTCCGCTTCTGCACGGCGAATCAGGGCCTTACTTCCAGGCATGGGTTCATGCTGGGTGTGCCGGTAGCGACACAGCGTGCTAAGATGCTGACTTTCTCCTCGAGCAGAGTGACTTCAGGTACGAGGGTGGGCCTCGCAGTGTTCCAAGCACAGTGTTCTCTCATGGCAGCTCACACAAGGGCCATGACTGAGTCTTCCTGGGTACTTCGCACTCACCAGCCATGTTGTCCCGAGGGCGTTCGAGGGCTCTGGAGATGTAGCGCTCCTCAAGGAACGCGCAGTGTGTTGCTGCCCAGCACTCGGCAGGCACAGAGGTCCTCCGGGGGATCAACCAATGGACCTCGACGTTGCTCCGCCGGCCCACAGGTGTCTGGAGGCACTCAGTGACCTCGGAGGGAAAACGATGCACACCCGTGGGGCCTAGGAGTCCCCGGACGCGTACTTCCTTTAAAATAAAGCACATAAGCGACTGAGAAGTTGTGGAAACAGCTGCATGCCTCCCTTTCTGCACGGCTACTCAGGGCCTAACCTGGAGGCGAGTTCTCACTTCGAGGTTCCCTTTCGCTCTAGAGCCTGTCATGCGGACTGAGCTGCGGCCACAGAAGCCCCTGGTTTAGAGAGAGCAAACTCATAATTTTCCCCGAAGCATTCTTCCAGGGCTCACTGGCCTGTCGGGAGCCGGCAATGTCAGGTAGCTTCAAGGCAGGCATGAATGCCGCCCTCAAAATGGAAAAGCAGGGCTAGTTCCAGCAGGCCCCCGTTTTCATGGGCACACTAAGCGTACAACCCTATGGCTTCTAACGAGTCCCAAGAGACACCGGTTACCCTGCGTTTCCTTCCCTGAATTAACATATCGAAGTAGGGAGTCCCGCATCCGGCGAATGTCTCAACCGAGGAACGCCGTAGCTGCTCCTCTGGGCCTGGGGCTGCCTGCAGTGCCACAGAAGGAACAGGACTTGAAGTGCAGTAAGAACCCAAGCCGCCGTCCTCTAGGACGCCCGGTGACTTCAGTCAGGAGGTCCTGGATGGAAGGCGAAGACGACGGCTCCTCTGAGGGCAGCTGCGATTAGGGCACCGCGTAAGACCTCTGCGCCACGTGGGACGTGCCAGAACGGTGTTCGCGAACGTGTGCGAGTGCGGAGGAAACTAAGCTGCTCCGATGGAGAGGGCAGTGCGTTTCCCTACGCTCGCCCTGCACACAGGGGGCTCTGAAGGGCTACGGGCCTGGATGTTGCTTAGCAGACCCAGGTGCACCTGGGGGTACTCAGTGTTCCTGCTGGGAGCAGGGTGCCCCGGCTAGCCTCCCAGGTGTCCAGAAAGCTGTGCTGCCGTTAAAGGCATGCAGAGCAGAGGCCACCGCCTCCTGGAAGCTGCAGCACGCCTCCGCTTCTGCACGGCGAATCAGGGCCTTACTTCCAGGCATGGGTTCATGCTGGGTGTGCCGGTAGCGACACAGCGTGGTAAGATGCTGACTTTCTCCTCGAGCAGAGTGACTTCAGGTACGGGGCGGGCCTCGCAGTGTTCCAAGCACAGTGTTCTCTCATGGCAGCTCACACAAGGGCCATGACAGAGTCTTCCTGGGCACTTCACACTCACCAGCCATGTTGTCCCGAGGGCGTTCGAGGGCTCTGGAGTTGTAGCGCTCCTCAAGGAACGCGCAGTGTGTTGCTGCCCAGCACTCGGCAGGCACAGAGGTCCTCTGGGGGATCAACCAATGGACCTCGACGTTGCTCCGCCGGCCCACAGGTGTCTGGAGGCACTCAGTGACCTCGGAGGGAAAACGATGCACACCCGTGGGGCCTAGGAGTCCCCGGACGTGTACTTCCTTTAAAATAAAGCACATAAGCGACTGAGAAGTTGTGGAAACAGCTGCATGCCTCCCTTTCTGCACGGCTACTCAGGGCCTAACCTTGAGGCGAGTTCTCACTTCGAGGTTCCTTTTCGCTCTAGAGCCTGTCATGTGGACCGCCGCCGCACCCACGGTAGCCCCTGGTTTAGAGAGAGAAAATTCATAATTTTCCCCGAAGCATTCTTCCAGGGCTCACTGGCCTGTCGGGAGCCGGGAATGTCAGGTACCTTCAAGGCAGGCATGAATGCCGCCCTCAAAATGGAAAAGCAGGGCTAGTTCCAGCAGGCGCCCGTTTTCATGGGCACACTCAGCGTACATCCCTATGGCTTCTAACGAGTCCCAAGAGACACCAGTTACCCTGCGTTTTCTTCCCTGAATCAACTTATCGAAGTAGGGAGTCCCGCATCCGGCGAACTGTCTCAACCGAGGAACGCCGTAGCTGCTCCCCTGGGCCTGGGGCTGCCTGCAGTGCCGCAGAAGGAACAGGACTTAAAGTGCAGTAAGAACCCAAGCCGCCGTCCTCTAGGAGGCACGGTGACTTCAGTCAGGAGGTCCTGGATGAAACGCGAAGACGAGGGCTCCTCTGAGGGCAGGTCCGATTAGGGCACCGCGTAAGACCTCCGCGCCACGTGGGACGTGCCAGAACGGTGTTCGCGAACGTGTGCGAGTGCCGAGGAAACTAAGCTGCTCCAAAGGAGAGGGCAGTGCGTTTCCCTACGCTCGGCCTGCACACAGGGGGTTCTGAAGGGTTACGGGCCTGGATGTTGCTTAGCAGACCCAGGTGCACCTGGGGGTACTCAGTTTTCCTGCTGAGAGCAGGGTGCCCCGGCTAGCCTCCCAAGTGTCCAGAAAGCTGTGCTGCCGTTAAAGGCATGCAGAGCAGAGGCCACCGCCTCCTGGATGCTGCAGCACACCTCCGCTTCTGCACGGTGAATCAGGGCCTTACTTCCAGGCATGGGTTCATGCTGGGTGTGCCGGTAGCGACACAGCGTGCTAAGATGCTGACTTTCTCCTCGAGCAGAGTGACTTCAGGTACGAGGGCGGGCCTCGCAGTGTTCCAAGCACAGTGTTCTCTCATGGCAGCTCACACAAGGGCCATGACTGAGTCTTCCTGGGCACTTCGCACTCACCAGCCATGTTGTCCCGAGGGCGTTCGAGGGCTCTGGAGTTGTAGCGCTCCTCAAGGAACGCGCAGTGTGTTGCTGCCCAGCACTCGGCAGGCACAGAGGTGCTCCGGGGGATCAACCAATGGACCTCGACATTGCTCCACCGGCCCACAGGTGTCTGGAGGCACTCAGTGACCTCGGAAGGAAAACGATGCACACCCGTGGGGCCTAGGAGTCCCCGGACGCGTACTTCCTTTAAAATAAAGGACATAAGCGACTGAGAACTCGTGGAAACAGCTGCATGACTCCCTTTCTGCACGGCTACTCAGGGCCTAAGCTGGAGGCGAGTTCTCACGTCGAGGTTCACTTTCGCTCTAGAGCCTGTCATGCGGACCGAGCTGCGGCCACGGAAGCCCCTGGTTTAGAGAGAGCAAACTCATAATTTTACCCGAAGCATTCTTCCAGGGCTCACTGGCTTGTCGGGAGCTGGGAATGTCAGGTAGCTTCAAGGCAGGCATGAATGCCGCCCTCAAAATGGGAAAGCAGGGCTAGTTCCAGCAGGCCCCCATTTTCATGGGCACACTCAGCGTACATCCCTATGGCTTCTAACGAGTCCCAAGAGACACCGGTTACCCTGCGTTTCCTTCCCTGAATCAACTTATCGAAGTAGGGAGTCCCGCATCCGGCGAACTGTCTCAACCGAGGAACGCCATAGCTGCTCCCCTGGGCCTGGGGCTGCCTGCAGTGCCGCAGAAGGAACAGGACTTAAAGTGCAGTAAGAACCCAAGCCGCCGTCCTCTAGGAGGCACGGTGACTTCAGTCAGGAGGTCCTGGATGAAACGCGAAGACGAGGGCTCCTCTGAGGGCAGGTCCGATTAGGGCACCGCGTAAGACCTCCGCGCCACGTGGGACGTGCCAGAACGGTGTTCGCGAACGTGTGCGAGTGCCGAGGAAACTAAGCTGCTCCGAAGGAGAGGGCAGTGCATTTCCCTACGCTCGGCCTGCACACAGGGGGCTCTGAAGGGCTACGGGCCTGGATGTTGCTTAGCAGACCCAGGTGCACCTGTGGGTACTCAGTGTTCCTGCTGGGAGCAGGGTGCCCCGGCTAGCCTCCCAGGTGTCCAGAAAGCTGTGCTGCCGTTAAAGGCATGCAGAGCAGAGGCCACCGCCTCCTGGAAGCTGCAGCACGCCTCCGCTTCTGCACGGCGAATCAGGGCCTTACTTCCAGGCATGGGTTCATGCTGGGTGTGCCGGTAGCGACACAGCGTGCTAAGATGCTGACTTTCTCCTCGAGCAGAGTGACTTCAGGTACGAGGGTGGGCCTCGCAGTGTTCCAAGCACAGTGTTCTCTCATGGCAGCTCACACAAGGGCCATGACTGAGTCTTCCTGGGTACTTCGCACTCACCAGCCATGTTGTCCCGAGGGCGTTCGAGGGCTCTGGAGATGTAGCGCTCCTCAAGGAACGCGCAGTGTGTTGCTGCCCAGCACTCGGCAGGCACAGAGGTCCTCCGGGGGATCAACCAATGGACCTCGACGTTGCTCCGCCGGCCCACAGGTGTCTGGAGGCACTCAGTGACCTCGGAGGGAAAACGATGCACACCCGTGGGGCCTAGGAGTCCCCGGACGCGTACTTCCTTTAAAATAAAGCACATAAGCGACTGAGAAGTTGTGGAAACAGCTGCATGCCTCCCTTTCTGCACGGCTACTCAGGGCCTAACCTGGAGGCGAGTTCTCACTTCGAGGTTCCCTTTCGCTCTAGAGCCTGTCATGCGGACTGAGCTGCGGCCACAGAAGCCCCTGGTTTAGAGAGAGCAAACTCATAATTTTCCCCGAAGCATTCTTCCAGGGCTCACTGGCCTGTCGGGAGCCGGCAATGTCAGGTAGCTTCAAGGCAGGCATGAATGCCGCCCTCAAAATGGAAAAGCAGGGCTAGTTCCAGCAGGCCCCCGTTTTCATGGGCACACTAAGCGTACAACCCTATGGCTTCTAACGAGTCCCAAGAGACACCGGTTACCCTGCGTTTCCTTCCCTGAATTAACATATCGAAGTAGGGAGTCCCGCATCCGGCGAATGTCTCAACCGAGGAACGCCGTAGCTGCTCCTCTGGGCCTGGGGCTGCCTGCAGTGCCACAGAAGGAACAGGACTTGAAGTGCAGTAAGAACCCAAGCCGCCGTCCTCTAGGACGCCCGGTGACTTCAGTCAGGAGGTCCTGGATGGAAGGCGAAGACGACGGCTCCTCTGAGGGCAGCTGCGATTAGGGCACCGCGTAAGACCTCTGCGCCACGTGGGACGTGCCAGAACGGTGTTCGCGAACGTGTGCGAGTGCGGAGGAAACTAAGCTGCTCCGATGGAGAGGGCAGTGCGTTTCCCTACGCTCGCCCTGCACACAGGGGGCTCTGAAGGGCTACGGGCCTGGATGTTGCTTAGCAGACCCAGGTGCACCTGGGGGTACTCAGTGTTCCTGCTGGGAGCAGGGTGCCCCGGCTAGCCTCCCAGGTGTCCAGAAAGCTGTGCTGCCGTTAAAGGCATGCAGAGCAGAGGCCACCGCCTCCTGGAAGCTGCAGCACGCCTCCACTTCTGCACGGCGAATCAGGGCCTTACTTCCAGGCATGGGTTCATGCTGGGTGTGCCGGTAGCGACACAGCGTGGTAAGATGCTGACTTTCTCCTCGAGCAGAGTGACTTCAGGTACGGGGCGGGCCTCGCAGTGTTCCAAGCACAGTGTTCTCTCATGGCAGCTCACACAAGGGCCATGACAGAGTCTTCCTGGGCACTTCACACTCACCAGCCATGTTGTCCCGAGGGCGTTCGAGGGCTCTGGAGTTGTAGCGCTCCTCAAGGAACGCGCAGTGTGTTGCTGCTCAGCACTCGGCAGGCACAGAGGTCCTCTGGGGGATCAACCAATGGACCTCGACGTTGCTCCGCCGGCCCACAGGTGTCTGGAGGCACTCAGTGACCTCGGAGGGAAAACGATGCACACCCGTGGGGCCTAGGAGTCCCCGGACGTGTACTTCCTTTAAAATAAAGCACATAAGCGACTGAGAAGTTGTGGAAACAGCTGCATGCCTCCCTTTCTGCACGGCTACTCAGGGCCTAACCTTGAGGCGAGTTCTCACTTCGAGGTTCCTTTTCGCTCTAGAGCCTGTCATGTGGACCGCCGCCGCACCCACGGTAGCCCCTGGTTTAGAGAGAGAAAATTCATAATTTTCCCCGAAGCATTCTTCCAGGGCTCACTGGCCTGTCGGGAGCTGGGAATGTCAGGTAGCTTCAAGGCAGGCATGAATGCCGCCCTCAAAATGGGAAAGCAGGGCTTGTTCCAGCAGGCCCCCATTTTCATGGGCACACTCAGCGTACATCCCTATGGCTTCTAACGAGTCCCAAGAGACACCGGTTACCCTGCGTTTCCTTCCCTGAATCAACTTATCGAAGTAGGGAGTCCCGCATCCGGCGAACTGTCTCAACCGAGGAACGCCATAGCTGCTCCCCTGGGCCTGGGGCTGCCTGCAGTGCCGCAGAAGGAACAGGACTTAAAGTGCAGTAAGAACCCAAGCCGCCGTCCTCTAGGAGGCACGGTGACTTCAGTCAGGAGGTCCTGGATGAAACGCGAAGACGAGGGCTCCTCTGAGGGCAGGTCCGATTAGGGCACCGCGTAAGACCTCCGCGCCACGTGGGACGTGCCAGAACGGTGTTCGCGAACGTGTGCGAGTGCCGAGGAAACTAAGCTGCTCCGAAGGAGAGGGCAGTGCATTTCCCTACGCTCGGCCTGCACACAGGGGGCTCTGAAGGGCTACGGGCCTGGATGTTGCTTAGCAGACCCAGGTGCACCTGTGGGTACTCAGTGTTCCTGCTGGGAGCAGGGTGCCCCAGCTAGCCTCCCAGGTGTCCAGAAAGCTGTGCTGCCGTTAAAGGCATGCAGAGCAGAGGCCACCGCCTCCTGGAAGCTGCAGCACGCCTCCGCTTCTGCACGGCGAATCAGGGCCTTACTTCCAGGCATGGGTTCATGCTGGGTGTGCCGGTAGCGACACAGCGTGCTAAGATGCTGACTTTCTCCTCGAGCAGAGTGACTTCAGGTACGAGGGTGGGCCTCGCAGTGTTCCAAGCGCAGTGTTCTCTCATGGCAACTCACACAAGGGCCATGACAGAGTCTTCCTGGGTACTTCGCACTCACCAGCCATGTTGTCCCGAGGGCGTTCGAGGGCTCTGGAGATGTAGCGCTCCTCAAGGAACGCGCAGTGTGTTGCTGCCCAGCACTCGGCAGGCACAGAGGTCCTCCGGGGGATCAACCAATGGACCTCGACGTTGCTCCGCCGGCCCACAGGTGTCTGGAGGCACTCAGTGACCTCGGAGGGAAAACGATGCACACCCGTGGGGCCTAGGAGTCCCCGGACGCGTACTTCCTTTAAAATAAAGCACATAAGCGACTGAGAAGTTGTGGAAACAGCTGCATGCCTCCCTTTCTGCACGGCTACTCAGGGCCTAACCTGGAGGCGAGTTCTCACTTCGAGGTTCCCTTTCGCTCTAGAGCCTGTCATGCGGACTGAGCTGCGGCCACAGAAGCCCCTGGTTTAGAGAGAGCAAACTCATAATTTTCCCCAAAGCATTCTTCCAGGGCTCACTGGCCTGTCGGGAGCCGGCAATGTCAGGTAGCTTCAAGGCAGGCATGAATGCCGCCCTCAAAATGGAAAAGCAGGGCTAGTTCCAGCAGGCCCCCGTTTTCATGGGCACACTAAGCGTACAACCCTATGGCTTCTAACGAGTCCCAAGAGACACCGGTTACCCTGCGTTTCCTTCCCTGAATTAACATATCGAAGTAGGGAGTCCCGCATCCGGCGAATGTCTCAACCGAGGAACGCCGTAGCTGCTCCTCTGGGCCTGGGGCTGCCTGCAGTGCCACAGAAGGAACAGGACTTGAAGTGCAGTAAGAACCCAAGCCGCCGTCCTCTAGGACGCCCGGTGACTTCAGTCAGGAGGTCCTGGATGGAAGGCGAAGACGACGGCTCCTCTGAGGGCAGCTGCGATTAGGGCACCGCGTAAGACCTCTGCGCCATGTGGGACGTGCCAGAACGGTGTTCGCGAACGTGTGCGAGTGCGGAGGAAACTAAGCTGCTCCGATGGAGAGGGCAGTGCGTTTCCCTACGCTCGCCCTGCACACAGGGGGCTCTGAAGGGCTACGGGCCTGGATGTTGCTTAGCAGACCCAGGTGCACCTGGGGGTACTCAGTGTTCCTGCTGGGAGCAGGGTGCCCCGGCTAGCCTCCCAGGTGTCCAGAAAGCTGTGCTGCCGTTAAAGGCATGCAGAGCAGAGGCCACCGCCTCCTGGAAGCTGCAGCACGCCTCCACTTCTGCACGGCGAATCAGGGCCTTACTTCCAGGCATGGGTTCATGCTGGGTGTGCCGGTAGCGACACAGCGTGCTAAGATGCTGACTTTCTCCTCGAGCAGAGTGACTTCAGGTACGGGGCGGGCCTCGCAGTGTTCCAAGCACAGTGTTCCCTCATGGCAGCTCACACAAGGGCCATGACAGAGTCTTCCTGGGCACTTCACACTCACCAGCCATGTTGTCCCGAGGGCGTTCGAGGGCTCTGGAGTTGTAGCGCTCCTCAAGGAACGCGCAGTGTGTTGCTGCTCAGCACTCGGCAGGCACAGAGGTCCTCTGGGGGATCAACCAATGGACCTCGACGTTGCTCCGCCGGCCCACAGGTGTCTGGAGGCACTCAGTGACCTCGGAGGGAAAACGATGCACACCCGTGGGGCCTAGGAGTCCCCGGACGTGTACTTCCTTTAAAATAAAGCACATAAGCGACTGAGAAGTTGTGGAAACAGCTGCATGCCTCCCTTTCTGCACGGCTACTCAGGGCCTAACCTTGAGGCGAGTTCTCACTTCGAGGTTCCTTTTCGCTCTAGAGCCTGTCATGTGGACCGCCGCCGCACCCACGGTAGCCCCTGGTTTAGAGAGAGAAAATTCATAATTTTCCCCGAAGCATTCTTCCAGGGCTCACTGGCCTGTCGGGAGCCGGGAATGTCAGGTACCTTCAAGGCAGGCATGAATGCCGCCCTCAAAATGGAAAAGCAGGGCTAGTTCCAGCAGGCGCCCGTTTTCATGGGCACACTCAGCGTACATCCCTATTGCTTCTAACGAGTCCCAAGAGACACCAGTTACCCTGCGTTTTCTTCCCTGAATCAACTTATCGAAGTAGGGAGTCCCGCATCCGGCGAACTGTCTCAACCGAGGAACGCCGTAGCTGCTCCCCTGGGCCTGGGGCTGCCTGCAGTGCCGCAGAAGGAACAGGACTTAAAGTGCAGTAAGAACCCAAGCCGCCGTCCTCTAGGAGGCACGGTGACTTCAGTCAGGAGGTCCTGGATGAAACGCGAAGACGAGGGCTCCTCTGAGGGCAGGTCCGATTAGGGCACCGCGTAAGACCTCCGCGCCACGTGGGACGTGCCAGAACGGTGTTCGCGAACGTGTGCGAGTGCCGAGGAAACTAAGCTGCTCCAAAGGAGAGGGCAGTGCGTTTCCCTACGCTCGGCCTGCACACAGGGGGTTCTGAAGGGTTACGGGCCTGGATGTTGCTTAGCAGACCCAGGTGCACCTGGGGGTACTCAGTTTTCCTGCTGAGAGCAGGGTGCCCCGGCTAGCCTCCCAAGTGTCCAGAAAGCTGTGCTGCCGTTAAAGGCATGCAGAGCAGAGGCCACCGCCTCCTGGAAGCTGCAGCACACCTCCGCTTCTGCACGGTGAATCAGGGCCTTACTTCCAGGCATGGGTTCATGCTGGGTGTGCCGGTAGCGACACAGCGTGCTAAGATGCTGACTTTCTCCTCGAGCAGAGTGACTTCAGGTACGAGGGCGGGCCTCGCAGTGTTCCAAGCACAGTGTTCTCTCATGGCAGCTCACACAAGGGCCATGACTGAGTCTTCCTGGGCACTTCGCACTCACCAGCCATGTTGTCCCGAGGGCGTTCGAGGGCTCTGGAGTTGTAGCGCTCCTCAAGGAACGCGCAGTGTGTTGCTGCCCAGCACTCGGCAGGCACAGAGGTGCTCCGGGGGATCAACCAATGGACCTCGACATTGCTCCACCGGCCCACAGGTGTCTGGAGGCACTCAGTGACCTCGGAGGGAAAACGATGCACACCCGTGGGGCCTAGGAGTCCCCGGACGCGTACTTCCTTTAAAATAAAGGACATAAGCGACTGAGAACTCGTGGAAACAGCTGCATGACTCCCTTTCTGCACGGCTACTCAGGGCCTAAGCTGGAGGCGAGTTCTCACGTCGAGGTTCACTTTCGCTCTAGAGCCTGTCATGCGGACCGATCTGCGGCCACGGAAGCCCCTGGTTTAGAGAGAGCAAACTCATAATTTTACCCGAAGCATTCTTCCAGGGCTCACTGGCTTGTCGGGAGCTGGGAATGTCAGGTAGCTTCAAGGCAGGCATGAATGCCGCCCTCAAAATGGGAAAGCAGGGCTTGTTCCAGCAGGCCCCCATTTTCATGGGCACACTCAGCGTACATCCCTATGGCTTCTAACGAGTCCCAAGAGACACCGGTTACCCTGCGTTTCCTTCCCTGAATCAACTTATCGAAGTAGGGAGTCCCGCATCCGGCGAACTGTCTCAACCGAGGAACGCCATAGCTGCTCCCCTGGGCCTGGGGCTGCCTGCAGTGCCGCAGAAGGAACAGGACTTAAAGTGCAGTAAGAACCCAAGCCGCCGTCCTCTAGGAGGCACGGTGACTTCAGTCAGGAGGTCCTGGATGAAACGCGAAGACGAGGGCTCCTCTGAGGGCAGGTCCGATTAGGGCACCGCGTAAGACCTCCGCGCCACGTGGGACGTGCCAGAACGGTGTTCGCGAACGTGTGCGAGTGCGGAGGAAACTAAGCTGCTCCGATGGAGAGGGCAGTGCGTTTCCCTACGCTCGGCCTGCACACAGGGGTCTCTGAAGGGCTACGGGCCTGGATGTTGCTTAGCAGACCCAGGTGCACCTGGGGGTACTCAGTGTTCCTGCTGGGAGCAGGGTGCCCCGGCTAGCCTCCCAGGTGTCCAGAAAGCTGTGCTGCCGTTAAAGGCATGCAGAGCAGAGGCCACCGCCTCCTGGAAGCTGCAGCACACCTCCGCTTCTGCACGGCGAATCAGGGCCTTCCTTCCAGGCATGGGTTCATGCTGGGTGTGCCGGTAGCGACACAGCGTGCTAAGATGCTGACTTTCTACACGAGCAGAGTGACTTCAGGTACGAGGGCGGGCCTCGCAGTGTTCCAAGCGCAGTGTTCTCTCATGGCAACTCACACAAGGGCCATGACAGAGTCTTCCTGGGTACTTCGCACTCACCAGCCATGTTGTCCCGAGGGCGTTCGAGGGCTCTGGAGATGTAGCGCTCCTCAAGGAACGCGCAGTGTGTTGCTGTCCAGCACTCGCCAGGCACAGAGGTCCTCCGGGGGATCAACCAATGGACCTCGACGTTGCTCCGCCGGCCCACAGGTGTCTGGAGGCACTCAGTGACCTCGGAGGGAAAACGATGCACACCCGTGGGGCCTAGGAGTCCCCAGACGCGTACTTCCTTTAAAATAAAGCCCATAAGCGACTGAGAAGTTGTGGAAACAGCTGCATGCCTCCCTTTCTGCACGGCTACTCAGGGCCTAACCTGGAGGCGTGTTCTCACTTCGAGGTTCCCTTTCGCTCTAGAGCCTGTCATGCGGACTGAGCTGCGGACACAGAAGCCCCTGGTTTAGAGAGAGCAAACTCATAATTTTCCCCGAAGCATTCTTCCAGGGCTCACTGGCCTGTCGGGAGCCGGGAATGTCAGGTAGCTTCAAGGCAGGCATGAATGCCGCCCTCAAAATGGAAAAGCAGGGCTTGTTCCAGCAGGCCCCCGTTTTCATGGGCACACTAAGCGTACAACCCTATGGCTTCTAACGAGTCCCAAGAGACACCGGTTACCCTGCGTTTCCTTCCCTGAATTAACATATCGAAGTAGGGAGTCCAGCATCCGGCGAACTGTCTCAACCGAGGAACGCCGTAGCTGCTCCTCTGGGCCTGGGGCTGCCTGCAGTGCCGCAGAAGGAACAGGACTTGAAGTGCAGTAAGAACCCAAGCCGCCGTCCTCTAGGACGCCCGGTGACTTCAGTCAGGAGGTCCTGGATGAAACGCGAAGACGAGGGCTCCTCTGAGGGCAGCTCCGACTAGGGCACCGCGTAAGACCTCCGCGCCACGTGGGACGTGACAGAACGGCGTTCGCGAACGTGTGCGAGTGCCGAGGAAACTAAGCTGCTCCGATGGAGAGGGCAGTGCGTTTCCCTACGCTCGGCCTGCACACAGGGGGCTCTGAAGTGTTACGGGCCTGGATGTTGCTTAGCAGACCCAGGTGCACCTGGGGGTACTCAGTGTTCCTGCTGGGAGCAGGGTGCCCCAGCTAGCCTCCCAGGTGTCCAGAAAGCTGTGCTGCCGTTAAAGGCATGCAGAGCAGAGGCCACCGCCTCCTGGAAGCTGCAGCACACCTCCGCTTCTGCACGGCGAATCAGGGCCTTCCTTCCAGGCATGGGTTCATGCTGGGTGTGCCGGTAGCGACACAGCGTGCTAAGATGCTGACTTTCTACACGAGCAGAGTGACTTCAGGTACGAGGGCGGGCCTCGCAGTGTTCCAAGCGCAGTGTTCTCTCATGGCAACTCACACAAGGGCCATGACAGAGTCTTCCTGGGTACTTCGCACTCACCAGCCATGTTGTCCCGAGGGCGTTCGAGGGCTCTGGAGATGTAGCGCTCCTCAAGGAACGCGCAGTGTGTTGCTGCCCAGCACTCGGCAGGCACAGAGGTCCTCCGGGGGATCAACCAATGGACCTCGACGTTGCTCCGCCGGCCCACAGGTGTCTGGAGGCACTCAGTGACCTCGGAGGGAAAACGATGCACACCCGTGGGGCCTAGGAGTCCCCGGACGCGTACTTCCTTTAAAATAAAGGACATAAGCGACTGAGAACTCGTGGAAACAGCTGCATGCCTCCCTTTCTGCACGGCTACTCAGGGCCTAAGCTGGAGGCGAGTTCTCACGTCGAGGTTCCCTTTCGCTCTAGAGCCTGTCATGCGGACCGAGCTGCGGCCACGGAAGCCCCTGGTTTAGAGAGAGCAAACTCATAATTTTACCCGAAGCATTCTTCCAGGGCTCACTGGCTTGTCGGGAGCTGGGAATGTCAGGTAGCTTCAAGGCAGGCATGAATGCCGCCCTCAAAATGGGAAAGCAGGGCTTGTTCCAGCAGGCCCCCATTTTCATGGGCACACTCAGCGTACATCCCTATGGCTTCTAACGAGTCCCAAGAGACACCGGTCACCCTGCGTTTCCTTCCCTGAATCAACTTATCGAAGTAGGGAGTCCCGCATCCGGCGAACTGTCTCAACCGAGGAACGCCGTAGCTGCTCCTCTGGGCCTGGGGCTGCCTGCAGTGCCGCAGAAGGAACAGGACTTGAAGTGCAGTAAGAACCCAAGCCGCCGTCCTCTAGGACGCCCGGTGACTTCAGTCAGGAGGTCCTGGATGGAAGGCGAAGACGACGGCTCCTCTGAGGGCAGCTGCGATTAGGGCACCGCGTAAGACCTCTGCGCCACGTGGGACGTGCCAGAACGGTGTTCGCGAACGTGTGCGAGTGCGGAGGAAACTAAGCTGCTCCGATGGAGAGGGCAGTGCGTTTCCCTACGCTCGGCCTGCACACAGGGGTCTCTGAAGGGCTACGGGCCTGGATGTTGCTTAGCAGACCCAGGTGCACCTGGGGGTACTCAGTGTTCCTGCTGGGAGCAGGGTGCCCCGGCTAGCCTCCCAGGTGTCCAGAAAGCTGTGCTGCCGTTAAAGGCATGCAGAGCAGAGGCCACCGCCTCCTGGAAGCTGCAGCACACCTCCGCTTCTGCACGGCGAATCAGGGCCTTCCTTCCAGGCATGGGTTCATGCTGGGTGTGCCGGTAGCGACACAGCGTGCTAAGATGCTGACTTTCTACACGAGCAGAGTGACTTCAGGTACGAGGGCGGGCCTCGCAGTGTTCCAAGCGCAGTGTTCTCTCATGGCAACTCACACAAGGGCCATGACAGAGTCTTCCTGGGTACTTCGCACTCACCAGCCATGTTGTCCCGAGGGCGTTCGAGGGCTCTGGAGATGTAGCGCTCCTCAAGGAACGCGCAGTGTGTTGCTGCCCAGCACTTGGCAGGCACAGAGGTCCTCCGGGGGATCAACCAATGGACCTCGACGTTGCTCCGCCGGCCCACAGGTGTCTGGAGGCACTCAGTGACCTCGGAGGGAAAACGATGCACACCCGTGGGGCCTAGGAGTCCCCAGACGCGTACTTCCTTTAAAATAAAGGACATAAGCGACTGAGAAATTGTGGAAACAGCTGCATGCCTCCCGTTCTGCACGGCTACTCAGGGCCTAACCTGGAGGCGTGTTCTCACTTCGAGGTTCCCTTTCGCTCTAGAGCCTGTCATGCGGACTGAGCTGCGGACACAGAAGCCCCTGGTTTAGAGAGAGCAAACTCATAATTTTCCCCGAAGCATTCTTCCAGGGCTCACTGGCCTGTCGGGAGCCGGGAATGTCAGGTAGCTTCAAGGCAGGCATGAATGCCGCCCTCAAAATGGAAAAGCAGGGCTTGTTCCAGCAGGCCCTCGTTTTCATGGGCACACTAAGCGTACAACCCTATGGCTTCTAACGAGTCCCAAGAGACACCGGTTACCCTGCGTTTCCTTCCCTGAATTAACATATCGAAGTAGGGAGTCCCGCATCCGGCGAACTGTCTCAACCGAGGAACGCCGTAGCTGCTCCTCTGGGCCTGGGGCTGCCTGCAGTGCCGCAGAAGGAACAGGACTTGAAGTGCAGTAAGAACCCAAGCCGCCGTCCTCTAGGACGCCCGGTGACTTCAGTCAGGAGGTCCTGGATGAAACGCGAAGACGAGGGCTCCTCTGAGGGCAGCTCCGACTAGGGCACTGCGTAAGACCTCCGCGCCACGTGGGACGTGACAGAACGGCGTTCGCGAACGTGTGCGAGTGCCGAGGAAACTAAGCTGCTCCGATGGAGAGGGCAGTGCGTTTCCCTACGCTCGGCCTGCACACAGGGGGCTCTGAAGGGTTACGGGCCTGGATGTTGCTTAGCAGACCCAGGTGCACCTGGGGGTACTCAGTGTTCCTGCTGGGAGCAGGGTGCCCCGGCTAGCCTCCCAGGTGTCCAGAAAGCTGTGCTGCCGTTAAAGGCATGCAGAGCAGAGGCCACCGCCTCCTGGAAGCTGCAGCACACCTCCGCTTCTGCACGGCGAATCAGGGCCTTCCTTCCAGGCATGGGTTCATGCTGGGTGTGCCGGTAGCGACACAGCGTGCTAAGATGCTGACTTTCTACACGAGCAGAGTGACTTCAGGTACGAGGGCGGGCCTCGCAGTGTTCCAAGCGCAGTGTTCTCTCATGGCAACTCACACAAGGGCCATGACAGAGTCTTCCTGGGTACTTCGCACTCACCAGCCATGTTGTCCCGAGGGCGTTCGAGGGCTCTGGAGATGTAGCGCTCCTCAAGGAACGCGCAGTGTGTTGCTGCCCAGGACTCGGCAGGCACAGAGGTCCTCCGGGGGATCAACCAATGGACCTCGACGTTGCTCCGCCGGCCCACAGGTGTCTGGAGGCACTCAGTGACCTCGGAGGGAAAACGATGCACACCCGTGGGGCCTAGGAGTCCCCGGACGCGTACTTCCTTTAAAATAAAGGACATAAGCGACTGAGAACTCGTGGAAACAGCTGCATGCCTCCCTTTCTGCACGGCTACTCATGGCCTAACCTGGAGGCGTGTTCTCACTTCGAAGTTCCCTTTCGCTCTAGAGCCTGTCATGCGGACTGAGCTGCGGACACAGAAGCCCCTGGTTTAGAGAGAGCAAACTCATAATTTTCCCCGAAGCATTCTTCCAGGGCTCACTGGCCTGTCGGGAGCCGGGAATGTCAGGTAGCTTCAAGGCAGGCATGAATGCCGCCCTCAAAATGGAAAAGCAGGGCTTGTTCCAGCAGGCCCCCGTTTTCATGGGCACACTAAGCGTACAACCCTATGGCTTCTAACGAGTCCCAAGAGACACCGGTTACCCTGCGTTTCCTTCCCTGAATTAACATATCGAAGTAGGGAGTCCCGCATCCGGCGAACTGTCTCAACCGAGGAACGCCGTAGCTGCTCCTCTGGGCCTGGGGCTGCCTGCAGTGCCGCAGAAGGAACAGGACTTGAAGTGCAGTAAGAACCCAAGCCGCCGTCCTCTAGGACGCCCGGTGACTTCAGTCAGGAGGTCCTGGATGAAACGCGAAGACGAGGGCTCCTCTGAGGGCAGCTCCGACTAGGGCACCGCGTAAGACCTCCGCGCCACGTGGGACGTGACAGAACGGCGTTCGCGAACGTGTGCGAGTGCCGAGGAAACTAAGCTGCTCCGATGGAGAGGGCAGTGCGTTTCCCTACGCTCGGCCTGCACACAGGGGGCTCTGAAGGGTTACGGGCCTGGATGTTGCTTAGCAGACCCAGGTGCACCTGGGGGTACTCAGTGTTCCTGCTGGGAGCAGGGTGCCCCAGCTAGCCTCCCAGGTGTCCAGAAAGCTGTGCTGCCGTTAAAGGCATGCAGAGCAGAGGCCACCGCCTCCTGGAAGCTGCAGCACACCTCCGCTTCTGCACGGCGAATCAGGGCCTTCCTTCCAGGCATGGGTTCATGCTGGGTGTGCCGGTAGCGACACAGCGTGCTAAGATGCTGACTTTCTACACGAGCAGAGTGACTTCAGGTACGAGGGCGGGCCTCGCAGTGTTCCAAGCGCAGTGTTCTCTCATGGCAACTCACACAAGGGCCATGACAGAGTCTTCCTGGGTACTTCGCACTCACCAGCCATGTTGTCCCGAGGGCGTTCGAGGGCTCTGGAGATGTAGCGCTCCTCAAGGAACGCGCAGTGTGTTGCTGCCCAGCACTCGGCAGGCACAGAGGTCCTCCGGGGGATCAACCAATGGACCTCGACGTTGCTCCGCCGGCCCACAGGTGTCTGGAGGCACTCAGTGACCTCGGAGGGAAAACGATGCACACCCGTGGGGCCTAGGAGTCCCCGGACGCGTACTTCCTTTAAAATAAAGGACATAAGCGACTGAGAACTCGTGGAAACAGCTGCATGCCTCCCTTTCTGCACGGCTACTCAGGGCCTAAGCTGGAGGCGAGTTCTCACGTCGAGGTTCCCTTTCGCTCTAGAGCCTGTCATGCGGACCGAGCTGCGGCCACGGAAGCCCCTGGTTTAGAGAGAGCAAACTCATAATTTTACCCGAAGCATTCTTCCAGGGCTCACTGGCTTGTCGGGAGCTGGGAATGTCAGGTAGCTTCAAGGCAGGCATGAATGCCGCCCTCAAAATGGGAAAGCAGGGCTTGTTCCAGCAGGCCCCCATTTTCATGGGCACACTCAGCGTACATCCCTATGGCTTCTAACGAGTCCCAAGAGACACCGGTCACCCTGCTTTTCCTTCCCTGAATCAACTTATCGAAGTAGGGAGTCCCGCATCCGGCGAACTGTCTCAACCGAGGAACGCCGTAGCTGCTCCTCTGGGCCTGGGGCTGCCTGCAGTGCCGCAGAAGGAACAGGACTTGAAGTGCAGTAAGAACCCAAGCCGCCGTCCTCTAGGACGCCCGGTGACTTCAGTCAGGAGGTCCTGGATGGAAGGCGAAGACGACGGCTCCTCTGAGGGCAGCTGCGATTAGGGCACCGCGTAAGACCTCTGCGCCACGTGGGACGTGCCAGAACGGTGTTCGCGAACGTGTGCGAGTGCGGAGGAAACTAAGCTGCTCCGATGGAGAGGGCAGTGCGTTTCCCTACGCTCGGCCTGCACACAGGGGTCTCTGAAGGGCTACGGGCCTGGATGTTGCTTAGCAGACCCAGGTGCACCTGGGGGTACTCAGTGTTCCTGCTGGGAGCAGGGTGCCCCGGCTAGCCTCCCAGGTGTCCAGAAAGCTGTGCTGCCGTTAAAGGCATGCAGAGCAGAGGCCACCGCCTCCTGGAAGCTGCAGCACACCTCCGCTTCTGCACGGCGAATCAGGGCCTTCCTTCCAGGCATGGGTTCATGCTGGGTGTGCTGGTAGCGACACAGCGTGCTAAGATGCTGACTTTCTACACGAGCAGAGTGACTTCAGGTACGAGGGCGGGCCTCGCAGTGTTCCAAGCGCAGTGTTCTCTCATGGCAACTCACACAAGGGCCATGACAGAGTCTTCCTGGGTACTTCGCACTCACCAGCCATGTTGTCCCGAGGGCGTTCGAGGGCTCTGGAGATGTAGCGCTCCTCAAGGAACGCGCAGTGTGTTGCTGCCCAGCACTCGGCAGGCACAGAGGTCCTCCGGGGGATCAACCAATGGACCTCGACGTTGCTCCGCCGGCCCACAGGTGTCTGGAGGCACTCAGTGACCTCGGAGGGAAAACGATGCACACCCGTGGGGCCTAGGAGTCCCCGGACGCGTACTTCCTTTAAAATAAAGGACATAAGCGACTGAGAAGTTGTGGAAACAGCTGCATGCCTCCCTTTCTGCACGGCTACTCAGGGCCTAACCTGGAGGCGTGTTCTCACTTCGAGGTTCCCTTTCGCTCTAGAGCCTGTCATGTGGACTGAGCTGCGGACACAGAAGCCCCTGGTTTAGAGAGAGCAAACTCATAATTTTCCCCGAAGCATTCTTCCAGGGCTCACTGGCCTGTCGGGAGCCGGGAATGTCAGGTAGCTTCAAGGCAGGCATGAATGCCGCCCTCAAAATGGAAAAGCAGGGCTTGTTCCAGCAGGCCCCCGTTTTCATGGGCACACTAAGCGTACAACCCTATGGCTTCTAACGAGTCCCAAGAGATACCGGTTACCCTGCGTTTCCTTCCCTGAATTAACATATCGAAGTAGGGAGTCCCGCATCCGGCGAACTGTCTCAACCGAGGAACGCCGTAGCTGCTCCTCTGGGCCTGGGGCTGCCTGCAGTGCCGCAGAAGGAACAGGACTTGAAGTGCAGTAAGAACCCAAGCCGCCGTCCTCTAGGACGCCCGGTGACTTCAGTCAGGAGGTCCTGGATGAAACACGAAGACGAGGGCTCCTCTGAGGGCAGCTCCGACTAGGGCACCGCGTAAGACCTCCGCGCCACGTGGGACGTGACAGAACGGCGTTCGCGAACGTGTGCGAGTGCCGAGGAAACTAAGCTGCTCCGATGGAGAGGGCAGTGCGTTTCCCTACGCTCGGCCTGCACACAGGGGTCTCTGAAGGGCTACGGGCCTGGATGTTGCTTAGCAGACCCAGGTGCACCTGGGGGTACTCAGTGTTCCTGCTGGGAGCAGGGTGCCCCGGCTAGCCTCCCAGGTGTCCAGAAAGCTGTGCTGCCGTTAAAGGCATGCAGAGCAGAGGCCACCGCCTCCTGGAAGCTGCAGCACACCTCCGCTTCTGCACGGCGAATCAGGGCCTTCCTTCCAGGCATGGGTTCATGCTGGGTGTGCCGGTAGCGACACAGCGTGCTAAGATGCTGACTTTCTACACGAGCAGAGTGACTTCAGGTACGAGGGCGGGCCTCGCAGTGTTCCAAGCGCAGTGTTCTCTCATGGCAACTCACACAAGGGCCATGACAGAGTCTTCCTGGGTACTTCGCACTCACCAGCCATGTTGTCCCGAGGGCGTTCGAGGGCTCTGGAGATGTAGCGCTCCTCAAGGAACGCGCAGTGTGTTGCTGCCCAGCACTCGGCAGGCACAGAGGTCCTCCGGGGGATCAACCAATGGACCTCGACGTTGCTCCGCCGGCCCACAGGTGTCTGGAGGCACTCAGTGACCTCGGAGGGAAAACGATGCACACCCGTGGGGCCTAGGAGTCCCCGGACGCGTACTTCCTTTAAAATAAAGGACATAAGCGACTGAGAACTCGTGGAAACAGCTGCATGCCTCCCTTTCTGCACGGCTACTCAGGGCCTAAGCTGGAGGCGAGTTCTCACGTCGAGGTTCCCTTTCGCTCTAGAGCCTGTCATGCGGACCGAGCTGCGGCCACGGAAGCCCCTGGTTTAGAGAGAGCAAACTCATAATTTTACCCGAAGCATTCTTCCAGGGCTCACTGGCTTGTCGGGAGCTGGGAATGTCAGGTAGCTTCAAGGCAGGCATGAATGCCGCCCTCAAAATGGGAAAGCAGGGCTTGTTCCAGCAGGCCCCCATTTTCATGGGCACACTCAGCGTACATCCCTATGGCTTCTAACGAGTCCCAAGAGACACCGGTCACCCTGCGTTTCCTTCCCTGAATCAACTTATCGAAGTAGGGAGTCCCGCATCCGGCGAACTGTCTCAACCGAGGAACGCCGTAGCTGCTCCTCTGGGCCTGGGGCTGCCTGCAGTGCCGCAGAAGGAACAGGACTTGAAGTGCAGTAAGAACCCAAGCCGCCGTTCTCTAGGACGCCCGGTGACTTCAGTCAGGAGGTCCTGGATGGAAGGCGAAGACGACGGCTCCTCTGAGGGCAGCTGCGATTAGGGCACCGCGTAAGACCTCTGCGCCACGTGGGACGTGCCAGAACGGTGTTCGCGAACGTGTGCGAGTGCGGAGGAAACTAAGCTGCTCCGATGGAGAGGGCAGTGCGTTTCCCTACGCTCGGCCTGCACACAGGGGTCTCTGAAGGGCTACGGGCCTGGATGTTGCTTAGCAGACCCAGGTGCACCTGGGGGTACTCAGTGTTCCTGCTGGGAGCAGGGTGCCCCGGCTAGCCTCCCAGGTGTCCAGAAAGCTGTGCTGCCGTTAAAGGCATGCAGAGCAGAGGCCACCGCCTCCTGGAAGCTGCAGCACACCTCCGCTTCTGCACGGCGAATCAGGGCCTTCCTTCCAGGCATGGGTTCATGCTGGGTGTGCCGGTAGCGACACAGCGTGCTAAGATGCTGACTTTCTACACGAGCAGAGTGACTTCAGGTACGAGGGCGGGCCTCGCAGTGTTCCAAGCGCAGTGTTCTCTCATGGCAACTCACACAAGGGCCATGACAGAGTCTTCCTGGGTACTTCGCACTCACCAGCCATGTTGTCCCGAGGGCGTTCGAGGGCTCTGGAGATGTAGCGCTCCTCAAGGAACGCGCAGTGTGTTGCTGCCCAGCACTCGGCAGGCACAGAGGTCCTCCGGGGGATCAACCAATGGACCTCGACGTTGCTCCGCCGGCCCACAGGTGTCTGGAGGCACTCAGTGACCTCGGAGGGAAAACGATGCACACCCGTGGGGCCTAGGAGTCCCCAGACGCGTACTTCCTTTAAAATAAAGGACATAAGCGACTGAGAAGTTGTGGAAACAGCTGCATGCCTCGCTTTCTGCACGGCTACTCAGGGCCTAACCTGGAGGCGTGTTCTCACTTCGAGGTTCCCTTTCGCTCTAGAGCCTGTCATGCGGACTGAGCTGCGGACACAGAAGCCCCTGGTTTAGAGAGAGCAAACTCATAATTTTCCCCGAAGCATTCTTCCAGGGCTCACTGGCCTGTCGGGAGCCGGGAATGTCAGGTAGCTTCAAGGCAGGCATGAATGCCGCCCTCAAAATGGAAAAGCAGGGCTTGTTCCAGCAGGCCCCCGTTTTCATGGGCACACTAAGCGTACAACCCTATGGCTTCTAACGAGTCCCAAGAGACACCGGTTACCCTGCGTTTCCTTCCCTGAATTAACATATCGAAGTAGGGAGTCCCGCATCCGGCGAACTGTCTCAACCGAGGAATGCCGTAGCTGCTCCTCTGGGCCTGGGGCTGCCTGCAGTGCCACAGAAGGAACAGGACTTGAAGTGCAGTAAGAACCCAAGCCGCCGTCCTCTAGGACGCCCGGTGACTTCAGTCAGGAGGTCCTGGATGAAACGCGAAGACGAGGGCTCCTCTGAGGGCAGCTCCGACTAGGGCACCGCGTAAGACCTCCGCGCCACGTGGGACGTGACAGAACGGCGTTCGCGAACGTGTGCGAGTGCCGAGGAAACTAAGCTGCTCCGATGGAGAGGGCAGTGCATTTCCCTACGCTCGGCCTGCACACAGGGGGCTCTGAAGGGTTACGGGCCTGGATGTTGCTTAGCAGACCCAGGTGCACCTGGGGGTACTCAGTGTTCCTGCTGGGAGCAGGGTGCCCCAGCTAGCCTCCCAGGTGTCCAGAAAGCTGTGCTGCCGTTAAAGGCATGCAGAGCAGAGGCCACCGCCTCCTGGAAGCTGCAGCACACCTCCGCTTCTGCACGGCGAATCAGGGCCTTCCTTCCAGGCATGGGTTCATGCTGGGTGTGCCGGTAGCGACACAGCGTGCTAAGATGCTGACTTTCTACACGAGCAGAGTGACTTCAGGTACGAGGGCGGGCCTCGCAGTGTTCCAAGCGCAGTGTTCTCTCATGGCAACTCACACAAGGGCCATGACAGAGTCTTCCTGGGTACTTCGCACTCACCAGCCATGTTGTCCCGAGGGCGTTCGAGGGCTCTGGAGATGTAGCGCTCCTCAAGAAACGCGCAGTGTGTTGCTGCCCAGCACTCGGCAGGCACAGAGGTCCTCCGGGGGATCAACCAATGGACCTCGACGTTGCTCCGCCGGCCCACAGGTGTCTGGAGGCACTCAGTGACCTCGGAGGGAAAACGATGCACACCCGTGGGGCCTAGGAGTCCCCGGACGCGTACTTCCTTTAAAATAAAGGACATAAGCGACTGAGAACTCGTGGAAACAGCTGCATGCCTCCCTTTCTGCACGGCTACTCAGGGCCTAAGCTGGAGGCGAGTTCTCACGTCGAGGTTCCCTTTCGCTCTAGAGCCTGTCATGCGGACCGAGCTGTGGCCACGGAAGCCCCTGGTTTAGAGAGAGCAAACTCATAATTTTACCCGAAGCATTCTTCCAGGGCTCACTGGCTTGTCGGGAGCTGGGAATGTCAGGTAGCTTCAAGGCAGGCATGAATGCCGCCCTCAAAATGGGAAAGCAGGGCTTGTTCCAGCAGGCCCCCATTTTCATGGGCACACTCAGCGTACATCCCTATGGCTTCTAACGAGTCCCAAGAGACACCGGTCACCCTGCTTTTCCTTCCCTGAATCAACTTATCGAAGTAGGGAGTCCCGCATCCGGCGAACTGTCTCAACCGAGGAACGCCGTAGCTGCTCCTCTGGGCCTGGGGCTGCCTGCAGTGCCGCAGAAGGAACAGGACTTGAAGTGCAGTAAGAACCCAAGCCGCCGTCCTCTAGGACGCCCGGTGACTTCAGTCAGGAGGTCCTGGATGAAACACGAAGACGAGGGCTCCTCTGAGGGCAGCTCCGACTAGGGCACCGCGTAAGACCTCCGCGCCACGTGGGACGTGACAGAACGGCGTTCGCGAACGTGTGCGAGTGCCGAGGAAACTAAGCTGCTCCGATGGAGAGGGCAGTGCGTTTCCCTACGCTCGGCCTGCACACAGGGGTCTCTGAAGGGCTACGGGCCTGGATGTTGCTTAGCAGACCCAGGTGCACCTGGGGGTACTCAGTGTTCCTGCTGGGAGCAGGGTGCCCCGGCTAGCCTCCCAGGTGTCCAGAAAGCTGTGCTGCCGTTAAAGGCATGCAGAGCAGAGGCCACCGCCTCCTGGAAGCTGCAGCACACCTCCGCTTCTGCACGGCGAATCAGGGCCTTCCTTCCAGGCATGGGTTCATGCTGGGTGTGCCGGTAGCGACACAGCGTGCTAAGATGCTGACTTTCTACACGAGCAGAGTGACTTCAGGTACGAGGGCGGGCCTCGCAGTGTTCCAAGCGCAGTGTTCTCTCATGGCAACTCACACAAGGGCCATGACAGAGTCTTCCTGGGTACTTCGCACTCACCAGCCATGTTGTCCCGAGGGCGTTCGAGGGCTCTGGAGATGTAGCGCTCCTCAAGGAACGCGCAGTGTGTTGCTGCCCAGCACTCGGCAGGCACAGAGGTCCTCCGGGGGATCAACCAATGGACCTCGACGTTGCTCCGCCGGCCCACAGGTGTCTGGAGGCACTCAGTGACCTCGGAGGGAAAACGATGCACACCCGTGGGGCCTAGGAGTCCCCGGACGCGTACTTCCTTTAAAATAAAGGACATAAGCGACTGAGAACTCGTGGAAACAGCTGCATGCCTCCCTTTCTGCACGGCTACTCAGGGCCTAAGCTGGAGGCGAGTTCTCACGTCGAGGTTCCCTTTCGCTCTAGAGCCTGTCATGCGGACCGAGCTGCGGCCACGGAAGCCCCTGGTTTAGAGAGAGCAAACTCATAATTTTACCCGAAGCATTCTTCCAGGGCTCACTGGCTTGTCGGGAGCTGGGAATGTCAGGTAGCTTCAAGGCAGGCATGAATGCCGCCCTCAAAATGGGAAAGCAGGGCTTGTTCCAGCAGGCCCCCATTTTCATGGGCACACTCAGCGTACATCCCTATGGCTTCTAACGAGTCCCAAGAGACACCGGTCACCCTGCGTTTCCTTCCCTGAATCAACTTATCGAAGTAGGGAGTCCCGCATCCGGCGAACTGTCTCAACCGAGGAACGCCGTAGCTGCTCCTCTGGGCCTGGGGCTGCCTGCAGTGCCGCAGAAGGAACAGGACTTGAAGTGCAGTAAGAACCCAAGCCGCCGTTCTCTAGGACGCCCGGTGACTTCAGTCAGGAGGTCCTGGATGGAAGGCGAAGACGACGGCTCCTCTGAGGGCAGCTGCGATTAGGGCACCGCGTAAGACCTCTGCGCCACGTGGGACGTGCCAGAACGGTGTTCGCGAACGTGTGCGAGTGCGGAGGAAACTAAGCTGCTCCGATGGAGAGGGCAGTGCGTTTCCCTACGCTCGGCCTGCACACAGGGGTCTCTGAAGGGCTACGGGCCTGGATGTTGCTTAGCAGACCCAGGTGCACCTGGGGGTACTCAGTGTTCCTGCTGGGAGCAGGGTGCCCCGGCTAGCCTCCCAGGTGTCCAGAAAGCTGTGCTGCCGTTAAAGGCATGCAGAGCAGAGGCCACCGCCTCCTGGAAGCTGCAGCACACCTCCGCTTCTGCACGGCGAATCAGGGCCTTCCTTCCAGGCATGGGTTCATGCTGGGTGTGCCGGTAGCGACACAGCGTGCTAAGATGCTGACTTTCTACACGAGCAGAGTGACTTCAGGTACGAGGGCGGGCCTCGCAGTGTTCCAAGCGCAGTGTTCTCTCATGGCAACTCACACAAGGGCCATGACAGAGTCTTCCTGGGTACTTCGCACTCACCAGCCATGTTGTCCCGAGGGCGTTCGAGGGCTCTGGAGATGTAGCGCTCCTCAAGGAACGCGCAGTGTGTTGCTGCCCAGCACTCGGCAGGCACAGAGGTCCTCCGGGGGATCAACCAATGGACCTCGACGTTGCTCCGCCGGCCCACAGGTGTCTGGAGGCACTCAGTGACCTCGGAGGGAAAACGATGCACACCCGTGGGGCCTAGGAGTCCCCAGACGCGTACTTCCTTTAAAATAAAGGACATAAGCGACTGAGAAGTTGTGGAAACAGCTGCATGCCTCCCTTTCTGCACGGCTACTCAGGGCCTAACCTGGAGGCGTGTTCTCACTTCGAGGTTCCCTTTCGCTCTAGAGCCTGTCATGCGGACTGAGCTGCGGACACA
Source organism: Grampus griseus (assembly GCF_964374135.1). Taxonomy (NCBI): domain Eukaryota; kingdom Metazoa; phylum Chordata; class Mammalia; order Artiodactyla; family Delphinidae; genus Grampus; species Grampus griseus. Next base: position 1,536,898 of record NC_139010.1, read on the forward strand.
GAAGCCCCTGGTTTAGAGAGAGCAAACTCATAATTTTCCCCGAAGCATTCTTCCAGGGCTCACTGGCCTGTCGGGAGCCGGGAATGTCAGGTAGCTTCAAGGCAGGCATGAATGCCGCCCTCAAAATGGAAAAGCAGGGCTTGTTCCAGCAGGCCCCCGTTTTCATGGGCACACTAAGCGTACAACCCTATGGCTTCTAACGAGTCCCAAGAGACACCGGTTACCCTGCGTTTCCTTCCCTGAATTAACATATCGAAGTAGGGAGTCCCGCATCCGGCGAACTGTCTCAACCGAGGAATGCCGTAGCTGCTCCTCTGGGCCTGGGGCTGCCTGCAGTGCCACAGAAGGAACAGGACTTGAAGTGCAGTAAGAACCCAAGCCGCCGTCCTCTAGGACGCCCGGTGACTTCAGTCAGGAGGTCCTGGATGAAACGCGAAGACGAGGGCTCCTCTGAGGGCAGCTCCGACTAGGGCACCGCGTAAGACCTCCGCGCCACGTGGGACGTGACAGAACGGCGTTCGCGAACGTGTGCGAGTGCCGAGGAAACTAAGCTGCTCCGATGGAGAGGGCAGTGCATTTCCCTACGCTCGGCCTGCACACAGGGGGCTCTGAAGGGTTACGGGCCTGGATGTTGCTTAGCAGACCCAGGTGCACCTGGGGGTACTCAGTGTTCCTGCTGGGAGCAGGGTGCCCCAGCTAGCCTCCCAGGTGTCCAGAAAGCTGTGCTGCCGTTAAAGGCATGCAGAGCAGAGGCCACCGCCTCCTGGAAGCTGCAGCACACCTCCGCTTCTGCACGGCGAATCAGGGCCTTCCTTCCAGGCATGGGTTCATGCTGGGTGTGCCGGTAGCGACACAGCGTGCTAAGATGCTGACTTTCTACACGAGCAGAGTGACTTCAGGTACGAGGGCGGGCCTCGCAGTGTTCCAAGCGCAGTGTTCTCTCATGGCAACTCACACAAGGGCCATGACAGAGTCTTCCTGGGTACTTCGCACTCACCAGCCATGTTGTCCCGAGGGCGTTCGAGGGCTCTGGAGATGTAGCGCTCCTCAAGAAACGCGCAGTGTGTTGCTGCCCAGCACTCGGCAGGCACAGAGGTCCTCCGGGGGATCAACCAATGGACCTCGACGTTGCTCCGCCGGCCCACAGGTGTCTGGAGGCACTCAGTGACCTCGGAGGGAAAACGATGCACACCCGTGGGGCCTAGGAGTCCCCGGACGCGTACTTCCTTTAAAATAAAGGACATAAGCGACTGAGAACTCGTGGAAACAGCTGCATGCCTCCCTTTCTGCACGGCTACTCAGGGCCTAAGCTGGAGGCGAGTTCTCACGTCGAGGTTCCCTTTCGCTCTAGAGCCTGTCATGCGGACCGAGCTGCGGCCACGGAAGCCCCTGGTTTAGAGAGAGCAAACTCATAATTTTACCCGAAGCATTCTTCCAGGGCTCACTGGCTTGTCGGGAGCTGGGAATGTCAGGTAGCTTCAAGGCAGGCATGAATGCCGCCCTCAAAATGGGAAAGCAGGGCTTGTTCCAGCAGGCCCCCATTTTCATGGGCACACTCAGCGTACATCCCTATGGCTTCTAACGAGTCCCAAGAGACACCGGTCACCCTGCGTTTCCTTCCCTGAATCAACTTATCGAAGTAGGGAGTCCCGCATCCGGCGAACTGTCTCAACCGAGGAACGCCGTAGCTGCTCCTCTGGGCCTGGGGCTGCCTGCAGTGCCGCAGAAGGAACAGGACTTGAAGTGCAGTAAGAACCCAAGCCGCCGTCCTCTAGGACGCCCGGTGACTTCAGTCAGGAGGTCCTGGATGGAAGGCGAAGACGACGGCTCCTCTGAGGGCAGCTGCGATTAGGGCACCGCGTAAGACCTCTGCGCCACGTGGGACGTGCCAGAACGGTGTTCGCGAACGTGTGCGAGTGCGGAGGAAACTAAGCTGCTCCGATGGAGAGGGCAGTGCGTTTCCCTACGCTCGGCCTGCACACAGGGGTCTCTGAAGGGCTACGGGCCTGGATGTTGCTTAGCAGACCCAGGTGCACCTGGGGGTACTCAGTGTTCCTGCTGGGAGCAGGGTGCCCCGGCTAGCCTCCCAGGTGTCCAGAAAGCTGTGCTGCCGTTAAAGGCATGCAGAGCAGAGGCCACCGCCTCCTGGAAGCTGCAGCACACCTCCGCTTCTGCACGGCGAATCAGGGCCTTCCTTCCAGGCATGGGTTCATGCTGGGTGTGCCGGTAGCGACACAGCGTGCTAAGATGCTGACTTTCTACACGAGCAGAGTGACTTCAGGTACGAGGGCGGGCCTCGCAGTGTTCCAAGCGCAGTGTTCTCTCATGGCAACTCACACAAGGGCCATGACAGAGTCTTCCTGGGTACTTCGCACTCACCAGCCATGTTGTCCCGAGGGCGTTCGAGGGCTCTGGAGATGTAGCGCTCCTCAAGGAACGCGCAGTGTGTTGCTGCCCAGCACTCGGCAGGCACAGAGGTCCTCCGGGGGATCAACCAATGGACCTCGACGTTGCTCCGCCGGCCCACAGGTGTCTGGAGGCACTCAGTGACCTCGGAGGGAAAACGATGCACACCCGTGGGGCCTAGGAGTCCCCAGACGCGTACTTCCTTTAAAATAAAGGACATAAGCGACTGAGAAGTTGTGGAAACAGCTGCATGCCTCCCTTTCTGCACGGCTACTCAGGGCCTAACCTGGAGGCGTGTTCTCACTTCGAGGTTCCCTTTCGCTCTAGAGCCTGTCATGCGGACTGAGCTGCGGACACAGAAGCCCCTGGTTTAGAGAGAGCAAACTCATAATTTTCCCCGAAGCATTCTTCCAGGGCTCACTGGCCTGTCGGGAGCCGGGAATGTCAGGTAGCTTCAAGGCAGGCATGAATGCCGCCCTCAAAATGGAAAAGCAGGGCTTGTTCCAGCAGGCCCCCGTTTTCATGGGCACACTAAGCGTACAACCCTATGGCTTCTAACGAGTCCCAAGAGACACCGGTTACCCTGCGTTTCCTTCCCTGAATTAACATATCGAAGTAGGGAGTCCCGCATCCGGCGAACTGTCTCAACCGAGGAATGCCGTAGCTGCTCCTCTGGGCCTGGGGCTGCCTGCAGTGCCACAGAAGGAACAGGACTTGAAGTGCAGTAAGAACCCAAGCCGCCGTCCTCTAGGACGCCCGGTGACTTCAGTCAGGAGGTCCTGGATGAAACGCGAAGACGAGGGCTCCTCTGAGGGCAGCTCCGACTAGGGCACCGCGTAAGACCTCCGCGCCACGTGGGACGTGACAGAACGGCGTTCGCGAACGTGTGCGAGTGCCGAGGAAACTAAGCTGCTCCGATGGAGAGGGCAGTGCATTTCCCTACGCTCGGCCTGCACACAGGGGGCTCTGAAGGGTTACGGGCCTGGATGTTGCTTAGCAGACCCAGGTGCACCTGGGGGTACTCAGTGTTCCTGCTGGGAGCAGGGTGCCCCAGCTAGCCTCCCAGGTGTCCAGAAAGCTGTGCTGCCGTTAAAGGCATGCAGAGCAGAGGCCACCGCCTCCTGGAAGCTGCAGCACACCTCCGCTTCTGCACGGCGAATCAGGGCCTTCCTTCCAGGCATGGGTTCATGCTGGGTGTGCCGGTAGCGACACAGCGTGCTAAGATGCTGACTTTCTACACGAGCAGAGTGACTTCAGGTACGAGGGCGGGCCTCGCAGTGTTCCAAGCGCAGTGTTCTCTCATGGCAACTCACACAAGGGCCATGACAGAGTCTTCCTGGGTACTTCGCACTCACCAGCCATGTTGTCCCGAGGGCGTTCGAGGGCTCTGGAGATGTAGCGCTCCTCAAGGAACGCGCAGTGTGTTGCTGCCCAGCACTCGGCAGGCACAGAGGTCCTCCGGGGGATCAACCAATGGACCTCGACGTTGCTCCGCCGGCCCACAGGTGTCTGGAGGCACTCAGTGACCTCGGAGGGAAAACGATGCACACCCGTGGGGCCTAGGAGTCCCCGGACGCGTACTTCCTTTAAAATAAAGGACATAAGCGACTGAGAACTCGTGGAAACAGCTGCATGCCTCCCTTTCTGCACGGCTACTCAGGGCCTAAGCTGGAGGCGAGTTCTCACGTCGAGGTTCCCTTTCGCTCTAGAGCCTGTCATGCGGACCGAGCTGCGGCCACGGAAGCCCCTGGTTTAGAGAGAGCAAACTCATAATTTTACCCGAAGCATTCTTCCAGGGCTCACTGGCTTGTCGGGAGCTGGGAATGTCAGGTAGCTTCAAGGCAGGCATGAATGCCGCCCTCAAAATGGGAAAGCAGGGCTTGTTCCAGCAGGCCCCCATTTTCATGGGAACACTCAGCGTACATCCCTATGGCTTCTAACGAGTCCCAAGAGACACCGGTCACCCTGCGTTTCCTTCCCTGAATCAACTTATCGAAGTAGGGAGTCCCGCATCCGGCGAACTGTCTCAACCGAGGAACGCCGTAGCTGCTCCTCTGGGCCTGGGGCTGCCTGCAGTGCCGCAGAAGGAACAGGACTTGAAGTGCAGTAAGAACCCAAGCCGCCGTCCTCTAGGACGCCCGGTGACTTCAGTCAGGAGGTCCTGGATGGAAGGCGAAGACGACGGCTCCTCTGAGGGCAGCTGCGATTAGGGCACCGCGTAAGACCTCTGCGCCACGTGGGACGTGCCAGAACGGTGTTCGCGAACGTGTGCGAGTGCGGAGGAAACTAAGCTGCTCCGATGGAGAGGGCAGTGCGTTTCCCTACGCTCGGCCTGCACACAGGGGTCTCTGAAGGGCTACGGGCCTGGATGTTGCTTAGCAGACCCAGGTGCACCTGGGGGTACTCAGTGTTCCTGCTGGGAGCAGGGTGCCCCGGCTAGCCTCCCAGGTGTCCAGAAAGCTGTGCTGCCGTTAAAGGCATGCAGAGCAGAGGCCACCGCCTCCTGGAAGCTGCAGCACACCTCCGCTTCTGCACGGCGAATCAGGGCCTTCCTTCCAGGCATGGGTTCATGCTGGGTGTGCCGGTAGCGACACAGCGTGCTAAGATGCTGACTTTCTACACGAGCAGAGTGACTTCAGGTACGAGGGCGGGCCTCGCAGTGTTCCAAGCGCAGTGTTCTCTCATGGCAACTCACACAAGGGCCATGACAGAGTCTTCCTGGGTACTTCGCAGTCACCAGCCATGTTGTCCCGAGGGCGTTCGAGGGCTCTGGGGATGTAGCGCTCCTCAAGGAACGCGCAGTGTGTTGCTGCCCAGCACTCGGCAGGCACAGAGGTCCTCCGGGGGATCAACCAATGGACCTCGACGTTGCTCCGCCGGCCCACAGGTGTCTGGACGCACTCAGTGACCTCGGAGGGAAAACGATGCACACCCGTGGGGCCTAGGAGTCCCCAGACGCGTACTTCCTTTAAAATAAAGGACATAAGCGACTGAGAAGTTGTGGAAACAGCTGCATGCCTCCCTTTCTGCACGGCTACTCAGGGCCTAACCTGGAGGCGTGTTCTCACTTCGAGGTTCCCTTTCGCTCTAGAGCCTGTCATGCGGACTGAGCTGCGGACACAGAAGCCCCTGGTTTAGAGAGAGCAAACTCATAATTTTCCCCGAAGCATTCTTCCAGGGCTCACTGGCCTGTCGGGAGCCGGGAATGTCAGGTAGCTTCAAGGCAGGCATGAATGCCGCCCTCAAAATGGAAAAGCAGGGCTTGTTCCAGCAGGCCCCCGTTTTCATGGGCACACTAAGCGTACAACCCTATGGCTTCTAACGAGTCCCAAGAGACACCGGTTACCCTGCGTTTCCTTCCCTGAATTAACATATCGAAGTAGGGAGTCCCGCATCCGGCGAACTGTCTCAACCGAGGAACGCCGTAGCTGCTCCTCTGGGCCTGGGGCTGCCTGCAGTGCCGCAGAAGGAACAGGACTTGAAGTGCAGTAAGAACCCAAGCCGCCGTCCTCTAGGACGCCCGGTGACTTCAGTCAGGAGGTCCTGGATGAAACGCGAAGACGAGGGCTCCTCTGAGGGCAGCTCCGCCTAGGGCACCGCGTAAGACCTCCGCGCCACGTGGGACGTGACAGAACGGCGTTCGCGAACGTGTGCGAGTGCCGAGGAAACTAAGCTGCTCCGATGGAGAGGGCAGTGCGTTTCCCTACGCTCGGCCTGCACACAGGGGGCTCTGAAGGGTTACGGGCCTGGATGTTGCTTAGCAGACCCAGGTGCACCTGGGGGTACTCAGTGTTCCTGCTGGGAGCAGGGTGCCCCAGCTAGCCTCCCAGGTGTCCAGAAAGCTGTGCTGCCGTTAAAGGCATGCAGAGCAGAGGCCACCGCCTCCTGGAAGCTGCAGCACACCTCCGCTTCTGCACGGCGAATCAGGGCCTTCCTTCCAGGCATGGGTTCATGCTGGGTGTGCCGGTAGCGACACAGCGTGCTAAGATGCTGACTTTCTACACGAGCAGAGTGACTTCAGGTACGAGGGCGGGCCTCGCAGTGTTCCAAGCGCAGTGTTCTCTCATGGCAACTCACACAAGGGCCATGACAGAGTCTTCCTGGGTACTTCGCACTCACCAGCCATGTTGTCCCGAGGGCGTTCGAGGGCTCTGGAGATGTAGCGCTCCTCAAGGAACGCGCAGTGTGTTGCTGCCCAGCACTCGGCAGGCACAGAGGTCCTCCGGGGGATCAACCAATGGACCTCGACGTTGCTCCGCCGGGCCACAGGTGTCTGGAGGCACTCAGTGACCTCGGAGGGAAAACGATGCACACCCGTGGGGCCTAGGAGTCCCCGGACGCGTACTTCCTTTAAAATAAAGGACATAAGCGACTGAGAACTCGTGGAAACAGCTGCATGCCTCCCTTTCTTCACGGCTACTCAGGGCCTAAGCTGGAGGCGAGTTCTCACGTCGAGGTTCCCTTTCGCTCTAGAGCCTGTCATGCGGACCGAGCTGCGGCCACGGAAGCCCCTGGTTTAGAGAGAGCAAACTCATAATTTTACCCGAAGCATTCTTCCAGGGCTCACTGGCCTGTCGGGAGCTGGGAATGTCAGGTAGCTTCAAGGCAGGCATGAATGCCGCCCTCAAAATGGGAAAGCAGGGCTTGTTCCAGCAGGCCCCCATTTTCATGGGCACACTCAGCGTACATCCCTATGGCTTCTATCGAGTCCCAAGAGACACCGGTTACCCTGCGTTTCCTTCCCTGAATCAACTTATCGAAGTAGGGAGTCCCGCATCCGGCGAACTGTCTCAACCGAGGAACGCCGTAGCTGCTCCCCTGGGCCTGGGGCTGCCTGCAGTGCCGCAGAAGGAACAGGACTTAAAGTGCAGTAAGAACCCAAGCCGCCGTCCTCTAGGAGGCATGGTGACTTCATTCAGGAGGTACTGGATGAAACGCGAAGACGAGGGCTCCTCTGAGGGCAGGTCCGATTAGGGCACCGCGTAAGACCTCCGCGCCACGTGGGACGTGCCAGAACGGTGTTCGCGAACGTGTGCGAGTGCCGAGGAAACTAAGCTGCTCCGATGGAGAGGGCAGTGCGTTTCCCTACGCTCGGCCTGCACACAGGGGGTTCTGAAGGGTTACGGGCCTGGATGTTGCTTAGCAGACCCAGGTGCACCTGGGGGTACTCAGTTTTCCTGCTGAGAGCAGAGTGCCCCGGCTAGCCTCTCAAGTGTCCAGAAAGCTGTGCTGCCGTTAAAGGCATGCAGAGCAGAGGCCACCGCCTCCTGGAAGCTGCAGCACACCTCCGCTTCTGCACGGTGAATCAGGGCCTTACTTCCAGGCATGGGTTCATGCTGGGTGTGCCGGTAGCGACACAGCGTGCTAAGATGCTGACTTTCTCCTCGAGCAGAGTGACTTCAGGTACGAGGGTGGGCCTCGCAGTGTTCCAAGCACAGTGTTCTCTCATGGCAGCTCACACAAGGGCCATGACTGAGTCTTCCTGGGCACTTCGCACTCACCAGCCATGTTGTCCCCAGGGCGTTCGAGGGCTCTGGATATGTAGCGCTCCTCAAGAAACGCGCAGTGTGTTGCTGCCCAGCACTCGGCAGGCACAGAGGTGCTCCGGGGGATCAACCAATGGACCTCGACATTGCTCCGCCGGACCACAGGTGTCTGGAGGCACTCAGTGACCTCGGAGGGAAAACGATGCACACCCGTGGGGCCTAGGAGTCCCCGGACGCGTACTTCCTTTAAAATAAAGGACATAAGTGACTGAGAACTCGTGGAAACAGCTGCATGCCTCCCTTTCTGCACGGCTACTCAGGGCCTAAGCTGGAGGCGAGTTCTCACGTCGAGGTTCACTTTCGCTCTAGAGCCTGTCATGCGGACCGAGCTGCGGCCACGGAAGCCCCTGGTTTATAGAGAGCAGACTCATAATTTTCCCCGAAGCATTCTTCCAGGGCTCACTGGCTTGTCGGGAGCTGGGAATGTCAGGTAGCTTCAAGGCAGGCATGAATGCCGCCCTCAAAATGGGAAAGCAGGGCTTGTTCCAGCAGGCCCCCATTTTCATGGGCACACTCAGCGTACATCCCTATGGCTTCTAACGAGTCCCAAGAGACACCGGTTACCCTGCGTTTCCTTCCCTGAATCAACTTATCGAAGTAGGGAGTCCCGCATCCGGCGAACTGTCTCAACCGAGGAACGCCGTAGCTGCTCCTCTGGGCCTGGGGCTGCCTGCAGTGCCGCAGAAGGAACAGGACTTGAAGTGCAGTAAGAACCCAAGCCGCCGTCCTCTAGGACGCCCGGTGACTTCAGTCAGGAGGTCCTGGATGGAAGGCGAAGACGACGGCTCCTCTGAGGGCAGCTGCGATTAGGGCACCGCGTAAGACCTCTGCGCCACGTGGGACGTGCCAGAACGGTGTTCGCGAACGTGTGCGAGTGCGGAGGAAACTAAGCTGCTCCGATGGAGAGGGCAGTGCGTTTCCCTACGCTCGGCCTGCACACAGGGGTCTCTGAAGGGCTACGGGCCTGGATGTTGCTTAGCAGACCCAGGTGCACCTGGGGGTACTCAGTGTTCCTGCTGGGAGCAGGGTGCCCCGGCTAGCCTCCCAGGTGTCCAGAAAGCTGTGCTGCCGTTAAAGGCATGCAGAGCAGAGGCCACCACCTCCTGGAAGCTGCAGCACACCTCCGCTTCTGCACGGCGAATCAGGGCCTTCCTTCCAGTCATCGGTTCATGCTGGGTGTGCCGGTAGCGACACAGCGTGCTAAGATGCTGACTTTCTACACGAGCAGAGTGACTTCAGGTACGAGGGCGGGCCTCGCAGTGTTCCAAGCGCAGTGTTCTCTCATGGCAACTCACACAAGGGCCATGACAGAGTCTTCCTGGGTACTTCGCACTCACCAGCCATGTTGTCCCGAGGGCATTCGAGGGCTCTGGAGATGTAGCGCTCCTCAAGGAACGCGCAGTGTGTTGCTGCCCAGCACTCGGCAGGCACAGAGGTCCTCCGGGGGATCAACCAATGGACCTCGACGTTGCTCCGCCGGCCCACAGGTGTCTGGAGGCACTCAGTGACCTCGGAGGGAAAACGATGCACACCCGTGGGGCCTAGGAGTCCCCAGACGCGTACTTCCTTTAAAATAAAGGACATAAGCGACTGAGAAGTTGTGGAAACAGCTGCATGCCTCCCTTTCTGCACGGCTACTCAGGGCCTAAGCTGGAGGCGTGTTCTCACTTCGAGGTTCCCTTTCGCTCTAGAGCCTGTCATGCGGACTGAGCTGCGGCCACAGAAGCCCCTGGTTTAGAGAGAGCAAACTCATAATTTTACCCGAAGCATTCTTCCAGGGCTCACTGGCTTGTCGGGAGCTGGGAATGTCAGGTAGCTTCAAGGCAGGCATGAATGCCGCCCTCAAAATGGGAAAGCAGGGCTTGTTCCAGCAGGCCCCCATTTTCATGGGAACACTCAGCGTACATCCCTATGGCTTCTAACGAGTCCCAAGAGACACCGGTCACCCTGCGTTTCCTTCCCTGAATCAACTTATCGAAGTAGGGAGTCCCGCATCCGGCGAACTGTCTCAACCGAGGAACGCCGTAGCTGCTCCTCTGGGCCTGGGGCTGCCTGCAGTGCCGCAGAAGGAACAGGACTTGAAGTGCAGTAAGAACCCAAGCCGCCGTCCTCTAGGACGCCCGGTGACTTCAGTCAGGAGGTCCTGGATGGAAGGCGAAGACGACGGCTCCTCTGAGGGCAGCTGCGATTAGGGCACCGCGTAAGACCTCTGCGCCACGTGGGACGTGCCAGAACGGTGTTCGCGAACGTGTGCGAGTGCGGAGGAAACTAAGCTGCTCCGATGGAGAGGGCAGTGCGTTTCCCTACGCTCGGCCTGCACACAGGGGTCTCTGAAGGGCTACGGGCCTGGATGTTGCTTAGCAGACCCAGGTGCACCTGGGGGTACTCAGTGTTCCTGCTGGGAGCAGGGTGCCCCGGCTAGCCTCCCAGGTGTCCAGAAAGCTGTGCTGCCGTTAAAGGCATGCAGAGCAGAGGCCACCGCCTCCTGGAAGCTGCAGCACACCTCCGCTTCTGCACGGCGAATCAGGGCCTTCCTTCCAGGCATGGGTTCATGCTGGGTGTGCCGGTAGCGACACAGCGTGATAAGATGCTGACTTTCTACACGAGCAGAGTGACTTCAGGTACGAGGGCGGGCCTCGCAGTGTTCCAAGCGCAGTGTTCTCTCATGGCAACTCACACAAGGGCCATGACAGAGTCTTCCTGGGTACTTCGCACTCACCAGCCATGTTGTCCCGAGGGCGTTCGAGGGCTCTGGAGATGTAGCGCTCCTCAAGGAACGCGCAGTGTGTTGCTGCCCAGCACTCGGCAGGCACAGAGGTCCTCCGGGGGATCAACCAATGGACCTCGACGTTGCTCCGCCGGCCCACAGGTGTCTGGACGCACTCAGTGACCTCGGAGGGAAAACGATGCACACCCGTGGGGCCTAGGAGTCCCCAGACGCGTACTTCCTTTAAAATAAAGGACATAAGCGACTGAGAAGTTGTGGAAACAGCTGCATGCCTCCCTTTCTGCACGGCTACTCAGGGCCTAACCTGGAGGCGTGTTCTCACTTCGAGGTTCCCTTTCGCTCTAGAGCCTGTCATGCGGACTGAGCTGCGGACACAGAAGCCCCTGGTTTAGAGAGAGCAAACTCATAATTTTCCCCGAAGCATTCTTCCAGGGCTCACTGGCCTGTCGGGAGCCGGGAATGTCAGGTAGCTTCAAGGCAGGCATGAATGCCGCCCTCAAAATGGAAAAGCAGGGCTTGTTCCAGCAGGCCCCCGTTTTCATGGGCACACTAAGCGTACAACCCTATGGCTTCTAACGAGTCCCAAGAGACACCGGTTACCCTGCGTTTCCTTCCCTGAATTAACATATCGAAGTAGGGAGTCCCGCATCCGGCGAACTGTCTCAACCGAGGAACGCCGTAGCTGCTCCTCTGGGCCTGGGGCTGCCTGCAGTGCCGCAGAAGGAACAGGACTTGAAGTGCAGTAAGAACCCAAGCCGCCGTCCTCTAGGACGCCCGGTGACTTCAGTCAGGAGGTCCTGGATGAAACGCGAAGACGAGGGCTCCTCTGAGGGCAGCTCCGACTAGGGCACCGCGTAAGACCTCCGCGCCACGTGGGACGTGACAGAACGGCGTTCGCGAACGTGTGCGAGTGCCGAGGAAACTAAGCTGCTCCGATGGAGAGGGCAGTGCGTTTCCCTACGCTCGGCCTGCACACAGGGGGCTCTGAAGGGTTACGGGCCTGGATGTTGCTTAGCAGACCCAGGTGCACCTGGGGGTACTCAGTGTTCCTGCTGGGAGCAGGGTGCCCCAGCTAGCCTCCCAGGTGTCCAGAAAGCTGTGCTGCCGTTAAAGGCATGCAGAGCAGAGGCCACCGCCTCCTGGAAGCTGCAGCACACCTCCGCTTCTGCACGGCGAATCAGGGCCTTCCTTCCAGGCATGGGTTCATGCTGGGTGTGCCGGTAGCGACACAGCGTGCTAAGATGCTGACTTTCTACACGAGCAGAGTGACTTCAGGTACGAGGGCGGGCCTCGCAGTGTTCCAAGCGCAGTGTTCTCTCATGGCAACTCACACAAGGGCCATGACAGAGTCTTCCTGGGTACTTCGCACTCACCAGCCATGTTGTCCCGAGGGCGTTCGAGGGCTCTGGAGATGTAGCGCTCCTCAAGGAACGCGCAGTGTGTTGCTGCCCAGCACTCGGCAGGCACAGAGGTCCTCCGGGGGATCAACCAATGGACCTCGACGTTGCTCCGCCGGCCCACAGGTGTCTGGAGGCACTCAGTGACCTCGGAGGGAAAACGATGCACACCCGTGGGGCCTAGGAGTCCCCGGACGCGTACTTCCTTTAAAATAAAGGACATAAGCGACTGAGAACTCGTGGAAACAGCTGCATGCCTCCCTTTCTTCACGGCTACTCAGGGCCTAAGCTGGAGGCGAGTTCTCACGTCGAGGTTCCCTTTCGCTCTAGAGCCTGTCATGCGGACCGAGCTGCGGCCACGGAAGCCCCTGGTTTAGAGAGAGCAAACTCATAATTTTACCCGAAGCATTCTTCCAGGGCTCACTGGCCTGTCGGGAGCTGGGAATGTCAGGTAGCTTCAAGGCAGGCATGAATGCCGCCCTCAAAATGGGAAAGCAGGGCTTGTTCCAGCAGGCCCCCATTTTCATGGGCACACTCAGCGTACATCCCTATGGCTTCTATCGAGTCCCAAGAGACACCGGTTACCCTGCGTTTCCTTCCCTGAATCAACTTATCGAAGTAGGGAGTCCCGCATCCGGCGAACTGTCTCAACCGAGGAACGCCGTAGCTGCTCCCCTGGGCCTGGGGCTGCCTGCAGTGCCGCAGAAGGAACAGGACTTAAAGTGCAGTAAGAACCCAAGCCGCCGTCCTCTAGGAGGCATGGTGACTTCATTCAGGAGGTACTGGATGAAACGCGAAGACGAGGGCTCCTCTGAGGGCAGGTCCGATTAGGGCACCGCGTAAGACCTCCGCGCCACGTGGGACGTGCCAGAACGGTGTTCGCGAACGTGTGCGAGTGCCGAGGAAACTAAGCTGCTCCGATGGAGAGGGCAGTGCGTTTCCCTACGCTCGGCCTGCACACAGGGGGTTCTGAAGGGTTACGGGCCTGGATGTTGCTTAGCAGACCCAGGTGCACCTGGGGGTACTCAGTTTTCCTGCTGAGAGCAGAGTGCCCCGGCTAGCCTCTCAAGTGTCCAGAAAGCTGTGCTGCCGTTAAAGGCATGCAGAGCAGAGGCCACCGCCTCCTGGAAGCTGCAGCACACCTCCGCTTCTGCACGGTGAATCAGGGCCTTACTTCCAGGCATGGGTTCATGCTGGGTGTGCCGGTAGCGACACAGCGTGCTAAGATGCTGACTTTCTCCTCGAGCAGAGTGACTTCAGGTACGAGGGTGGGCCTCGCAGTGTTCCAAGCACAGTGTTCTCTCATGGCAGCTCACACAAGGGCCATGACTGAGTCTTCCTGGGCACTTCGCACTCACCAGCCATGTTGTCCCCAGGGCGTTCGAGGGCTCTGGATATGTAGCGCTCCTCAAGAAACGCGCAGTGTGTTGCTGCCCAGCACTCGGCAGGCACAGAGGTGCTCCGGGGGATCAACCAATGGACCTCGACATTGCTCCGCCGGACCACAGGTGTCTGGAGGCACTCAGTGACCTCGGAGGGAAAACGATGCACACCCGTTGGGCCTAGGAGTCCCCGGACGCGTACTTCCTTTAAAATAAAGGACATAAGTGACTGAGAACTCGTGGAAACAGCTGCATGCCTCCCTTTCTGCACGGCTACTCAGGGCCTAAGCTGGAGGCGAGTTCTCACGTCGAGGTTCACTTTCGCTCTAGAGCCTGTCATGCGGACCGAGCTGCGGCCACGGAAGCCCCTGGTTTAGAGAGAGCAGACTCATAATTTTCCCCGAAGCATTCTTCCAGGGCTCACTGGCTTGTCGGGAGCTGGGAATGTCAGGTAGCTTCAAGGCAGGCATGAATGCCGCCCTCAAAATGGGAAAGCAGGGCTTGTTCCAGCAGGCCCCCATTTTCATGGGCACACTCAGCGTACATCCCTATGGCTTCTAACGAGTCCCAAGAGACACCGGTTACCCTGCGTTTCCTTCCCTGAATCAACTTATCGAAGTAGGGAGTCCCGCATCCGGCGAACTGTCTCAACCGAGGAACGCCGTAGCTGCTCCTCTGGGCCTGGGGCTGCCTGCAGTGCCGCAGAAGGAACAGGACTTGAAGTGCAGTAAGAACCCAAGCCGCCGTCCTCTAGGACGCCCGGTGACTTCAGTCAGGAGGTCCTGGATGGAAGGCGAAGACGACGGCTCCTCTGAGGGCAGCTGCGATTAGGGCACCGCGTAAGACCTCTGCGCCACGTGGGACGTGCCAGAACGGTGTTCGCGAACGTGTGCGAGTGCGGAGGAAACTAAGCTGCTCCGATGGAGAGGGCAGTGCGTTTCCCTACGCTCGGCCTGCACACAGGGGTCTCTGAAGGGCTACGGGCCTGGATGTTGCTTAGCAGACCCAGGTGCACCTGGGGGTACTCAGTGTTCCTGCTGGGAGCAGGGTGCCCCGGCTAGCCTCCCAGGTGTCCAGAAAGCTGTGCTGCCGTTAAAGGCATGCAGAGCAGAGGCCACCACCTCCTGGAAGCTGCAGCACACCTCCGCTTCTGCACGGCGAATCAGGGCCTTCCTTCCAGTCATGGGTTCATGCTGGGTGTGCCGGTAGCGACACAGCGTGCTAAGATGCTGACTTTCTACACGAGCAGAGTGACTTCAGGTACGAGGGCGGGCCTCGCAGTGTTCCAAGCGCAGTGTTCTCTCATGGCAACTCACACAAGGGCCATGACAGAGTCTTCCTGGGTACTTCGCACTCACCAGCCATGTTGTCCCGAGGGCATTCGAGGGCTCTGGAGATGTAGCGCTCCTCAAGGAACGCGCAGTGTGTTGCTGCCCAGCACTCGGCAGGCACAGAGGTCCTCCGGGGGATCAACCAATGGACCTCGACGTTGCTCCGCCGGCCCACAGGTGTCTGGAGGCACTCAGTGACCTCGGAGGGAAAACGATGCACACCCGTGGGGCCTAGGAGTCCCCAGACGCGTACTTCCTTTAAAATAAAGGACATAAGCGACTGAGAAGTTGTGGAAACAGCTGCATGCCTCCCTTTCTGCACGGCTACTCAGGGCCTAAGCTGGAGGCGTGTTCTCACTTCGAGGTTCCCTTTCGCTCTAGAGCCTGTCATGCGGACTGAGCTGCGGCCACAGAAGCCCCTGGTTTAGAGAGAGCAAACTCATAATTTTCCCCGAAGCATTCTTCCAGGGCTCACTGGCCTGTCGGGAGCCGGGAATGTCAGGTAGCTTCAAGGCAGGCATGAATGCCGCCCTCAAAATGGAAAAGCAGGGCTAGTTCCAGCAGGCCCCCGTTTTCATGGGCACACTAAGCGTACAACCCTATGGCTTCTAACGAGTCCCAAGAGACACCGGTTACCCTGCGTTTCCTTCCCTGAATTAACATATCGAAGTAGGGAGTCCCGCATCCGGCGAACTGTCTCAACCGAGGAACGCCGTAGCTGCTCCTCTGGGCCTGGGGCTGCCTGCAGTGCCGCAGAAGGAACAGGACTTGAAGTGCAGTAAGAACCCAAGCCCCCGTCCTCTAGGAGGCCAGGTGACTTCAGTCAGGCGGTCCTGGATGGAACGCGAAGACGAGGGCTCCTCTGAGGGCAGCTCCGATTAGGGCACCGCGTAAGAACTCCGCGCGACGTGGGACGTGCCCGAACGGCGTTCGCGAACGTGTGCAAGTGCCGAGGAAACTACGCTGCTCCGAAGGAGATGGCAGTGCGTTTCCCTACGCTCGGCCTGCACACAGGGGTCTCTGAAGGGCCACGGTCCTGGATGTTGCTTAGCAGACCCAGGTGCACCTGGGGGTACTCAGTGATCCTGCTGGGAGCAGGGTGCCCCGGCTAGCCTCAGTGTTCTCTCATGGCAGCTCACACAAGGGCCATGACTGAGTCTTCCTGGGTACTTTGCACTCACCAGCCATGTTGTCCCGAGGGTGTTCGAGGGCTCTGGAGATGTAGCGCTCCTCAAGGAACGCGCAGTGTGTTGCTGCCCAGCACTCAGCAGGCCCAGAGGTCCTCCGGAGGATCAACCAATGGACCTCGACATTGCTCCGCCGCCCCACAGGTGTCTGGAGGCACTCAGTGACCTCGGAGGGAAAACGATGCACACCCGTGGGGCCTAGGAGTCCCCGGACGCGTACTTCGTTTAAAATAAAGCACATAAGCGACTGAGAACTCGTGGAAACAGCTGCATGCCTCCCTTTCTGCACGGCTACTCAGGGCCTAACCTGGAAGCGAGTTCTCACTTCGAGGTTCCCTTTCGCTCTAGAGCCTGTCATGCGGACCGAGCTGCGGCTACGGAAGCACCTGGTTTAGAGAGAGCAAACTCATAATTTTACCCGAAGCATTCTTCCAGGGCTCACTGGCCTGTCGGGAGCCGGGAATATCAGGTAGCTTCAAGGCAGGCATGAATGCCGCCCTCAAAACGGGAAAGCAGGGCTAGTTCCAGCAGGCCCCCATTTTCATGGGCACACTCAGCATACATCCCTGTGGCTTCTAAGGACTCCCAAGAGACACCGGTTACCCTGTGTTTCCTTCCCTGAATCAACTTATCGAAGTAGGAAGTCCCGCATCCGGCGAACTGTCTCAACCGAGGAACGCCGTAGCTGCTCCTCTGTGCCTGGGTCTGCCTGCAGTGCCGCAGAAGGAACAGGACTTAAAGTGCAGTAAGAACCCAAGCCGCCGTCCTCTAGGAGGCACGGTGACTTCAGTCAGGAGGTCCTGGATGGAACACGAAGACGAGGGCTCCTCTGAGGGCAGGTCCAATTAGGGCACCGCGTAAGAACTCCGCGCCACGTGGGACGTGCCAGCACGGTGTTCGCGAACGTGTGCGAGTGCGGAGGACACTAAGCTGCTCCGATGGAGAGGGCAGTGCGTTTCCCTACGCTCGGCCTGCACACAGGGGGCTCTGAAGGGCTACGGGCCTGGATGTTGCTTAGCAGACCCAGGTGCACCTGGGGGTACTCAGTGTTCCTGCTGGGAGCAGGGTGCCCCGGCTAGCCTCCCAGGTGTCCAGAAAGCTGTGCTGCCGTTAAAGGCATGCAGAGCAGAGGCCACCGCCTCCTGGAAGCTGCAGCACGCCTCCGCTTCTGCACGGCGAATCAGGGCCTTACTTCCAGGCATGGGTTCATGCTGGGTGTGCCGGTAGCGACACAGCGTGCTAAGATGCTGACTTTCTCCTCGAGCAGAGTGAGTTCAGGTATGGGGAGGGCCTCGCAGTGTTCCAAGCACAGTGTTCTCTCATGGCAGCTCACACAAGGGCCATGACAGAGTCTTCCTGGGTACTTCGCACTCACCAGCCATGTTGTCCCGAGGGCGTTCGAGGGCTCTGGAGATGTAGCGCTCCTCAAGGAACGCGCAGTGTGTTGCTGCCCAGCACTCGGCAGGCACAGAGGTCCTCCGGGGGATCAACCAATGGACCTCGACATTTCTCCGACGTCCCACAGGTGTCTGGAGGCACTCAGTGACCTCGGAGGGAAAACGATGCACACCCGTGGGGCCTAGGAGTCCCCGGACGCGTACTTCCTTTAAAATAAAGCACATAAGCGACTGAGAAGTTGTGGAAACAGCTGCATGCCTCCCTTTCTGCACGGCTACTCAGGGCCTAACCTGGAGGCGAGTTCTCACTTCGAGGTTCCCTTTCTCTCTAGAGCCTGTCATGCGGACTGAGCTGCGGCCACGGAAGCCCCTGGTTTAGAGAGAGCAAACTCATAATTTTCCCCGAAGCATTCTTCCAGGGCTCACTGGCCTGTCGGGAGCCGGGAATGTCAGGTAGCTTCAAGGCAAGCATGAATGCCGACCTCAAAATGGAAAAGCAGGGCTAGTTCCAGCAGGCGCCCGTTTTCATGGGCACACTCAGCGTACATCCCTATGGCTTCTAATGAGTCCCAGGAGACACCGGTTACACTGCGTTTCCTTCCCTGAATTAACTTATCGAAGTAGGGAGTCCCGCATCCGGCGAACTGTCTTAACCGAGGAACGCCGTAGCTGCTCCTCTGGGCCTGGGGCTGCCTGCAGTACCGCAGAAGGAACAGGACTTAAAGTGCAGTAAGAACCCAAGCCGCCGTCCTCTAGGACGCCCGGTGACTTCAGTCAGGAGGTCCTGGATGAAACGCGAAGACGAGGGCTCCTCTGAGGGCAGCTCCGACTAGGGCACCGCGTAAGACCTCCACGCCACGTGCGACGTGACAGAACGGCGTTCGCGAACGTGTGCGAGTGCCGAGGAAACTAAGCTGCTCCGATGGAGAGGGCAGTGCGTTTCCCTACGCTCGGCCTGCACACAGGGGGCTCTGAAGGGTTAAGGGCCTGGATGTTGCTTAGCAGACCCAGGTGCACCTGGGGGTACTCAGTGTTCTTGCTGGGAGCAGGGTGCCCCAGCTAGCCTCCCAGGTGTCCAGAAAGCTGTGCTGCCGTGAAAGGCATGCAGAGCAGAGGCCACCGCCTCCTGGAAGCTGCAGCACACCTCCGCTTCTGCACGGCGAATCAGGGCCTTCCTTCCAGGCATGGGTTCATGCTGGGTGTGCCGGTAGCGACACAGCGTGCTAAGATGCTGACTTTCTACACGAGCAGAGTGACTTCAGGTACGAGGGCGGGCCTCGCAGTGTTCCAAGTGCAGTGTTCTCTCATGGCAACTCACACAAGGGCCATGACAGAGTCTTCCTGGGTACTTCGCACTCACCAGCCATGTTGTCCCGAGGGCGTTCGAGGGCTCTGGAGATGTAGCGCTCCTCAAGGAACGCGCAGTGTGTTGCTGCCCAGCACTCGGCAGGCACAGAGGTCCTCCGGGGGATCAACCAATGGACCTCGACGTTGCTGCGCCGGCCCACAGGTGTCTGGAGGCACTCAGTGACCTCGGAGGGAAAACGATGCACACCCGTGGGGCCTAGGAGTCCCCGGACGCGTACTTCCTTTAAAATAAAGCTCATAAGCGACTGAGAAGTTGTGGAAACAGCTGCATGCCTCCCTTTCTGCACGGCTACTCAGGGCCTAACCTGGAGGCGAGTTCTCACTTCGAGGTTCCCTTTCGCTCTAGAGCCTGTCATGCGGACTGAGCTGCGGCCACAGAAGCCCCTGGTTTAGAGAGAGCAAACTCATAATTTTCCCCGAAGCATTCTTCCAGGGCTCACTGGCCTGTCGGGAGCCGGGAATGTCAGGTAGCTTCAAGGCAGGCATGAATGCCGCCCTCAAAATGGAAAAGCAGGGCTAGTTCCAGCAGGCCCCCGTTTTCATGGGCACACTAAGCGTACAACCCTATGGCTTCTAACGAGTCCCAAGAGACACCGGTTACCCTGCGTTTCCTTCCCTGAATTAACATATCGAAGTAGGGAGTCCCGCATCCGGCGAACTGTCTCAACCGAGGAACGCCGTAGCTGCTCCTCTGGGCCTGGGGCTGCCTGCAGTGCCACAGAAGGAACAGGACTTGAAGTGCAGTAAGAACCCAAGCCGCCGTCCTCTAGGACGCCCGGTGACTTCAGTCAGGAGGTCCTGGATGGAAGGCGAAGACGACGGCTCCTCTGAGGGCAGCTGCGATTAGGGCACTGCGTAAGACCTCTGCGCCACGTGGGACGTGCCAGAACGGTGTTCGCGAACGTGTGCGAGTGCGGAGGAAACTAAGCTGCTCCGATGGAGAGGGCAGTGCGTTTCCCTACGCTCGGCCTGCACACAGGGGTCTCTGAAGGGCTACGGGCCTGGATGTTGCTTAGCAGACCCAGGTGCACCTGGGGGTACTCAGTGTTCCTGCTGGGAGCAGGGTGCCCCGGCTAGCCTCCCAGGTGTCCAGAAAGCTGTGCTGCCGTTAAAGGCATGCAGAGCAGAGGCCACCGCCTCCTGGAAGCTGCAGCACGCCTCCGCTTCTGCACGGCGAATCAGGGCCTTACTTCCAGGCATGGGTTCATGCTGGGTGTGCCGGTAGCGACACAGCGTGCTAAGATGCTGACTTTCTCCTCGAGCAGAGTGACTTCAGGTACGAGGGCGGGCCTCGCAGTGTTCCAAGCACAGTGTTCTCTCATGGCAGCTCACACAAGGGCCATGACTGAGTCTTCCTGGGCACTTCGCACTCACCAGCCATGTTTTCCCGAGGGCGTTCGAGGGCTCTGGATATGTAGCGCTCCTCAAGGAACGCGCAGTGTGTTGCTGCCCAGCACTCGGCAGGCACAGAGGTCCTCCGGGGGATCAACCAATGGACCTCGACATTGCTCCGCTGGCCCACAGGTGTCTGGAGGCACTCAGTGACCTCGGAGGGAAAACGATGCACACCCGTGGGGCCTAGGAGTCCCCAGACGCGTACTTCCTTTAAAATAAAGGACATAAACGACTGAGAACTCGGGGAAACAGCTGCATGCCTCCCTTTCTGCACGGCCACTTAGGACCTATCCTGGAGGCGAGTTCTCACGTCACGGTTCCCTTTCGCTCTAGAGCCTGTCATGCGGATCGCCGCCGCGGCCACGGAAGACCCTGGTTTAGAGAGAGCAAACTCATAATTTTCCCCGAAGCATTCTTCCAGGGCTCACTGGCCTGTCGGGAGCTGGGAATGTCAGGTAGCTTCAAGGCAGGCATGAATGCCACCCTCAAAATGGGAAAGCAGGGCTTGTTCCAGCAGGCTCCCGTTATCATGGGCACACTGAGCGTACATCCCTGTGGCTTCTAACGAGTCCCAAGAGACACCGGTTACCCTGCGTTTCCTTCCCTGAATCAACTTATCGAAGTAGGGAGTCCCGCATCCGGCGAACTGTCTCAACCGAGGAACGCCGTAGCTGCTCCTCTGGGCCTGGGGAAGCCTGCAGTGCCGCAGAAGGAACAGGACTTAAAGTGCAGTAAGAACCCAAGCCGCCGTCCTCTAGGAGGCACGGTGACTTCAGTCAGGAGGTCCTGGATGGAACGCGAAGACAAGGGCTCCTCTGAGGGCACCGCGTAAGACCTCCGCGCCACGTGGGACATGCCAGAACGGCGTTCGCGAACGTGTGCGTGTGCCGAGGAAACTAAGCTGCTCCGAAGGAGAGGGCAGTGCATTTCCCTACGCTCGGCCTGCACACACGGGGCTCTGAAGGGCTACGGGCCTGGATGTTGCTTAGCAGACCCAGGTGCACCTGGGGGTACTCAGTGTTCCTGCTGGGAGCAGGGTGCCCCGGCTAGCCTCCCAGGTGTCCAGAAAGCTGTGCTGCCGTTAAAGGCATGCAGAGCAGAGGCCACCGCCTCCTGGAACCTGCAGCACGCCTCCGCTTCTGCATGGCGAATCAGGGCCTTATTTCCAGGCATGGATTCATGCTGGGTGTGCCGGTAGCGACACAGCGTGCTAAGATGCTGACTTTCTCCTCGAGCAGAGTGACTTCAGGTACGAGGGTGGGACTCGCAGTGTTCCAAGCACAGTGTTCTCTCATGGCAGCTCACACAAGGGCCATGACTGAGTCTTCCTGGGTACTTCGCACTCACCAGCCATGTTTTCCCGAGGGCGTTCGAGGGCTCTGGATATGTAGCGCTCCTCAAGGAACGCGCAGTGTGTTGCTGCCCAGCACTCGGCAGGCACAGAGGTCCTCCGGGGCATCAACCAATGGACCTCGACATTGCTCCGCCGGCCCACAGGTGTCTGGAGGCACTCAGTGACCTCGGAGGGAAAACGATGCACACCCGTGGGGCCTAGGAGTCCCCGGACGCGTACTTCCTTTAAAATAAAGGACATAAGCGACTGAGAACTCGTGGAAACAGCTGCATGCCTCCCTTTCTGCACGGCTACTCAGGGCCTAAGCTGGAGGCGAGTTCTCACGTCGAGGTTCCCTTTCGCTCTAGAGCCTGTCATGCGGACCGAGCTGCGGCCACGGAAGCCCCTGGTTTAGAGAGAGCAAACTCATAATTTTACCCGAAGCATTCTTCCAGGGCTCACTGGCCTGTCGGGAGCTGGGAATGTCAGGTAGCTTCAAGGCAGGCATGAATGCCGCCCTCAAAATGGGAAAGCAGGGCTTGTTCCAGCAGGCCCCCATTTTCATGGGCACACTCAGCGTACATCCCTATGGCTTCTAACGAGTCCCAAGAGACACCGGTTACCCTGCGTTTCCTTCCCTGAATCAACTTATCGAAGTAGGGAGTCCCGCATCCGGCGAACTGTCTCAACCGAGGAACGCCGTAGCTGCTCCCCTGGGCCTGGGGCTGCCTGCAGTGCCGCAGAAGGAACAGGACTTAAAGTGCAGTAAGAACCCAAGCCGCCGTCCTCTAGGAGGCACGGTGACTTCAGTCAGGAGGTCCTGGATGAAACGCGAAGACGAGGGCTCCTCTGAGGGCAGGTCCGATTAGGGCACCGCGTAAGACCTCCGCGTCACGTGGGACGTGCCAGAACGGTGTTCGCGAACGTGTGCGAGTGCCGAGGAAACTAAGCTGCTCCGAAGGAGAGGGCAGTGCGTTTCCCTACGCTCGGCCTGCACACAGGGGGCTCTGAAGGGCTACGGATCTGGATGTTGCTTAGCAGACCCAGGTGCACCTGGGGGTACTCAGTGTTCCTGCTGGGAGCAGGGTGCCCCGGCTAGCCTCCCAGGTGTCCAGAAAGCTGTGCTGCCGTTAAAGGCATGCAGAGCAGAGGCCACCGCCTCCTGGAAGCTGCAGCACGCCTCCGCTTCTGCATGGCGAATCAGGGCCTTATTTCCAGGCATGGGTTCATGCTGGGTGTGCCGGTAGCGACACAGCGTGCTAAGATGCTGACTTTCTCCTCGAGCAGAGTGACTTCAGGTACGAGGGCGGGCCTCGCAGTGTTCCAAGCACAGTGTTCTCTCATGGCAGCTCACACAAGGGCCATGACTGAGTCTTCCTGGGTACTTCGCACTCACCAGCCATGTTGTCCCGAGGGCGTTCGAGGGCTCTGGAGATGTAGCGCTCCTCAAGGAACGCGCAGTGTGTTGCTGCCCAGCACTCGGCAGGCACAGAGGTCCTCCGGGGCATCAACCAATGGACCTCGACATTGCTCCGCCGGCCCACAGGTGTCTGGAGGCACTCAGTGACCTCGGAGGGAAAACGATGCACACCCGTGGGGCCTAGGAGTCCCCGGACGCGTACTTCCTTTAAAATAAAGCACATAAGCGACTGAGAAGTTGTGGAAACAGCTGCATGCCTCCCTTTCTGCACGGCTACTCAGGGCCTAACCTGGAGGCGAGTTCTCACTTCGAGGTTCCCTTTCGCTCTAGAGCCTGTCATGCGGACTGAGCTGCGGCCACAGAAGCCCCTGGTTTAGAGAGAGCAAACTCATAATTTTCCCCGAAGCATTCTTCCAGGGCTCACTGGCCTGTCGGGACCCGGGAATGTCAGGTAGCTTCAAGGCAGGCATGAATGCCGCCCTCAAAATGGAAAAGCAGGGCTAGTTCCAGCAGGCCCCCGTTTTCATGGGCACACTAAGCGTACAACCCTATGGCTTCTAACGAGTCCCAAGAGACACCGGTTACCCTGCGTTTCCTTCCCTGAATTAACATATCGAAGTAGGGAGTCCCGCATCCGGCGAACTGTCTCAACCGAGGAACGCCGTAGCTGCTCCTCTGGGCCTGGGGCTGCCTGCAGTGCCGCAGAAGGAACAGGACTTGAAGTGCAGTAAGAACCCAAGCCCCCGTCCTCTAGGAGGCCAGGTGACTTCAGTCAGGCGGTCCTGGATGGAACGCGAAGACGAGGGCTCCTCTGAGGGCAGCTCCGATTAGGGCACCGCGTAAGAACTCCGCGCGACGTGGGACGTGCCCGAACGGCGTTCGCGAACGTGTGCAAGTGCCGAGGAAACTACGCTGCTCCGAAGGAGATGGCAGTGCGTTTCCCTACGCTCGGCCTGCACACAGGGGTCTCTGAAGGGCCACGGTCCTGGATGTTGCTTAGCAGACCCAGGTGCACCTGGGGGTACTCAGTGTTCCTGCTGGGAGCAGGGTGCCCCGGCTAGCCTCAGTGTTCTCTCATGGCAGCTCACACAAGGGCCATGACTGAGTCTTCCTGGGTACTTTGCACTCACCAGCCATGTTGTCCCGAGGGCGTTCGAGGGCTCTGGAGATGTAGCGCTCCTCAAGGAACGCGCAGTGTGTTGCTGCCCAGCACTCAGCAGGCCCAGAGGTCCTCCGGAGGATCAACCAATGGACCTCGACATTGCTCCGCCGCCCCACAGGTGTCTGGAGGCACTCAGTGACCTCGGAGGGAAAACGATGCACACCCGTGGGGCCTAGGAGTCCCCGGACGCGTACTTCCTTTAAAATAAAGCACATAAGCGACTGAGAACTCGTGGAAACAGCTGCATGCCTCCCTTTCTGCACGGCTACTCAGGGCCTAACCTGGAGGCGAGTTCTCACGTCGAGGTTCCCTTTCGCTCTAGAGCCTGTCATGCGGACCGAGCTGTGGCTACGGAAGCACCTGGTTTAGAGAGAGCAAACTCATAATTTTACCCGAAGCATTCTTCCAGGGCTCACTGGCCTGTCGGGAGCCGGGAATATCAGGTAGCTTCAAGGCAGGCATGAATGCCGCCCTCAAAACGGGAAAGCAGGGCTAGTTCCAGCAGGCCCCCATTTTCATGGGCACACTCAGCATACATCCCTGTGGCTTCTAAGGACTCCCAAGAGACACCGGTTACCCTGTGTTTCCTTCCCTGAATCAACTTATCGAAGTAGGAAGTCCCGCATCCGGCGAACTGTCTCAACCGAGGAACGCCGTAGCTGCTCCTCTGTGCCTGGGTCTGCCTGCAGTGCCGCAGAAGGAACAGGACTTAAAGTGCAGTAAGAACCCAAGCCGCCGTCCTCTAGGAGGCACGGTGACTTCAGTCAGGAGGTCCTGGATGGAACACGAAGACGAGGGCTCCTCTGAGGGCAGGTCCAATTAGGGCACCGCGTAAGAACTCCGCGCCACGTGGGACGTGCCAGCACGGTGTTCGCGAACGTGTGCGAGTGCGGAGGACACTAAGCTGCTCCGATGGAGAGGGCAGTGCATTTCCCTATGATCGATCTGCACACAGGGGGCTCTGAAGGGCTACGGGCCTGGATGTTGCTTAGCAGACCCAGGTGCACCTGGGGGTACTCAGTGTTCCTGCTGGGAGCAGGGTGCCCCAGCTAGCCTCCCAGGTGTCCAGAAAGCTGTGCTGCCGTTAAAGGCATGCAGAGCAGAGGCCACCGCCTCCTGGAAGCTGCAGCACGCCTCCGCTTCTGCACGGCGAATCAGGGCCTTACTTCCAGGCATGGGTTCATGCTGGGTGTGCCGGTAGCGACACAGCATGCTAAGATGCTGACTTTCTCCTCGAGCAGAGTGAGTTCAGGTATGGGGAGGGCCTCGCAGTGTTCCAAGCACAGTGTTCTCTCATGGCAGCTCACACAAGGGCCATGACAGAGTCTTCCTGGGTACTTCGCACTCACCAGCCATGTTGTCCCGAGGGCGTTCGAGGGCTCTGGAGATGTAGCGCTCCTCAAGGAACGCGCAGTGTGTTGCTGCCCAGCACTCGGCAGGCACAGAGGTCCTCCGGGGGATCAACCAATGGACCTCGACATTTCTCCGACGTCCCACAGGTGTCTGGAGGCACTCAGTGACCTCGGAGGGAAAACGATGCACACCCGTGGGGCCTAGGAGTCCCCGGACGCGTACTTCCTTTAAAATAAAGCACATAAGCGACTGAGAAGTTGTGGAAACAGCTGCATGCCTCCCTTTCTGCACGGCTACTCAGGGCCTAACCTGGAGGCGAGTTCTCACTTCGAGGTTCCCTTTCGCTCTAGAGCCTGTCATGCGGACTGAGCTGCGGCCACGGAAGCCCCTGGTTTAGAGAGAGCAAACTCATAATTTTCCCCGAAGCATTCTTCCAGGGCTCACTGGCCTGTCGGGAGCCGGGAATGTCAGGTAGCTTCAAGGCAGGCATGAATGCCGACCTCAAAATGGAAAAGCAGGGCTAGTTCCAGCAGGCGCCCGTTTTCATGGGCACACTCAGCGTACATCCCTATGGCTTCTAATGAGTCCCAAGAGACACCGGTTACACTGCGTTTCCTTCCCTGAATTAACTTATCGAAGTAGGGAGTCCCGCATCCGGCGAACTGTCTTAACCGAGGAACGCCGTAGCTGCTCCTCTGGGCCTGGGGCTGCCTGCAGTACCGCAGAAGGAACAGGACTTAAAGTGCAGTAAGAACCCAAGCCGCCGTCCTCTAGGAGGCCCGGTGACTTCAGTCAGGAGGTCCTGGATGGAACGCAAAGACGACGGCTCCTCTGAGGGCAGCTCCGACTAGGGCACCGCATAAGACCTCCGCGCCACGTGGGACGTGTCAGAACGGTGTTCACGAACGTGTGCGAGTGCGGAGGAAACTAAGGTGCTCCAATGGAGAGGGCAGTGCGTTTCCCTACGCTCGGCCTGCACACAGGGGTCTCTGAAGGGCTACGGGCCTGGATGTTGCTTAGCAGACCCAGGTGCACCTGGGGGTACTCAGTGTTCCTGCTGGGAGCAGGGTGCCCTGGCTAGCCTCAGTGTTCTCTCATGGCAGCTCACACAAGGGCCATGACTGAGTCTTCCTGGGTACTTCGCACTCACCAGCCATGTTGTCTCGAGGGCGTTCGAGGGCTCTGGATATGTACCGCTCCTCAAGGAACGCGCAGTGTGTTGCTGCCCAGCACTCGGCAGGCACAGAGTTCCTCCGGGGCATCAACCAATGGACCTCGACATTGCTCCGCCGGCCCACAGGTGTCTGGAGGCACTCAGTGACCTCGGAGGGAAAACGATGCACACCCGTGGGGCCTAGGAGTCCCCGGACGCGTACTTCCTTTAAAATAAAGCACATAAGCGACTGAGAAGTTGTGGAAACAGCTGCATGCCTCCCTTTCTGCACGGCTACTCAGGGCCTAACCTGGAGGCGAGTTCTCACTTCGAGGTTCCCTTTCGCTCTAGAGCCTGTCATGCGGACTGAGCTGCGGCCACAGAAGCCCCTGGTTTAGAGAGAGCAAACTCATAATTTTCCCCGAAGCATTCTTCCAGGGCTCACTGGCCTGTCGGGAGCCGGGAATGTCAGGTAGCTTCAAGGCAGGCATGAATGCCGCCCTCAAAATGGAAAAGCAGGGCTAGTTCCAGCAGGCCCCCGTTTTCATGGGCACACTAAGCGTACAACCCTATGGCTTCTAACGAGTCCCAAGAGACACCGGTTACCCTGCGTTTCCTTCCCTGAATTAACATATCGAAGTAGGGAGTCCCGCATCCGGCGAACTGTCTCAACCGAGGAACGCCGTAGCTGCTCCTCTGGGCCTGGGGCTGCCTGCAGTGCCGCAGAAGGAACAGGACTTGAAGTGCAGTAAGAAACCAAGCCCCCGTCCTCTAGGAGGCCAGGTGACTTCAGTCAGGTGGTCCTGGATGGAACGCGAAGACGAGGGCTCCTCTGAGGGCAGCTCCGATTAGGGCACCGCGTAAGAACTCCGCGCGACGTGGGACGTGCCCGAACGGCGTTCGCGAACGTGTGCAAGTGCCGAGGAAACTACGCTGCTCCGAAGGAGATGGCAGTGCGTTTCCCTACGCTCGGCCTGCACACAGGGGTCTCTGAAGGGCCACGGTCCTGGATGTTGCTTAGCAGACCCAGGTGCACCTGGGGGTACTCAGTGTTCCTGCTGGGAGCAGGGTGCCCCGGCTAGCCTCAGTGTTCTCTCATGGCAGCTCACACAAGGGCCATGACTGAGTCTTCCTGGGTACTTTGCACTCACCAGCCATGTTGTCCCGAGGGTGTTCGAGGGCTCTGGAGATGTAGCGCTCCTCAAGGAACGCGCAGTGTGTTGCTGCCCAGCACTCAGCAGGCCCAGAGGTCCTCCGGAGGATCAACCAATGGACCTCGACATTGCTCCGCCGCCCCACAGGTGTCTGGAGGCACTCAGTGACCTCGGAGGGAAAACGATGCACACCCGTGGGGCCTAGGAGTCCCCGGACGCGTACTTCCTTTAAAATAAAGCACATAAGCGACTGAGAACTCGTGGAAACAGCTGCATGCCTCCCTTTCTGCACGGCTACTCAGGGCCTAACCTGGAGGCGAGTTCTCACGTCGAGGTTCCCTTTCGCTCTAGAGCCTGTCATGCGGACCGAGCTGCGGCTACGGAAGCACCTGGTTTAGAGAGAGCAAACTCATAATTTTACCCGAAGCATTCTTCCAGGGCTCACTGGCCTGTCGGGAGCCGGGAATATCAGGTAGCTTCAAGGCAGGCATGAATGCCGCCCTCAAAACGGGAAAGCAGGGCTAGTTCCAGCAGGCCCCCATTTTCATGGGCACACTCAGCATACATCCCTGTGGCTTCTAAGGACTCCCAAGAGACACCGGTTACCCTGTGTTTCCTTCCCTGAATCAACTTATCGAAGTAGGAAGTCCCGCATCCGGCGAACTGTCTCAACCGAGGAACGCCGTAGCTGCTCCTCTGTGCCTGGGTCTGCCTGCAGTGCCGCAGAAGGAATAGGACTTAAAGTGCAGTAAGAACCCAAGCCGCCGTCCTCTAGGAGGCACGGTGACTTCAGTCAGGAGGTCCTGGATGGAACACGAAGACGAGGGCTCCTCTGAGGGCAGGTCCAATTAGGGCACCGCGTAAGAACTCCGCGCCACGTCGGACGTGCCAGCACGGTGTTCGCGAACGTGTGCGAGTGCGGAGGACACTAAGCTGCTCCGATGGAGAGGGCAGTGCGTTTCCCTATGATCGGCCTGCACACAGGGGGCTCTGAAGGGCTACGGGCCTGGATGTTGCTTAGCAGACCCAGGTGCACCTGGGGGTACTCAGTGTTCCTGCTGGGAGCAGGGTGCCCCAGCTAGCCTCCCAGGTGTCCAGAAAGCTGTGCTGCCGTTAAAGGCATGCAGAGCAGAGGCCACCGCCTCCTGGAAGCTGCAGCACGCCTCCGCTTCTGCACGGCGAATCAGGGCCTTACTTCCAGGCATGGGTTCATGCTGGGTGTGCCGGTAGCGACACAGCATGCTAAGATGCTGACTTTCTCCTCGAGCAGAGTGAGTTCAGGTATGGGGAGGGCCTCGCAGTGTTCCAAGCACAGTGTTCTCTCATGGCAGCTCACACAAGGGCCATGACAGAGTCTTCCTGGGTACTTCGCACTCACCAGCCATGTTGTCCCGAGGGCGTTCGAGGGCTCTGGAGATGTAGCGCTCCTCAAGGAACGCGCAGTGTGTTGCTGCCCAGCACTCGGCAGGCACAGAGGTCCTCCGGGGGATCAACCAATGGACCTCGACATTTCTCCGACGTCCCACAGGTGTCTGGAGGCACTCAGTGACCTCGGAGGGAAAACGATGCACACCCGTGGGGCCTAGGAGTCCCCGGACGCGTACTTCCTTTAAAATAAAGCACATAAGCGACTGAGAAGTTGTGGAAACAGCTGCATGCCTCCCTTTCTGCACGGCTACTCAGGGCCTAACCTGGAGGCGAGTTCTCACTTCGAGGTTCCCTTTCGCTCTAGAGCCTGTCATGCGGACTGAGCTGCGGCCACGGAAGCCCCTGGTTTAGAGAGAGCAAACTCATAATTTTCCCCGAAGCATTCTTCCAGGGCTCACTGGCCTGTCGGGAGCCGGGAATGTCAGGTAGCTTCAAGGCAGGCATGAATGCCGACCTCAAAATGGAAAAGCAGGGCTAGTTCCAGCAGGCGCCCGTTTTCATGGGCACACTCAGCGTACATCCCTATGGCTTCTAATGAGTCCCAAGAGACACCGGTTACACTGCGTTTCCTTCCCTGAATTAACTTATCGAAGTAGGGAGTCCCGCATCCGGCGAACTGTCTTAACCGAGGAACGCCGTAGCTGCTCCTCTGGGCCTGGGGCTGCCTGCAGTACCGCAGAAGGAACAGGACTTAAAGTGCAGTAAGAACCCAAGCCGCCGTCCTCTAGGAGGCCCGGTGACTTCAGTCAGGAGGTCCTGGATGGAACGCAAAGACGACGGCTCCTCTGAGGGCAGCTCCGACTAGGGCACCGCATAAGACCTCCGCGCCACGTGGGACGTGTCAGAACGGTGTTCACGAACGTGTGCGAGTGCGGAGGAAACTAAGGTGCTCCAATGGAGAGGGCAGTGCGTTTCCCTACGCTCGGCCTGCACACAGGGGTCTCTGAAGGGCTACGGGCCTGGATGCTGCTTAGCAGACCCAGGTGCACCTGGGGGTACTCAGTGTTCCTGCTGGGAGCAGGGTGCCCTGGCTAGCCTCAGTGTTCTCTCATGGCAGCTCACACAAGGGCCATGACTGAGTCTTCCAGGGTACTTCGCACTCACCAGCCATGTTGTCCCGAGGGCGTTCAAGGGCTCTGGATATGTACCGCTCCTCAAGGAACGCGCAGTGTGTTGCTGCCCAGCACTCGGCAGGCACAGAGGTCCTCCGGGGCATCAACCAATGGACCTCGACATTGCTCCGCCAGCCCACAGGTGTCTGGAGGCACTCAGTGACCTCGGAGGGAAAACGATGCACACCCGTGGGGCCTAGGAGTCCCCGGACGCGTACTTCCTTTAAAATAAAGGACATAAGCGACTGAGAACTCGTGGAAACAGCTGCAGGCCTCCCTTTCTGCACGGCTACTCAGGGCCTATCCTGGAGGCGAGTTCTCACGTCACGGTTCCCTTTCGCTCTAGAGCCTGTCATGCGGACCGCCACCGCGGCCACGGAAGACCCTGGTTTAGAGAGAGCAAACTCATAATTTTCCCCGAAGCATTCTTCCAGGGCTCACTGGCCTGTCGGGAGCTGGGAATGTCAGGTAGCTTCAAGGCAGGCATGAATGCCACCCTCAAAATGGGAAAGCAGGGTTTGTTCCAGCAGGCCCCCGTTATTATGGGCACAGTGAGCGTACATCCCTGTGGCTTCTAACGAGTCCCAAGAGACACCGGTTACCCTGCGTTTCCTTCCCTGAATCAACTTATCGAAGTAGGGAGTCCCGCATCCGGCGAACTGTCTCAACCGAGGAACGCCGTAGCTGCTCATCTGGGCCTGGGGAAGCCTGCAGTGCCGCAGAAGGAACAGGACTTAAAGTGCAGTAAGAACCCAAGCCGCCGTCCTCTAGGAGGCACGGTGACTTCAGTCAGGAGGTCCTGGATGGAACGCGAAGACGAGGGCTCCTCTGACGGCAGCTCCGACTAGGGCACCGCGTAAGACCTCCGCGCCACGTGGGACGTGCCAGAACGGCGTTCGCGAACGTGTGCGAGTGCGGAGGAAACTAAGCTGCTCCGATGGAGAGGGCAGTGCGTTTCCCTACGCTCGGCCTGCACACAGGGGGTTCTGAAGGGTTACGGGCCTGGATGTTGCTTAGCAGACCCAGGTGCACCTGGGGGTACTCAGTTTTCCTGCTGAGAGCAGGGTGCCCCGGCTAGCTTCCCAGGTGTCCAGAAAGCTGTGCTGCCGTTAAAGGCATGCAGAGCAGAGGCCACCGCCTCCTGGAAGCTGCAGCACACCTCCGCTTCTGCACGGTGAATCAGGGCCTTCCTTCCAGGCATGGGTTCATGCTGGGTGTGCCGGTAGCGACACAGCGTGCTAAGATGCTGACTTTCTCCTCGAGCAGAGTGACTTCAGGTACGAGGGCGGGCCTCGCAGTGTTCCAAGCACAGTGTTCTCTTATGGCAGCTCACACAAGGGCCATGACAGAGTCTTCCTGGGCACTTCACACTCACAAGCCATGTTGTCCCGAGGGCGTTCGAGGGCTCTGGAGTTGTAGCACTCCTCAAGGAACGCGCAGTGTGTTGCTGCCCAGCACTCGGCAGGCACAGAGGTCCTCTGGGGGATCAACCAATGGACCTCGACGTTGCTCCGCCGGCCCACAGGTGTCTGGAGGCACTCAGTGACCTCGGAGGGAAAACGATGCACACCCGTGGGGCCTAGGAGTCCCCGGACGTGTACTTCCTTTAAAATAAAGCACATAAGCGACTGAGAAGTTGTGGAAACAGCTGCATGCCTCCCTTTCTGCACGGCTACTCAGGGCCTAACCTTGAGGCGAGTTCTCACTTCGAGGTTCCTTTTCGCTCTAGAGCCTGTCATGTGGACCGCCGCCGCACCCACGGTAGCCCCTGGTTTAGAGAGAGAAAATTCATAATTTTCCCCGAAGCATTCTTCCAGGGCTCACTGGCCTGTCGGGAGCCGGGAATGTCAGGTACCTTCAAGGCAGGCATGAATGCCGCCCTCAAAATGGGAAAGCAGGGCTAGTTCCAGCAGGCCCCCATTTTCATGGGCACACTCAGCATACATACCTGTGGCTTCTAAGGAGTCCCAAGAGACACCGGTTACCCTGCGTTTCCTTCCCTGAATCAACTTATCGAAGTAGGGAATCCCGCATCCAGCGAACTGTCTCAACCGAGGAACGCCGTAGCTGCTCCTCTGGGCCTGAGGCTGCCTGCAGTCCTGCAGTAGGAACAGGACTTAAAGTGCAGTAAGAACCCAAGCCACCATCCTCTAGGAGGCACGGTGACTTCAGTAAGGAGGTCCTGGATGAAACGCGAAGACGAGGGCTCCTCTGAGGGCAGGTCCGACTAGGGCACCGCGTAAGACCTCCGCGCCACGTGGGACGTGCCAGAACGGCGTTCGCGAACGTGTGCGAGTGCCAAGGAAACTAAGCTGCTCCGATGGAGAGGGCAGTGCGTTTCCCTACGCTCGGCCTGCACACAGGGGGCTCTGAAGGGCTACGGGCCTGGATGTTGCTTAGCAGACCCAGGTGCACCTGGGGGTACTCAGTGTTCCTGCTGGGAGCAGGGTGCCCCAGCTAGCCTCCCAGGTGTCCAGAAAGCTGTGCTGCCGTTAAAGGCATGCAGAGCAGAGGCCACCGCCTCCTGGAAGCTGCAGCACACCTCCGCTTCTGCACGGCGAATCAGGGCCTTCCTTCCAGGCATGGGTTCATGCTGGGTGTGCCGGTAGCGACACAGCGTGCTAAGATGCTGACTTTCTACACGAGCAGAGTGACTTCAGGTACGAGGGCGGGCCTCGCAGTGTTCCAAGCGCAGTGTTCTCTCATGGCAACTCACACAAGGGCCATGACAGAGTCTTCCTGGGTACTTCGCACTCACCAGCCATGTTGTCCCGAGGGCGTTCGAGGGCTCTGGAGATGTAGCGCTCCTCAAGGAACGCGCAGTGTGTTGCTGCCCAGCACTCGGCAGGCACAGAGGTCCTCCGGGGGATCAACCAATGGACCTCGACGTTGCTCTGCCGGCCCACAGGTGTCTGGAGGCACTCAGTGACCTCGGAGGGAAAATGATGCACACCCGTGGGGCCTAGGAGTCCCCGGACGCGTACTTCCTTTAAAATAAAGCACATAAGCGACTGAGAAGTTGTGGAAACAGCTGCATGCCTCCCTTTCTGCACGGCTATTCAGGGCCTAACCTGGAGGCGAGTTCTCACTTCGAGGTTCCCTTTCGCTCTAGAGCCTGTCATGCGGACTGAGCTGCGGCCACAGAAGCCCCTGGTTTAGAGAGAGCAAACTCATAATTTTACCTGAAGCATTCTTCCAGGGCTCACTGGCCTGTCGGGAGCCGGCAATGTCAGGTAGCTTCAAGGCAGGCATGAATGCCGCCCTCAAAATGGAAAAGCAGGGCTAGTTCCAGCAGGCCCCCGTTTTCATGGGCACACTAAGCGTACAACCCTATGGCTTCTAACGAGTCCCAAGAGACACCGGTTACCCTGCGTTTCCTTCCCTGAATTAACATATCGAAGTAGGGAGTCCCGCATCCGGCGAACTGTCTCAACCGAGGAACGCCGTAGCTGCTCCTCTGGGCCTGGGGCTGCCTGCAGTGCCGCAGAAGGAACAGGACTTGAAGTGCAGTAAGAACCCAAGCCGCCGTCCTCTAGGACGCCCGGTGACTTCAGTCAGGAGGTCCTGGATGAAACGCGAAGACGAGGGCTCCTCTGAGGGCAGCTCCGACTAGGGCACCGCGTAAGACCTCCGCGCCACGTGGGACGTGCCAGAACGGCGTTCGCGAACGTGTGCGAGTGCCGAGGAAACTAAGCTGCTCCGATGGAGAGGGCAGTGCGTTTCCCTACGCTCGGCCTGCACACAGGGTTCTCTGAAGGGCTACGGGCCTGGATGTTGCTTAGCAGACCCAGGTGCACCTGGGGGTACTCAGTGTTCCTGCTGGGAGCAGGGTGCCCCGGCTAGCCTCCCAGGTGTCCAGAAAGCTGTGCTGCCATTAAAGGCATGCAGAGCAGAGGCCACCGCCTCCTGGAAGCTGCAGCACGCCTCCGCTTCTGCACGGCGAATCAGGGCCTTACTTCCAGGCATGGGTTCATGCTGGGTGTGCCGGTAGCGACACAGCGTGCTAAGATGCTGACTTTCTCCTCGAGCAGAGTGACTTCAGGTACGAGGGCGGGCCTCGCAGTGTTCCAAGCACAGTGTTCTCTCATGGCAGCTCACACAAGGGCCATGACTGAGTCTTCCTGGGCACTTCGCACTCACCAGCCATGTTTTCCCGAGGGCGTTCGAGGGCTCTGGATATGTAGCGCTCCTCAAGGAACGCGCAGTGTGTTGCTGCCCAGCACTCGGCAGGCACAGAGGTCCTCCGGGGCATCAACCAATGGACCTCGACATTGCTCCGCCGGCCCACAGGTGTCTGGAGGCACTCAGTGACCTCGGAGGGAAAACGATGCACACCCGTGGGGCCTAGGAGTCCCCAGACGCGTACTTCCTTTAAAATAAAGGACATAAACGACTGAGAACTCGTGGAAACAGCTGCATGCCTCCCTTTCTGCACGGCTACTTAGGACCTATCCTGGAGGCGAGTTCTCACGTCACGGTTCCCTTTCGCTCTAGAGCCTGTCATGCGGATCGCCGCCGCGGCCACGGAAGCCCCTGGTTTAGAGAGAGCAAACTCATAATTTTCCCCGAAGCATTCTTCCAGGGCTCACTGGCCTGTCGGGAGCTGGGAATGTCAGGTAGCTTCAAGGCAGGCATGAATGCCACCCTCAAAATGGGAAAGCAGGGCTTGTTCCAGCAGGCCCCCGTTATCATGGGCACACTGAGCGTACATCCCTGTGGCTTCTAACGAGTCCCAAGAGACACCGGTTACCCTGCGTTTCCTTCCCTGAATCAACTTATCGAAGTAGGGAGTCCCGCATCCGGCGAACTGTCTCAACCGAGGAACGCCGTAGCTGCTCCTCTGGGCCTGGGGAAGCCTGCAGTGCCGCAGAAGGAACAGGACTTAAAGTGCAGTAAGAACCCAAGCCGCCGTCCTCTAGGAGGCACGGTGACTTCAGTCAGGAGGTCCTGGATGGAACGCGAAGACGAGGGCTCCTCTGAGGGCAGGTCCGATTAGGGCACCGCGTAAGACCTCCGCGCCACGTGGGACGTGCCAGAACGGTGTTCGCGAACGTGTGCGAGTGCCGAGGAAACTAAGCTGCTCCGAAGGAGAGGGCAGTGCATTTCCCTATGCTCGGCCTGCACACAGGGGGCTCTGAAGGGCTACGGGCCTGGATGTTGCTTAGCAGACCCAGGTGCACCTGGGGGTACTCAGTGTTCCTGCTGGGAGCAGGGTGCCCCGGCTAGCCTCCCAGGTGTCCAGAAAGCTGTGCTGCCGTTAAAGGCATGCAGAGCAGAGGCCACCGCCTCCTGGAAGCTGCAGCACGCCTCCGCTTCTGCATGGCGAATCAGGGCCTTATTTCCAGGCATGGGTTCATGCTGGGTGTGCCGGTAGCGACACAGCGTGCTAAGATGCTGACTTTCTCCTCGAGCAGAGTGACTTCAGGTACGAGGGCGGGCCTCGCAGTGTTCCAAGCACAGTGTTCTCTCATGGCAGCTCACACAAGGGCCATGACTGAGTCTTCCTGGGTACTTCGCACTCACCAGCCATGTTTTCCCGAGGGCGTTCGAGGGCTTTGGATATGTAGCGCTCCTCAAGGAACGCGCAGTGTGTTGCTGCCCAGCACTTGGCAGGCACAGAGGTCCTCCGGGGCATCAACCAATGGACCTCGACATTGCTCCGCCGGCCCACAGGTGTCTGGAGGCACTCAGTGACCTCGGAGGGAAAACGATGCACACCCGTGGGGCCTAGGAGTCCCCGGACGCGTACTTCCTTTAAAATAAAGCACATAAGCGACTGAGAAGTTGTGGAAACAGCTGCATGCCTCCCTTTCTGCACGGCTACTCAGGGCCTAACCTGGAGGCGAGTTCTCACTTCGAGGTTCCCTTTCGCTCTAGAGCCTGTCATGCGGACTGAGCTGCGGCCACAGAAGCCCCTGGTTTAGAGAGAGCAAACTCATAATTTTCCCCGAAGCATTCTTCCAGGGCTCACTGGCCTGTCAGGAGCCGGGAATGTCAGGTAGCTTCAAGGCAGGCATGAATGCCGCCCTCAAAATGGAAAAGCAGGGCTAGTTCCAGCAGGCCCCCGTTTTCATGGGCACACTAAGCGTACAACCCTATGGCTTCTAACGAGTCCCAAGAGACACCGGTTACCCTGCGTTTCCTTCCCTGAATTAACATATCGAAGTAGGGAGTCCCGCATCCGGCGAACTGTCTCAACCGAGGAACGCCGTAGCTGCTCCTCTGGGCCTGGGGCTGCCTGCAGTGCCGCAGAAGGAACAGGACTTGAAGTGCAGTAAGAACCCAAGCCGCCGTCCTCTAGGACGCCCGGTGACTTCAGTCAGGAGGTCCTGGATGGAAGGCGAAGACGACGGCTCCTCTGAGGGCAGCTGCGATTAGGGCACCGCGTAAGACCTCTGCGCCACGTGGGACGTGCCAGAACGGTGTTCGCGAACGTGTGCGAGTGCGGAGGAAACTAAGCTGCTCCGATGGAGAGGGCAGTGCGTTTCCCTACGCTCGGCCTGCACACAGGGTTCTCTGAAGGGCTACGGGCCTGGATGTTGCTTAGCAGACCCAGGTGCACCTGGGGGTACTCAGTGTTCCTGCTGGGAGCAGGGTGCCCCGGCTAGCCTCCCAGGTGTCCAGAAAGCTGTGCTGCCGTTAAAGGCATGCAGAGCAGAGGCCACCGCCTCCTGGAAGCTGCAGCACGCCTCCGCTTCTGCACGGCGAATCAGGGCCTTACTTCCAGGCATGGGTTCATGCTGGGTGTGCCGGTAGCGACACAGCGTGCTAAGATGCTGACTTTCTCCTCGAGCAGAGTGACTTCAGGTACGAGAGCGGGCCTCGCAGTGTTCCAAACACAGTGTTCTCTTGGCAGCTCACACAAGGGCCATGACTGAGTCTTCCTGGGCACTTCGCACTCACCAGCCATGTTTTCCCGAGGGCGTTCGAGGGCTCTGGATATGTAGCGCTCCTCAAGGAACGCGCAGTGTGTTGCTGCCCAGCACTCGGCAGGCACAGAGGTCCTCCGGGGCATCAACCAATGGACCTCGACATTGCTCCGCCGGCCCACAGGTGTCTGGAGGCACTCAGTGACCTCGGAGGGAAAACGATACACACCCGTGGGGCCTAGGATTCCCCAGACGCGTACTTCCTTTAAAATAAAGGACATAAACGACTGAGAACTCGGGGAAACAGCTGCATGCCTCCCTTTCTGCACGGCTACTTAGGACCTATCCTGGAGGCGAGTTCTCACGTCACGGTTCCCTTTCGCTCTAGAGCCTGTCATGCGGATCGCCGCCGCGGCCACGGAAGCCCCTGGTTTAGAGAGAGCAAACTCATAATTTTCCCCGAAGCATTCTTCCAGGGCTCACTGGCCTGTCGGGAGCTGGGAATGTCAGGTAGCTTCAAGGCAGGCATGAATGCCACCCTCAAAATGGGAAAGCAGGGCTTGTTCCAGCAGGCCCCCGTTATCATGGGCACACTGAGCGTACATCCCTGTGGCTTCTAACGAGTCCCAAGAGACACCGGTTACCCTGCGTTTCCTTCCCTGAATCAACTTATCGAAGTAGGGAGTCCCGCATCCGGCGAACTGTCTCAACCGAGGAACGCCGTAGCTGCTCCTCTGGGCCTGGGGAAGCCTGCAGTGCCGCAGAAGGTACAGGAATTAAAGTGCAGTAAGAACCCAAGCCGCCGTCCTCTAGGAGGCACAGTGACTTCAGTCAGGAGGTCCTGGATGGAACGCGAAGACAAGGGCTCCTCTGAGGGCACCGCGTAAGACCTCCGCGCCACGTGGGACATGCCAGAACGGCGTTCGCGAACGTGTGCGTGTGCCGAGGAAACTAAGCTGCTCCGAAGGAGAGGGCAGTGCATTTCCCTACGCTCGGCCTGCACACACGGGGCTCTGAAGGGCTACGGGCCTGGATGTTGCTTAGCAGACCCAGGTGCACCTGGGGGTACTCAGTGTTCCTGCTGGGAGCAGGGGGCCCCGGCTAGCCTCCCAGGTGTCCAGAAAGCTGTGCTGCCGTTAAAGGCATGCAGAGCAGAGGCCACCGCCTCCTGGAAGCTGCAGCACGGCTCCGCTTCTGCATGGCGAATCAGGGCCTTATTTCCAGGCATGGATTCATGCTGGGTGTGCCGGTAGCGACACAGCGTGCTAAGATGCTGACTTTCTCCTCGAGCAGAGTGACTTCAGGTACGAGGGTGGGCCTCGCAGTGTTCCAAGCACAGTGTTCTCTCATGGCAGCTCACACAAGGGCCATGACTGAGTCTTCCTGGGTACTTCGCACTCACCAGCCATGTTGTCCCGAGGGCGTTCGAGGGCTCTGGATATGTAGCGCTCCTCAAGGAACGCGCAGTGTGTTGCTGCCCAGCACTCGGCAGGCACAGAGGTCCTCCGGGGCATCAACCAATGGACCTCGACATTGCTCCGCCGGCCCACAGGTGTCTGGAGGCACTCAGTGACCTCGGAGGGAAAACGATGCACACCCGTGGGGCCTAGGAGTCCCCGGACGCGTACTTCCTTTAAAATAAAGGACATAAGCGACTGAGAACTCGTGGAAACAGCTGCATGCCTCCCTTTCTGCACGGCTACTCAGGGCCTAAGCTGGAGGCGAGTTCTCACGTCGAGGTTCACTTTCGCTCTAGAGCCTGTCATGCGGACCGAGCTGCGGCCACGGAAGCCCCTGGTTTAGAGAGAGCAAACTCATAATTTTACCCGAAGCATTCTTCCAGGGCCCACTGGCCTGTCGGGAGCTGGGAATGTCAGGTAGCTTCAAGGCAGGCATGAATGCCGCCCTCAAAATGGGAAAGCAGGGCTTGTTCCAGCAGGCCCCCATTTTCATGGGCACACTCAGCGTACATCCCTATGGCTTCTAACGAGTCCCAAGAGACACCGGTTACCCTGCGTTTCCTTCCCTGAATCAACTTATCGAAGTAGGGAGTCCCGCATCCGGCGAACTGTCTCAACCGAGGAACGCCGTAGCTGCTCCCCTGGGCCTGGGGCTGCCTGCAGTGCCGCAGAAGGAACAGGACTTAAAGTGCAGTAAGAACCCAAGCCGCCGTCCTCTAGGAGGCACGGTGACTTCAGTCAGGAGGTCCTGGATGAAACGCGAAGACGAGGGCTCCTCTGAGGGCAGGTCCGATTAGGGCACCGCGTAAGACCTCCGCGCCACGTGGGACGTGCCAGAACGGTGTTCGCGAACGTGTGCGAGTGCCGAGGAAACTAAGCTGCTCCGAAGGAGAGGGCAGTGCGTTTCCCTACGCTCGGCCTGCACACAGGGGGCTCTGAAGGGCTACGGGCCTGGATGTTGCTTAGCAGACCCAGGTGCACCTGGGGGTACTCAGTGTTCCTGCTGGGAGCAGGGTGCCCCGGCTAGCCTCCCAGGTGTCCAGAAAGCTGTGCTGCCGTTAAAGGCATGCAGAGCAGAGGCCACCGCCTCCTGGAAGCTGCAGCACACCTCCGCTTCTGCATGGCGAATCAGGGCCTTTTTTCCAGGCATGGGTTCATGCTGGGTGTGCCGGTAGCGACACAGCGTGCTAAGATGCTGACTTTCTCCTCGAGCAGAGTGACTTCAGGTACGAGGGCGGGCCTCGCAGTGTTCCAAGCACAGTGTTCTCTCATGGCAGCTCACACAAGGGCCATGACTGAGTCTTCCTGGGTACTTCGCACTCACCAGCCATGTTTTCCCGAGGGCGTTCGAGGGCTCTGGATATGTAGCGCTCCTCAAGGAACGCGCAGTGTGTTGCTGCCCAGCACTCGGCAGGCACAGAGGTCCTCCGGGGCATCAACCAATGGACCTCGACATTGCTCCGCCGGCCCACAGGTGTCTGGAGGCACTCAGTGACCTCGGAGGGAAAACGATGCACACCCGTGGGGCCTAGGAGTCCCCGGACGCGTACTTCCTTTAAAATAAAGCACATAAGCGACTGAGAAGTTGTGGAAACAGCTGCATGCCTCCCTTTCTGCACGGCTACTCAGGGCCTAACCTGGAGGCGAGTTCTCACTTCGAGGTTCCCTTTCGCTCTAGAGCCTGTCATGCGGACTGAGCTGCGGCCACAGAAGCCCCTGGTTTAGAGAGAGCAAACTCATAATTTTCCCCGAAGCATTCTTCCAGGGCTCACTGCCCTGTCGGGAGCCGGGAATGTCAGGTAGCTTCAAGGCAGGCATGAATGCCGCCCTCAAAATGGAAAAGCAGGGCTAGTTCCAGCAGGCCCCCGTTTTCATGGGCACACTAAGCGTACAACCCTATGGCTTCTAACGAGTCCCAAGAGACACCGGTTACCCTGCGTTTCCTTCCCTGAATTAACATATCGAAGTAGGGAGTCCCGCATCCGGCGAACTGTCTCAACCGAGGAAAGCCGTAGCTGCTCCTCTGGGCCTGGGGCTGCCTGCAGTGCCGCAGAAGGAACAGGACTTGAAGTGCAGTAAGAACCCAAGCCGCCGTCCTCTAGGACGCCCGGTGACTTCAGTCAGGAGGTCCTGGATGGAAGGCGAAGACGACGGCTCCTCTGAGGGCAGCTGCGATTAGGGCACCGCGTAAGACCTCTGCGCCACGTGGGACGTGCCAGAACGGTGTTCGCGAACGTGTGCGAGTGCGGAGGAAACTAAGCTGCTCCGATGGAGAGGGCAGTGCGTTTCCCTACGCTCGGCCTGCACACAGGGTTCTCTGAAGGGCTACGGGCCTGGATGTTGCTTAGCAGACCCAGGTGCACCTGGGGGTACTCAGTGTTCCTGCTGGGAGCAGGGTGCCCCGGCTAGCCTCCCAGGTGTCCAGAAAGCTGTGCTGCCGTTAAAGGCATGCAGAGCAGAGGCCACCGCCTCCTGGAAGCTGCAGCACGCCTCCGCTTCTGCACGGCGAATCAGGGCCTTACTTCCAGGCATGGGTTCATGCTGGGTGTGCCGGTAGCGACACAGCGTGCTAAGATGCTGACTTTCTCCTCGAGCAGAGTGACTTCAGGTACGAGGGCGGGCCTCGCAGTGTTCCAAACACAGTGTTCTCTTGGCAGCTCACACAAGGGCCATGACTGAGTCTTCCTGGGCACTTCGCACTCACCAGACATGTTTTCCCGAGGGCGTTCGAGGGCTCTGGATATGTAGCGCTCCTCAAGGAACGCGCAGTGTGTTGCTGCCCAGCACTCGGCAGGCACAGAGGTCCTCCGGGGCATCAACCAATGGACCTCGACATTGCTCCGCCGGCCCACAGGTGTCTGGAGGCACTCAGTGACCTCGGAGGGAAAACGATGCACACCCGTGGGGCCTAGGAGTCCCCAGACGCGTACTTCCTTTAAAATAAAGGACATAAACGACTGAGAACTCGGGGAAACAGCTGCATGCCTCCCTTTCTGCACGGCTACTTAGGACCTATCCTGGAGGCGAGTTCTCACGTCACGGTTCCCTTTCGCTCTAGAGCCTGTCATGCGGATCGCCGCCGCGGCCACGGAAGCCCCTGGTTTAGAGAGAGCAAACTCATAATTTTCCCCGAAGCATTCTTCCAGGGCTCACTGGCCTGTCGGGAGCTGGGAATGTCAGGTAGCTTCAAGGCAGGCATGAATGCCACCCTCAAAATGGGAAAGCAGGGCTTGTTCCAGCAGGCCCCCGTTATCATGGGCACACTGAGCGTACATCCCTGTGGCTTCTAACGAGTCCCAAGAGACACCGGTTACCCTGCGTTTCCTTCCCTGAATCAACTTATCGAAGTAGGGAGTCCCGCATCCGGCGAACTGTCTCAACCGAGGAACGCCGTAGCTGCTCCTCTGGGCCTGGGGAAGCCTGCAGTGCCGCAGAAGGAACAGGAATTAAAGTGCAGTAAGAACCCAAGCCGCCGTCCTCTAGGAGGCACGGTGACTTCAGTCAGGAGGTCCTGGATGGAACGCGAAGACAAGGGCTCCTCTGAGGGCACCGCGTAAGACCTCCGCGCCACGTGGGACATGCCAGAACGGCGTTCGCGAACGTGTGCGTGTGCCGAGGAAACTAAGCTGCTCCGAAGGAGAGGGCAGTGCATTTCCCTACGCTCGGCCTGCACACACGGGGCTCTGAAGGGCTACGGGCCTGGATGTTGCTTAGCAGACCCAGGTGCACCTGGGGGTACTCAGTGTTCCTGCTGGGAGCAGGGGGCCCCGGCTAGCCTCCCAGGTGTCCAGAAAGCTGTGCTGCCGTTAAAGGCATGCAGAGCAGAGGCCACCGCCTCCTGGAAGCTGCAGCACGGCTCCGCTTCTGCATGGCGAATCAGGGCCTTATTTCCAGGCATGGATTCATGCTGGGTGTGCCGGTAGCGACACAGCGTGCTAAGATGCTGACTTTCTCCTCGAGCAGAGTGACTTCAGGTACGAGGGTGGGCCTCGCAGTGTTCCAAGCACAGTGTTCTCTCATGGCAGCTCACACAAGGGCCATGACTGAGTCTTCCTGGGTACTTCGCACTCACCAGCCATGTTGTCCCGAGGGCGTTCGAGGGCTCTGGATATGTAGCGCTCCTCAAGGAACGCGCAGTGTGTTGCTGCCCAGCACTCGGCAGGCACAGAGGTCCTCCGGGGCATCAACCAATGGACCTCGACATTGCTCCGCCGGCCCACAGGTGTCTGGAGGCACTCAGTGACCTCGGTGGGAAAACGATGCACACCCGTGGGGCCTAGGAGTCCCCGGACGCGTACTTCCTTTAAAATAAAGGACATAAGCGACTGAGAACTCGTGGAAACAGCTGCATGCCTCCCTTTCTGCACGGCTA
The DNA here is from genome assembly GCF_964374135.1 of Grampus griseus. Lineage (NCBI taxonomy): Eukaryota > Metazoa > Chordata > Mammalia > Artiodactyla > Delphinidae > Grampus > Grampus griseus. The sequence goes on from NC_139010.1 coordinate 1,579,851, forward strand.
CTCAGGGCCTAAGCTGGAGGCGAGTTCTCACGTCGAGGTTCCCTTTCGCTCTAGAGCCTGTCATGCGGACCGAGCTGCGGCCACGGAAGCCCCTGGTTTAGAGAGAGCAAACTCATAATTTTACCCGAAGCATTCTTCCAGGGCTCACTGGCCTGTCGGGAGCTGGGAATGTCAGGTAGCTTCAAGGCAGGCATGAATGCCGCCCTCAAAATGGGAAAGCAGGGCTTGTTCCAGCAGGCCCCCATTTTCATGGGCACACTCAGCGTACATCCCTATGGCTTCTAACGAGTCCCAAGAGACACCGGTTACCCTGCGTTTCCTTCCCTGAATCAACTTATCGAAGTAGGGAGTCCCGCATCCGGCGAACTGTCTCAACCGAGGAACGCCGTAGCTGCTCCCCTGGGCCTGGGGCTGCCTGCAGTGCTGCAGAAGGAACAGGACTTAAAGTGCTGTAAGAACCCAAGCCGCCGTCCTCTAGGACGCCCGGTGACTTCAGTCAGGAGGTCCTGGATGGAAGGCGAAGACGACGGCTCCTCTGAGGGCAGCTGCGATTAGGGCACCGCGTAAGACCTCTGCGCCACGTGGGACGTGCCAGAACGGTGTTCGCGAACGTGTGCGAGTGCGGAGGAAACTAAGCTGCTCCGATGGAGAGGGCAGTGCGTTTCCCTACGCTCGGCCTGCACACAGGGGTCTCTGAAGGGCTACGGGCCTGGATGTTGCTTAGCAGACCCAGGTGCACCTGGGGGTACTCAGTGTTCCTGCTGGGAGCAGGGTGCCCCGGCTAGCCTCCCAGGTGTCCAGAAAGCTGTGCTGCCGTTAAAGGCATGCAGAGCAGAGGCCACCGCCTCCTGGAAGCTGCAGCACACCTCCGCTTCTGCACGGCGAATCAGGGCCTTCCTTCCAGGCATGGGTTCATGCTGGGTGTGCCGGTAGCGACACAGCGTGCTAAGATGCTGACTTTCTACACGAGCAGAGTGACTTCAGGTACGAGGGCGGGCCTCGCAGTGTTCCAAGCGCAGTGTTCTCTCATGGCAACTCACACAAGGGCCATGACAGAGTCTTCCTGGGTACTTCGCACTCACCAGCCATGTTGTCCCGAGGGCGTTCGAGGGCTCTGGAGATGTAGCGCTCCTCAAGGAACGCGCAGTGTGTTGCTGCCCAGCACTCGGCAGGCACAGAGGTCCTCCGGGGGATCAACCAATGGACCTCGACGTTGCTCCGCCGGCCCACAGGTGTCTGGAGGGACTCAGTGACCTCGGAGGGAAAACGATGCACACCCGTGGCGCCTAGGAGTCCCCAGACGCGTACTTCATTTAAAATAAAGGACATAAGCGACTGTGAAGTTGTGGAAACAGCTGCATGCCTCCCTTTCTGCACGGCTACTCAGGGCCTAACCTGGAGGCGAGTTCTCACTTCGAGGTTCCCTTTCGCTCTAGAGCCTGTCATGCGGACTGAGCTGCGGCCACAGAAGCCCCTGGTTTAGAGAGAGCAAACTCATAATTTTCCCCGAAGCATTCTTCCAGGGCTCACTGGCCTGTCGGGAGCCGGGAATGTCAGGTAGCTTCAAGGCAGGCATGAATGCCGCCCTCAAAATGGAAAAGCAGGGCTAGTTCCAGCAGGCCCCCATTTTCATGGGCACACTAAGCGTACAACCCTATGGCTTCTAACGAGTCCCAAGAGACACCGGTTACCCTGCGTTTCCTTCCCTGAATTAACATATCGAAGTAGGGAGTCCCGCATCCGGCGAACTGTCTCAACCGAGGAACGCCGTAGCTGCTCCTCTGGGCCTGGGGCTGCCTGCAGTGCCGCAGAAGGAACAGGACTTCAAGTGCAGTAAGAACCCAAGCCGCCATCCTCTAGGACGCCCGGTGACTTCAGTCAGGAGGTCCTGGATGAAACGCGAAGACGAGGGCTCCTCTGAGGGCAGCTCGGACTAGGGCACCGCGTAAGACCTCCGCGCCACGTGGGACATGCCAGAACGGCGTTCGCGAACGTGTGCGTGTGCCGAGGAAACTAAGCTGCTCCGAAGGAGAGGGCAGTGCATTTCCCTACGCTCGGCCTGCACACACGGGGCTCTGAAGGGCTACGGGCCTGGATGTTGCTTAGCAGACCCAGGTGCACCTGGGGGTACTCAGTGTTCCTGCTGGGAGCAGGGTGCCCCGGCTAGCCTCCCAGGTGTCCAGAAAGCTGTGCTGCCGTTAAAGGCATGCAGAGCAGAGGCCACCGCCTCCTGGAAGCTGCAGCACGCCTCCGCTTCTGCATGGCGAATCAGGGCCTTATTTCCAGGCATGGATTCATGCTGGGTGTGCCGGTAGCGACACAGCGTGCTAAGATGCTGACTTTCTCCTCGAGCAGAGTGACTTCAGGTACGAGGGTGGGCCTCGCAGTGTTCCAAGCACAGTGTTCTCTCATGGCAGCTCACACAAGGGCCATGACTGAGTCTTCCTGGGTACTTCGCACTCACCAGCCATGTTGTCCCGAGGGCGTTCGAGGGCTCTGGATATGTAGCGCTCCTCAAGGAACGCGCAGTGTGTTGCTGCCCAGCACTCGGCAGGCACAGAGGTCCTCTGGGGCATCAACCAATGGACCTCGACGTTGCTCCGCCGGCCCACAGGTGTCTGGAGGCACTCAGTGACCTCAGAGGGAAAACGATGCACACCCGTGGGGCCTAGGAGTCCCCGGACGCGTACTTCCTTTAAAATAAAGGACATAAGTGACTGAGAACTCGTGGAAACAGCTGCATGCCTCCCTTTCTGCACGGCTACTCAGGGCCTAAGCTGGAGGCGAGTTCTCACGTCGAGGTTCCCTTTCGCTCTAGAGCCTGTCATGCGGACCGAGCTGCGGCCACGGAAGCCCCTGGTTTAGAGAGAGCAAACTCATAATTTTCCCCGAAGCATTCTTCCAGGGCTCACTGGCCTGTCGGGAGCCGGGAATGTCAGGTAGCTTCAAGGCAGGCATGAATGCCGCCCTCAAAATGGAAAATCAGGGCTAGTTCCAGCAGGCCCCCGTTTTCATGGGCACACTAAGCGTACAACCCTATGGCTTCTAACGAGTCCCAAGAGACACCGGTTACCCTGCGTTTCCTTCCCTGAATTAACATATCGAAGTAGGGAGTCCCGCATCCGGCGAACTGTCTCAACCGAGGAACGCCGTAGCTGCTCCCCTGGGCCTGGGGCTGCCTGCAGTGCCGCAGAAGGAACAGGACTTAAAGTGCAGTAAGAACCCAAGCCGCCGTCCTCTAGGAGGCACGGTGACTTCAGTCAGGAGGTCCTGGATGAAACGCGAAGACGAGGGCTCCTCTGAGGGCAGGTCCGATTAGGGCACCGCGTAAGACCTCCGCGCCACGTGGGACGTATCAGAACGGTGTTCGCGAACGTGTGCGAGTGCGGAGGAAACTAAGCTGCTCCGAAGGAGAGGGCAGTGCGTTTCCCTACGCTCGGCCTGCACACAGGGGGCTCTGAAGGGCTACGGGCCTGGATGTTGCTTAGCAGACCCAGGTGCACCTGTGGGTACTCAGTGTTCCTGCTGGGAGCAGGGGGCCCCGGCTAGCCTCCCAGGTGTCCAGAAAGCTGTGCTGCCGTTAAAGGCATGCAGAGCAGAGGCCACCGCCTCCTGGAAGCTGCAGCACGCCTCCACTTTTGCACGGCGAATCAGGGCCTTACTTCCAGGCATGGGTTCATGCTGGGTGTGCCGGTAGCGACACAGCGTGCTAAGATGCTGACTTTCTCCTCGAGCAGAGTGACTTCAGGTACGAGGGCGGGCCTCGCAGTGTTCCAAGCACACTGTTCTCTCATGGCAGCTCACACAAGGGCCATGACAGAGTCTTCCTGGGTACTTCGCACTCACCAGCCATGTTGTCCCGAGGGCGTTCGAGGGCTCTGGAGATGTAGCGCTCCTCAAGGAACGCGCAGTGTGCTGCTGCCCAGCACTCGGCAGGCACAGAGGTCCTCCGGGGGATCAACCAATGGACCTCGACGTTGCTCCGCCGGCCCACAGGTGTCTGGAGGCACTCAGTGACCTCGGAGGGAAAACGAGGCACACCCGTGGGGCCTAGGAGTCCCCGGACGCGTACTTCCTTTAAAATAAAGCACATAAGCGACTGAGAAGTTGTGGAAACAGCTGCATGCCTCCCTTTCTGCACGGCTACTCAGGGCCTAAGCTGGAGGCGAGTTCTCACTTCGAGGTTCCCTTTCGCTCTAGAGCCTGTCATGCAGACTAAGCTGCGGCCACAGAAGCCCCTGGTTTAGAGAGAGCAAACTCATAATTTTCCCCGAAGCATTCTTCCAGGGCTCACTGGCCTGTCGGGAGCCGGGAATGTCAGGTAGCTTCAAGGCAGGCATGAATGCCGCCCTCAAAATGGAAAAGCAGGGCTAGTTCCAGCAGGCCCCCGTTTTCATGGGCACACTAAGCGTACAACCCTATGGCTTCTAACGAGTCCCAAGAGACACCGGTTACCCTGCGTTTCCTTCCCTGAATTAACATATCGAAGTAGGGAGTCCCGCATCCGGCGAATGTCTCAACCGAGGAACGCCGTAGCTGCTCCTCTGGGCCTGGGGCTGCCTGCAGTGCCGCAGAAGGAACAGGACTTGAAGTGCAGTAAGAACCCAAGCCGCCGTCCTCTAGGACGTCCGGTGACTTCAGTCAGGAGGTCCTGGATGGAAGGCGAAGACGACGGCTCCTCTGAGGGCAGCTGCGATTAGGGCACCGCGTAAGACCTCTGCGCCACGTGGGACGTGCCAGAACGGTGTTCGCGAACGTGTGAGAGTGCAGAGGAAACTAAGCTGCTCTGATGGAGAGGGCAGTGCGTTTCCCTACGCTCGGCCTGCACACAGGGGTCTCTGAAGGGCTACGGGCCTGGATGTTGCTTAGCAGACCCAGGTGCACCTGGGGGTACTCAGTGTTCCTGCTGGGAGCAGGGTGCCCCGGCTAGCCTCCCAGGTGTCCAGAAAGCTGTGCTGCCGTTAAAGGCATGCAGAGCAGAGGCCACCGCCTCCTGGAAGCTGCAGCACACCTCCGCTTCTGCACGGCGAATCAGGGCCTTCCTTCCAGGCATGGGTTCATGCTGGGTGTGCCGGTAGCGACACAGCGTGCTAAGATGCTGACTTTCTACACGAGCAGAGTGACTTCAGGTACGAGGGCGGGCCTCGCAGTGTTCCAAGCGCAGTGTTCTCTCATGGCAACTCACACAAGGGCCATGACAGAGTCTTCTTGGGTACTTCGCACTCACCAGCCATGTTGTCCCGAGGGCGTTCGAGGGCTCTGGAGATGTAGCGCTCCTCAAGGAACGCGCAGTGTGTTGCTGCCCAGCACTCGGCAGGCACAGAGGTCCTCTGGGGGATCAACCAATGGACCTCGACGTTGCTCCGCCGGCCCACAGGTGTCTGGAGGCACTCAGTGACCTCGGAGGGAAAACGATGCACACCCGTGGGGCCTAGGAGTCCCCAGACGCGTACTTCCTTTAAAATAAAGGACATAAGCGACTGAGAAGTTGTGGAAACAGCTGCATGCCTCCCTTTCTGCACGGCTACTCAGGGCCTAACCTGGAGGCGTGTTCTCACTTCGAGGTTCCCTTTCGCTCTAGAGCCTGTCATGCGGACTGAGCTGCGGCCACAGAAGCCCCTGGTTTAGAGAGAGCAAACTCATAATATTCCCCGAAGCATTCTTCCAGGGCTCACTGGCCTGTCGGGAGCCGGGAATGTCAGGTAGCTTCAAGGCAGGCATGAATGCCGCCCTCAAAATGGAAAAGCAGGGCTAGTTCCAGCAGGCCCCCGTTTTCATGGGCACACTAAGCGTACAACCCTATGGCTTCTAACGAGTCCCAAGAGACACCGGTTACCCTGCGTTTCCTTCCCTGAATTAACATATCGAAGTAGGGAGTCCCGCATCCGGCGAACTGTCTCAACCGAGGAACGCCGTAGCTGCTCCTCTGGGCCTGGGGCTGCCTGCAGTGCCGCAGAAGGAACAGGACTTGAAGTGCAGTAAGAACCCAAGCCGCCGTCCTCTAGGACGCCCGGTGACTTCAGTCAGGAGGTCCTGGATGAAACGCGAAGACGAGGGCTCCTCTGAGGGCAGCTCCGACTAGGGCACCGCGTAAGACCTCCGCGCCACGTGGGACGTGACAGAACGGCGTTCGCGAACGTGTGCGAGTGCCGAGGAAACTAAGCTGCTCCGATGGAGAGGGCAGTGCGTTTCCCTACGCTCGGCCTGCACACAGGGGGTTCTGAAGGGTTACGGGCCTGGATGTTGCTTAGCAGACCCAGGTGCACCTGGGGGTACTCAGTGTTCCTGCTGGGAGCAGGGTGCCCCGGCTAGCCTCCCAGGTGTCCAGAAAGCTGTGCTGCCGTTAAAGGCATGCAGAGCAGAGGCCACCGCCTCCTGGAAGCTGCAGCACACCTCCGCTTCTGCACGGCGAATCAGGGCCTTCCTTCCAGGCATGGGTTCATGCTGGGTGTGCCGGTAGCGACACAGCGTGCTAAGATGCTGACTTTCTACACGAGCAGAGTGACTTCAGGTACGAGGGCGGGCCTCGCAGTGTTCCAAGCGCAGTGTTCTCTCATGGCAACTCACACAAGGGCCATGACAGAGTCTTCCTGGGTACTTCGCACTCACCAGCCATGTTGTCCCGAGGGCGTTCGAGGGCTCTGGAGATGTAGCGCTCCTCAAGGAACGCGCAGTGTGCTGCTGCCCAGCACTCGGCAGGCACAGAGGTCCTCCGGGGGATCAACCAATGGACCTCGACGTTGCTGCGCCGGCCCACAGGTGTCTGGAGGCACTCAGTGACCTCGGAGGGAAAACGATGCACACCCGTGGGGCCTAGGAGTCCCCGGACGCGTACTTCCTTTAAAATAAAGCACATAAGCGACTGAGAAGTTGTGGAAACAGCTGCATGCCTCCCTTTCTGCACGGCTACTCAGGGCCTAACCTGGAGGCGAGTTCTCACTTCGAGGTTCCCTTTCGCTCTAGAGCCTGTCATGCGGACTGAGCTGCGGCCACAGAAGCCCCTGGTTTAGAGAGAGCAAACTCATAATTTTCCCCGAAGCATTCTTCCAGGGCTCACTGGCCTGTCGGGAGCCGGGAATGTCAGGTAGCTTCAAGGCAGGCATGAATGCCGCCCTCAAAATGGAAAAGCAGGGCTAGTTCCAGCAGGCCCCCGTTTTCATGGGCACACTAAGCGTACAACCCTATGGCTTCTAACGAGTCCCAAGAGACACCGGTTACCCTGCGTTTCCTTCCCTGAATTAACATATCGAAGTAGGGAGTCCCGCATCCGGCGAACTGTCTCAACCGAGGAACGCCGTAGCTGCTCCTCTGGGCCTGGGGCTGCCTGCAGTGCCGCAGAAGGAACAGGACTTGAAGTGCAGTAAGAACCCAAGCCGCCGTCCTCTAGGACGCCCGGTGACTTCAGTCAGGAGGTCCTGGATGGAAGGCGAAGACGACGGCTCCTCTGAGGGCAGCTGCGATTAGGGCACCGCGTAAGACCTCTGCGCCACGTGGGACGTGCCAGAACGGTGTTCGCGAACGTGTGCGAGTGCGGAGGAAACTAAGCTGCTCCGATGGAGAGGGCAGTGCGTTTCCCTACGCTCGGCCTGCACACAGGGGTCTCTGAAGGGCTACGGGCCTGGATGTTGCTTAGCAGACCCAGGTGCACCTGGGGGTACTCAGTGTTCCTGCTGGGAGCAGGGTGCCCCGGCTAGCCTCCCAGGTGTCCAGAAAGCTGTGCTGCCGTTAAAGGCATGCAGAGCAGAGGCCACCACCTCCTGGAAGCTGCAGCACGCCTCCGCTTCTGCACGGCGAATCAGGGCCTTACTTCCAGGCATGGGTTCATGCTGGGTGTGCCGGTAGCGACACAGCGTGCTAAGATGCTGACTTTCTCCTCGAGCAGAGTGACTTCAGGTACGAGGGCGGGCCTCGCAGTGTTCCAAGCACAGTGTTCTCTCATGGCAGCTCACACAAGGGCCATGACTGAGTCTTCCTGGGCACTTCGCACTCACCAGCCATGTTTTCCCGAGGGCGTTCGAGGGCTCTGGATATGTAGCGCTCCTCAAGGAACGCGCAGTGTGTTGCTGCCCAGCACTCTGCAGGCACAGAGGTCCTCCGGGGCATCAACCAATGGACCTCGACATTGCTCCGCCGGCCCACAGGTGTCTGGAGGCACTCAGTGACCTCGGAGGGAAAACGATGCACACCCGTGGGGCCTAGGAGTCCCCAGACGCGTACTTCCTTTAAAATAAAGGACATAAACGACTGAGAACTCGGGGAAACAGCTGCATGCCTCCCTTTCTGCACGGCTACTTAGGACCTATCCTGGAGGCGAGTTCTCACGTCACGGTTCCCTTTCGCTCTAGAGCCTGTCATGCGGATCGCCGCCGCGGCCACGGAAGCCCCTGGTTTAGAGAGAGCAGACTCATAATTTTCCCCGAAGCATTCTTCCAGGGCTCACTGGCCTGTCGGGAGCTGGGAATGTCAGGTAGCTTCAAGGCAGGCATGAATGCCACCCTCAAAATGGGAAAGCAGGGCTTGTTCCAGCAGGCCCCCGTTATCATGGGCACACTGAGCGTACATCCCTGTGGCTTCTAACGAGTCCCAAGAGACACCGGTTACCCTGCGTTTCCTTCCCTGAATCAACTTATCGAAGTAGGGAGTCCCGCATCCGGCGAACTGTCTCAACCGAGGAACGCCGTAGCTGCTCCTCTGGGCCTGGGGAAGCCTGCAGTGCCGCAGAAGGAACAGGAATTAAAGTGCAGTAAGAACCCAAGCCGCCGTCCTCTAGGAGGCACGGTGACTTCAGTCAGGAGGTCCTGGATGGAACGCGAAGACAAGGGCTCCTCTGAGGGCACCGCGTAAGACCTCCGCGCCACGTGGGACATGCCAGAACGGCGTTCGCGAACGTGTGCGTGTGCCGAGGAAACTAAGCTGCTCCGAAGGAGAGGGCAGTGCATTTCCCTACGCTCGGCCTGCACACACGGGGCTCTGAAGGGCTACGGGCCTGGATGTTGCTTAGCAGACCCAGGTGCACCTGGGGGTACTCAGTGTTCCTGCTGGGAGCAGGGTGCCCCGGCTAGCCTCCCAGGTGTCCAGAAAGCTGTGCTGCCGTTAAAGGCATGCAGAGCAGAGGCCACCGCCTCCTGGAAGCTGCAGCACGCCTCCGCTTCTGCATGGCGAATCAGGGCCTTATTTCCAGGCATGGGTTCATGCTGGGTGTGCCGGTAGCGACACAGCGTGCTAAGATGCTGACTTTCTCCTCGAGCAGAGTGACTTCAGGTACGAGGGCGGGCCTCGCAGTGTTCCAAGCACAGTGTTCTCTCATGGCAGCTCACACAAGGGCCATGACTGAGTCTTCCTGGGTACTTCGCACTCACCAGCCATGTTGTCCCGAGGGCGTTCGAGGGCTCTGGATATGTAGCGCTCCTCAAGGAACGCGCAGTGTGTTGCTGCCCAGCACTCGGCAGGCACAGAGGTCCTCCGGGGCATCAACCAATGGACCTCGACGTTGCTCCGCCGGCCCACAGGTGTCTGGAGGCACTCAGTGACCTCGGAGGGAAAACGATGCACACCCGTGGGGCCTAGGAGTCCCCGGACGCGTACTTCCTTTAAAATAAAGCACATAAGCGACTGAGAAGTTGTGGAAACAGCTGCATGCCTCCCTTTCTGCACGGCTACTCAGGGCCTAACCTGGAGGCGAGTTCTCACTTCGAGGTTCCCTTTCGCTCTAGAGCCTGTCATGCGGACTGAGCTGCGGCCACAGAAGCCCCTGGTTTAGAGAGAGCAAACTCATAATTTTCCCCGAAGCATTCTTCCAGGGCTCACTGGCCTGTCGGGAGCCGGGAATGTCAGGTAGCTTCAAGGCAGGCATGAATGCCGCCCTCAAAATGGAAAATCAGGGCTAGTTCCAGCAGGCCCCCGTTTTCATGGGCACACTAAGCGTACAACCCTATGGCTTCTAACGAGTCCCAAGAGACACCGGTTACCCTGCGTTTCCTTCCCTGAATTAACATATCGAAGTAGGGAGTCCCGCATCCGGCGAACTGTCTCAACCGAGGAACGCCGTAGCTGCTCCTCTGGGCCTGGGGCTGCCTGCAGTGCCGCAGAAGGAACAGGACTTGAAGTGCAGTAAGAACCCAAGCCGCCGTCCTCTAGGACGCCCGGTGACTTCAGTCAGGAGGTCCTGGATGGAAGGCAAAGACGACGGCTCCTCTGAGGGCAGCTGCGATTAGGGCACCGCGTAAGACCTCTGCGCCACGTGGGACGTGCCAGAACGGTGTTCGCGAACGTGTGCGAGTGCGGAGGAAACTAGGCTGCTCCGATGGAGAGGGCAGTGCGTTTCCCTACGCTCGGCCTGCACACAGGGGGCTCTGAAGGGCTACGGGCCTGGATGTTGCTTAGCAGACCCAGGTGCACCTGGGGGTACTCAGTGTTCCTGCTGGGAGCAGGGTGCCCCGGCTAGCCTCCCAGGTGTCCAGAAAGCTGTGCTGCCGTTAAAGGCATGCAGAGCAGAGGCCACCGCCTCCTGGAAGCTGCAGCACACCTCCGCTTCTGCACGGCGAATCAGGGCCTTACTTCCAGGCATGGGTTCATGCTGGGTGTGCCGGTAGCGACACAGCGTGCTAAGATGCTGACTTTCTCCTCGAGCAGAGTGAGTTCAGGTATGGGGAGGGCCTCGCAGTGTTCCAAGCACAGTGTTCTCTCATGGCAGCTCACACAAGGGCCATGACAGAGTCTTCCTGGGTACTTCGCACTCACCAGCCATGCTGTCCAGAGGGCGTTCGAGGGCTCTGGAGATGTAGCGCTCCTCAAGGAACGCGCAGTGTGTTGCTGCCCAGCACTCGGCAGGCACAGAGGTCCTCCGGGGGATCAACCAATGGACCTCGACATTTCTCCGACGTCCCACAGGTGTCTGGAGGCACGCAGTGACCTCGGAGGGAAAACGATGCACACCCGTGGGGCCTAGGAGTCCCCGGACGCGTACTTCCTTTAAAATAAAGCACATAAGCGACTGTGAAGTTGTGGAAACAGCTGCATGCCTCCCTTTCTGCACGGCTACTCAGGGCCTAACCTGGAGGCGAGTTCTCACTTCGAGGTTCCCTTTCGCTCTAGAGCCTGTCATGCGGACTGAGCTGCGGCCACGGAAGCCCCTGGTTTAGAGAGAGCAAACTCATAATTTTCCCCGAAGCATTCTTCCAGGGCTCACTGGCCTGTCGGGAGCCGGGAATGTCAGGTAGCTTCAAGGCAGGCATGAATGCCGACCTCAAAATGGAAAAGCAGGGCTAGTTCCAGCAGGCGCCCGTTTTCATGGGCACACTCAGCGTACATCCCTATGGCTTCTAATGAGTCCCAAGAGACACCGGTTACACTGTGTTTCCTTCCCTGAATTAACTTATCGAAGTAGGGAGTCCCGCATCCGGCGAACTGTCTTAACCGAGGAACGCCGTAGCTGCTCCTCTGGGCCTGGGGCTGCCTGCAGTGCCGCAGAAGGAACAGGACTTAAAGTGCAGTAAGAACCCAAGCCGCCGTCCTCTAGGAGGCCCGGTGACTTCAGTCAGGAGGTCCTGGATGGAACGCAAAGACGACGGCTCCTCTGAGGGCAGCTCCGACTAGGGCACCGCATAAGACCTCCACGCCACGTGGGACGTGTCAGAACGGTGTTCACGAACGTGTGCGAGTGCGGAGGAAACTAAGGTGCTCCAATGGAGAGGGCAGTGCATTTCCCTACGCTCGGCCTGCACACAGGGGTCTCTGAAGGGCTACGGGCCTGGATGTTGCTTAGCAGACCCAGGTGCACCTGGGGGTACTCAGTGTTCCTGCTGGGAGCAGGGTGCCCTGGCTAGCCTCAGTGTTCTCTCATGGCAGCTCACACAAGGGCCATGACTGAGTCTTCCTGGGTACTTCGCACTCACCAGCCATGTTGTCCCGAGGGCGTTCGAGGGCTCTGGATATGTACCGCTCCTCAAGGAACGCGCAGTGTGTTGCTGCCCAGCACTCGGCAGGCACAGAGGTCCTCCGGGGCATCAACCAATGGACCTCGACATTGCTCCGCCAGCCCACAGGTGTCTGGAGGCACTCAGTGACCTCGGAGGGAAAACGATGCACACCCGTGGGGCCTAGGAGTCCCCGCACGCGTACTTCCTTTAAAATAAAGGACATAAGCGACTGAGAACTCGTGGAAACAGCTGCATGCCTCCCTTTCTGCACGGCTACTCAGGGCCTATCCTGGAGGCGAATTCTCACGTCACGGTTCCCTTTCGCTCTAGAGCCTGTCATGCGGACCGCCGCCGCGGCCACGGAAGACCCTGGTTTAGAGAGAGCAAACTCATAATTTTCCCCGAAGCATTCTTCCAGGGCTCACTGGCCTGTCGGGAGCTGGGAATGTCAGGTAGCTTCAAGGCAGGCATGAATGCCACCCTCAAAATGGGAAAGCAGGGCTTGTTCCAGCAGGCCCCCGTTATCATGGGCACACTGAGCGTACATCCCTGTGGATTCTAACGAGTCCCAAGAGACACCGGTTACCCTGCGTTTCCTTCCCTGAATCAACTTATCGAAGTAGGGAGTCCCGCATCCGGCGAACTGTCTCAACCGAGGAACGCCGTAGCTGCTCCTCTGGGCCTGGGGAAGCCTGCAGTGCCGCAGAAGGAACAGGACTTAAAGAGCAGTAAGAACCCAAGCCGCCGTCCTCTAGGAGGCACGGTGACTTCAGTCAGGAGGTCCTGGATGGAACGCGAAGACGAGGGCTCCTCTGACGGCAGCTCCGACTAGGGCACCGCGTAAGACCTCCGCGCCACGTGGGACGTGCCAGAACGGCGTTCGCGAACGTGTGCGAGTGCGGAGGAAACTAAGCTGCTCCGATGGAGAGGGCAGTGTGTTTCCCTACGCTCGGCCTGCACACAGGGGGTTCTGAAGGGTTACGGGCCTGGATGTTGCTTAGCAGACCCAGGTGCACCTGGGGGTACTCAGTTTTCCTGCTGAGAGCAGGGTGCCCCGGCTAGCTTCCCAGGTGTCCAGAAAGCTGTGCTGCCGTTAAAGGCATGCAGAGCAGAGGCCACCGCCTCCTGGAAGCTGCAGCACACCTCCGCTTCTGCACGGTGAATCAGGGCCTTCCTTCCAGGCATGGGTTCATGCTGGGTGTGCCGGTAGCGACACAGCGTGCTAAGATGCTGACTTTCTCCTCGAGCAGAGTGACTTCAGGTACGAGGGCGGGCCTCGCAGTGTTCCAAGCACAGTGTTCTCTCATGGCAGCTCACACAAGGGCCATGACAGAGTCTTCCTGGGCACTTCACACTCACCAGCCATGTTGTCCCGAGGGCGTTCGAGGGCTCTGGAGTTGTAGCACTCCTCAAGGAACGCGCAGTGTGTTGCTGCCCAGCACTCGGCAGGCACAGAGGTCCTCTGGGGGATCAACCAATGGACCTCGACGTTGCTCCGCCGGCCCACAGGTGTCTGGAGGCACTCAGTGACCTCGGAGGGAAAACGATGCACACCCGTGGGGCCTAGGAGTCCCCGGACGTGTACTTCCTTTAAAATAAAGCACATAAGCGACTGAGAAGTTGTGGAAACAGCTGCATGCCTCCCTTTCTGCACGGCTACTCAGGGCCTAACCTTGAGGCGAGTTCTCACTTCGAGGTTCCTTTTCGCTCTAGAGCCTGTCATGTGGACCGCCGCCGCACCCACGGTAGCCCCTGGTTTAGAGAGAGAAAATTCATAATTTTCCCCGAAGCATTCTTCCAGGGCTCACTGGCCTGTCGGGAGCCGGGAATGTCAGGTACCTTCAAGGCAGGCATGAATGCCGCCCTCAAAATGGGAAAGCAGGGCTAGTTCCAGCAGGCCCCCATTTTCATGGGCACACTCAGCATACATACCTGTGGCTTCTAAGGAGTCCCAAGAGACACCGGTTACCCTGTGTTTCCTTCCCTGAATCAACTTATCGAAGTAGGGAATCCCGCATCCAGCGAACTGTCTCAACCGAGGAACGCCGTAGCTGCTCCTCTGGGCCTGGGGCTGCCTGCAGTGCCGCAGTAGGAACAGGACTTAAAGTGCAGTAAGAACCCAAGCCACCATCCTCTAGGAGGCACGTTGACTTCAGTCAGGAGGTCCTGGATGAAACGCGAAGACGAGGGCTCCTCTGAGGGCAGGTCCGACTAGGGCACCGCGTAAGACCTCCGCGCCACGTGGGACGTGCCAGAACGGCGTTCGCGAACGTGTGCGAGTGCCAAGGAAACTAAGCTGCTCCGATGGAGAGGGCAGTGCGTTTCCCTACGCTCGGCCTGCACACAGGGGGCTCTGAAGGGCTGCGGGCCTGGATGTTGCTTAGCAGACCCAGGTGCACCTGGGGGTACTCAGTGTTCCTGCTGGGAGCAGGGTGCCCCGGCTAGCCTCCCAGGTGTCCAGAAAGCTGTGCTGCCGTTAAAGGCATGCAGAGCAGAGGCCACCGCCTCCTGGAAGCTGCAGCACACCTCCGCTTCTGCACGGCGAATCAGGGCCTTCCTTCCAGGCATGGGTTCATGCTGGGTGTGCCGGTAGCGACACAGCGTGCTAAGATGCTGACTTTCTACACGAGCAGAGTGACTTCAGGTACGAGGGCGGGCCTCGCAGTGTTCCAAGCGCAGTGTTCTCTCATGGCAACTCACACAAGGGCCATGACAGAGTCTTCCTGGGTACTTCGCACTCACCAGCCATGTTGTCCCGAGGGCGTTCGAGGGCTCTGGAGATGTAGCGCTCCTCAAGGAACGCGCAGTGTGTTGCTGCCCAGCACTCGGCAGGCACAGAGGTCCTCCGGGGGATCAACCAATGGACCTCGACGTTGCTCTCCCGGCCCACAGGTGTCTGGAGGCACTCAGTGACCTCGGAGGGAAAACGATGCACACCCGTGGGGCCTAGGAGTCCCCGGACGCGTACTTCCTTTAAAATAAAGCACATAAGCGACTGAGAAGTTGTGGAAACAGCTGCATGCCTCCCTTTCTGCACGGCTACTCAGGGCCTAACCTGGAGGCGAGTTCTCACTTCGAGGTTCCCTTTCGCTCTAGAGCCTGTCATGCGGAATGAGCTGCGGCCACAGAAGCCCCTGGTTTAGAGAGAGCAAACTCATAATTTTACCCGAAGCATTCTTCCAGGGCTCACTGGCCTGTCGGGAGCCGGCAATGTCAGGTAGCTTCAAGGCAGGCATGAATGCCGCCCTCAAAATGGAAAAGCAGGGCTAGTTCCAGCAGGCCCCCGTTTTCATGGGCACACTAAGCGTACAACCCTATGGCTTCTAACGAGTCCCAAGAGACACCGGTTACCCTGCGTTTCCTTCCCTGAATTAACATATCGAAGTAGGGAGTTCCGCATCCGGCGAATGTCTCAACCGAGGAACGCCGTAGCTGCTCCCCTGGGCCTGGGGCTGCCTGCAGTGCCGCAGAAGGAACAGGACTTAAAGTGCAGTAAGAACCCAAGCCGCCGTCCTCTAGGACGCCCGGTGACTTCAGTCAGGAGGTCCTGGATGGAAGGCGAAGACGACGGCTCCTCTGAGGGCAGCTGCGATTAGGGCACCGCGTAAGACCTCTGCGCCACGTGGGACGTGCCAGAACGGTGTTCGCGAACGTGTGCGAGTGCGGAGGAAACTAAGCTGCTCCGATGGAGAGGGCAGTGCGCTTCCCTACGCTCGGCCTGCACACAGGGGTCTCTGAAGGGCTACGGGCCTGGATGTTGCTTAGCAGACCCAGGTGCACCTGGGGGTACTCAGTGTTCCTGCTGGGAGCAGGGTGCCCCAGCTAGCCTCCCAGGTGTCCAGAAAGCTGTGCTGCCGTTAAAGGCATGCAGAGCAGAGGCCACCGCCTCCTGGAAGCTGCAGCACGCCTCCACTTCTGCACGGCGAATCAGGGCCTTACTTCCAGGCATGGGTTCATGCTGGGTGTGCCGGTAGCGACACAGCGTGGTAAGATGCTGACTTTCTCCTCGAGCAGAGTGACTTCAGGTACGGGGCGGGCCTCGCAGTGTTCCAAGCACAGTGTTCTCTCATGGCAGCTCACACAAGGGCCATGACAGTGTCTTCCTGGGTACTTCGCACTCACCAGCCATGTTGTCCCGAGGGCGTTCGAGGGCTCTGGAGATGTAGCGCTCCTCAAGGAACGCGCAGTGTGTTGCTGCCCAGCACTCGGCAGGCACAGAGGTCCTCCGGGGGATCAACCAATGGACCTCGACGTTGCTCCGCCGGCCCACAGGTGTCTGGAGGCACTCAGTGACCTCGGAGGGAAAACGATGCACACCCGTGGGGCCTAGGAGTCCCCAGACGCGTACTTCCTTTAAAATAAAGGATATAAGCGACTGAGAAGTTGTGGAAACAGCTGCATGCCTCCCTTTCTGCATGGCTACTCAGGGCCTAACCTGGAGGCGTGTTCTCACTTCGAGGTTCCCTTTCGCTCTAGAGCCTGTCATGCGGACAGAGCTGCGGCCACAGAAGCCCCTGGTTTAGAGAGAGCAGACTCATAATTTTCCCCGAAGCATTCTTCCAGGGCTCACTGGCCTGTCGGGAGCCGGGAATGTCAGGTAGCTTCAAGGCAGGCATGAATGCCGCCCTCAAAATGGAAAAGCAGGGCTAGTTCCAGCAGGCCCCCATTTTCATGGGCACACTAAGCGTACAACCCTATGGCTTCTAACGAGTCCCAAGAGACACCGGTTACCCTGCGTTTCCTTCCCTGAATTAAGATATCGAAGTAGGCAGTCCCGCATCCGGCGAACTGTCTCAACCGAGGAACGCCGTAGCTGCTCCTCTGGGCCTGGGGCTGCCTGCAGTGCCGCAGAAGGAACAGGACTTGAAGTGCAGTAAGAACCCAAGCCGCCGTCCTCTAGGACGCCCAGTGACTTCAGTCAGGAGGTCCTGGATGAAACGCGAAGACGAGGGCTCCTCTGAGGGCAGCTCCGACTAGGGCACCGCGTAAGACCTCCGCGCCACGTGGGACGTGACAGAACGGCGTTCGCGAACGTGTGCGAGTGCCGAGGAAACTAAGCTGCTCCGATGGAGAGGGCAGTGCGTTTCCCTACGCTCGGCCTGCACACAGGGGGCTCTGAAGGGTTACGGGCCTGGATGTTGCTTAGCAGACCCAGGTGCACCTGGGGGTACTCAGTGTTCCTGCTGGGAGCAGGGTGCCCCAGCTAGCCTCCCAGGTGTCCAGAAAGCTGTGCTGCCGTTAAAGGCATGCAGAGCAGAGGCCACCGCCTCCTGGAAGCTGCAGCACACCTCCGCTTCTGCACGGCGAATCAGGGCCTTCCTTCCAGGCATGGGTTCATGCTGGGTGTGCCGGTAGCGACACAGCGTGCTAAGATGCTGACTTTCTACACGAGCAGAGTGACTTCAGGTACGAGGGCGGGCCTCGCAGTGTTCCAAGCGCAGTGTTCTCTCATGGCAACTCACACAAGGGCCATGACAGAGTCTTCCTGGGTACTTCGCACTCACCAGCCATGTTGTCCCGAGGGCGTTCGAGGGCTCTGGAGATGTAGCGCTCCTCAAGGAACGCGCAGTGTGTTGCTGCCCAGCACTCGGCAGGCACAGAGGTCCTCCGGGGGATCAACCAATGGACCTCGACGTTGCTGAGCCGGCCCACAGGTGTCTGGAGGCACTCAGTGACCTCGGAGGGAAAACGATGCACACCCGTGGGGCCTAGGAGTCCCCGGACGCGTACTTCCTTTAAAATAAAGCACATAAGCGACTGAGAAGTTGTGGAAACAGCTGCATGCCTCCCTTTCTGCACGGCTACTCAGGGCCTAACCTGGAGGCGAGTTCTCACTTCGAGGTTCCCTTTCGCTCTAGAGCCTGTCATGCGGACTGAGCTGCGGCCACAGAAGCCCCTGGTTTAGAGAGAGCAAACTCATAATTTTCCCCGAAGCATTCTTCCAGGGCTCACTGGCCTGTCGGGACCCGGGAATGTCAGGTAGCTTCAAGGCAGGCATGAATGCCGCCCTCAAAATGGAAAAGCAGGGCTAGTTCCAGCAGGCCCCCGTTTTCATGGGCACACTAAGCGTACAACCCTATGGCTTCTAACGAGTCCCAAGAGACACCGGTTACCCTGCGTTTCCTTCCCTGAATTAACATATCGAAGTAGGGAGTCCCGCATCCGGCGAACTGTCTCAAATGAGGAATGCCGTAGCTGCTCCTCTGGGCCTGGGGCTGCCTGCAGTGCTGCAGAAGGAACAGGACTTGAAGTGCAGTAAGAACCCAAGCCGCCGTCCTCTAGGACGCCCGGTGACTTCAGTCAGGAAGTCCTGGATGGAAGGCGAAGACGACGGCTCCTCTGAGGGCAGCTGCGATTAGGGCACCGCGTAAGACCTCTGCGCCACGTGGGACGTGCCAGAACGGTGTTCGCGAACGTGTGCGAGTGCGGAGGAAACTAAGCTGCTCCGATGGAGAGGGCAGTGCGTTTCCCTACGCTCGGCCTGCACACAGGGTTCTCTGAAGGGCTACGGGCCTGGATGTTGCTTAGCAGACCCAGGTGCACCTGGGGGTACTCAGTGTTCCTGCTGGGAGCAGGGTGCCCCGGCTAGCCTCCCAGGTGTCCAGAAAGCTGTGCTGCCGTTAAAGGCATGCAGAGCAGAGGCCACCGCCTCCTGGAAGCTGCAGCACGCCTCCGCTTCTGCACGGCGAATCAGGGCCTTACTTCCAGGCATGGGTTCATGCTGGGTGTGCCGGTAGCGACACAGCGTGCTAAGATGCTGACTTTCTCCTCGAGCAGAGTGACTTCAGGTACGAGGGCGGGCCTCGCAGTGTTCCAAGCACAGTGTTCTCTCATGGCAGCTCACACAAGGGCCATGACTGAGTCTTCCTGGGCACTTCGCACTCACCAGCCATGTTTTCCCGAGGGCGTTCGAGGGCTCTGGATATGTAGCGCTCCTCAAGGAACGCGCAGTGTGTTGCTGCCCAGCACTCGGCAGGCACAGAGGTCCTCCGGGGGATCAACCAATGGACCTCGACATTGCTCCGCCGGCCCACAGGTGTCTGGAGGCACTCAGTGACCTCGGAGGGAAAACGATGCACACCCGTGGGGCCTAGGAGTCCCCAGACGCGTACTTCCTTTAAAATAAAGGATATAAACGACTGAGAACTCGGGGAAACAGCTGCATGCCTCCCTTTCTGCACGGCTACTTAGGACCTATCCTGGAGGCGAGTTCTCACGTCACGGTTCCCTTTCGCTCTAGAGCCTGTCATGCGGATCGCCGCCGCGGCCACGGAAGCCCCTGGTTTAGAGAGAGCAAACTCATAATTTTCCCCGAAGCATTCTTCCAGGGCTCACTGGCCTGTCGGGAGCTGGGAATGTCAGTTAGCTTCAAGGCAGGCATGAATGCCACCCTCAAAATGGGAAAGCAGGGCTTGTTCCAGCAGGCCCCCGTTATCATGGGCACACTGAGCGTACATCCCTGTGGCTTCTAACGAGTCCCAAGAGACACCGGTTACCCTGCGTTTCCTTCCCTGAATCAACTTATCGAAGTAGGGAGTCCCGCATCCGGCGAACTGTCTCAACCGAGGAACGCCGTAGCTGCTCCTCTGGGCCTGGGGAAGCCTGCAGTGCCGCAGAAGGAACAGGACTTAAAGTGCAGTAAGAACCCAAGCCGCCGTCCTCTAGGAGGCACGGTGACTTCAGTCAGGAGGTCCTGGATGGAACGCGAAGACAAGGGCTCCTCTGAGGGCACCGCGTAAGACCTCCGCGCCACGTGGGACATGCCAGAACGGCGTTCGCGAACGTGTGCGTGTGCCGAGGAAACTAAGCTGCTCCGAAGGAGAGGGCAGTGCATTTCCCTACGCTCGGCCTGCACACATGGGGCTCTGAAGGGCTACGGGCCTGGATGTTGCTTAGCAGACCCAGGTGCACCTGGGGGTACTCAGTGTTCCTGCTGGGAGCAGGGTGCCCCGGCTAGCCTCCCAGGTGTCCAGAAAGCTGTGCTGCCGTTAAAGGCATGCAGAGCAGAGGCCACCGCCTCCTGGAAGCTGCAGCACGCCTCCGCTTCTGCATGGCGAATCAGGGCCTTATTTCCAGGCATGGATTCATGCTGGGTGTGCCGGTAGCGACACAGCGTGCTAAGATGCTGACTTTCTCCTCGAGCAGAGTGACTTCAGGTACGAGGGTGGGCCTCGCAGTGTTCCAAGCACAGTGTTCTCTCATGGCAGCTCACACAAGGGCCATGACTGAGTCTTCCTGGGTACTTCGCACTCACCAGCCATGTTGGCCCGAGGGCGTTCGAGGGCTCTGGATATGTAGCGCTCCTCAAGGAACGCGCAGTGTGTTGCTGCCCAGCACTCGGCAGGCACAGAGGTCCTCCGGGGCATCAACCAATGGACCTCGACATTGCTCCGCCGGCCCACAGGTGTCTGGAGGCACTCAGTGACCTCGGAGGGAAAACGATGCACACCCGTGGGGCCTAGGAGTCCCCGGACGCGTACTTCCTTTAAAATAAAGGACATAAGCGACTGAGAACTCGTGGAAACAGCTGCATGCCTCCCTTTCTGCACGGCTACTCAGGGCCTAAGCTGGAGGCGAGTTCTCACGTCGAGGTTCCCTTTCGCTCTAGAGCCTGTCATGCGGACCGAGCTGCGGCCACGGAAGCCCCTGGTTTAGAGAGAGCAAACTCATAATTTTACCCGAAGCATTCTTCTAGGGCTCACTGGCCTGTCGGGAGCTGGGAATGTCAGGTAGCTTCAAGGCAGGCATGAATGCCGCCCTCAAAATGGGAAAGCAGGGCTTGTTCCAGCAGGCCCCCATTTTCATGGGCACACTCAGCGTACATCCCTATGGCTTCTAACGAGTCCCAAGAGACACCGGTTACCCTGCGTTTCCTTCCCTGAATCAACTTATCGAAGTAGGGAGTCCCGCATCCGGCGAACTGTCTCAACCGAGGAACGCCGTAGCTGCTCCCCTGGGCCTGGGGCTGCCTGCAGTGCCGCAGAAGGAACAGGACTTGAAGTGCAGTAAGAACCCAAGCCGCCGTCCTCTAGGACGCCCGGTGACTTCAGTCAGGAGGTCCTGGATGGAAGGCGAAGACGACGGCTCCTCTGAGGGCAGGTCCGATTAGGGCACCGCGTAAGACCTCTGCGCCACGTGGGACGTGCCAGAACGGTGTTCGCGAACGTGTGCGAGTGCGGAGGAAACTAAGCTGCTCCGATGGAGAGGGCAGTGCGTTTCCCTACGCTCGCCCTGCACACAGGGGGCTCTGAAGGGCTACGGGCCTGGATGTTGCTTAGCAGACCCAGGTGCACCTGGGGGTACTCAGTGTTCCTGCTGGGAGCAGGGTGCCCCGGCTAGCCTCCCAGGTGTCCAGAAAGCTGTGCTGCCGTTAAAGGCATGCAGAGCAGAGGCCACCGCCTCCTGGAAGCTGCAGCACGCCTCCGCTTCTGCACGGCGAATCAGGGCCTTACTTCCAGGCATGGGTTCATGCTGGGTGTGCCGGTAGCGACACAGCGTGCTAAGATGCTGACTTTCTCCTCGAGCAGAGTGACTTCAGGTACGAGGGCGGGCCTCGCAGTGTTCCAAGCACAGTGTTCTCTCATGGCAGCTCACACAAGGGCCATGACTGAGTCTTCCTGGGCACTTCGCACTCACCAGCCATGTTTTCCCGAGGGCGTTCGAGGGCTCTGGATATGTAGCGCTCCTCAAGGAACGCGCAGTGTGTTGCTGCCCAGCACTCGGCAGGCACAGAGGTCCTCCGGGGGATCAACCAATGGACCTCGACATTGCTCCGCTGGCCCACAGGTGTCTGGAGGCACTCAGTGACCTCGGAGGGAAAACGATGCACACCCGTGGGGCCTAGGAGTCCCCGGACGCGTACTTCCTTTAAAATAAAGGACATAAGCGACTGAGAACTCGTGGAAACAGCTGCATGCCTCCCTTTCTGCACGGCTACTCAGGGCCTAAGCTGGAGGCGAGTTCTCACGTCGAGGTTCCCTTTCGCTCTAGAGCCTGTCATGCGGACCGAGCTGCGGCCACGGAAGCCCCTGGTTTAGAGAGAGCAAACTCATAATTTTACCCGAAGCATTCTTCCAGGGCTCACTGGCCTGTCGGGAGCTGGGAATGTCAGGTAGCTTCAAGGCAGGCATGAATGCCGCCCTCAAATTGGGAAAGCAGGGCTAGTTCCAGCAGGCCCCCATTTTCATGGGCACACTCAGCGTACATCCCTATGGCTTCTAACGAGTCCCAAGAGACACCAGTTACCCTGCGTTTCCTTCCCTGAATCAACTTATCGAAGTAGGGAGTCCCGCATCTGGCGAACTGTCTCAACCGAGGAACGCCGTAGCTGCTCCTCTGGGCCTGGGGCTGCCTGCAGTGCCGCAGAAGGAACAGGACTTGAAGTGCAGTAAGAACCCAAGCCCCCGTCCTCTAGGAGGCCAGGTGACTTCAGTCAGGCGGTCCTGGATGGAACGCGAAGACGAGGGCTCCTCTGAGGGCAGCTCCGATTAGGGCACCGCGTAAGAACTCCGCGCGACGTGGGACGTGCCCGAACGGCGTTCGCGAACGTGTGCAAGTGCCGAGGAAACTACGCTGCTCCGAAGGAGATGGCAGTGCGTTTCCCTACGCTCGGCCTGCACACAGGGGTCTCTGAAGGGCCACGGGCCTGGATGTTGCTTAGCAGACCCAGGTGCACCTGGGGGTACTCAGTGTTCCTGCTGGGAACAGGGTGCCCCGGCTAGCCTCAGTGTTCTCTCATGGCAGCTCACACAAGGGCCATGACTGAGTCTTCCTGGGTACTTCGCACTCACCAGCCATGTTGTCCCGAGGGCGTTCGAGGGCTCTGGAGATGTAGCGCTCCTCAAGGAACGCGCAGTGTTTTGCTGCAAAGCACTCAGTAGGCCCAGAGGTCCTCCGGAGGATCAACCAATGGACCTCGACATTGCTCCGCCGCCCCACAGGTGTCTGGAGGCACTCAGTGACCTCGGAGGGAAAACGATGCACACCCGTGGGGCCTAGGAGTCCCCGGACGCGTACTTCCTTTAAAATAAAGCACATAAGCGACTGAGAACTCGTGGAAACAGCTGCATGCCTCCCTTTCTGCACGGCTACTCAGGGCCTAACCTGGAGGCGAGTTCTCACGTCGAGATTCCCTTTCGCTCTAGAGCCTGTCATGCGGACCGAGCTGCGGCTACGGAAGCACCTAGTTTAGAGAGAGCAAACTCATAATTTTACCCGAAGCATTCTTCCAGGGCTCACTGGCCTGTCGGGAGCTGGGAATGTCAGGTAGCTTCAAGGCAGGCATGAATGCCGCCCTCAAAATGGGAAAGCAGGGCTTGTTCCAGCAGGCCCCCATTTTCATGGGCACACTCAGCGTACATCCCTATGGCTTCTAACGAGTCCCAAGAGACACCGGTTACCCTGCGTTTCCTTCCCTGAATCAACTTATCGAAGTAGGGAGTCCCGCATCCGGCGAACTGTCTCAACCGAGGAACGCCGTAGCTGCTCCCCTGGGCCTGGGGCTGCCTGCAGTGCCGCAGAAGGAACAGGACTTAAAGTGCAGTAAGAACCCAAGCCGCCGTCCTCTAGGAGGCACGGTGACTTCAGTCAGGAGGTCCTGGATGAAACGCGAAGACGAGGGCTCCTCTGAGGGCAGGTCCGATTAGGGCACCGCGTAAGACCTCCGCGCCACGTGGGACGTGCCAGAACGGTGTTCGCGAACGTGTGCGAGTGCCGAGGAAACTAAGCTGCTCCGAAGGAGAGGGCAGTGCGTTTCCCTACGCTTGGCCTGCACACAGGGGGCTCTGAAGGGCTACGGGCCTGGATGTTGCTTAGCAGACCCAGGTGCACCTGGGGGTACTCAGTGTTCCTGCTGGGAGCAGGGTGCCCCGGCTAGCCTCCCAGGTGTCCAGAAAGCTGTGCTGCCGTTAAAGGCATGCAGAGCAGAGGCCACCGCCTCCTGGAAGCTGCAGCACGCCTCCACATCTGCATGGCGAATCAGGGCCTTATTTCCAGGCATGGGTTCATGCTGGGTGTGCCGGTAGCGACACAGCGTGCTAAGATGCTGACTTTCTCCTCGAGCAGAGTGACTTCAGGTACGAGGGCGGGCCTCGCAGTGTTCCAAGCACAGTGTTCTCTCATGGCAGCTCACACAAGGGCCATGACTGAGTCTTCCTGGGTACTTCGCACTCACCAGCCATGTTGTCCCGAGGGCGTTCGAGGGCTCTGGATATGTAGCGCTCCTCAAGGAACGCGCAGTGTGTTGCTGCCCAGCACTCGGCAGGCACAGAGGTCCTCCGGGGCATCAACCAATGGACCTCGACATTGCTCCGCCGGCCCACAGGTGTCTGGAGGCACTCAGTGACCTCGGAGGGAAAACGATGCACACCCGTGGGGCCTAGGAGTCCCCAGACGCGTACTTCCTTTAAAATAAAGGACATAAACGACTGAGAACTCGGGGAAACAGCTGCATGCCTCCCTTTCTGCACGGCTACTTAGGACCTATCCTGGAGGCGAGTTCTCACGTCACGGTTCCCTTTCGCTCTAGAGCCTGTCATGCGGATCGCCGCCGCGGCCACGGAAGCCCCTGGTTTAGAGAGAGCAAACTCATAATTTTCCCCGAAGCATTCTTCCAGGGCTCACTGGCCTGTCGGGAGCTGGGAATGTCAGTTAGCTTCAAGGCAGGCATGAATGCCACCCTCAAAATGGGAAAGCAGGGCTTGTTCCAGCAGGCCCCCGTTATCATGGGCACACTGAGCGTACATCCCTGTGGCTTCTAACGAGTCCCAAGAGACACCGGTTACCCTGCGTTTCCTTCCCTGAATCAACTTATCGAAGTAGGGAGTCCCGCATCCGGCGAACTGTCTCAACCGAGGAACGCCGTAGCTGCTCCTCTGGGCCTGGGGAAGCCTGCAGTGCCGCAGAAGGAACAGGACTTAAAGTGCAGTAAGAACCCAAGCCGCCGTCCTCTAGGAGGCACGGTGACTTCAGTCAGGAGGTCCTGGATGGAACGCGAAGACAAGGGCTCCTCTGAGGGCACCGCGTAAGACCTCCGCGCCACGTGGGACATGCCAGAACGGCGTTCGCGAACGTGTGCGTGTGCCGAGGAAACTAAGCTGCTCCGAAGGAGAGGGCAGTGCATTTCCCTACGCTCGGCCTGCACACACGGGGCTCTGAAGGGCTACCGGCCTGGATGTTGCTTAGCAGACCCAGGTGCACCTGGGGGTACTCAGTGTTCCTGCTGGGAGCAGGGTGCCCCGGCTAGCCTCCCAGGTGTCCAGAAAGCTGTGCTGCCGTTAAAGGCATGCAGAGCAGAGGCCACCGCCTCCTGGAAGCTGCAGCACGCCTCCGCTTCTGCATGGCGAATCAGGGCCTTATTTCCAGGCATGGATTCATGCTGGGTGTGCCGGTAGCGACACAGCGTGCTAAGATGCTGACTTTCTCCTCGAGCAGAGTGACTTCAGGTACGAGGGTGGGCCTCGCAGTGTTCCAAGCACAGTGTTCTCTCATGGCAGCTCACACAAGGGCCATGTGAGTCTTCCTGGGTACTTCGCACTCACCAGCCATGTTGTCCCGAGGGCGTTCGAGGGCTCTGGATATGTAGCGCTCCTCAAGGAACGCGCAGTGTGTTGCTGCCCAGCACTCGGCAGGCACAGAGGTCCTCCGGGGCATCAACCAATGGACCTCGACATTGCTCCGCCGGCCCACAGGTGTCTGGAGGCACTCAGTGACCTCGGAGGGAAAACGATGCACACCCGTGGGGCCTAGGAGTCCCCGGACGCGTACTTCCTTTAAAATAAAGGACATAAGCGACTGAGAACTCGTGGAAACAGCTGCATGCCTCCCTTTCTGCACGGCTACTCAGGGCCTAAGCTGGAGGCGAGTTCTCACGTCGAGGTTCCCTTTCGCTCTAGAGCCTGTCATGCGGACCGAGCTGCGGCCACGGAAGCCCCTGGTTTAGAGAGAGCAAACTCATAATTTTACCCGAAGCATTCTTCCAGGGCTCACTGGCCTGTCGGGAGCTGGGAATGTCAGGTAGCTTCAAGGCAGGCATGAATGCCGCCCTCAAAATGGGAAAGCAGGGCTTGTTCCAGCAGGCCCCCATTTTCATGGGCACACTCAGCGTACATCCCTATGGCTTCTAACGAGTCCCAAGAGACACCGGTTACCCTGCGTTTCCTTCCCTGAATCAACTTATCAAAGTAGGGAGTCCCGCATCCGGCGAACTGTCTCAACCGAGGAACGCCGTAGCTGCTCCCCTGGGCCTGGGGCTGCCTGCAGTGCCGCAGAAGGAACAGGACTTAAAGTGCAGTAAGAACCCAAGCCGCCGTCCTCTAGGAGGCACGGTGACTTCAGTCAGGAGGTCCTGGATGAAACGCGAAGACGAGGGCTCCTCTGAGGGCAGGTCCGATTAGGGCACCGCGTAAGACCTCCGCGCCACGTGGGACGTGCCAGAACGGTGTTCGCGAACGTGTGCGAGTGCCGAGGAAACTAAGCTGCTCCGAAGGAGAGGGCAGTGCGTTTCCCTACGCTCGGCCTGCACACAGGGGGCTCTGAAGGGCTACGGGCCTGGATGTTGCTTAGCAGACCCAGGTGCACCTGGGGGTACTCAGTGTTCCTACTGGGAGCAGGGTGCCCCGGCTAGCCTCCCAGGTGTCCAGAAAGCTGTGCTGCCGTTAAAGGCATGCAGAGCAGAGGCCACCGCCTCCTGGAAGCTGCAGCACGCCTCCGCTTCTGCATGGCGAATCAGGGCCTTATTTCCAGGCATGGGTTCATGCTGGGTGTGCCGGTAGCGACACAGCGTGCTAAGATGCTGACTTTCTCCTCGAGCAGAGTGACTTCAGGTACGAGGGCGGGCCTCGCAGTGTTCCAAGCACAGTGTTCTCTCATGGCAGCTCACACAAGGGCCATGACTGAGTCTTCCTGGGTACTTCGCACTCACCAGCCATGTTGTCCCGAGGGCGTTCGAGGGCTCTGGATATGTAGCGCTCCTCAAGGAACGCGCAGTGTGTTGCTGCCCAGCACTCGGCAGGCACAGAGGTCCTCCGGGGCATCAACCAATGGACCTCGACATTGCTCCGCCGGCCCACTGGTGTCTGGAGGCACTCAGTGACCTCGGAGGGAAAACGATGCACACCCGTGGGGCCTAGGAGTCCCCGGACGCGTACTTCCTTTAAAATAAAGCACATAAGCGACTGAGAAGTTGTGGAAACAGCTGCATGCCTCCCTTTCTGCACGGCTACTCAGGGCCTAACCTGGAGGCGAGTTCTCACTTCGAGGTTCCCTTTCGCTCTAGAG
This sequence comes from Grampus griseus, assembly GCF_964374135.1. Lineage (NCBI taxonomy): Eukaryota > Metazoa > Chordata > Mammalia > Artiodactyla > Delphinidae > Grampus > Grampus griseus. The sequence goes on from NC_139010.1 coordinate 1,607,045, forward strand.
CCTGTCATGCGGACTGAGCTGCGGCCACAGAAGCCCCTGGTTTAGAGAGAGCAAACTCATAATTTTCCCCGAAGCATTCTTCCAGGGCTCACTGGCCTGTCGGGAGCCGGGAATGTCAGGTAGCTTCAAGGCAGGCATGAATGCCGCCCTCAAAATGGAAAAGCAGGGCTAGTTCCAGCAGGCCCCCGTTTTCATGGGCACACTAAGCGTACAACCCTATGGCTTCTAACGAGTCCCAAGAGACACCGGTTACCCTGCGTTTCCTTCCCTGAATTAACATATCGAAGTAGGGAGTCCCGCATCCGGCGAACTGTCTCAACCGAGGAACGCCGTAGCTGCTCCTCTGGGCCTGGGGCTGCCTGCAGTGCTGCAGAAGGAACAGGACTTGAAGTGCAGTAAGAACCCAAGCCGCCGTCCTCTAGGACGCCCGGTGACTTCAGTCAGGAGGTCCTGGATGGAAGGCGAAGACGACGGCTCCTCTGAGGGCAGCTGCGATTAGGGCACCGCGTAAGACCTCTGCGCCACGTGGGACGTGCCAGAACGGTGTTCGCGAACGTGTGCGAGTGCGGAGGAAACTAAGCTGCTCCGATGGAGAGGGCAGTGCGTTTCCCTACGCTCGGCCTGCACACAGGGTTCTCTGAAGGGCTACGGGCCTGGATGTTGCTTAGCAGACCCAGGTGCACCTGGGGGTACTCAGTGTTCCTGCTGGGAGCAGGGTGCCCCGGCTAGCCTCCCAGGTGTCCAGAAAGCTGTGCTGCCGTTAAAGGCATGCAGAGCAGAGGCCACCGCCTCCTGGAAGCTGCAGCACGCCTCCGCTTCTGCACGGCGAATCAGGGCCTTACTTCCAGGCATGGGTTCATGCTGGGTGTGCCGGTAGCGACACAGCGTGCTAAGATGCTGACTTTCTCCTCGAGCAGAGTGACTTCAGGTACGAGGGCGGGCCTCGCAGTGTTCCAAGCACAGTGTTCTCTCATGGCAGCTCACACAAGGGCCATGACTGAGTCTTCCTGGGCACTTCGCACTCACCAGCCATGTTTTCCCGAGGGCGTTCGAGGGCTCTGGATATGTAGCGCTCCTCAAGGAACGCGCAGTGTGTTGCTGCCCAGCACTCGGCAGGCACAGAGGTCCTCCGGGGGATCAACCAATGGACCTCGACATTGCTCCGCCGGCCCACAGGTGTCTGGAGGCACTCAGTGACCTCGGAGGGAAAACGATGCACACCCGTGGGGCCTAGGAGTCCCCAGACGCGTACTTCCTTTAAAATAAAGGACATAAACGACTGAGAACTCGGGGAAACAGCTGCATGCCTCCCTTTCTGCACGGCTACTTAGGACCTATCCTGGAGGCGAGTTCTCACGTCACGGTTCCCTTTCGCTCTAGAGCCTGTCATGCGGATCGCCGCCGCGGCCACGGAAGCCCCTGGTTTAGAGAGAGCAAACTCATAATTTTCCCCGAAGCATTCTTCCAGGGCTCACTGGCCTGTCGGGAGCTGGGAATGTCAGGTAGCTTCAAGGCAGGCATGAATGCCACCCTCAAAATGGGAAAGCAGGGCTTGTTCCAGCAGGCCCCCGTTATCATGGGCACACTGAGCGTACATCCCTGTGGCTTTTAACGAGTCCCAAGAGACACCGGTTACCCTGCGTTTCCTTCCCTGAATCAACTTATCGAAGTAGGGAGTCCCGCATCCGGCGAACTGTCTCAACCGAGGAACGCCGTAGCTGCTCCTCTGGGCCTGGGGAAGCCTGCAGTGCCGCAGAAGGAACAGGACTTAAAGTGCAGTAAGAACCCAAGCCGCCGTCCTCTAGGAGGCACGGTGACTTCAGTCAGGAGGTCCTGGATGGAACGCGAAGACAAGGGCTCCTCTGAGGGCACCGCGTAAGACCTCCGCGCCACGTGGGACATGCCAGAACGGCGTTCGCGAACGTGTGCGTGTGCCGAGGAAACTAAGCTGCTCCGAAGGAGAGGGCAGTGCATTTCCCTACGCTCGGCCTGCACACACGGGGCTCTGAAGGGCTACGGGCCTGGATGTTGCTTAGCAGACCCAGGTGCACCTGGGGGTACTCAGTGTTCCTGCTGGGAGCAGGGTGCCCCGGCTAGCCTCCCAGGTGTCCAGAAAGCTGTGCTGCCGTTAAAGGCATGCAGAGCAGAGGCCACCGCCTCCTGGAAGCTGCAGCACGCCTCCGCTTCTGCATGGCGAATCAGGGCCTTATTTCCAGGCATGGATTCATGCTGGGTGTGCCGGTAGCGACACAGCGTGCTAAGATGCTGACTTTCTCCTCGAGCAGAGTGACTTCAGGTACGAGGGTGGGCCTCGCAGTATTCCAAACACAGTGTTCTCTCATGGCAGCTCACACAAGGGCCATGACTGAGTCTTCCTGGGTACTTCGCACTCACCAGCCATGTTGTCCCGAGGGCGTTCGAGGGCTCTGGATATGTAGCGCTCCTCAAGGAACGCGCAGTGTGTTGCTGCCCAGCACTCGGCAGGCACAGAGGTCCTCCGGGGCATCAACCAATGGACCTCGACATTGCTCCGCCGGCCCACAGGTGTCTGGAGGCACTCAGTGACCTCGGAGGGAAAACGATGCACACCCGTGGGGCCTAGGAGTCCCCGGACGCGTACTTCCTTTAAAATAAAGGACATAAGCGACTGAGAACTCGTGGAAACAGCTGCATGCCTCCCTTTCTGCACGGCTACTCAGGGCCTAAGCTGGAGGCGAGTTCTCACGTCGAGGTTCCCTTTCGCTCTAGAGCCTGTCATGCGGACCGAGCTGCGGCCACGGAAGCCCCTGGTTTAGAGAGAGCAAACTCATAATTTTACCCGAAGCATTCTTCCAGGGCTCACTGGCCTGTCGGGAGCTGGGAATGTCAGGTAGCTTCAAGGCAGGCATGAATGCCGCCCTCAAAATGGGAAAGCAGGGCTTGTTCCAGCAGGCCCCCATTTTCATGGGCACACTCAGCGTACATCCCTATGGCTTCTAACGAGTCCCAAGAGACACCGGTTACCCTGCGTTTCCTTCCCTGAATCAACTTATCGAAGTAGGGAGTCCCGCATCCGGCGAACTGTCTCAACCGAGGAACGCCGTAGCTGCTCCCCTGGGCCTGGGGCTGCCTGCAGTGCCGCAGAAGGAACAGGACTTAAAGTGCAGTAAGAACCCAAGCCGCCGTCCTCTAGGAGGCACGGTGACTTCAGTCAGGAGGTCCTGGATGAAACGCGAAGACGAGGGCTCCTCTGAGGGCAGGTCCGATTAGGGCACCGCGTAAGACCTCCGCGCCACGTGGGACGTGCCCGAACGGTGTTCGCGAATGTGTGCGAGTGCCGAGGAAACTAAGCTGCTCCGAAGGAGAGGGCAGTGCGTTTCCCTACGCTCGGCCTGCACACAGGGGGCTCTGAAGGGCTACGGGCCTGGATGTTGCTTAGCAGACCCAGGTGCACCTGGGGGTACTCAGTGTTCCTGCTGGGAGCAGGGTGCCCCGGCTAGCCTCCCAGGTGTCCAGAAAGCTGTGCTGCAGTTAAAGGCATGCAGAGCAGAGGCCACCGCCTCCTGGAAGCTGCAGCACGCCTCCGCTTCTGCATGGCGAATCAGGGCCTTATTTCCAGGCATGGGTTCATGCTGGGTGTGCCGGTAGCGACACAGCGTGCTAAGATGCTGACTTTCTCCTCGAGCAGAGTGACTTCAGGTACGAGGGCGGGCCTCGCAGTGTTCCAAGCACAGTGTTCTCTCATGGCAGCTCACACAAGGGCCATGACTGAGTCTTCCTGGGTACTTCGCACTCACCAGCCATGTTTTCCCGAGGGCGTTCGAGGGCTCTGGATATGTAGCGCTCCTCAAGGAACGCGCAGTGTGTTGCTGCCCAGCACTCGGCAGGCACAGAGGTCCTCCGGGGCATCAACCAATGGACCTCGACATTGCTCCGCCGGCCCACAGGTGTCTGGAGGCACTCAGTGACCTCGGAGGGAAAACGATGCACACCCGTGGGGCCTAGGAGTCCCCGGACGCGTACTTCCTTTAAAATAAAGCACATAAGCGACTGAGAAGTTGTGGAAACAGCTGCATGCCTCCCTTTCTGCACGGCTACTCAGGGCCTAAGCTGGAGGCGAGTTCTCACTTCGAGGTTCCCTTTCGCTCTAGAGCCTGTCATGCGGACCGAGCTGCGGCCACGGAAGCCCCTGGTTTAGAGAGAGCAAACTCATAATTTTCCCCGAAGCATTCTTCCAGGGCTCACTGGCCTGTCGGGACCCGGGAATGTCAGGTAGCTTCAAGGCAGGCATTAATGCCGCCCTCAAAATGGAAAAGCAGGGCTAGTTCCAGCAGGCCCCCGTTTTCATGGGCACACTAAGCGTACAACCCTATGGCTTCTAACGAGTCCCAAGAGACACCGGTTACCCTGCGTTTCCTTCCCTGAATCAACTTATCGAAGTAGGGAGTCCCGCATCTGGCGAACTGTCTCAACCGAGGAACGCCGTAGCTGCTCCTCTGGGCCTGGGGCTGCCTGCAGTGCCGCAGAAGGAACAGGACTTGAAGTGCAGTAAGAACCCAAGCCCCCGTCCTCTAGGAGGCCAGGTGACTTCAGTCAGGCGGTCCTGGATGGAACGCGAAGACGAGGGCTCCTCTGAGGGCAGCTCCGATTAGGGCACCGCGTAAGAACTCCGCGCGACGTGGGACGTGCCCGAACGGCGTTCGCGAACGTGTGCAAGTGCCGAGGAAACTACGCTGCTCCGAAGGAGATGGCAGTGCGTTTCCCTACGCTCGGCCTGCACACAGGGGTCTCTGAAGGGCCACGGGCCTGGATGTTGCTTAGCAGACCCAGGTGCACCTGGGGGTACTCAGTGTTCCTGCTGGGAGCAGGGTGCCCCGGCTAGCCTCAGTGTTCTCTCATGGTAGCTCACACAAGGGCCATGACTGAGTCTTCCTGGGTACTTTGCACTCACCAGCCATGTTGTCCCGAGGGCGTTCGAGGGCTCTGGAGATGTAGCGCTCCTCAAGGAACGCGCAGTGTGTTGCTGCCCAGCACTCAGCAGGCCCAGAGGTCCTCCGGAGGATCAACCAATGGACCTCGACATTGCTCCGCCGCCCCACAGGTGTCTGGAGGCACTCAGTGACCTCGGAGGGAAAACGATGCACACCCGTGGGGCCTAGGAGTCCCCGGACGCGTACTTCCTTTAAAATAAAGCACATAAGCGACTGAGAACTCGTGGAAACAGCTGCATGCCTCCCTTTCTGCACGGCTACTCAGGGCCTAACCTGGAGGCGAGTTCTCACGTCGAGGTTCCCTTTCGCTCTACAGTCTGTCATGCGGACCGAGCTGCGGCTACGGAAGCACCTGGTTTAGAGAGAGCAAACTCATAATTTTACCCGAAGCATTCTTCCAGGGCTCACTGGCCTGTCGGGAGCCGGGAATGTCAGGTAGCTTCAAGGCAGGCATGAATGCCGCCCTCAAAATGGGAAAGCAGGGCTTGTTCCAGCAGGCCCCCATTTTCATGGGCACACTCAGCGTACATCCCTATGGCTTCTAACGAGTCCCAAGAGACACCGGTTACCCTGCGTTTCCTTCCCTGAATCAACTTATCGAAGTAGGGAGTCCCGCATCCGGCGAACTGTCTCAACCGAGGAACGCCGTAGCTGCTCCCCTGGGCCTGGGGCTGCCTGCAGTGCCGCAGAAGGAACAGGACTTAAAGTGCAGTAAGAACCCAAGCCGCCGTCCTCTAGGAGGCACGGTGACTTCAGTCAGGAGGTCCTGGATGAAACGCGAAGACGAGGGCTCCTCTGAGGGCAGGTCCGATTAGGGCACCGCGTAAGACCTCCGCGCCACGTGGGACGTGCCAGAACGGTGTTCGCGAATGTGTGCGAGTGCCGAGGAAACTAAGCTGCTCCGAAGGAGAGGGCAGTGCGTTTCCCTACGCTCGGCCTGCACACAGGGGGCTCTGAAGGGCTACGGGCCTGGATGTTGCTTAGCAGACCCAGGTGCACCTGGGGGTACTCAGTGTTCCTGCTGGGAGCAGGGTGCCCCGGCTAGCCTCCCAGGTGTCCAGAAAGCTGTGCTGCAGTTAAAGGCATGCAGAGCAGAGGCCACCGCCTCCTGGAAGCTGCAGCACGCCTCCGCTTCTGCATGGCGAATCAGGGCCTTATTTCCAGGCATGGGTTCATGCTGGGTGTGCCGGTAGCGACACAGCGTGCTAAGATGCTGACTTTCTCCTCGAGCAGAGTGACTTCAGGTACGAGGGCGGGCCTCGCAGTGTTCCAAGCACAGTGTTCTCTCATGGCAGCTCACACAAGGGCCATGACTGAGTCTTCCTGGGTACTTCGCACTCACCAGCCATGTTTTCCCGAGGGCGTTCGAGGGCTCTGGATATGTAGCGCTCCTCAAGGAACGCGCAGTGTGTTGCTGCCCAGCACTCGGCAGGCACAGAGGTCCTCCGGGGCATCAACCAATGGACCTCGACATTGCTCCGCCGGCCCACAGGTGTCTGGAGGCACTCAGTGACCTCGGAGGGAAAACGATGCACACCCGTGGGGCCTAGGAGTCCCCGGACGCGTACTTCCTTTAAAATAAAGCACATAAGCGACTGAGAAGTTGTGGAAACAGCTGCATGCCTCCCTTTCTGCACGGCTACTCAGGGCCTAAGCTGGAGGCGAGTTCTCACTTCGAGGTTCCCTTTCGCTCTAGAGCCTGTCATGCGGACCGAGCTGCGGCCACAGAAGCCCCTGGTTTAGAGAGAGCAAACTCATAATTTTCCCCGAAGCATTCTTCCAGGGCTCACTGGCCTGTCGGGACCCGGGAATGTCAGGTAGCTTCAAGGCAGGCATTAATGCCGCCCTCAAAATGGAAAAGCAGGGCTAGTTCCAGCAGGCCCCCGTTTTCATGGGCACACTAAGCGTACAACCCTATGGCTTCTAACGAGTCCCAAGAGACACCGGTTACCCTGCGTTTCCTTCCCTGAATCAACTTATCGAAGTAGGGAGTCCCGCATCTGGCGAACTGTCTCAACCGAGGAACGCCGTAGCTGCTCCTCTGGGCCTGGGGCTGCCTGCAGTGCCGCAGAAGGAACAGGACTTGAAGTGCAGTAAGAACCCAAGCCCCCGTCCTCTAGGAGGCCAGGTGACTTCAGTCAGGCGGTCCTGGATGGAACGCGAAGACGAGGGCTCCTCTGAGGGCAGCTCCGATTAGGGCACCGCGTAAGAACTCCGCGCGACGTGGGACGTGCCCGAACGGCGTTCGCGAACGTGTGCAAGTGCCGAGGAAACTACGCTGCTCCGAAGGAGATGGCAGTGCGTTTCCCTACGCTCGGCCTGCACACAGGGGTCTCTGAAGGGCCACGGGCCTGGATGTTGCTTAGCAGACCCAGGTGCACCTGGGGGTACTCAGTGTTCCTGCTGGGAGCAGGGTGCCCCGGCTAGCCTCAGTGTTCTCTCATGGTAGCTCACACAAGGGCCATGACTGAGTCTTCCTGGGTACTTTGCACTCACCAGCCATGTTGTCCCGAGGGCGTTCGAGGGCTCTGGAGATGTAGCGCTCCTCAAGGAACGCGCAGTGTGTTGCTGCCCAGCACTCAGCAGGCCCAGAGGTCCTCCGGAGGATCAACCAATGGACCTCGACATTGCTCCGCCGCCCCACAGGTGTCTGGAGGCACTCAGTGACCTCGGAGGGAAAACGATGCACACCCGTGGGGCCTAGGAGTCCCCGGACGCGTACTTCCTTTAAAATAAAGCACATAAGCGACTGAGAACTCGTGGAAACAGCTGCATGCCTCCCTTTCTGCACGGCTACTCAGGGCCTAACCTGGAGGCGAGTTCTCACGTCGAGGTTCCCTTTCGCTCTACAGTCTGTCATGCGGACCGAGCTGCGGCTACGGAAGCACCTGGTTTAGAGAGAGCAAACTCATAATTTTACCCGAAGCATTCTTCCAGGGCTCACTGGCCTGTCGGGAGCCGGGAATGTCAGGTAGCTTCAAGGCAGGCATGAATGCCGCCCTCAAAACGGGAAAGCAGGGCTAGTTCCAGCAGGCCCCCATTTTCATGGGCACACTCAGCATACATCCCTGTGGCTTCTAAGGACTCCCAAGAGAAACCGGTTACCCTGTGTTTCCTTCCCTGAATCAACTTATCGAAGTAGGAAATCCCGCATCCGGCGAACTGTCTCAACCGAGGAACGCCGTAGCTGCTCCTCTGTGCCTGGGTCTGCCTGCAGTGCCGCAGAAGGAACAGGACTTAAAGTGCAGTAAGAACCCAAGCCGCCGTCCTCTAGGAGGCACGGTGACTTCAGTCAGGAGGTCCTGGATGGAACACGAAGACGAGGGCTCCTCTGAGGGCAGGTCCAATTAGGGCACCGCGTAAGAACTCCGCGCCACGTGGGACGTGCCAGCACGGTGTTCGCGAACGTGTGCGAGTGCGGAGGACACTAAGCTGCTCCGATGGAGAGGGCAGTGCGTTTCCCTACGCTCGGCCTGCACACAGGGGGCTCAGAAGGGCTACAGGCCTGGATGTTGCTTAGCAGACCCAGGTGCACCTGGGGGTACTCAGTGTTCCTGCTGGGAGCAGGGTGCCCCAGCTAGCCTCCTAGGTGTCCAGAAAGCTGTGCTGCCGTTAAAGGCATGCAGAGCAGAGGCCACCGCCTCCTGGAAGCTGCAGCACACCTCCGCTTCTGCACGGCGAATCAGGGCCTTCCTTCCAGGCATGGGTTCATGCTGGGTGTGCCGGTAGCGACACAGCGTGCTAAGATGCTGACTTTCTACACGAGCAGAGTGACTTCAGGTACGAGGGCGGGCCTCGCAGTGTTCCAAGCGCAGTGTTCTCTCATGGCAACTCACACAAGGGCCATGACAGAGTCTTCCTGGGTACTTCGCACTCACCAGCCATGTTGTCCCGAGGGCGTTCGAGGGCTCTGGAGATGTAGCGCTCCTCAAGGAACGCGCAGTGTGTTGCTGCCCAGCACTCGGCAGGCACAGAGGTCCTCCGGGGGATCAACCAATGGACCTCGACGTTGCTCCGCCGGCCCACAGGTGTCTGGAGGCACTCAGTGACCTCGGAGGGAAAACGATGCACACCCGTGGGGCTTAGGAGTCCCCGGACGCGTACTTCCTTTAAAATAAAGCACATAAGCGACTGAGAAGTTGTGGAAACAGCTGCATGCCTCCCTTTCTGCACGGCTACTCAGGGCCTAACCTGGAGGCGAGTTATCACTTCGAGGTTCCCTTTCGCTCTAGAGCCTGTCATGCGGACTGAGCTGCGGCCACAGAAGCCCCTGGTTTAGAGAGAGCAAACTCATAATTTTCCCCGAAGCATTCTTCCAGGGCTCACTGGCCTGTCGGGAGCCGGCAATGTCAGGTAGCTTCAAGGCAGGCATGAATGCCGCCCTCAAAATGGAAAAGCAGGGCTAGTTCCAGCAGGCCCCCGTTTTCATGGGCACACTCAGCGTACAACCCTATGGCTTCTAACGAGTCCCAAGAGACACCGGTTACCCTGCGTTTCCTTCCCTGAATTAACATATCGAAGTAGGGAGTCCCGCATCCGGCGAATGTCTCAACCGAGGAACGCCGTAGCTGCTCCTCTGGGCCTGGGGCTGCCTGCAGTGCCGCAGAAGGAACAGGACTTGAAGTGCAGTAAGAACCCAAGCCGCCGTCCTCTAGGACGCCCGGTGACTTCAGTCAGGAGGTCCTGGATGGAAGGCGAAGACGACGGCTCCTCTGAGGGCAGCTGCGATTAGGGCACCGCGTAAGACCTCTGCGCCACGTGGGACGTGCCGGAACGGTGTTCGCGAACGTGTGCGAGTGCGGAGGAAACTAAGCTGCTCTGATGGAGAGGGCAGTGCGTTTCCCTACGCTCGGCCTGCACACAGGGGTCTCTGAAGGGCTACGGGCCTGGATGTTGCTTAGCAGACCCAGGTGCACCTGGGGGTACTCAGTGTTCCTGCTGGGAGCAGGGTGCCCCGGCTAGCCTCCCAGGTGTCCAGAAAGCTGTGCTGCCGTTAAAGGCATGCAGAGCAGAGGCCACCGCCTCCTGGAAGCTGCAGCACGCCTCCGCTTCTGCACGGCGAATCAGGGCCTTCCTTCCAGGCATGGGTTCATGCTGGGTGTGCCGGTAGCGACACAGCGTGCTAAGATGCTGACTTTCTACACGAGCAGAGTGACTTCAGGTACGAGGGCGGGCCTCGCAGTGTTCCAAGCGCAGTGTTCTCTCATGGCAACTCACACAAGGGCCATGACAGAGTCTTCCTGGGTACTTCGCACTCACCAGCCATGTTGTCCCGAGGGCGTTCGAGGGCTCTGGAGATGTAGCGCTCCTCAAGGAACGCGCAGTGTGTTGCTGCCCAGCACTCGGCAGGCACAGAGGTCCTCCGGGGGATCAACCAATGGACCTCGACGTTGCTCCGCCGGCCCACAGGTGTCTGGAGGCACTCAGTGACCTCGGAGGGAAAACGATGCACACCCGTGGGGCCTAGGAGTCCCCAGACGCGTACTTCCTTTAAAATAAAGGACATAAGCGACTGTGAAGTTGTGGAAACAGCTGCATGCCTCCCTTTCTGCACGGCTACTCAGGGCCTAACCTGGAGGCGAGTTCTCACTTCGAGGTTCCCTTTCGCTCTAGAGCCTGTCATGCGGACTGAGCTGCGGCCACAGAAGCCCCTGGTTTAGAGAGAGCAAACTCATAATTTTCCCCGAAGCATTCTTCCAGGGCTCACTGGCCTGTCGGGACCCGGGAATGTCAGGTAGCTTCAAGGCAGGCATGAATGCCGCCCTCAAAATGGAAAAGCAGGGCTAGTTCCAGCAGGCCCCCGTTTTCATGGGCACACTAAGCGTACAACCCTATGGCTTCTAACGAGTCCCAAGAGACACCGGTTACCCTGCGTTTCCTTCCCTGAATTAACATATCGAAGTAGGGAGTCCCGCATCCGGCGAACTGTCTCAACCGAGGAACGCCGTAGCTGCTCCTCTGGGCCTGGGGCTGCCTGCAGTGCCGCAGAAGGAACAGGACTTGAAGTGCAGTAAGAACCCAAGCCGCCATCCTCTAGGACGCCCGGTGACTTCAGTCAGGAGGTCCTGGATGAAACGCGAAGACGAGGGCTCCTCTGAGGGCAGCTCCGACTAGGGCACCGCGTAAGACCTCCGCGCCACGTGGGACGTGACAGAACGGCGTTCGCGAACGTGTGCGAGTGCCGAGGAAACTAAGCTGCTCAGATGCAGAGGGCAGTGCGTTTCCCTACGCTCGGCCTGCACACAGGGGGCTCTGAAGGGTTACGGGCCTGGATGTTGCTTAGCAGACCCAGGTGCACCTGGGGGTACTCAGTGTTCCTGCTGGGAGCAGGGTGCCCCAGCTAGCCTCCCAGGTGTCCAGAAAGCTGTGCTGCCGTTAAAGGCATGCAGAGCAGAGGCCACCGCCTCCTGGAAGCTGCAGCACACCTCCGCTTCTGCACGGCGAATCAGGGCCTTCCTTCCAGGCATGGGTTCATGCTGGGTGTGCCGGTAGCGACACAGCGTGCTAAAATGCTGACTTTCTACACGAGCAGAGTGACTTCAGGTACGAGGGCGGGCCTCGCAGTGTTCCAAGCGCAGTGTTCTCTCATGGCAACTCACACAAGGGCCATGACAGAGTCTTCCTGGGTACTTCGCACTCACCAGCCATGTTGTCCCGAGGGCGTTCGAGGGCTCTGGATATGTAGCGCTCCTCAAGGAACGCGCAGTGTGTTGCTGCCCAGCACTCGGCAGGCACAGAGGTCCTCCGGGGGATCAACCAATGGACCTCGACGTTGCTCCGCCGGCCCACAGGTGTCTGGAGGCACTCAGTGACCTCGGAGGGAAAACGATGCACACCCGTGGGGCCTAGGAGTCCCCGGACGCGTACTTCCTTTAAAATAAAGGACATAAGCGACTGAGAAGTTGTGGAAACAGCTGCATGCCTCCCTTTCTGCACGGCTACTCAGGGCCTAAGCTGGAGGCGAGTTCTCACGTCGAGGTTCCCTTTCACTCTAGAGCCTGTCATGCGGACCGAGCTGCGGCCACGGAAGCCCCTGGTTTAGAGAGAGCAAACTCATAATTTTACCCGAAGCATTCTTCCAGGGCTCACTGGCCTGTCGGGAGCAGGGAATGTCAGGTAGCTTCAAGGCAGGCATGAATGCCGCCCTCAAAATGGGAAAGCAGGGCTAGTTCCAGCAGGCCCCCATTTTCATGGGCACACTCAGCGTACATCCCTATGGCTTCTATCGAGTCCCAAGAGACACCGGTTACCCTGCGTTTCCTTCCCTGAATCAACTTATCGAAGTAGGGAGTCCCGCATCCGGCGAACTGTCTCAACCGAGGAACGCCGTAGCTGCTCCCCTGGGCCTGGGGCTGCCTGCAGTGCCGCAGAAGGAACAGGACTTAAAGTGCAGTAAGAACCCAAGCCGCCGTCCTCTAGGAGGCACGGTGACTTCAGTCAGGAGGTCCTGGATGAAACGCGAAGACGAGGGCTCCTCTGAGGGCAGGTCCGATTAGGGCACCGCGTAAGACCTCCGCGCCACGTGGGACGTGCCAGAACGGTGTTCGCGAACGTGTGCGAGTGCGGAGGAAACTAAGCTGCTCCGAAGGAGAGGGCAGTGCATTTCCCTACGCTCGGCCTGCACACAGGGGGCTCTGAAGGGCTACGGGCCTGGATGTTGCTTAGCAGACCCAGGTGCACCTGTGGGTACTCAGTGTTCCTGCTGGGAGCAGGGGGCCCCGGCTAGCCTCCCAGGTGTCCAGAAAGCTGTGCTGCCGTTAAAGGCATGCAGAGCAGAGGCCACCGCCTCCTGGAAGCTGCAGCACGCCTCCACTTTTGCACGGCGAACCAGGGCCTTCCTTCCAGGCATGGGTTCATGCTGGGTGTGCCGGTAGCGACACAGCGTGCTAAGATGCTGACTTTCTCCTCGAGCAGAGTGACTTCAGGTACGAGGGCGGGCCTCGCAGTGTTCCAAGCACACTGTTCTCTCATGGCAGCTCACACAAGGGCCATGACAGAGTCTTCCTGGGTACTTCGCACTCACCAGCCATGTTGTCCCGAGGGCGTTCGAGGGCTCTGGAGATGTAGCGCTCCTCAAGGAACGCGCAGTGTGCTGCTGCCCAGCACTCGGCAGGCACAGAGGTCCTCCGGGGGATCAACCAATGGACCTCGACGTTGCTCCGCCGGCCCACAGGTGTCTGGAGGCACTCAGTGACCTCGGAGGGAAAACGAGGCACACCCGTGGGGCCTAGGAGTCCCCGGACGCGTACTTCCTTTAAAATAAAGCACATAAGCGACTGAGAAGTTGTGGAAACAGCTGCATGCCTCCCTTTCTGCACGGCTACTCAGGGCCTAACCTGGAGGCGTGTTCTCACTTCGAGGTTCCCTTTCGCTCTAGAGCCTGTCATGCGGACTGAGCTGCGGCCACAGAAGCCCCTGGTTTAGAGAGAGCAAACTCATAATTTTCCCCGAAGCATTCTTCCAGGGCTCACTGGCCTGTCGGGAGCCGGGAATGTCAGGTAGCTTCAAGGCAGGCATGAATGCCGCCCTCAAAATGGAAAAGCAGGGCTAGTTCCAGCAGGCCCCCGTTTTCATGGGCACACTAAGCGTACAACCCTATGGCTTCTAACGAGTCCCAAGAGACACCGGTTACCCTGCGTTTCCTTCCCTGAATTAACATATCGAAGTAGGGAGTCCCGCATCCGGCGAACTGTCTCAACTGAGGAACGCCGTAGCTGCTCCTCTGGGCCTGGGGCTGCCTGCAGTGCCGCAGAAGGAACAGGACTTGAAGTGCAGTAAGAACCCAAGCCGCCGTCCTCTAGGACGCCCGGTGACTTCAGTCAGGAGGTCCTGGATGGAAGGCGAAGACGACGGCTCCTCTGAGGGCAGCTGCGATTAGGGCACCGCGTAAGACCTCTGCGCCACGTGGGACGTGCCAGAACGGTGTTCGCGAACGTGTGCGAGTGCGGAGGAAACTAAGCTGCTCCGATGGAGAGGGCAGTGCGTTTCCCTACGCTCGGCCTGCACACAGGGGTCTCTGAAGGGCTACGGGCCTGGATGTTGCTTAGCAGACCCAGGTGCACCTGGGGGTACTCAGTGTTCCTGCTGGGAGCAGGGTGCCCCGGCTAGCCTCCCAGGTGTCCAGAAAGCTGTGCTGCCGTTAAAGGCATGCAGAGCAGAGGCCACCGCCTCCTGGAAGCTGCAGCACGCCTCCGCTTCTGCACGGCGAATCAGGGCCTTCCTTCCAGGCATGGGTTCATGCTGGGTGTGCCGGTAGCGACACAGCGTGCTAAGATGCTGACTTTCTCCTCGAGCAGAGTGACTTCAGGTACGAGGGCGGGCCTCGCAGTGTTCCAAGCACAGTGTTCTCTCATGGCAGCTCACACAAGGGCCATGACTGAGTCTTCCTGGGCACTTCGCACTCACCAGCCATGTTTTCCCGAGGGCGTTCGAGGGCTCTGGATATGTAGCGCTCCTCAAGGAACGCGCAGTGTGTTGCTGCCCAGCACTCGGCAGGCACAGAGGTCCTCCGGGGGATCAACCAATGGACCTCGACATTGCTCCGCCGGCCCACAGGTGTCTGGAGGCACTCAGTGACCTCGGAGGGAAAACGATGCACACCCGTGGGGCCTAGGAGTCCCCAGACGCGTACTTCCTTTAAAATAAAGGACATAAACGACTGAGAACTCGGGGAAACAGCTGCATGCCTCCCTTTCTGCACGGCTACTTAGGACCTATCCTGGAGGCGAGTTCTCACGTCACGGTTCCCTTTCGCTCTAGAGCCTGTCATGCGGATCGCCGCCGCGGCCAGGGAAGCCCCTGGTTTAGAGAGAGCAAACTCATAATTTTCCCCGAAGCATTCTTCCAGGGCTCACTGGCCTGTCGGGAGCTGGGAATGTCAGGTAGCTTCAAGGCAGGCATGAATGCCACCCTCAAAATGGGAAAGCAGGGCTTGTTCCAGCAGGCCCCCGTTATCATGGGCACACTGAGCGTACATCCCTGTGGCTTCTAACGAGTCCCAAGAGACACCGGTTACCCTGCGTTTCCTTCCCTGAATCAACTTATCGAAGTAGGGAGTCCCGCATCCGGCGAACTGTCTCAACCGAGGAACGCCGTAGCTGCTCCTCTGGGCCTGGGGAAGCCTGCAGTGCCGCAGAAGGAACAGGAATTAAAGTGCAGTAAGAACCCAAGCCGCCGTCCTCTAGGAGGCACGGTGACTTCAGTCAGGAGGTCCTGGATGGAACGCGAAGACAAGGGCTCCTCTGAGGGCACCGCGTAAGACCTCCGCGCCACGTGGGACATGCCAGAACGGCGTTCGCGAACGTGTGCGTGTGCCGAGGAAACTAAGCTGCTCCGAAGGAGAGGGCAGTGCATTTCCCTACGCTCGGCCTGCACACACGGGTCTCTGAAGGGCTACGGGCCTGGATGTTGCTTAGCAGACCCAGGTGCACCTGGGGGTACTCAGTGTTCCTGCTGGGAGCAGGGTGCCCCGGCTAGCCTCCCAGGTGTCCAGAAAGCTGTGCTGCCGTTAAAGGCATGCAGAGCAGAGGCCACCGCCTCCTGGAAGCTGCAGCACGCCTCCACTTCTGCATGGCGAATCAGGGCCTTATTTCCAGGCATGGATTCATGCTGGGTGTGCCGGTAGTGACACAGCGTGCTAAGATGCTGACTTTCTCCTCGAGCAGAGTGACTTCAGGTACGAGGGTGGGCCTCGCAGTGTTCCAAGCACAGTGTTCTCTCATGGCAGCTCACACAAGGGCCATGACTGAGTCTTCCTGGGTACTTCGCACTCACCAGCCATGTTGTCCCGAGGGCGTTCGAGGGCTCTGGATATGTAGCGCTCCTCAAGGAACGCGCAGTGTGTTGCTGCCCAGCACTCGGCAGGCACAGAGGTCCTCCGGGGCATCAACAAATGGACCTCGACGTTGCTCCGCCGGCCCACAGGTGTCTGGAGGCACTCAGTGACCTCGGAGGGAAAACGATGCACACCCGTGGGGCCTAGGAGTCCCCGGACGCGTACTTCCTTTAAAATAAAGGACATAAGCGACTGAGAACTCGTGGAAACAGCTGCATGCCTCCCTTTCTGCACGGCTACTCAGGGCCTAAGCTGGAGGCGAGTTCTCACTTCGAGGTTCCCTTTCGCTCTAGAGCCTGTTATGCGGACCGAGCTGCGGCCACGGAAGCCCCTGGTTTAGAGAGAGCAAACTCATAATTTTACCCGAAGCATTCTTCCAGGGCTCACTGGCCTGTCGGGAGCTGGGAATGTCAGGTAGCTTCAAGGCAGGCATGAATGCCGCCCTCAAAATGGGAAAGCAGGGCTTGTTCCAGCAGGCCCCCATTTTCATGGGCACACTCAGCGTACATCCCTATGGCTTCTAACGAGTCCCAAGAGACACCGGTTACCCTGCGTTTCCTTCCCTGAATCAACTTATCGAAGTAGGGAGTCCCGCATCTGGCGAACTGTCTCAACCGAGGAACGCCGTAGCTGCTCTTCTGGGCCTGGGGCTGCCTGCAGTGCCGCAGAAGGAACAGGACTTAAAGTGCAGTAAGAACCCAAGCCGCCGTCCTCTAGGAGGCACGGTGACTTCAGTCAGGAGGTCCTGGATGAAACGCGAAGACGAGGGCTCCTCTGAGGGCAGGTCCGATTAGGGCACCGCGTAAGACCTCCGCGCCACGTGGGACGTGCCAGAACGGTGTTCGCGAACGTGTGCGAGTGCCGAGGAAACTAAGCTGCTCCAAAGGAGAGGGCAGTGCGTTTCCCTACGCTCGGCCTGCACACAGGGGTCTCTGAAGGGCTACGGGCCTGGATGTTGCTTAGCAGACCCAGGTGCACCTGGGGGTACTCAGTGTTCCTGCTGGGAGCAGGGTGCCCCGGCTAGCCTCCCAGGTGTCCAGAAAGCTGTGCTGCCGTTAAAGGCATGCAGAGCAGAGGCCACCGCCTCCTGGAAGCTGCAGCACGCCTCCGCTTCTGCATGGCGAATCAGGGCCTTATTTCCAGGCATGGGTTCATGCTGGGTGTGCCGGTAGCGACACAGCGTGCTAAGATGCTGACTTTCTCCTCGAGCAGAGTGACTTCAGGTACGAGGGCGGGCCTCGCAGTGTTCCAAGCACAGTGTTCTCTCATGGCAGCTCACACAAGGGCCATGACTGAGTCTTCCTGGGTACTTCGCACTCACCAGCCATGTTGTCCCGAGGGCGTTCGAGGGCTCTGGATATGTAGCGCTCCTCAAGGAACGCGCAGTGTGTTGCTGCCCAGCACTCGGCAGGCACAGAGGTCCTCCGGGGCATCAACCAATGGACCTCGACATTGCTCCGCTGGCCCACAGGTGTCTGGAGGCACTCAGTGACCTCGGAGGGAAAACGATGCACACCCGTGGGGCCTAGGAGTCCCCGGACGCGTACTTCCTTTAAAATAAAGCACATAAGCGACTGAGAAGTTGTGGAAACAGCTGCATGCCTCCCTTTCTGCACGGCTACTCAGGGCCTAACCTGGAGGCGAGTTCTCACTTCGAGGTTCCCTTTCGCTCTAGAGCCTGTCATGCGGACTGAGCTGCGGCCACAGAAGCCCCTGGTTTAGAGAGAGCAAACTCATAATTTTACCCGAAGCATTCTTCCAGGGCTCACTGGCCTGTCGGGAGCCGGGAATGTCAGGTAGCTTCAAGGCAGGCATGAATGCCGCCCTCAAAATGGAAAATCAGGGCTAGTTCCAGCAGGCCCCCGTTTTCATGGGCACACTAAGCGTACAACCCTATGGCTTCTAACGAGTCCCAAGAGACACCGGTTACCCTGCGTTTCCTTCCCTGAATTAACATATCGAAGTAGGGAGTCCCGCATCCGGCGAACTGTCTCAACCGAGGAACGCCGTAGCTGCTCTTCTGGGCCTGGGGCTGCCTGCAGTGCCGCAGAAGGAACAGGACTTGAAGTGCAGTAAGAACCCAAGCCGCCGTCCTCTAGGACGCCCGGTGACTTCAGTCAGGAGGTCCTGGATGGAAGGCGAAGACGACGGCTCCTCTGAGGGCAGCTGCGATTAGGGCACCGCGTAAGACCTCTGCGCCACGTGGGACGTGCCAGAACGGTGTTCGCGAACGTGTGCGAGTGCGGAGGAAACTAAGCTGCTCCGATGGAGAGGGCAGTGCGTTTCCCTACGCTCGGCCTGCACACAGGGGTCTCTGAAGGGCTACGGGCCTGGATGTTGCTTAGCAGACCCAGGTGCACCTGGGGGTACTCAGTGTTCCTGCTGGGAGCAGGGGGCCCCGGCTAGCCTCCCAGGTGTCCAGAAAGCTGTGCTGCCGTTAAAGGCATGCAGAGCAGAGGCCACCGCCTCCTGGAAGCTGCAGCACGCCTCCGCTTCTGCACGGCGAATCAGGGCCTTATTTCCAGGCATGGGTTCATGCTGGGTGTGCCGGTAGCGACACAGCGTGCTAAGATGCTGACTTTCTCCTCGAGCAGAGTGACTTCAGGTACGAGGGCGGGCCTCGCAGTGTTCCAAGCACAGTGTTCTCTCATGGCAGGTCACACAAGGGCCATGACTGAGTCTTCCTGGGCACTTCGCACTCACCAGCCATGTTTTCCCGAGGGCGTTCGAGGGCTCTGGATATGTAGCGCTCCTCAAGGAACGCGCAGTGTGTTGCTGCCCAGCACTCGGCAGGCACAGAGGTCCTCCGGGGGATCAACCAATGGACCTCGACATTGCTCCGCCGGCCCACAGGTGTCTGGAGGCACTCAGTGACCTCGGAGGGAAAACGATGCACACCCGTGGGGCCTAGGAGTCCCCGGACGCGTACTTCCTTTAAAATAAAGGACATAAGCGACTGAGAACTCGTGGAAAGAGCTGCATGCCTCCCTTTCTGCACGGCTACTCAGGTCCTAAGCTGGAGGCGAGTTCTCACGTCGAGGTTCCCTTTCGCTCTAGAGCCTGTCATGCGGACCGAGCTGCGGCCACGGAAGCCCCTGGTTTAGAGAGAGCAAACTCATAATTTTACCCGAAGCATTCTTCCAGGGCTCACTGGCCTGTCGGGAGCTGGGAATGTCAGGTAGCTTCAAGGCAGGCATGAATGCCGCCCTCAAAATGGGAAAGCAGGGCTTGTTCCAGCAGGCCCCCATTTTCATGGGCACACTCAGCGTACATCCCTATGGCTTCTAACGAGTCCCAAGAGACACCGGTTACCGTGCGTTTCCTTCCCTGAATCAACTTATCGAAGTAGGGAGTCCCGCATCTGGCGAACTGTCTCAACCGAGGAACGCCGTAGCTGCTCCTCTGGGCCTGGGGCTGCCTGCAGTGCCGCAGAAGGAACAGGACTTGAAGTGCAGTAAGAACCCAAGCCCCCGTCCTCTAGGAGGCCAGGTGACTTCAGTCAGGCGGTCCTGGATGGAACGCGAAGACGAGGGCTCCTCTGAGGGCAGCTCCGATTAGGGCACCGCGTAAGAACTCCGCGCGACGTGGGACGTGCCCGAACGGCGTTCGCGAACGTGTGCGAGTGCTGAGGAAACTACGCTGCTCCGAAGGAGATGGCAGTGCGTTTCCCTACGCTCGGCCTGCACACAGGGGTCTCTGAAGGGCCACGGGCCTGGATGTTGCTTAGCAGACCCAGGTGCACCTGGGGGTACTCAGTGTTCCTGCTGGGAGCAGGGTGCCCCGGCTAGCCTCAGTGTTCTCTCATGGCAGCTCACACAAGGGCCATGACTGAGTCTTCCTGGGTACTTTGCACTCACCAGCCATGTTGTCCCGAGGGCGTTCGAGGGCTCTGGAGATGTAGCGCTCCTCAAGGAACGCGCAGTGTGTTGCTGCCCAGCACTCAGCAGGCCCAGAGGTCCTCCGGAGGATCAACCAATGGACCTCGACATTGCTCCGCCGCCCCACAGGTGTCTGGAGGCACTCAGTGACCTCGGAGGGAAAACGATGCACACCCGTGGGGCCTAGGAGTCCCCGGACGCGTACTTCCTTTAAAATAAAGCACATAAGCGACTGAGAACTCGTGGAAACAGCTGCATGCCTCCCTTTCTGCACGGCTACTCAGGGCCTAACCTGGAGGCGAGTTCTCACGTCGAGGTTCCCTTTCGCTCTACAGCCTGTCATGCGGACCGAGCTGCGGCTACGGAAGCACCTGGTTTAGAGAGAGCAAACTCATAATTTTACCCGAAGCATTCTTCCAGGGCTCACTGGCCTGTCGGGAGCCGGGAATGTCAGGTAGCTTCAAGGCAGGCATGAATGCCGCCCTCAAAACGGGAAAGCAGGGCTAGTTCCAGCAGGCCCCCATTTTCATGGGCACACTCAGCATACATCCCTGTGGCTTCTAAGGACTCCCAAGAGACACCGGTTACCCTGTGTTTCCTTCCCTGAATCAACTTATCGAAGTAGGAAGTCCCGCATCCGGCGAACTGTCTCAACCGAGGAACGCCGTAGCTGCTCCTCTGTGCCTGGGTCTGCCTGCAGTGCCGCAGAAGGAACAGGACTTGAAGTGCAGTAAGAACCCAAGCCGCCGTCCTCTAGGAGGCACGGTGACTTCAGTCAGGAGGTCCTGGATGGAACACGAAGACGAGGGCTCCTCTGAGGGCAGGTCCAATTAGGGCACCGCGTAAGAACTCCGCGCCACGTGGGACGTGCCAGCACGGTGTTCGCGAACGTGTGCGAGTGCGGAGGACACTAAGCTGCTCCGATGGAGAGGGCAGTGCGTTTCCCTATGATCGGCCTGCACACAGGGGGCTCTGAAGGGCTACGGGCCTGGATGTTGCTTAGCAGACCCAGGTGCACCTGGGGGTACTCAGTGTTCCTGCTGGGAGCAGGGTGCCCCGGCTAGCCTCCCAGGTGTCCAGAAAGCTGTGCTGCCGTTAAAGGCATGCAGAGCAGAGGCCACTGCCTCCTGGAAGCTGCAGCACGCCTCCGCTTCTGCACGGCGAATCAGGACCTTACTTCCAAGCATGGGTTCATGCTGGGTGTGCCGGTAGCGACACAGCGTGCTAAGATGCTGACTTTCTCCTCGAGCAGAGTGAGTTCAGTTATGGGGAGGGCCTCGCAGTGTTCCAAGCACAGTGTTCTCTCATGGCAGCTCACACAAGGGCCATGACAGAGTCTTCCTGGGTACTTCGCACTCACCAGCCATGTTGTCCCGAGGGCGTTCGAGGGCTCTGGAGATGTAGCGCTCCTCAAGGAACGCGCAGTGTGTTGCTGCCCAGCACTCGGCAGGCACAGAGGTCCTCCGGGGGATCAACCAATGGACCTCGACATTTCTCCGACGTCCCACAGGTGTCTGGAGGCACGCAGTGACCTCGGAGGGAAAACGATGCACACCCGTGTGGCCTAGGAGTCCCCGGACGCGTACTTCCTTTAAAATAAAGCACATAAGCGACTGTGAAGTTGTGGAAACAGCTGCATGCCTCCCTTTCTGCACGGCTACTCAGGGCCTAACCTGGAGGCGAGTTCTCACTTCGAGGTTCCCTTTCGCTCTAGAGCCTGTCATGCGGACTGAGCTGCGGCCACGGAAGCCCATGGTTTAGAGAGAGCAAACTCATAATTTTCCCCGAAGCATTCTTCCAGGGCTCACTGGCCTGTCGGGAGCCGGGAATGTCAGGTAGCTTCAAGGCAGGCATGAATGCCGACCTCAAAATGGAAAAGCAGGGCTAGTTCCAGCAGGCGCCCGTTTTCATGGGCACACTCAGCGTACATCCCTATGGCTTCTAATGAGTCCCAAGAGACACCGGTTACACTGCGTTTCCTTCCCTGAATTAACTTATCGAAGTAGGGAGTCCCGCATCCGGCGAACTGTCTTAACCGAGGAACGCCGTAGCTGCTCCTCTGGGCCTGGGGCTGCCTGCAGTGCCGCAGAAGGAACAGGACTTAAAGTGCAGTAAGAACCCAAGCCGCCGTCCTCTAGGAGGCCCGGTAACTTCAGTCAGGAGGTCCTGGATGGAACGCAAAGACGACGGCTCCTCTGAGGGCAGCTCCGACTAGGGCACCGCATAAGACCTCCGCGCCACGTGGGACGTGTCAGAACGGTGTTCACGAACGTGTGCGAGTGCGGAGGAAACTAAGGTGCTCCAATGGAGAGGGCAGTGCGTTTCCCTACGCTCGGCCTGCACACAGGGGTCTCTGAAGGGCTACGGGCCTGGATGTTGCTTAGCAGACCCAGGTGCACCTGGGGGTACTCAGTGTTCCTGCTGGGAGCAGGGTGCCCTGGCTAGCCTCAGTGTTCTCTCATGGCAGCTCACACAAGGGCCATGACTGAGTCTTCCTGGGTACTTCGCACTCACCAGCCATGTTGTCCCGAGGGCGTTCGAGGGCTCTGGATATGTACCGCTCCTCAAGGAACGCGCAGCGTGTTGCTGCCCAGCACTCGGCAGGCACAGAGGTCCTCCGGGGCATCAACCAATGGACCTCGACATTGCTCCGCCAGCCCACAGGTGTCTGGAGGCACTCAGTGACCTCGGAGGGAAAACGATGCACACCCGTGGGGCCTAGGAGTCCCCGCACGCGTACTTCCTTTAAAATAAAGGACATAAGCGACTGAGAAGTTGTGGAAACAGCTGCATGCCTCCCTTTCTGCACGGCTACTCAGGGCCTATCCTGGAGGCGAGTTCTCACGTCACGGTTCCCTTTCGCTCTAGAGCCTGTCATGCGGACCGCCGCCGCGGCCACGGAAGACCCTGGTTTAGAGAGAGCAAACTCATAATTTTCCCCGAAGCATTCTTCCAGGGCTCACTGGCCTGTCGGGAGCTGGGAATGTCAGGTAGCTTCAAGGCAGGCATGAATGCCACCCTCAAAATGGGAAAGCAGGGCTTGTTCCAGCAGGCCCCCGTTATCATGGGCACACTGAGCGTACATCCCTGTGGATTCTAACGAGTCCCAAGAGACACCGGTTACCCTGCGTTTCCTTCCCTGAATCAACTTATCGAAGTAGGGAGTCCCGCATCCGGCGAACTGTCTCAACCGAGGAACGCCGTAGCTGCTCCTCTGGGCCTGGGGAAGCCTGCAGTGCCGCAGAAGGAACAGGACTTAAAGAGCAGTAAGAACCCAAGCCGCCGTCCTCTAGGAGGCACGGTGACTTCAGTCAGGAGGTCCTGGATGGAACGCGAAGACGAGGGTTCCTCTGACGGCAGCTCCGACTAGGGCACCGCGTAAGACCTCCGCGCCACGTGGGACGTGCCAGAACGGCGTTCGCGAACGTGTGCGAGTGCGGAGGAAACTAAGCTGCTCCGAAGGAGAGGGCAGTGCGTTTCCCTACGCTCGGCCTGCACACAGGGGGCTCTGAAGGGCTACGGGCCTGGATGTTGCTTAGCAGACCCAGGTGCACCTGGGGGTACTCAGTGTTCCTGCTGGGAGCAGGGTGCCCCGGGTAGCCTCCCAGGTGTCCAGAAAGCTGTGCTGCCGTTAAAGGCATGCAGAGCAGAGGCCACCGCCTCCTGGAAGCTGCAGCACGCCTCCGCTTCTGCATGGCGAATCAGGGCCTTATTTCCAGGCATGGGTTCATGCTGGGTGTGCCGGTAGCGACACAGCGTGCTAAGATGCTGAATTTCTCCTCGAGCAGAGTGACTTCAGGTACGAGGGCGGGCCTCGCAGTGTTCCAAGCACAGTGTTCTCTCATGGCAGCTCACACAAGGGCCATGACTGAGTCTTCCTGGGTACTTTGCACTCACCAGCCATGTTGTCCCGAGGGCGTTCGAGGGCTCTGGAGATGTAGCGCTCCTCAAGGAACGCGCAGTGTGTTGCTGCCCAGCACTCAGCAGGCCCAGAGGTCCTCCGGAGGATCAACCAATGGACCTCGACATTGCTCCGCCGCCCCACAGGTGTCTGGAGGCACTCAGTGACCTCGGAGGGAAAACGATGCACACCCGTGGGGCCTAGGAGTCCCCGGACGCGTACTTCCTTTAAAATAAAGCACATAAGCGACTGAGAACTCGTGGAAACAGCTGCATGCCTCCCTTTCTGCACGGCTACTCAAGGCCTAACCTGGAGGCGAGTTCTCACGTCGAGGTTCCCTTTCGCTCTACAGCCTGTCATGCGGACCGAGCTGCGGCTACGGAAGCACCTGGTTTAGAGAGAGCAAACTCATAATTTTACCCGAAGCATTCTTCCAGGGCTCACTGGCCTGTCGGGAGCCGGGAATGTCAGGTAGCTTCAAGGCAGGCATGAATGCCGCCCTCAAAACGGGAAAGCAGGGCTAGTTCCAGCAGGCCCCCATTTTCATGGGCACACTCAGCATACATCCCTGTGGCTTCTAAGGACTCCCAAGAGACACCGGTTACCCTGTGTTTCCTTCCCTGAATCAACTTATCGAAGTAGGAAGTCCCGCATCCGGCGAACTGTCTCAACCGAGGAACGCCGTAGCTGCTCCTCTGTGCCTGGGTCTGCCTGCAGTGCCGCAGAAGGAACAGGACTTAAAGTGCAGTAAGAACCCAAGCCGCCGTCCTCTAGGAGGCACGGTGACTTCAGTCAGGAGGTCCTGGATGGAACACGAAGACGAGGGCTCCTCTGAGGGCAGGTCCAATTAGGGCACCGCGTAAGAACTCCGCGCCACGTGGGACGTGCCAGCACGGTGTTCGCGAACGTGTGCGAGTGCGGAGGACACTAAGCTGCTCCGATTGAGAGGGCAGTGCGTTTCCCTATGATCGGCCTGCACACAGGGGGCTCTGAAGGGCTACGGGCCTGGATGTTGCTTAGCAGACCCAGGTGCACCTGGGGGTACTCAGTGTTCCTGCTGGGAGCAGGGTGCCCCGGCTAGCCTCCCAGGTGTCCAGAAAGCTGTGCTGCCGTTAAAGGCATGCAGAGCAGAGGCCACCGCCTCCTGGAAGCTGCAGCACGCCTCCGCTTCTGCACGGCGAATCAGGGCCTTACTTCCAAGCATGGGTTCATGCTGGGTGTGCCGGTAGCGACACAGCGTGCTAAGATGCTGACTTTCTCCTCGAGCAGAGTGACTTCAGGTACGAGGGCGGGCCTCACAGTGTTCCAAGCACAGTGTTCTCTCATGGCAGCTCACACAAGGGCCATGACAGAGTCTTCCTGGGCACTTCACACTCACCAGCCATGTTGTCCCGTGGGCGTTCGAGGGCTCTGGAGTTGTAGCACTCCTCAAGGAATGCGCAGTGTGTTGCTGCCCAGCACTCGGCAGGCACAGAGGTCCTCTGGGGGATCAACCAATGGACCTCGACGTTGCTCCGCCGGCCCACAGGTGTCTGGAGGCACTCAGTGACCTCGGAGGGAAAACGATGCACACCCGTGGGGCCTAGGAGTCCCCGGACGTGTACTTCCTTTAAAATAAAGCACATAAGCGACTGAGAAGTTGTGGAAACAGCTGCATGCCTCCCTTTCTGCACGGCTACTCAGGGCCTAACCTTGAGGCGAGTTCTCACTTCGAGGTTCCATTTCGCTCTAGAGCCTGTCATGTGGACCGCCGCCGCACCCACGGTAGCCCCTGGTTTAGAGAGAGAAAATTCATAATTTTCCCCGAAGCATTCTTCCAGGGCTCACTGGCCTGTCGGGAGCCGGGAATGTCAGGTACCTTCAAGGCAGGCATGAATGCCGCCCTCAAAATGGGAAAGCAGGGCTAGTTCCAGCAGGCCCCCATTTTCATGGGCACACTCAGCATACATACCTGTGGCTTCTAAGGAGTCCCAAGAGACACCGGTTACCCTGTGTTTCCTTCCCTGAATCAACTTATCGAAGTAGGGAATCCCGCATCCAGCGAACTGTCTCAACCGAGGAACGCCGTAGCTGCTCCTCTGGGCCTGGGGCTGCCTGCAGTGCCGCAGTAGGAACAGGACTTAAAGTGCAGTAAGAACCCAAGCCACCATCCTCTAGGAGGCACGTTGACTTCAGTCAGGAGGTCCTGGATGAAACGCGAAGACGAGGGCTCCTCTGAGGGCAGCTCCGACTAGGGCACCGCGTAAGACCTCCACGCCACGTGGGACGTGACAGAACGGCGTTCGCGAACGTGTGCGAGTGCCGAGGAAACTAAGCTGCTCCGATGGAGAGGGCAGTGCGTTTCCCTACGCTCGGCCTGCACACAGGGGGCTCTGAAGGGTTACGGGCCTGGATGTTGCTTAGCAGACCCAGGTGCACCTGGGGGTACTCAGTGTTCCTGCTGGGAGCAGGGTGCCCCAGCTAGCCTCCCAGGTGTCCAGAAAGCTGTGCTGCCGTTAAAGGCATGCAGAGCAGAGGCCACCGCCTCCTGGAAGCTGCAGCACACCTCCGCTTCTGCACGGCGAATCAGGGCCTTCCTTCCAGGCATGGGTTCATGCTGGGTGTGCCGGTAGCGACACAGCGTGCTAAGATGCTGACTTTCTACACGAGCAGAGTGACTTCAGGTACGAGGGCGGGCCTCGCAGTGTTCCAAGCGCAGTGTTCTCTCATGGCAACTCACACAAGGGCCATGACAGAGTCTTCCTGGGTACTTCGCACTCACCAGCCATGTTGTCCCGAGGGCGTTCGAGGGCTCTGGAGATGTAGCGCTCCTCAAGGAACGCGCAGTGTGTTGCTGCCCAGCACTCGGCAGGCACAGAGGTCCTCCGGGGGATCAACCAATGGACCTCGACGTTCCTCTCCCGGCCCACAGGTGTCTGGAGGCACTCAGTGACCTCGGAGGGAAAACGATGCACACCCGTGGGGCCTAGGAGTCCCCGGACGCGTACTTCCTTTAAAATAAAGCACATAAGCGACTGAGAAGTTGTGGAAACAGCTGCATGCCTCCCTTTCTGCACGGCTACTCAGGGCCTAACCTGGAGGCGAGTTCTCACTTCGAGGTTCCCTTTCGCTCTAGAGCCTGTCATGCGGACTGAGCTGCGGCCACAGAAGCCCCTGGTTTAGAGAGAGCAAACTCATAATTTTCCCCGAAGCATTCTTCCAGGGCTCACTGTCCTGTCGGGAGCCGGGAATGTCAGGTAGCTTCAAGGCAGGCATGAATGCCGCCCTCAAAATGGAAAAGCAGGGCTAGTTCCAGCAGGCCCCCGTTTTCATGGGCACACTAAGCGTACAACCCTATGGCTTCTAACGAGTCCCAAGAGACACCGGTTACCCTGCGTTTCCTTCCCTGAATTAACATATCGAAGCAGGGAGTCCCGCATCTGGCGAACTGTCTCAAACGAGGAATGCCGTAGCTGCTCCTCTGGGCCTGGGGCTGCCTGCAGTGCTGCAGAAGGAACAGGACTTGAAGTGCAGTAAGAACCCAAGCCGCCGTCCTCTAGGACGCCCGGTGACTTCAGTCAGGAGGTCCTGGATGGAAGGCGAAGACGACGGCTCCTCTGAGGGCAGCTGCGATTAGGGCACCGCGTAAGACCTCTGCGCCACGTGGGACGTGCCAGAACGGTGTTCGCGAACGTGTGCGAGTGCGGAGGAAACTAAGCTGCTCCGAAGGAGAGGGCAGTGCGTTTCCCTACGCTCGGCCTGCACACAGGGTTCTCTGAAGGGCTACGGGCCTGGATGTTGCTTAGCAGACCCAGGTGCACCTGGGGGTACTCAGTGTTCCTGCTGGGAGCAGGGGGCCCCGGCTAGCCTCCCAGGTGTCCAGAAAGCTGTGCTGCCGTTAAAGGCATGCAGAGCAGAGGCCACCGCCTCCTGGAAGCTGCAGCACGCCTCCGCTTCTGCACGGCGAATCAGGGCCTTATTTCCAGGCATGGGTTCATGCTGGGTGTGCCGGTAGCGACACAGCGTGCTAAGATGCTGACTTTCTCCTCGAGCAGAGTGACTTCAGGTACGAGGGCGGGCCTCGCAGTGTTCCAAGCACAGTGTTCTCTCATGGCAGCTCACACAAGGGCCATGACTGAGTCTTCCTGGGCACTTCGCACTCACCAGCCATGTTTTCCCGAGGGCGTTCGAGGGCTCTGGATATGTAGCGCTCCTCAAGGAACGCGCAGTGTGTTGCTGCCCAGCACTCGGCAGGCACAGAGGTCCTCCGGGGGATCAACCAATGGACCTCGACATTGCTCCGCCGGCCCACAGGTGTCTGGAGGCACTCAGTGACCTCGGAGGGAAAACGATGCACACCCGTGGGGCCTAGGTGTCCCCAGACGCGTACTTCCTTTAAAATAAAGGAGATAAACGACTGAGAACTCGGGGAAACAGCTGCATGCCTCCCTTTCTGCACGGCTACTTAGGACCTATCCTGGAGGCGAGTTCTCACGTCACGGTTCCCTTTCGCTCTAGAGCCTGTCATGCGGATCGCCGCCGCGGCCACGGAAGCCCCTGGTTTAGAGAGAGCAAACTCATAATTTTCCCCGAAGCATTCTTCCAGGGCTCACTGGCCTGTCGGGAGCTGGGAATGTCAGGTAGCTTCAAGGCAGGCATGAATGCCACCCTCAAAATGGGAAAGCAGGGCTTGTTCCAGCAGGCCCCCGTTATCATGGGCACACTGAGCGTACATCCCTGTGGCTTCTAACGAGTCCCAAGAGACACCGGTTACCCTGCGTTTCCTTCCCTGAATCAACTTATCGAAGTAGGGAGTCCCGCATCCGGCGAACTGTCTCAACCGAGGAACGCCGTAGCTGCTCCTCTGGGCCTGGGGAAGCCTGCAGTGCCGCAGAAGGAACAGGACTTAAAGTGCAGTAAGAACCCAAGCCGCCGTCCTCTAGGAGGCACGGTGACTTCAGTCAGGAGGTCCTGGATGGAACGCGAAGCCAAGGGCTCCTCTGAGGGCACCGCGTAAGACCTCCGCGCCACGTGGGACATGCCAGAACGGCGTTCGCGAACGTGTGCGTGTGCCGAGGAAACTAAGCTGCTCCGAAGGAGAGGGCAGTGCATTTCCCTACGCTCGGCCTGCACACACGGGGCTCTGAAGGGCTACGGGCCTGGATGTTGCTTAGCAGACCCAGGTGCACCTGGGGGTACTCAGTGTTCCTGCTGGGAGCAGGGTGCCCCGGCTAGCCTCCCAGGTGTCCAGAAAGCTGTGCTGCCGTTAAAGGCATGCAGAGCAGAGGCCACCGCCTCCTGGAAGCTGCAGCACGCCTCCGCTTCTGCATGGCGAATCAGGGCCTTATTTCCAGGCATGGATTCATGCTGGGTGTGCCGGTAGCGACACAGCGTGCTAAGATGCTGACTTTCTCCTCGAGCAGAGTGCCTTCAGGTACGAGGGTGGGCCTCGCAGTGTTCCAAGCACAGTGTTCTCTCATGGCAGCTCACACAAGGGCCATGACTGAGTCTTCCTGGGTACTTCGCACTCACCAGCCATGTTGTCCCGAGGGCGTTCGAGGGCTCTGGATATGTAGCGCTCCTCAAGGAACGCGCAGTGTGTTGCTGCCCAGCACTCGGCAGGCACAGAGGTCCTCCGGGGCATCAACCAATGGACCTCGACATTGCTCCGCCGGCCCACAGGTGTCTGGAGGCACTCAGTGACCTCGGAGGGAAAACGATGCACACCCGTGGGGCCTAGGAGTCCCCGGACGCGTACTTCCTTTAAAATAAAGGACATAAGCGACTGAGAACTCGTGGAAACAGCTGCATGCCTCCCTTTCTGCACGGCTACTCAGGGCCTAAGCTGGAGGCGAGTTCTCACGTCGAGGTTCCCTTTCGCTCTAGAGCCTGTCATGCGGACCGAGCTGCGGCCACGGAAGCCCCTGGTGTAGAGAGAGCAAACTCATAATTTTACCCGAAGCATTCTTCCAGGGCTCACTGCCCTGTCGGGAGCTGGGAATGTCAGGTAGCTTCAAGGCAGGCATGAATGCCGCCCTCAAAATGGGAAAGCAGGGCTTGTTCCAGCAGGCCCCCATTTTCATGGGCACACTCAGCGTACATCCCTATGGCTTCTAACGAGTCCCAAGAGACACCGGTTACCCTGCGTTTCCTTCCCTGAATCAACTTATCGAAGTAGGGAGTCCCGCATCCGGCGAACTGTCTCAACCGAGGAACGCCGTAGCTGCTCCCCTGGGCCTGGGGCTGCCTGCAGTGCCGCAGAAGGAACAGGACTTGAAGTGCAGTAAGAACCCAAGCCGCCGTCCTCTAGGACGCCCGGTGACTTCAGTCAGGAGGTCCTGGATGGAAGGCGAAGACGACGGCTCCTCTGAGGGCAGCTGCGATTAGGGCACCGCGTAAGACCTCTGCGCCACGTGGGACGTGCCAGAACGGTGTTCGCGAACGTGTGCGAGTGCGGAGGAAACTAAGCTGCTCCGATGGAGAGGGCAGTGCGTTTCCCTACGCTCGGCCTGCACACAGGGTTCTCTGAAGGGCTACGGGCCTGGATGTTGCTTAGCAGACCCAGGTGCACCTGGGGGTACTCAGTGTTCCTGCTGGGAGCAGGGGGCCCCGGCTAGCCTCCCAGGTGTCCAGAAAGCTGTGCTGCCGTTAAAGGCATGCAGAGCAGAGGCCACCGCCTCCTGGAAGCTGCAGCACGCCTCCGCTTCTGCATGGCGAATCAGGGCCTTATTTCCAGGCATGGATTCATGCTGGGTGTGCCGGTAGCGACACAGCGTGCTAAGATGCTGACTTTCTCCTCGAGCAGAGTGCCTTCAGGTACGAGGGTGGGCCTCGCAGTGTTCCAAGCACAGTGTTCTCTCATGGCAGCTCACACAAGGGCCATGACTGAGTCTTCCTGGGTACTTCGCACTCACCAGCCATGTTGTCCCGAGGGCGTTCGAGGGCTCTGGATATGTAGCGCTCCTCAAGGAACGCGCAGTGTGTTGCTGCCCAGCACTCGGCAGGCACAGAGGTCCTCCGGGGCATCAACCAATGGACCTCGACATTGCTCCGCCGGCCCACAGGTGTCTGGAGGCACTCAGTGACCTCGGAGGGAAAACGATGCACACCCGTGGGGCCTAGGAGTCCCCGGACGCGTACTTCCTTTAAAATAAAGGACATAAGCGACTGAGAACTCGTGGAAACAGCTGCATGCCTCCCTTTCTGCACGGCTACTCAGGGCCTAAGCTGGAGGCGAGTTCTCACGTCGAGGTTCCCTTTCGCTCTAGAGCCTGTCATGCGGACCGAGCTGCGGCCACGGAAGCCCCTGGTGTAGAGAGAGCAAACTCATAATTTTACCCGAAGCATTCTTCCAGGGCTCACTGCCCTGTCGGGAGCTGGGAATGTCAGGTAGCTTCAAGGCAGGCATGAATGCCGCCCTCAAAATGGGAAAGCAGGGCTTGTTCCAGCAGGCCCCCGTTTTCATGGGCACACTCAGCGTACATCCCTGTGGCTTCTAACGAGTCCCAAGAGACACCGGTTACCCTGCGTTTCCTTCCCTGAATCAACTTATCGAAGTAGGGAGTCCCGCATCCGGCGAACTGTCTCAACCGAGGAACGCCGTAGCTGCTCCCCTGGGCCTGGGGCTGCCTGCAGTGCCGCAGAAGGAACAGGACTTGAAGTGCAGTAAGAACCCAAGCCGCCGTCCTCTAGGACGCCCGGTGACTTCAGTCAGGAGGTCCTGGATGGAAGGCGAAGACGACGGCTCCTCTGAGGGCAGCTGCGATTAGGGCACCGCGTAAGACCTCTGCGCCACGTGGGACGTGCCAGAACGGTGTTCGCGAACGTGTGCGAGTGCGGAGGAAACTAAGCTGCTCCGATGGAGAGGGCAGTGCGTTTCCCTACGCTCGGCCTGCACACAGGGGTCTCTGAAGGGCTACGGGCCTGGATGTTGCTTAGCAGACCCAGGTGCACCTGGGGGTACTCAGTGTTCCTGCTGGGAGCAGGGGGCTCCGGTTAGCCTCCCAGGTGTCCAGAAAGCTGTGCTGCCGTTAAAGGCATGCAGAGCAGAGGCCACCGCCTCCTGGAAGCTGCAGCACGCCTCCGCTTCTGCACGGCGAATCAGGGCCTTACTTCCAGGCATGGGTTCATGCTGGGTGTGCCGGTAGCGACACAGCGTGCTAAGATGCTGACTTTCTCCTCGAGCAGAGTGACTTCAGGTACGAGGGCGGGCCTCGCAGTGTTCCAAGCACAGTGTTCTCTCATGGCAGCTCACACAAGGGCCATGACTGAGTCTTCCTGGGCACTTCGCACTCACCAGCCATGTTTTCCCGAGGGCGTTCGAGGGCTCTGGATATGTAGCGCTCCTCAAGGAACGCGCAGTGTGTTGCTGCCCAGCACTCGGCAGGCACAGAGGTCCTCCGGGGGATCAACCAATGGACCTCGACATTGCTCCGCTGGCCCACAGGTGTCTGGAGGCACTCAGTGACCTCGGAGGGAAAACGATGCACACCCGTGGGGCCTAGGAGTCCCCGGACGCGTACTTCCTTTAAAATAAAGGACATAAGCGACTGAGAACTCGTGGAAACAGCTGCATGCCTCCCTTTCTGCACGGCTACTCAGGGCCTAAGCTGGAGGCGAGTTCTCACGTCGAGGTTCCCTTTCGCTCTAGAGCCTGTCATGCGGACCGAGCTGCGGCCACGGAAGCCCCTGGTTTAGAGAGAGCAAACTCATAATTTTACCCGAAGCATTCTTCCAGGGCTCACTGGCCTGTCGGGAGCTGGGAATGTCAGGTAGCTTCAAGGCAGGCATGAATGCCGCCCTCAAAATGGGAAAGCAGGGCTTGTTCCAGCAGGCCCCCATTTTCATGGGCACACTCAGCGTACATCCCTATGGCTTCTAACGAGTCCCAAGAGACACCGGTTAACCTGCGTTTCCTTCCCTGAATCAACTTATCGAAGTAGGGAGTCCCGCATCTGGCGAACTGTCTCAACCGAGGAACGCCGTAGCTGCTCCTCTGGGCCTGGGGCTGCCTGCAGTGCCGCAGAAGGAACAGGACTTGAAGTGCAGTAAGAACCCAAGCCCCCGTCCTCTAGGAGGCCAGGTGACTTCAGTCAGGCGGTCCTGGATGGAACGCGAAGACGAGGGCTCCTCTGAGGGCAGCTCCGATTAGGGCACCGCGTAAGAACTCCGCGCGACGTGGGACGTGCCCGAACGGCGTTCGCGAACGTGTGCAAGTGCCGAGGAAACTACGCTGCTCTGAAGGAGATGGCAGTGCGTTTCCCTACGCTCGGCCTGCACACAGGGGTCTCTGAAGGGCCACGGGCCTGGATGTTGCTTAGCAGACCCAGGTGCACCTGGGGGTACTCAGTGTTCCTGCTGGGAGCAGGGTGCCCCGGCTAGCCTCAGTGTTCTCTCATGGCAGCTCACACAAGGGCCATGACTGAGTCTTCCTGGGTACTTCGCACTCACCAGCCATGTTGTCCCGAGGGCGTTCGAGGGCTCTGGAGATGTAGCGCTCCTCAAGGAACGCGCAGTGTGTTGCTGCCCAGCACTCAGCAGGCACAGAGGTCCTCCGGAGGATCAACCAATGGACCTCGACATTGCTCCGCCGCCCCACAGGTGTCTGGAGGCACTCAGTGACCTCGGAGGGAAAACGATGCACACCCGTGGGGCCTAGGAGTCCCCGGACGTGTACTTCCTTTAAAATAATGCAC
Source organism: Grampus griseus (assembly GCF_964374135.1). Lineage (NCBI taxonomy): Eukaryota > Metazoa > Chordata > Mammalia > Artiodactyla > Delphinidae > Grampus > Grampus griseus. The sequence goes on from NC_139010.1 coordinate 1,640,302, forward strand.
ATAAGCGACTGAGAACTCGTGGAAACAGCTGCATGCCTCCCTTTCTGCACGGCTACTCAGGGCCTAACCTGGAGGCGAGTTCTCACGTCGAGGTTCCCTTTTGCTCTAGAGCCTGTCATGCGGACCGAGCTGCGGCTACGGAAGCACCTGGTTTAGAGAGAGCAAACTCATAATTTTACCCGAAGCATTCTTCCAGGGCTCACTGGCCTGTCGGGAGCCGGGAATGTCAGGTAGCTTCAAGGCAGGCATGAATGCCGCCCTCAAAACGGGAAAGCAGGGCTAGTTCCAGCAGGCCCCCATTTTCATGGGCACACTCAGCATACATCCCTGTGGCTTCTAAGGACTCCCATGGGACACCGGTTACCCTGTGTTTCCTTCCCTGAATCAACTTATCGAAGTAGGAAGTCCCGCATCCAGCGAACTGTCTCAACCGAGGAACGCCGTAGCTGCTCCTCTGGGCCTGGGGCTGCCTGCAGTGCCGCAGAAGGAACAGGACTTAAAGTGCAGTAAGAACCCAAGCCGCCGTCCTCTAGGAGGCACGGTGACTTCAGTCAGGAGGTCCTGGATGGAACATGAAGACGAGGGCTCCTCTGAGGGCAGGTCCAATTAGGGCACCGCGTAAGAACTCCGCGCCACGTGGGACGTGCCAGCACGGTGTTCGCGAACGTGTGCGAGTGCGGAGGACACTATGCTGCTCCGATGGAGAGGGCAGTGCGTTTCCCTATGATCGACCTGCACACAGTGGTCTCTGAAGGGCTACGGGCCTGGATGTTGCTTAGCAGACCCAGGTGCACCTGGGGGTACTCAGTGTTCCTGCTGTGAGCAGGGTGCCCCGGCTAGCCTCCCAGGTGTCCAGAAAGCTGTGCTGCCGTTAAAGGCATGCAGAGCAGAGGCCACCGCCTCCTGGAAGCTGCAGCACGCCTCCGCTTCTGCACGGCGAATCAGGGCCTTATTTCCAGGCATGGGTTCATGCTGGGTGTGCCGGTAGCGACACAGCGTGCTAAGATGCTGACTTTCTCCTCGAGCAGAGTGAGTTCTGGTATGGGGAGGGCCTCGCAGTGTTCCAAGCACAGTGTTCTCTCATGGCAGCTCACACAAGGGCCATGACAGAGTCTTCCTGGGTACTTCGCACTCACCAGCCATGTTGTCCCGAGGGCGTTCGAGGGCTCTGGAGATGTAGCGCTCCTCAAGGAACGCGCAGTGTGTTGCTGCCCAGCACTCGGCAGGCACAGAGGTCCTCCGGGGGATCAACCAATGGACCTCGACATTTCTCCGACGTCCCACAGGTGTCTGGAGGCACTCAGTGACCTCGGAGGGAAAACGATGCACACCCGTGGGGCCTAGGAGTCCCCGGACGCGTACTTCCTTTAAAATAAAGCACATAAGCGACTGAGAAGTTGTGGAAACAGCTGCATGCCTCCCTTTCTGCACGGCTACTCAGGGCCTAACCTGGAGGCGAGTTCTCACTTCGAGGTTCCCTTTCGCTCTAGAGCCTGTCATGCGGACTGAGCTGCGGCCACGGAAGCCCCTGGTTTAGAGAGAGCAAACTCATAATTTTCCCCGAAGCATTCTTCCAGGGCTCACTGGCCTGTCGGGAGCCGGGAATGTCAGGTAGCTTCAAGGCAGGCATGAATGCCGACCTCAAAATGGAAAAGCAGGGCTAGTTCCAGCAGGCGCCCGTTTTCATGTGCACACTCAGCGTATATCCCTATGGCTTCTAACGAGTCCCAAGAGACACCGGTTACACTGCGTTTCCTTCCCTGAATTAACTTATCGAAGTAGGGAGTCCCGCATCCGGCGAACTGTCTTAACCGAGGAACGCCGTAGCTGCTCCTCTGGGCCTGGGGCTGCCTGCAGTGCCGCAGAAGGAACAGGACTTGAAGTGCAGTAAGAACCCAAGCCGCCGTCCTCTAGGACGCCCGGTGACTTCAGTCAGGAGGTCCTGGATGGAAGGCGAAGACGAAGGCTCCTCTGAGGGCAGCTGCGATTAGGGCACCGCGTAAGACCTCCGCGCCACGTGGGACGTGCCAGAACGGTGTTCACGAACGTGTGCGAGTGCGGAGGAAACTAAGGTGCTCCAATGGAGAGGGCAGTGCGTTTCCCTACGCTCGGCCTGCACACAGGGTTCTCTGAAGGGCTACGGGCCTGGATGTTGCTTAGCAGACCCAGGTGCACCTGGGGGTACTCAGTGTTCCTGCTGGGAGCAGGGTGCCCTGGCTAGCCTCAGTGTTCTCTCATGGCAGCTCACACAAAGGCCATGACTGAGTCTTCCTGGGTACTTCGCACTCACCAGCCATGTTGTCCCGAGGGCGTTCGAGGGCTCTGGAGATGTAGCGCTCCTCAAGGAACGCGCAGTGTGTTGCTGCCCAGCACTCGGCAGGCACAGAGGTCCTCCGGGGGATCAACCAATGGACCTCGACGTTGCTCCGCCGGCCCACAGGTGTCTGGAGGCACTCAGTGACCTCGGAGGGAAAACTATGCACACCCGTGGGGCCTAGGAGTCCCCGGACGCGTACTTCCTTTAAAATAAATGACATAAGCGACTGAGAACTCGTGGAAACAGCTGCATGCCTCCCTTTCTGCACGGCTACTCAGGGCCTATCCTGGAGGCGAGTTCTCACGTCACGGTTCCCTTTCGCTCTAGAGCCTGTCATGCGGACCGCCGCCGCGGCCACGGAAGACCCTGGTTTAGAGAGAGCAAACTCATAATTTTCCCCGAAGCATTCTTCCAGGGCTCACTGGCCTGTCGGGAGCTGGGAATGTCAGGTAGCTTCAAGGCAGGCATGAATGCCACCCTCAAAATGGGAAAGCAGGGCTTGTTCCAGCAGGCCCCTGTTATCATGGGCACACTGAGCGTACATCCCTGTGGCTTCTAACGAGTCCCAAGAGACACCGGTTACCCTGCGTTTCCTTCCCTGAATCAACTTATCGAAGTAGGGAGTCCCGCATCCGGCGAACTGTCTCAACCGAGGAACGCCGTAGCTGCTCCTCTGGGCCTGGGGAAGCCTGCAGTGCCGCAGAAGGAACAGGACTTAAAGTGCAGTAAGAACCCAAGCCGCCGTCCTCTAGGAGGCACGGTGACTTCAGTCAGGAGGTCCTGGATGGAACGCGAAGACGAGGGCTCCTCTGAGGGCAGGTCCGACTAGGGCACCGCGTAAGACCTCCGCGCCACGTGGGACGTGCCAGAACGGCGTTCGCGAACGTGTGCGAGTGCCAAGGAAACTAAGCTGCTCCGATGGAGAGGGCAGTGCGTTTCCCTACGCTCGGCCTGCACACAGGGGGCTCTGAAGGGCTACGGGCCTGGATGTTGCTTAGCAGACCCAGGTGCACCTGGGGGTACTCAGTGTTCCTGCTGGGAGCAGGGTGCCCCAGCTAGCCTCCCAGGTGTCCAGAAAGCTGTGCTGCCATTAAAGGCATGCAGAGCAGAGGCCACCGCCTCCTGGAAGCTGCAGCACACCTCCGCTTCTGCACGGTGAATCAGGGCCTTCCTTCCAGGCATGGGTTCATGCTGGGTGTGCCGGTAGCGACACAGCGTGCTAAGATGCTGACTTTCTACACGAGCAGAGTGACTTCAGGTACGAGGGCGGGCCTCGCAGTGTTCCAAGCGCAGTGTTCTCTCATGGCAACTCACACAAGGGCCATGACAGAGTCTTCCTGGGTACTTCGCACTCACCAGCCATGTTGTCCCGAGGGCGTTCGAGGGCTCTGGAGATGTAGCGCTCCTCAAGGAACGCGCAGTGTGTTGCTGCCCAGCACTCGGCAGGCACAGAGGTCCTCCGGGGGATCAACCAATGGACCTCGACGTTGCTCCGCCGGCCCACAGGTGTCTGGAGGCACTCAGTGACCTCGGAGGGAAAACGATGCACACCCGTGGGGCCTAGGAGTCCCCGGACGCGTACTTCCTTTAAAATAAAGCACATAAGCGACTGAGAAGTTGTGGAAACAGCTGCATGCCTCCCTTTCTGCACGGCTACTCAGGGCCTAACCTGGAGGCGAGTTCTCACTTCGAGGTTCCCTTTCGCTCTAGAGCCTGTCATGCGGACTGAGCTGCGGCCACAGAAGCCCCTGGTTTAGAGAGAGCAAACTCATAATTTTACCCGAAGCATTCTTCCAGGGCTCACTGGCCTGTCGGGAGCCGGCAATGTCAGGTAGCTTCAAGGCAGGCATGAATGCCGCCCTCAAAATGGAAAAGCAGGGCTAGTTCCAGCAGGCCCCCGTTTTCATGGGCACACTAAGCGTACAACACTATGGCTTCTAACGAGTCCCAAGAGACACCGGTTACCCTGCGTTTCCTTCCCTGAATTAACATATCGAAGTAGGGATTCCCCCATCCAGCGAATGTCTCAACCGAGGAACGCCGTAGCTGCTCCTCTGGGCCTGGGGCTGCCTGCAGTGCCGCAGAAGGAACAGGACTTGAAGTGCAGTAAGAACCCAAGCCGCCGTCCTCTAGGACGCCCGGTGACTTCAGTCAGGAGGTCCTGGATGGAAGGCGAAGACGACGGCTCCTCTGAGGGCAGCTGCGATTAGGGCACCGCGTAAGACCTCTGCGCCACGTGGGACGTGCCAGAACGGTGTTCGCGAACGTGTGCGAGTGCGGAGGAAACTAAGCTGCTCCGATGGAGAGGGCAGTGCGTTTCCCTACGCTCGGCCTGCACACAGGGTTCTCTGAAGGGCTACAGGCCTGGATGTTGCTTAGCAGACCCAGGTGCACCTGGGGGTACTCAGTGTTCCTGCTGGGAGCAGGGTGCCCCGGCTAGCCTCCCAGGTGTCCAGAAAGCTGTGCTGCCGTTAAAGGCATGCAGAGCAGAGGCCACCGCCTCCTGGAAGCTGCAGCACGCCTCCACTTCTGCACGGCGAATCAAGGCCTTACTTCCAGGCATGGGTTCATGCTGGGTGTGCCAGTAGCGACACAGCGTGGTAAGATGCTGACTTTCTCCTCGAGCAGAGTGACTTCAGGTACGGGGCGGGCCTCGCAGTGTTCCAAGCACAGTGTTCTCTCATGGCAGCTCACACAAGGGCCATGACAGAGTCTTCCTGGGCACTTCACACTCACCAGCCATGTTGTCCCGAGGGCGTTCGAGGGCTCTGGAGTTGTAGCGCTCCTCAAGGAACGCGCAGTGTGTTGCTGCCCAGCACTCGGCAGGCACAGAGGTCCTCTGGGGGATCAACCAATGGACCTCGACGTTGCTCCACCGGCCCACAGGTGTCTGGAGGCACTCAGTGACCTCGGAGGGAAAACGATGCACACCCGTGGGGCCTAGGAGTCCCCGGACGTGTACTTCCTTTAAAATAAAGCACATAAGCGACTGAGAAGTTGTGGAAACAGCTGCATGCCTCCCTTTCTGCACGGCTACTCAGGGCCTAACCTTGAGGCGAGTTCTCACTTCGAGGTTCCTTTTCGCTCTAGAGCCTGTCATGTGGACCGCCGCCGCACCCACGGTAGCCCCTGGTTTAGAGAGAGAAAATTCATAATTTTCCCCGAAGCATTCTTCCAGGGCTCACTGGCCTGTCGGGAGCCAGGAATGTCAGGTACCTTCAAGGCAGGCATGAATGCCGCCCTCAAAATGGGAAAGCAGGGCTAGTTCCAGCAGGCCCCCATTTTCATGGGCACACTCAGCATACATACCTGTGGCTTCTAAGGAGTCCCAAGAGACACCGGTTACCCTGCGTTTCCTTCCCTGAATCAACTTATCGAAGTAGGGAATCCCGCATCCAGCGAACTGTCTCAACCGAGGAACGCCGTAGCTGGTCCTCTGGGCCTGGGGCTGCCTGCAGTGCTGCAGTAGGAACAGGACTTAAAGTGCAGTAAGAACCCAAGCCACCATCCTCTAGGAGGCACGGTGACTTCAGTCAGGAGGTCCTGGATGAAACGCGAAGACGAGGGCTCCTCTGAGGGCAGGTCCGACTAGGGCACCGCGTAAGACCTCCGCGCCACGTGGGACGTGCCAGAACGGCGTTCGCGAACGTGTGCGAGTGCCTAGGAAACTAAGCTGCTCCGATGGAGAGGGCAGTGCGTTTCCCTACGCTCGGCCTGCACACAGGGGGCTCTGAAGGGTTACGGGCCTGGATGTTGCTTAGCAGACCCAGGTGCACCTGGGGGTACTCAGTGTTCCTGCTGGGAGCAGGGTGCCCCAGCTAGCCTCCCAGGTGTCCAGAAAGCTGTGCTGCCGTTAAAGGCATGCAGAGCAGAGGCCACCGCCTCCTGGAAGCTGCAGCACACCTCCGCTTCTGCACGGCGAATCAGGGTCTTCCTTCCAGGCATGGGTTCATGCTGGGTGTGCCGGTAGCGACACAGCGTGGTAAGATGCTGACTTTCTCCTCGAGCAGAGTGACTTCAGGTACGGGGCGGGCCTCGCAGTGTTCCAAGCACAGTGTTCTCTCATGGCAGCTCACACAAGGGCCATGACAGAGTCTTCCTGGGCACTTCACACTCACCAGCCATGTTGTCCCGAGGGCGTTCGAGGGCTCTGGAGATGTAGCGCTCCTCAAGGAACGCGCAGTGTGTTGCTGCCCAGCACTCGGCAGGCACAGAGGTCCTCTGGGGATCAACCAATGGACCTCGACGTTGCTCCGCCGGCCCACAGGTGTCTGGAGGCACTCAGTGACCTCGGAGGGAAAACGATGCACACCCGTGGGGCCTAGGAGTCCCCGGACGTGTACTTCTTTTAAAATAAAGCACATAAGCGACTGAGAAGTTGTGGAAACAGCTGCATGCCTCCCTTTCTGCACGGCTACTCAGGGCCTAACCTGGAGACGAGTTCTCACTTCGAGGTTCGCTTTCGCTCTAGAGCCTGTCATGCGGACCGCCGCCGCGGCCACAGAAGCCCCTGGATTAGAGAGAGCAAACTCATAATTTTACCCGAAGCATTCTTCCAGGGCTCACTGGCCTGTCGGGAGCCGGCAATGTCAGGTAGCTTCAAGGCAGGCATGAATGCCGCCCTCAAAATGGAAAAGCAGGGCTAGTTCCAGCAGGCCCCCGTTTTCATGGGCACACTCAGCGTACAACACTATGGCTTCTAAGGAGTCCCAAGAGACACCGGTTACCCTGCGTTTCCTTCCCTGAATTAACATATCGAAGTAGGGAGTCCCGCATCCGGCGAATGTCTCAACCGAGGAACGCCGTAGCTGCTCCTCTGGGCCTGGGGCTGCCTGCAGTGCCGCAGTAGGAACAGGACTTGAAGTGCAGTAAGAACCCAAGCCACCATCCTCTAGGAGGCACGGTGACTTCAGTCAGGAGGTCCTGGATGAAACGCGAAGACGAGGGCTCCTCTGAGGGCAGGTGCGACTAGGGCACCGCGTAAGAACTCCGCTCCACGTGGGACGTGCCAGAACGGCGTTCGCGAACGTGTGCGAGTGCCAAGGAAACTAAGCTGCTCCGATGGAGAGGGCAGTGCGTTTCCCTACGCTCGGCCTGCACACAGGGGGCTCTGAAGGGTTACGGGCCTGGTTGTTGCTTAGCAGACCCAGATGCACCTGGGGGTACTCAGTGTTCCTGCTGGGAGCAGGGTGCCCCGGCTAGCCTCCCAGGTGTCCAGAAAGCTGTGCTGCCGTTAAAGGCATGCAGAGCAGAGGCCACCGCCTCCTGGAAGCTGCAGCACACCTCCGCTTCTGCACGGCGAATCAGGGCCTTCCTTCCAGGCATGGGTTCATGCTGGGTGTGCCGGTAGCGACACAGCGTGGTAAGATGCTGACTTTCTCCTCGAGCAGAGTGACTTCAGGTACGGGGCGGGCCTCGCAGTGTTCCAAGCACAGTGTTCTCTCATGGCAGCTCACACAAGGGCCATGACAGAGTCTTCCTGGGCACTTCACACTCACCAGCCATGTTGTCCCGAGGGCGTTCGAGGGCTCTGGAGTTGTAGCGCTCCTCAAGGAACGCGCAGTGTGTTGCTGCCCAGCACTCGGCAGGCACAGAGGTCCTCTGGGAGATCAACCAATGGACCTCGACGTTGCTCCGCCGGCCCACAGGTGTCTGGAGGCACTCAGTGACCTCGGAGGGAAAACGATGCACACCCGTGGGGCCTAGGAGTCCCCGGACGTGTACTTCCTTTAAAATAAAGCACATAAGTGACTGAGAAGTTGTGGAAACAGCTGCATGCCTCCCTTTCTGCACGGGTACTCAGGGCCTAACCTTGAGGCGAGTTCTCACTTCGAGGTTCCTTTTCGCTCTAGAGCCTGTTATGTGGACCGCCGCCGCACCCACGGTAGCCCCTGGTTTAGAGAGAGAAAATTCATAATTTTCCCCGAAGCATTCTTCCAGGGCTCACTGGCCTGTCGGGAGCCGGGAATGTCAGGTACCTTCAAGGCAGGCATGAATGCCGCCCTCAAAATGGGAAAGCAGGGCTAGTTCCAGCAGGCCCCCATTTTCATGGGCACACTCAGCATACATACCTGTGGCTTCTAAGGAGTCCCAAGAGACACCGGTTACCCTGCGTTTCCTTCCCTGAATCAACTTATCGAAGTAGGGAATCCCGCATCCAGCGAACTGTCTCAACCGAGGAAGGCCGTAGCTGATCCTCTGGGCCTGGGGCTGCCTGCAGTGCCGCAGTAGGAACAGGACTTAAAGTGCAGTAAGAACCCAAGCCACCATCCTCTAGGAGGCACGGTGACTTCAGTCAGGAGGTCCTGGATGAAACGCGAAGACGAGGGCTCCTCTGAGGGCAGGTCCGACTAGGGCACCGCGTAAGACCTCCGCGCCACGTGGGACGTGCCAGAACGGCGTTCGCGAACGTGTGCGAGTGCCAAGGAAACTAAGCTGCTCCAATGGAGAGGGCAGTGCGTTTCCCTACGCTCGGCCTGCACACAGGGGGCTCTGAAGGGCTACGGGCTTGGATGTTGCTTAGCAGACCCAGGTGCACCTGGGGGTACTCAGTGTTCCTGCTGGGAGCAGGGTGCCCCGGCTAGCCTCCTATGTGTCCAGAAAGCTGTGCTGCCGTTAAAGGCATGCAGAGCAGAGGCCACCGCCTCCTGGAAGCTGCAGCACACCTCCGCTTCTGCACGGCGAATCAGGGCCTTCCTTCCAGGCATGGGTACATGCTGGGTGTGCCGGTAGCGACACAGCGTGCTAAGATGCTGACTTTCTACACGAGCAGAGTGACTTCAGGTACGAGGGCGGGCCTCGCAGTGTTCCAAGCGCAGTGTTCTCTCATGGCAACTCACACAAGGGCCATGACAGAGTCTTCCTGGGTACTTCGCACTCAACAGTCATGTTGTCCCGAGGGCGTTCGAGGGCTCTGGAGATGTAGCGCTCCTCAAGGAACGCGCAGTGTGTTGCTGCCCAGCACTCGGCAGGCACAGAGGTCCTCCGGGGGATCAACCAATGGACCTCGACGTTGCTCCGCCGGCCCACAGGTGTCTGGAGGCACTCAGTGACCTCGGAGGGAAAACGATGCACACCCGTGGGGCCTAGGAGTCCCCGGACACGTACTTACTTTAAAATAAAGCACATAAGCGACTGAGAAGTTGTGGAAACAGCTGCATGCCTCCCTTTCTGCACGGCTACTCAGGGCCTAACCTGGAGGCGAGTTCTCACTTCGAGGTTCCCTTTCGCTCTAGAGCCTGTCATGCGGACTGAGCTGCGGCCACAGAAGCCCCTGGTTTAGAGAGAGCAAACTCATAATTTTCCCCGAAGCATTCTTCCAGGGCGCACTGGCCTGTCGGGAGCCGGGAATGTCAGGTAGCTTCAAGGCAGGCATGAATGCCGCCCTCAAAATGGAAAAGCAGGGCTAGTTCCAGCAGGCCCCCGTTTTCATGGGCACACTCAGCATACATACCTGTGGCTTCTAAGGAGTCCCAAGAGACACCGGTTACCCTGCGTTTCCTTCCCTGAATCAGCTTATCGAAGTAGGGAGTCCCGCATCCGGCGAATGTCTCAACCGAGGAACGCCGTAGCTGCTCCTCTGGGCCTGGGGCTGCCTGCAGTGCTGCAGAAGGAACAGGACTTGAAGTGCAGTAAGAACCCAAGCCGCCGTCCTCTAGGACGCCCGGTGACTTCAGTCAGGAGGTCCTGGATGGAAGGCGAAGACGACGGCTCCTCTGAGGGCAGCTGCGATTAGGGCACCGCGTAAGACCTCTGCGCCACGTGGGACGTGCCAGAACGGTGTTCGCGAACGTGTGCGAGTGCGGAGGAAACTAAGCTGCTCCGATGGAGAGGGCAGTGCGTTTCCCTACGCTCGACCTGCACACAGGGGGCTCTGAAGGGCTACGGGCCTGGATGTTGTTTAGCAGACCCAGGTGCACCTGGGGGTACTCAGTGTTCCTGCTGGGAGCAGGGTGCCCCGGCTAGCCTCCCAGGTGTCCAGAAAGCTGTGCTGCCGTTAAAGGCATGCAGAGCAGAGGCCACCGCCTCCTGGAAGCTGCAGCACGCCTCCACATCTGCACGGCGAATCAGGGCCTTACTTCCAGGCATGTGTTCATGCTGGGTGTGCCGGTAGCGACACAGCGTGGTAAGATGCTGACTTTCTCCTCGAGCAGAGTGACTTCAGGTACGGGGCGGGCCTCGCAGTGTTCCAAGCACAGTGTTCTCTCATGGCAGCTCACACAAGGGCCATGACAGAGTCTTCCTGGGCACTTCACACTCACCAGCCATGTTGTCCCGAGGGCGTTCGAGGGCTCTGGAGTTGTAGCGCTCCTCAAGGAACGCGCAGTGTGTTGCTGCCCAGCACTCGGCAGGCACAGAGGTCCTCTGGGGGATCAACCAATGGACCTCGACGTTGCTCCACCGGCCCACAGGTGTCTGGAGGCACTCAGAGACCTCGGAGGGAAAACGATGCACACCCGTGGGGCCTAGGAGTCCCCGGACGTGTACTTCCTTTAAAATAAAGCACATAAGCGACTGAGAAGTTGTGGAAACAGCTGCATGCCTCCCTTTCTGCACGGCTACTCAGGGCCTAACCTGGAGGCGAGTTCTAACGTCGCGGTTCCATTTCGCTCTAGAGCCTGTCATGCGGACCGCAGCCGCGGCCACGGAAGCCCCTGGTTTAGAGAGAGCAAACCCATAATTTTACCCGAAGCATTCTTCCAGGGCTCACTGGCCTGTCGGGAGCCGGCAATGTCAGGTAGCTTCAAGGCAGGCATGAATGCCGCCCTCAAAATGGAAAAACAGGGCTAGTTCCAGCAGGCGCCCGTTTTCATGGGCACACTCAGCGTACAACCCTATGGCTTCTAACGAGTCCCAAGAGACACCGGTTACCCTGCGTTTCCTTCCCTGAATTAACTTAACGAAGTAGGGAGTCCCGCCTCCGGCGAACTGTCTCAACCGAGGAACGCCGTAGCTGCTCCTCTGGGCCTGGGGCTGCCTGCAGTGCCGCAGAAGGAACAGGACTTGAAGTGCAGTAAGAACCCAAGCCGCCGTCCTCTAGGACGCCCGGTGACTTCAGTCAGGAGGTCCTGGATGGAACGCGAAGACGACGGCTCTTCTGAGGGCAGCTGCGATTAGGGCACCGCGTAAGACCTCCGCGCCACGTGGGACGTGCCAGAACGGTGTTCGCGAACGTGTGCGAGTGCGGAGGAAACTAAGCTGCTCCGAAGGAGAGGGCAGTGCGTTACCCTACGCTCGGCCTGCACACAGGGGGCTCTGATGGGCTACGGACCTGGATGTTGCTTAGGAGACCCAGGGGCACCTGGGGGTACTCAGTGTTCCTGCTGGGAGCAGGGTGCCCCGGCTAGCCTCCTAGGTGTCGAGAAAGCTGTGCTGCCGTTAAAGGCATGCAGAGCAGAGGCCACCGCCTCCTGGAAGCTGCAGCACACCTCCGCTTCTGCACGGCGAATCAGGGCCTTCCTTCCAGGCATGGGTTCATGCTGGGTGTGCTGGTAGCGACACAGCGTGCTAAGATGCTGACTTTCTACACGAGCAGAGTGACTTCAGGTACGAGGGCGGGCCTCGCAGTGTTCCAAGCGCAGTGTTCTCTCATGGCAACTCACACAAGGGCCATGACAGAGTCTTCCTGGGTACTTCGCACTCACCAGCCATGTTGTCCTGAGGGCGTTCGAGGGCTCTGGAGATGTAGCGCTCCTCAAGGAACGCGCAGTGTGTTGCTGCCCAGCACTCGGCAGGCACAGAGGTCCTCCGGGGGATCAACCAATGGACCTCGACGTTGCTCCGCCGGCCCACAGGTGTCTGGAGGCACTCAGTGACCTCGGAGGGAAAACGATGCACACCCGTGGGGCCTAGGAGTCCCCGGACGCGTACTTCCTTTAAAATAAAGCTCATAAGCGACTGAGAAGTTGTGGAAACAGCTGCATGCCTCCCTTTCTGCACGGCTACTCAGGGCCTAACCTGGAGGCGAGTTCTCACTTCGAGGTTCCCTTTCGCTCTAGAGCCTGTCATGCGGACTGAGCTGCGGCCACGGAAGCCCCTGGTTTAGAGAGAGCAAACTCATAATTTTCCCCGAAGCATTCTTCCAGGGCTCACTGGCCTGTCGGGAGCTGGGAATGTCAGGTAGCTTCAAGGCAGGCATGAATGCCACCCTCAAAATGGGAAAGCAGGGCTTGTTCCAGCAGGCCCCCGTTATCATGGGCACACTGAGCGTACATCCCTGTGGCTTCTAACGAGTCCCAAGAGACACCGGTTACCCTGCGTTTCCTTCCCTGAATCAACTTATCGAAGTAGGGAGTCCCGCATCCGGCGAACTGTCTCAACCGAGGCATGCCGTAGCTGCTCCTCTGGGCCTGGGGAAGCCTGCAGTGCCGTAGAAGGAACAGGACTTAAAGTGCAGTAAGAACCCAAGCCGCCGTCCTCTAGGAGGAACGGTGACTTCAGTCAGGAGGTCCTGGATGGAACGCGAAGACAAGGGCTCCTCTGAGGGCACCGCGTAAGACCTCCGCGCCACGTGGGACATGCCAGAACGGCGTTCGCGAACGTGTGCGTGTGCCGAGGAAACTAAGCTGCTCCGAAGGAGAGGGCAGTGCATTTCCCTACGCTCGGCCTGCACACAGGGGGCTCTGAAGGGCTACGGGCCTGGATGTTGCTTAGCAGACCCAGGTGCACCTGGGGGTACTCAGTGTTCCTGCTGGGAGCAGGGTGCCCCGGCTAGCCTCCCAGGTGTCCAGAAAGCTGTGCTGCCGTTAAAGGCATGCAGAGCAGAGGCCACCGCCTCCTGGAAGCTGCAGCACGCCTCCGCTTCTGCATGGCGAATAAGGGCCTTATTTCCAGGCATGGATTCATGCTGGGTGTGCCGGTAGCGACACAGCGTGCTAAGATGCTGACTTTCTCCTCGAGCAGAGTGACTTCAGGTACGAGGGTGGGCCTCGCAGTGTTCCAAGCACAGTGTTCTCTCATGGCAGCTCACACAAGGGCCATGACTGAGTCTTCCTGGGTACTTCTCACTCACCAGCCATGTTGTCCCGAGGGCGTTCGAGGGCTCTGGATATGTAGCGCTCCTCAAGGAACGCGCAGTGTGTTGCTGCCCAGCACTCGGCAGGCACAGAGGTCCTCCGGGGCATCAACCAATGGACCTCGACATTGCTCCGCCGGCCCACAGGTGTCTGGAGGCACTCAGTGACCTCGGAGGGAAAACGATGCACACCCGTGGGGCCTAGGAGTCCCCGGACGCGTACTTCCTTTAAAATAAAGGACATAAGCGACTGAGAACTCGTGGAAACAGCTGCATGCCTCCCTTTCTGCACGGCTACTCAGGGCCTAAGCTGGAGGCGAGTTCTCACGTCGAGGTTCCCTTTCGCTCTAGAGCCTGTCATGCGGACCGAGCTGCGGCCACGGAAGCCCCTGGTTTAGAGAGAGCAAACTCATAATTTTACCCGAAGCATTCTTCCAGGGCTCACTGGCCTGTCGGGAGCTGGGAATGTCAGGTAGCTTCAAGGCAGGCATGAATGCCGCCCTCAAAATGGGAAAGCAGGGCTAGTTCCAGCAGGCCCCCATTTTCATGGGCACACTCAGCGTACATCCCTGTGGCTTATAAGGACTCCCAGGAGACACTGGTTACCCTGCGTTTCCCTCCCTGAATCAACTTATCGAAGTAGGGAGTCCCGCATCCGGCGAACTGTCTCAACCGAGGAACGCCGTAGCTGCTCCCCTGGGCCTGGGGCTGCCTGCAGTGCCGCAGAAGGAACAGGACTTAAAGTGCAGTAAGAACCCAAGCCGCCGTCCTCTAGGAGGCACGGTGACTTCAGTCAGGAGGTCCTGGATGAAACGCGAAGACGAGGGCTCCTCTGAGGGCAGGTCCGATTAGGGCACCGCGTAAGACCTCCGCGCCACGTGGGACGTGCCAGAACGGTGTTCGCGAACGTGTGCGAGTGTGGAGGAAACTAAGCTGCTCCGAAGGAGAGGGCAGTGCGTTTCCCTACGCTCGGCCTGCACACAGGGGGCTCTGAAGGGTTACGGGCCTGGATGTTGCTTAGCAGACCCAGGTGCACCTGTGGGTACTCAGTGTTCCTGCTGGGAGCAGGGTGCCCCGGCTAGCCTCCCAGGTGTCCAGAAAGCTGTGCTGCCGTTAAAGGCATGCAGAGCAGAGGCCACCGCCTCCTGGAAGCTGCAGCACACCTCCTCTTCTGCACGGCGAATCAGGGCCTTACTTCCAGGCATGGATTCATGCTGGGTGTGCCGGTAGCGACACAGCGTGCTAAGATGCTGACTTTCTCCTCGAGCAGAGTGACTTCAGGTACGAGGGCGGGCCTCGCAGTGTTCCAAGCACAGTGTTCTCTCATGGCAGCTCACACAAGGGCCATGACTGAGTCTTCCTGGGCACTTCGCACTCACCAGCCATGTTGTCCCGAGGGCGTTCGAGGGCTCTGGAGATGTAGCGCTCCTCAAGGAACGCGCAGTGTGTTGCTGCCCAGCACTCGGCAGGCACAGAGGTCCTCCGGGGGATCAACCAATGGACCTCGACATTGCTCTGCCGGCCCACAGGTGTCTGGAGGCACTCAGTGACCTCGGAGGGAAAACGATGCACACCCATGGGGCCTAGGAGTCCCCGGATGCGTACTTCCTTTAAAATAAAGCACATAAGCGACTGAGAAGTTGTGGAAACAGCTGCATGCCTCCCTTTCTGCACGGCTACTCAGGGCCTAACCTGGAGGCGAGTTCTCACTTCGAGGTTCCCTTTCGCTCTAGAGCCTGTCATGCGGACTGAGCTGCGGCCACAGAAGCCCCTGGTTTAGAGAGAGCAAACTCATAATTTTACCCGAAGCATTCTTCCAGGGCTCACTGGCCTGTCGGGAGCCGGCAATGTCAGGTAGCTTCAAGGCAGGCATGAATGCCGCCCTCAAAATGGAAAAGCAGGGCTAGTTCCAGCAGGCCCCCGTTTTCATGGGCACACTAAGCGTACAACCCTATGGCTTCTAACGAGTCCCAAGAGACACCGGTTACCCTGCGTTTCCTTCCCTGAATTAACATATCGAAGTAGGGAGTCCCGCATCCGGCGAACTGTCTCAACCGAGGAACGCCGTAGCTGCTCCTCTGGGCCTGGGGCTGCCTGCAGTGCCGCAGAAGGAACAGGACTTGAAGTGCAGTAAGAACCCAAGCCGCCGTCCTCTAGGACGCCCGGTGACTTCAGTCAGGAGGTCCTGGATGGAAGGCGAAGACGACGGCTCCTCTGAGGGCAGCTGCGATTAGGGCACCGCGTAAGACCTCCGCGCCACGTGGGACGTGACAGAACGGCGTTCGCGAACGTGTGCGAGTGCCGAGGAAACTAAGCTGCTCCGATGGAGAGGGCAGTGCGTTTCCCTACGCTCGGCCTGCACACAGGGGGCTCTGAAGGGTTACGGGCCTGGATGTTGCTTAGCAGACCCAGGTGCACCTGGGGGTACTCAGTATTCCTGCTGGGAGCAGGGTGCCCCAGCTAGCCTCCCAGGTGTCCAGAAAGCTGTGCTGCCGTTAAAGGCATGCAGAGCAGAGGCCACCGCCTCCTGGAAGCTGCAGCACACCTCCGCTTCTGCACGGCGAATCAGGGCCTTCCTTCCAGGCATGGGTTCATGCTGGGTGTGCCGGTAGCGACACAGCGTGCTAAGATGCTGACTTTCTACACGAGCAGAGTGACTTCAGGTACGAGGGCGGGCCTCGCAGTGTTCCAAGCGCAGTGTTCTCTCATGGCAACTCACACAAGGGCCATGACAGAGTCTTCCTGGGTACTTCGCACTCACCAGCCATGTTGTCCCGAGGGCGTTCGAGGGCTCTGGAGATGTAGCGCTCCTCAAGGAACGCGCAGTGTGTTGCTGCCCAGCACTCGGCAGGCACAGAGGTCCTCCGGGGGATCAACCAATGGACCTCGACGTTGCTCCGCCGGCCCACAGGTGTCTGGAGGCACTCAGTGACCTCGGAGGGAAAACGATGCACACCCGTGGGGCCTAGGAGTCCCCGGACGCGTACTTCCTTTAAAATAAAGCACATAAGCGACTGAGAAGTTGTGGAAACAGCTGCATGCCTCCCTTTCTGCACGGCTACTTAGGACCTATCCTGGAGGCGAGTTCTCACGTCACGGTTCCCTTTCGCTCTAGAGCCTGTCATGCAGACCGCCGCTGCAGCCACGGAAGCCCCTGGTTTAGAGAGAGCAAACTCATAATTTTACCCGAAGCATTCTTCCAGGGCTCACTGGCCTGTCGGGAGCTGGGAATGTCAGGTAGCTTCAAGGCAGGCATGAATGCCACCCTCAAAATGGGAAAGCAGGGCTTGTTCCAGCAGGCCCCCGTTATCATGGGCACAGTGAGCGTACATCCCTGTGGCTTCTAACGAGTCCCAAGAGACACCGGTTACCCTGCGTTTCCTTCCCTGAATCAACTTATCGAAGTAGGGAGTCCCACATCCGGCGAACTGTCTCAACCGAGGAACGCCGTAGCTGCTCCTCTGGGCCTGGGGAAGCCTGCAGTGCCGCAGAAGGAACAGGACTTAAAGTGCAGTAAGAACCCAAGCCGCCGTCCTCTAGGAGGCACGGTGACTTCAGTCAGGAGGTCCTGGATGGAACGCGAAGCCAAGGGCTCCTCTGAGGGCACCGCGTAAGACCTCCGCGCCACGTGGGACATGCCAGAACGGCGTTCGCGAACGTGTGCGTGTGCCGAGGAAACTAAGCTGCTCCGAAGGAGAGGGCAGTGCATTTCCCTACGCTCGGCCTGCACACAGGGGGCTCTGAAGGGCTACGGGCCTGGATGTTGCTTAGCAGACCCAGGTGCACCTGGGGGTACTCAGTGTTCCTGCTGGGAGCAGGGTGCCCCGGCTAGCCTCCCAGGTGTCCAGAAAGCTGTGCTGCCGTTAAAGGCATGCAGAGCAGAGGCCACCGCCTCCAGGAAGCTGCAGCACGCCTCCGCTTCTGCATGGCGAATCAGGGCCTTATTTCCAGGCATGGATTCATGCTGGGTGTGCCGGTAGCGACACAGCGTGCTAAGATGCTGACTTTCTCCTCGAGCAGAGTGACTTCAGGTACGAGGGTGGGCCTCGCAGTGTTCCAAGCACAGTGTTCTCTCATGGCAGCTCACACAAGGGCCATGACTGAGTCTTCCTGGGTACTTCGCACTCACCAGCCATGTTGTCCCGAGGGCATTCGAGGGCTCTGGATATGTAGCGCTCCTCAAGGAACGCGCAGTGTGTTGCTGCCCAGCACTCGGCAGGCACAGAGGTCCTCCGGGGCATCAACCAATGGACCTCGACATTGCTCCACCGGCCCACAGGTGTCTGGAGGCACTCAGTGACCTCGGAGGGAAAACGATGCACACCCGTGGGGCCTAGGAGTCCCCGGACGCGTACTTCCTTTAAAATAAAGGACATAAGCGACTGAGAACTCGTGGAAACAGCTGCATGCCTCCCTTTCTGCACGGCTACTCAGGGCCTAAGCTGGAGGCGAGTTCTCACGTCGAGGTTCCCTTTCGCTCTAGAGCCTGTCATGCGGACCGAGCTGCGGCCACGGAAGCCCCTGGTTTAGAGAGAGCAAACTCATAATTTTACCCGAAGCATTCTTCCAGGGCTCACTGGCCTGTCGGGAGCTGGGAATGTCAGGTAGCTTCAAGGCAGGCATGAATGCCGCCCTCAAAATGGGAAAGCAGGGCTTGTTCCAGCAGGCCCCCATTTTCATGGGCACACTCAGCGTACATCCCTATGGCTTCTAACGAGTCCCAAGAGACACCGGTTACCCTGCGTTTCCTTCCCTGAATCAACTTATCGAAGTAGGGAGTCCCGCATCCGGCGAACTGTCTCAACCGAGGAACGCCGTAGCTGCTCCCCTGGGCCTGGGGCTGCCTGCAGTGCCGCAGAAGGAACAGGACTTAAAGTGCAGTAAGAACCCAAGCCGCCGTCCTCTAGGAGGCACGGTGACTTCAGTCAGGAGGTCCTGGATGAAACGCGAAGACGAGGGCTCCTCTGAGGGCAGGTCCGATTAGGGCACCGCGTAAGACCTCCGCGCCACGTGGGACGTGCCAGAACGGTGTTCGCGAACGTGTGCGAGTGCCGAGGAAACTAAGCTGCTCCGAAGGAGAGGGCAGTGCGTTTCCCTACGCTCGGCCTGCACACAGGGGGCTCTGAAGGGCTACGGGCCTGGATGTTGCTTAGCAGACCCAGGTGCACCTGGGGGTACTCAGTGTTCCTGCTGGGAGCAGGGTGCCCCGGCTAGCCTCCCAGGTGTCCAGAAAGCTGTGCTGCCGTTAAAGGCATGCAGAGCAGAGGCCACCGCCTCCTGGAAGCTGCAGCACGCCTCCGCTTCTGCATGGCAAATCAGGGCCTTATTTCCAGGCATGGGTTCATGCTGGGTGTGCCGGTAGCGACACAGCGTGCTAAGATGCTGACTTTCTCCTCGAGCAGAGTGACTTCAGGTACGAGGGCGGGCCTCGCAGTGTTCCAAGCACAGTGTTCTCTCATGGCAGCTCACACAAGGGCCATGACTGAGTCTTCCTGGGTACTTCGCACTCACCAGCCATGTTTTCGCGAGGGCGTTCGAGGGCTCTGGATATGTAGCGCTCCTCAAGGAACGCGCAGTGTGTTGCTGCCCAGCACTCGGCAGGCACAGAGGTCCTCCGGGGCATCAACCAATGGACCTCGACATTGCTCCGCCGGCCCACAGGTGTCTGGAGGCACTCAGTGACCTCGGAGGGAAAACGATGCACACCCGTGGGGCCTAGGAGTCCCCGGACGCGTACTTCCTTTAAAATAAAGCACATAAGCGACTGAGAAGTTGTGGAAACAGCTGCATGCCTCCCTTTCTGCACGGCTACTCAGGGCCTAACCTGGAGGCGAGTTCTCACTTCAAGGTTCCCTTTCGCTCTAGAGCCTGTCATGCGGACTGAGCTGCGGCCACAGAAGCCCCTGGTTTAGAGAGAGCAAACTCATAATTTTCCCCGAAGCATTCTTCCAGGGCTCACTGGCCTGTCGGGACCCGGGAATGTCAGGTAGCTTCAAGGCAGGCATGAATGCCACCCTCAAAATGGAAAAGCAGGGCTAGTTCCAGCAGGCCCCCGTTTTCATGGGCACACTAAGCGTACAACCCTATGGCTTCTAACGAGTCCCAAGAGACACCGGTTACCCTGCGTTTCCTTCCCTGAATTAACATATCGAAGTAGGGAGTCCCGCATCCGGCGAACTGTCTCAACCGAGGAACGCCGCAGCTGCTCCTCTGGGCCTGGGGCTGCCTGCAGTGCCGCAGAAGGAACAGGACTTGAAGTGCAGTAAGAACCCAAGCCGCCGTCCTCTAGGACGCCCGGTGACTTCAGTCAGGAGGTCCTGGATGGAAGGCGAAGACGACGGCTCCTCTGAGGGCAGCTGCGATTAGGGCACCGCTTAAGACCTCTGCGCCACGTGGGACGTGCCAGAACGGTGTTCGCGAACGTGTGCGAGTGCGGAGGAAACTAAGCTGCTCCGATGGAGAGGGCAGTGCGTTTCCCTACGCTCGGCCTGCACACAGGGGTCTCTGAAGGGCCACGGGCCTGGATGTTGCTTAGCAGACCCAGGTGCACCTGGGGGTACTCAGTGTTCCTGCTGGGAGCAGGGTGCCCCGGCTAGCCTCAGTGTTCTCTCATGGCAGCTCACACAAGGGCCATGACTGAGCCTTCCTGGGTACTTTGCACTCACCAGCCATGTTGTCCCGAGGGCGTTCGAGGGCTCTGGAGATGTAGCGCTCCTCAAGGAACGCGCAGTGTGTTGCTGCCCAGCACTCAGCAGGCCCAGAGGTCCTCCGGAGGATCAACCAATGGACCTCGACATTGCTCCGCCGCCCCACAGGTGTCTGGAGGCACTCAGTGACCTCGGAGGGAAAACGATGCACACCCGTGGGGCCTAGGAGTCCCCGGACGCGTACTTCCTTTAAAATAAAGCACATAAGCGACTGAGAACTCGTGGAAACAGCTGCATGCCTCCCTTTCTGCACGGCTACTCAGGGCCTAACCTGGAGGCGAGTTCTCACGTCGAGGTTCCCTTTCACTCTACAGCCTGTCATGCGGACCGAGCTGCGGCTACGGAAGCACCTGGTTTAGAGAGAGCAAACTCATAATTTTACCCGAAGCATTCTTCCAGGGCTCACTGGCCTGTCGGGAGCCGGGAATGTCAGGTAGCTTCAAGGCAGGCATGAATGCCGCCCTCAAAACGGGAAAGCAGGGCTAGTTCCAGCAGGCCCCCATTTTCATGGGCACACTCAGCATACATCCCTGTGGCTTCTAAGGACTCCCAAGAGACACCGGTTACCCTGTGTTTCCTTCCCTGAATCAACTTATCGAAGTAGGAAGTCCCGCATCCGGCGAACTGTCTCAACCGAGGAACGCCGTAGCTGCTCCCCTGGGCCTGGGGCTGCCTGCAGTGCCGCAGAAGGAACAGGACTTAAAGTGCAGTAAGAACCCAAGCCGCCGTCCTCTAGGAGGCACGGTGACTTCAGTCAGGAGGTCCTGGATGGAACACGAAGATGAGGGCTCCTCTGAGGGCAGGTCCAATTAGGGAACCGCGTAAGAACTCCGCGCCACGTGGGACGTGCCAGCACGGTGTTCGCGAACGTGTGCGAGTGCGGAGGACACTAAGCTGCTCCGATGGAGAGGGCAGTGCGTTTCCCTACGATCGGCCTGCACACAGGGGGCTCTGAAGGGCTACGGGCCTGGATGTTGCTTAGCAGACCCAGGTGCACCTGGGGGTACTCAGTGTTCCTGCTGGGAGCAGGGTGCCCCGGCTAGCCTCCCAGGTGTCCAGAAAGCTGTGCTGCCGTTAAAGGCATGCAGAGCAGAGGCCACCGCCTCCTGGAAGCTGCAGCACGCCTCCGCTTCTGCACGGCGAATCAGGGCCTTACTTCCAGGCATGGGTTCATGCTGGGTGTGCCGGTAGCGACACAGCGTGCTAAGATGCTGACTTTCTCCTCGAGCAGAGTGAGTTCAGGTATGGGGAGGGCCTCGCAGTGTTCCAAGCACAGTGTTCTCTCATGGCAGCTCACACAAGGGCCATGACAGAGTCTTCCTGGGTACTTCGCACTCACCAGCCATGTTGTCCCGAGGGCGTTCGAGGGCTCTGGAGATGTAGCGCTCCTCAAGGAACGCGCAGTGTGTTGCTGTCCAGCACTCGCCAGGCACAGAGGTCCTCCGGGGGATCAACCAATGGACCTCGACATTTCTCCGACGTCCCACAGGTGTCTGGAGGCACTCAGTGACCTCGGAGGGAAAACGATGCACACCCGTGGGGCCTAGGAGTCCCCGGACGCGTACTTCCTTTAAAATAAAGCACATAAGCGACTGAGAAGTTGTGGAAACAGCTGCATGCCTCCCTTTCTGCACGGCTACTCCGGGCCTAACCTGGAGGCGAGTTCTCACTTCGAGGTTCCCTTTCGCTCTAGAGCCTGTCATGCGGACTGAGCTGCGGACACAGAAGCCCCTGGTTTAGAGAGAGCAAACTCATAATTTTACCCGAAGCATTCTTCCAGGGCTCACTGGCCTGTCGGGAGCCGGCAATGTCAGGTAGCTTCAAGGCAGGCATGAATGCCGCCCTCAAAATGGAAAAGCAGGGCTAGTTCCAGCAGGCCCCCGTTTTCATGGGCACACTAAGCGTACAACCCTATGGCTTCTAACGAGTCCCAAGAGACACCGGTTACCCTGCGTTTCCTTCCCTGAATTAACATATCGAAGTAGGGAGTCCCGCATCCGGCGAATGTCTCAACCGAGGAACGCCGTAGCTGCTCCTCTGGGCCTGGGGCTGCCTGCAGTGCCGCAGAAGGAACAGGACTTGAAGTGCAGTAAGAACCCAAGCCGCCGTCCTCTAGGACGCCCGGTGACTTCAGTCAGGAGGTCCTGGATGGAAGGCGAAGACGACGGCTCCTCTGAGGGCAGCTGCGATTAGGGCACCGCGTAAGACCTCTGCGCCACGTGGGACGTGCCAGAACGGTGTTCGCGAACGTGTGCGAGTGCGGAGGAAACTAAGCTGCTCCGATGGAGAGGGCAGTGCGTTTCCCTACGCTCGGCCTGCACACAGGGGTCTCTGAAGGGCTACGGGCCTGGATGTTGCTTAGCAGACCCAGGTGCACCTGGGGGTACTCAGTGTTCCTGCTGGGAGCAGGGTGCCCCGGCTAGCCTCCCAGGTGTCCAGAAAGCTGTGCTGCCGTTAAAGGCATGCAGAGCAGAGGCCACCGCCTCCTGGAAGCTGCAGCACACCTCCGCTTCTGCACGGCGAATCAGGGCCTTCCTTCCAGGCATGGGTTCATGCTGGGTGTGCCGGTAGCGACACAGCGTGCTAAGATGCTGACTTTCTACACGAGCAGAGTGACTTCAGGTACGAGGGCGGGCCTCGCAGTGTTCCAAGCGCAGTGTTCTCTCATGGCAACTCACACAAGGGCCATGACAGAGTCTTCCTGGGTACTTCGCACTCACCAGCCATGTTGTCCCGAGGGCGTTCGAGGGCTCTGGAGATGTAGCGCTCCTCAAGGAACGCGCAGTGTGTTGCTGCCCAGCACTCGGCAGGCACAGAGGTCCTCCGGGGGATCAACCAATGGACCTCGACGTTGCTCCGCCGGCCCACAGGTGTCTGGAGGCACTCAGTGACCTCGGAGGGAAAACGATGCACACCCGTGGGGCCTAGGAGTCCCCAGACGCGTACTTCCTTTAAAATAAAGGACATAAGCGACTGTGAAGTTGTGGAAACAGCTGCATGCCTCCCTTTCTGCACGGCTACTCAGGGCCTAACCTGGAGGCGAGTTCTCACTTCGAGGTTCCCTTTCGCTCTAGAGCCTGTCATGCGGACTGAGCTGCGGCCACAGAAGCCCCTGGTTTAGAGAGAGCAAACTCATAATTTTCCCCGAAGCATTCTTCCAGGGCTCACTGGCCTGTCGGGAGCCGGGAATGTCAGGTAGCTTCAAGGCAGGCATGAATGCCGCCCTCAAAATGGAAAAGCAGGGCTAGTTCCAGCAGGCCCCCGTTTTCATGGGCACACTAAGCGTACAACCCTATGGCTTCTAACGAGTCCCAAGAGACACCGGTTACCCTGCGTTTCCTTCCCTGAATTAACATATCGAAGTAGGGAGTCCCGCATCCGGCGAACTGTCTCAACCGAGGAACGCCGTAGCTGCTCCTCTGGGCCTGGGGCTGCCTGCAGTGCCGCAGAAGGAACAGGACTTGAAGTGCAGTAAGAACCCAAGCCGCCGTCCTCTAGGACGCCCGGTGACTTCAGTCAGGAGGTCCTGGATGAAACGCGAAGACGAGGGCTCCTCTGAGGGCAGCTCCGACTAGGGCACCGCGTAAGACCTCCGCGCCACGTGGGACGTGACAGAACGGCGTTCGCGAACGTGTGCGAGTGCCGAGGAAACTAACCTGCTCCGATGGAGAGGGCAGTGCGTTTCCCTACGCTCGGCCTGCACACAGGGGGCTCTGAAGGGTTACGGGCCTGGATGTTGCTTAGCAGACCCAGGTGCACCTGGGGGTACTCAGTGTTCCTGCTGGGAGCAGGGGGCCCCGGCTAGCCTCCCAGGTGTCCAGAAAGCTGTGCTGCCGTTAAAGGTATGCAGAGCAGAGGCCACCGCCTCCTGGAAGCTGCAGCATGCCTCCGCTTCTGCACGGCGAATCAGGGCCTTACTTCCAGGCATGGGTTCATGCTGGGTGTGCCGGTAGCGACACAGCGTGCTAAGATGCTGACTTTCTCCTCGAGCAGAGTGACTTCAGGTACGAGGGCGGGCCTCGCAGTGTTCCAAGCACAGTGTTCTCTCATGGCAGCTCACACAAGGGCCATGACTGAGTCTTCCTGGGCACTTCGCACTCACCAGCCATGTTTTCCCGAGGGCGTTCGAGGGCTCTGGATATGTAGCGCTCCTCAAGGAACGTGCAGTGTGTTGCTGCCCAGCACTCGGCAGGCACAGAGGTCCTCCGGGGGATCAACCAATGGACCTCGACATTGCTCCGCCGGCCCACAGGTGTCTGGAGGCACTCAGTGACCTCGGAGGGAAAACGATGCACACCCGTGGGGCCTAGGAGTCCCCGGACGCGTACTTCCTTTAAAATAAAGCACATAAGCGACTGAGAACTCGTGGAAACAGCTGCATGCCTCCCTTTCTGCACGGCTACTCAGGGCCTAAGCTGGAGGCGAGTTCTCAAGTCGAGGTTCCCTTTCGCTCTAGAGCCTGTCATGCGGACCGAGCTGCGGCCACGGAAGCCCCTGGTTTAGAGAGAGCAAACTCATAATTTTACCCGAAGCATTCTTCCAGGGCTCACTGGCCTGTCGGGAGCTGGGAATGTCAGGTAGCTTCAAGGCAGGCATGAATGCCGCCCTCAAAATGGGAAAGCAGGGCTTGTTCCAGCAGGCCCCCATTTTCATGGGCACACTCAGCGTACATCCCTATGGCTTCTAACGAGTCCCAAGAGACACCGGTTACCCTGCGTTTCCTTCCCTGAATCAACTTATCGAAGTAGGGAGTCCCGCATCTGGCGAACTGTCTCAACCGAGGAACGCCGTAGCTGCTCCTCTGGGCCTGGGGCTGCCTGCAGTGCCGTAGAAGGAACAGGACTTGAAGTGCAGTAAGAACCCAAGCCCCCGTCCTCTAGGAGGCCAGGTGACTTCAGTCAGGCGGTCCTGGATGGAACGCGAAGACGAGGGCTCCTCTGAGGGCAGCTCCGATTAGGGCACCACGTAAGAACTCCGCGCGACGTGGGACGTGCCCGAACGGCGTTCGCGAACGTGTGCAAGTGCCGAGGAAACTACGCTGCTCCGAAGGAGATGGCAGTGCGTTTCCCTACGCTCGGCCTGCACACAGGGGTCTCTGAAGGGCCACGGGCCTGGATGTTGCTTAGCAGACCCAGGTGCACCTGGGGGTACTCAGTGTTCCTGCTGGGAGCAGGGTGCCCCGGCTAGCCTCAGTGTTCTCTCATGGCAGCTCACACAAGGGCCATGACTGAGTCTTCCTGGGTACTTTGCACTCACCAGCCATGTTGTCCCGAGGGCGTTCGAGGGCTCTGGAGATGTAGCGCTCCTCAAGGAACGCGCAGTGTGTTGCTGCCCAGCACTCAGCAGGCCCAGAGGTCCTCCGGAGGATCAACCAATGGACCTCGACATTGCTCCGCCGCCCCACAGGTGTCTGGAGGCACTCAGTGACCTCGGAGGGAAAACGATGCACACCCGTGGGGCCTAGGAGTCCCCGGACGCGTACTTCCTTTAAAATAAAGCACATAAGCGACTGAGAACTCGTGGAAACAGCTGCATGCCTCCCTTTCTGCACGGCTACTCAGGGCCTAACCTGGAGGCGAGTTCTCACGTCGAGGTTCCCTTTCGCTCTACAGCCTGTCATGCGGACCGAGCTTCGGCTACGGAAGCACCTGGTTTAGAGAGAGCAAACTCATAATTTTACCCGAAGCATTCTTCCAGGGCTCACTGGCCTGTCGGGAGCCGGGAATGTCAGGTAGCTTCAAGGCAGGCATGAATGCCGCCCTCAAAACGGGAAAGCAGGGCTAGTTCCAGCAGGCCCCCATTTTCATGGGCACACTCAGCATACATCCCTGTGGCTTCTAAGGACTCCCAAGAGAAACCGGTTACCCTGTGTTTCCTTCCCTGAATCAACTTATCGAAGTAGGAAGTCCCGCATCCGGCGAACTGTCTCAACCGAGGAACGCCGTAGCTGCTCCTCTGTGCCTGGCTCTGCCTGCAGTGCCGCAGAAGGAACAGGACTTAAAGTGCAGTAAGAACCCAAGCCGCCGTCCTCTAGGAGGCACGGTGACTTCAGTCAGGAGGTCCTGGATGGAACACGAAGACGAGGGCTCCTCTGAGGGCAGGTCCAATTAGGGCACCGCGTAAGAACTCCGCGCCACGTGGGACGTGCCAGCACGGTGTTCGCGAACGTGTGCGAGTGCGGAGGACACTAAGCTGCTCCGATGGAGAGGGCAGTGCGTTTCCCTACGATCGGCCTGCACACAGGGGGCTCTGAAGGGCTACGGGCCTGGATGTTGCTTAGCAGACCCAGGTGCACCTGGGGGTACTCAGTGTTCCTGCTGGGAGCAGGGTGCCCCGGCTAGCCTCCCAGGTGTCCAGAAAGCTGTGCTGCCGTTAAAGGCATGCAGAGCAGAGGCCACCGCCTCCTGGAAGCTGCAGCACGCCTCCGCTTCTGCACGGCGAATCAGGGCCTTACTTCCAGGCATGGGTTCATGCTGGGTGTGCCGGTAGCGACACAGCGTGCTAAGATGCTGACTTTCTCCTCGAGCAGAGTGAGTTCAGGTATGGGGAGGGCCTCGCAGTGTTCCAAGCACAGTGTTCTCTCATGGCAGCTCACACAAGGGCCATGACAGAGTCTTCCTGGGTACTTCGCACTCACCAGCCATGTTGTCCCGAGGGCGTTCGAGGGCTCTGGAGATGTAGCGCTCCTCAAGGAACGCGCAGTGTGTTGCTGTCCAGCACTCGCCAGGCACAGAGGTCCTCCGGGGGATCAACCAATGGACCTCGACATTTCTCCGACGTCCCACAGGTGTCTGGAGGCACTCAGTGACCTCGGAGGGAAAACGATGCACACCCGTGGGGCCTAGGAGTCCCCGGACGCGTACTTCCTTTAAAATAAAGCACATAAGCGACTGAGAATTTGTGGAAACAGCTGCATGCCTCCCTTTCTGCACGGCTACTCAGGGCCTAAGCTGGAGGCGAGTTCTCACGTCGAGGTTCCCTTTCGCTCTAGAGCCTGTCATGCGGACTGAGCTGCGGCCACAGAAGCCCCTGGTTTAGAGAGAGCAAACTCATAATTTTCCCCGAAGCATTCTTCCAGGGCTCACTGGCCTGTCGGGAGCCGGCAATGTCAGGTAGCTTCAAGGCAGGCATGAATGCCGCCCTCAAAATGGAAAAGCAGGGCTAGTTCCAGCAGGCCCCCGTTTTCATGGGCACACTAAGCGTACAACCCTATGGCTTCTAACGAGTCCCAAGAGACACCGGTTACCCTGCGTTTCCTTCCCTGAATTAACATATCGAAGTAGGGAGTCCCGCATCCGGCGAATGTCTCAACCGAGGAACGCCGTAGCTGCTCCTCTGGGCCTGGGGCTGCCTGCAGTGCCGCAGAAGGAACAGGACTTGAAGTGCAGTAAGAACCCAAGCCGCCGTCCTCTAGGACGCCCGGTGACTTCAGTCAGGAGGTCCTGGATGGAAGGCGAAGACGACGGCTCCTCTGAGGGCAGCTGCGATTAGGGCACCGCGTAAGACCTCTGCGCCACGTGGGACGTGCCAGAACGGTGTTCGCGAACGTGTGCGAGTGCGGAGGAAACTAAGCTGCTCCGATGGAGAGGGCAGTGCGTTTCCCTACGCTCGGCCTGCACACAGGGGTCTCTGAAAGGCTACGGGCCTGGATGTTGCTTAGCAGACCCAGGTGCACCTGGGGGTACTCAGTGTTCCTGCTGGGAGCAGGGTGCCCCGGCTAGCCTCCCAGGTGTCCAGAAAGCTGTGCTGCCGTTAAAGGCATGCAGAGCAGAGGCCACCGCCTCCTGGAAGCTGCAGCACGCCTCCGCTTCTGCACGGCGAATCAGGGCCTTCCTTCCAGGCATGGGTTCATGCTGGGTGTGCCGGTAGCGACACAGCGTGCTAAGATGCTGATTTTCTACACGAGCAGAGTGACTTCAGGTACGAGGGCGGGCCTCGCAGTGTTCCAAGCGCAGTGTTCTCTCATGGCAACTCACACAAGGGCCATGACAGAGTCTTCCTGGGTACTTCGCACTCACCAGCCATGTTGTCCCGAGGGCGTTCGAGGGCTCTGGAGATGTAGCGCTCCTCAAGGAACGCGCAGTGTGTTGCTGCCCAGCACTCGGCAGGCACAGAGGTCCTCCGGGGGATCAACCAATGGACCTCGACGTTGCTCCGCCGGCCCACAGGTGTCTGGAGGCACTCAGTGACCTCGGAGGGAAAACGATGCACACCCGTGGGGCCTAGGAGTCCCCAGACGCGTACTTCCTTTAAAATAAAGGACATAAGCGACTGTGAAGTTGTGGAAACAGCTGCATGCCTCCCTTTCTGCACGGCTACTCAGGGCCTAACCTGGAGGCGAGTTCTCACTTCGAGGTTCCCTTTCGCTCTAGAGCCTGTCATGCGGACTGAGCTGCGGCCACAGAAGCCCCTGGTTTAGAGAGAGCAAACTCATAATTTTCCCCGAAGCATTCTTCCAGGGCTCACTGGCCTGTCGGGAGCCGGGAATGTCAGGTAGCTTCAAGGCAGGCATGAATGCCGCCCTCAAAATGGAAAAGCAGGGCTAGTTCCAGCAGGCCCCCGTTTTCATGGGCACACTAAGCATACAACCCTATGGCTTCTAACGAGTCCCAAGAGACACCGGTTACCCTGCGTTTCCTTCCCTGAATTAACATATCGAAGTAGGGAGTCCCGCATCCGGCGAACTGTCTCAACCGAGGAACGCCGTAGCTGCTCCTCTGGGCCTGGGGCTGCCTGCAGTGCCGCAGAAGGAACAGGACTTAAAGTGCAGTAAGAACCCAAGCCGCCGTCCTCTAGGAGGCACGGTGACTTCAGTCAGGAGGTCCTGGATGAAACGCGAAGACGAGGGCTCCTCTGAGGGCAGGTCCGATTAGGGCACCGCGTAAGACCTCCGCGCCACGTGGGACGTGCCAGAACGGTGTTCGCGAACGTGTGCGAGTGCCGAGGAAACTAAGCTGCTCCAATGGAGAGGGCAGTGCGTTTCCCTACGCTCGGCCTGCACACAGGTGGTTCTGAAGGGTTACGGGCCTGGATGTTGCTTAGCAGACCCAGGTGCACCTGGGGGTACTCAGTTTTCCTGCTGAGAGCAGGGTGCCCCGGCTAGCCTCCCAAGTGTCCAGAAAGCTGTGCTGCCGTTAAAGGCATGCAGAGCAGAGGCCACCGCCTCCTGGAAGCTGCAGTACACCTCCGCTTCTGCACGGTGAATCAGGGCCTTACTTCCAGGCATGGGTTCATGCTGGGTGTGCCGGTAGCGACACAGCGTGCTAAGATGCTGACTTTCTCCTCGAGCAGAGTGACTTCAGGTACGAGGGCGGGCCTCGCAGTGTTCCAAGCACAGTGTTCTCTCATGGCAGCTCACACAAGGGCCATGACTGAGTCTTCCTGGGCACTTCGCACTCACCAGCCATGTTGTCCCGAGGGCGTTCGAGGGCTCTGGATATGTAGCGCTCCTCAAGAAACGCGCAGTGTGTTGCTGCCCAGCACTCGGCAGGCACAGAGGTGCTCCGGGGGATCAACCAATGGACCTCGACATTGCTCCGCCGGCCCACAGGTGTCTGGAGGCACTCAGTGACCTCGGAGGGAAAACGATGCACACCCGTGGGGCCTAGGAGTCCCCGGACGCGTACTTCCTTTAAAATAAAGGACATAAGCGACTGAGAACTCGTGGAAACAGCTGCATGCCTCCCTTTCTGCACGGCTACTCAGGGCCTAAGCTGGAGGCGAGTTCTCACGTCGAGGTTCCCTTTCGCTCTAGAGCCTGTCATGCGGACCGAGCTGCGGCCACGGAAGCCCCTGGTTTAGAGAGAGCAAACTCATAATTTTACCCGAAGCATTCTTCCAGGGCTCACTGGCCTGTCGGGAGCTGGGAATGTCAGGTAGCTTCAAGGCAGGCATGAATGCCGCCCTCAAAATGGGAAAGCAGGGCTTGTTCCAGCAGGCCCCCATTTTCATGGGCACACTCAGCGTACATCCCTATGGCTTCTAACGAGTCCCAAGAGACACCGGTTACCCTGCGTTTCCTTCCCTGAATCAACTTATCGAAGTAGGGAGTCCCGCATCCGGCGAACTGTCTCAACCGAGGAACGCCGTAGCTGCTCCCCTGGGCCTGGGGCTGCCTGCAGTGCCGCAGAAGGAACAGGACTTAAAGTGCAGTAAGAACCCAAGCCGCCGTCCTCTAGGAGGCACGGTGACTTCAGTCAGGAGGTCCTGGATGAAACGCGAAGACGAGGGCTCCTCTGAGGGCAGGTCCGATTAGGGCACCGCGTAAGACCTCCGCGCCACGTGGGACGTGCCAGAACGGTGTTCGCGAACGTGTGCGAGTGCGGAGGAAACTAAGCTGCTCCGAAGGAGAGGGCAGTGCGTTTCCCTACGCTCGGCCTGCACACAGGGGGCTTTGAAGGGCTACGGGCCTGGATGTTGCTTAGCAGACCCAGGTGCACCTGGGGGTACTCAGTGTTCCTGCTGGGAGCAGGGTGCCCCGGCTAGCCTCCCAGGTGTCCAGAAAGCTGTGCTGCCGTTAAAGGCATGCAGAGCAGAGGCCACCGCCTCCTGGAAGCTGCAGCACGCCTCCGCTTCTGCATGGCGAATCAGGGCCTTATTTCCAGGCATGGGTTCATGCTCGGTGTGCCGGTAGCGACACAGCGTGCTAAGATGCTGACTTTCTCCTCGAGCAGAGTGACTTCAGGTACGAGGGCGGGCCTCGCAGTGTTCCAAGCACAGTGTTCTCTCATGGCAGCTCACACAAGGGCCATGACTGAGTCTTCCTGGGTACTTCGCACTCACCAGCCATGTTGTCCCGAGGGCGTTCGAGGGCTCTGGATATGTAGCGCTCCTCAAGGAACGCGCAGTGTGTTGCTGCCCAGCACTCGGCAGGCACAGAGGTCCTCCGGGGCATCAACCAATGGACCTCGACATTGCTCCGCCGGCCCACAGGTGTCTGGAGGCACTCAGTGACCTCGGAGGGAAAACGATGCACACCCGTGGGGCCTAGGAGTCCCCGGACGCGTACTTCCTTTAAAATAAAGCACATAAGCGACTGAGAAGTTGTGGAAACAGCTGCATGCCTCCCTTTCTGCACGGCTACTCAGGGCCTAACCTGGAGGCGAGTTCTCACTTCGAGGTTCCCTTTCGCTCTAGAGCCTGTCATGCGGACTGAGCTGCGGCCACAGAAGCCCCTGGTTTAGAGAGAGCAAACTCATAATTTTCCCCGAAGCATTCTTCCAGGGCTCACTGGCCTGTCGGGAGCCGGGAATGTCAGGTAGCTTCAAGGCAGGCATGAATGCCGCCCTCAAAATGGAAAAGCAGGGCTAGTTCCAGCAGGCCCCCGTTTTCATGGGCACACTAAGCATACAACCCTATGGCTTCTAACGAGTCCCAAGAGACACCGGTTACCCTGCGTTTCCTTCCCTGAATTAACATATCGAAGTAGGGAGTCCCGCATCCGGCGAACTGTCTCAACCGAGGAACGCCGTAGCTGCTCCTCTGGGCCTGGGGCTGCCTGCAGTGCCGCAGAAGGAACAGGACTTAAAGTGCAGTAAGAACCCAAGCCGCCGTCCTCTAGGAGGCACGGTGACTTCAGTCAGGAGGTCCTGGATGAAACGCGAAGACGAGGGCTCCTCTGAGGGCAGGTCCGATTAGGGCACCGCGTAAGACCTCCGCGCCACGTGGGACGTGCCAGAACGGTGTTCGCGAACGTGTGCGAGTGCCGAGGAAACTAAGCTGCTCCGATGGAGAGGGCAGTGCGTTTCCCTACGCTCGGCCTGTACACAGGGGGTTCTGAAGGGTTACGGGCCTGGATGTTGCTTAGCAGACCCAGGTGCACCTGGGGGTACTCAGTGTTCCTGCTGGGAGCAGGGTGCCCCGGCTAGCCTCCCAGGTGTCCAGAAAGCTGTGCTGCCGTTAAAGGCATGCAGAGCAGAGGCCACCGCCTCCTGGAAGCTGCAGCACACCTCCGCTTCTGCACGGCGAATCAGGGCCTTCCTTCCAGGCATGGGTTCATGCTGGGTGTGCCGGTAGCGACACAGCGTGCTAAGATGCTGACTTTCTACACGAGCAGAGTGACTTCAGGTACGAGGGCGGGCCTCCCAGTGTTCCAAGCGCAGTGTTCTCTCATGGCAACTCACACAAGGGCCATGACAGAGTCTTCCTGGGTACTTCGCACTCACCAGCCATGTTGTCCCGAGGGCGTTCGAGGGCTCTGGAGATGTAGCGCTCCTCAAGGAACGCGCAGTGTGTTGCTGCCCAGCACTCGGCAGGCACAGAGGTCCTCCGGGGGATCAACCAATGGACCTCGACGTTGCTCCGCCGGCCCACAGGTGTCTGGAGGCACTCAGTGACCTCGGAGGGAAAACGATGCACACCCGTGGGGCCTAGGAGTCCCCAGACGCGTACTTCCTTTAAAATAAAGGACATAAGCGACTGTGAAGTTGTGGAAACAGCTGCATGCCTCCCTTTCTGCACGGCTACTCAGGGCCTAACCTGGAGGCGAGTTCTCACTTCGAGGTTCCCTTTCGCTCTAGAGCCTGTCATGCGGACTGAGCTGCGGCCACAGAAGCCCCTGGTTTAGAGAGAGCAAACTCATAATTTTCCCCGAAGCATTCTTCCAGGGCTCACTGGCCTGTCGGGAGCCGGGAATGTCAGGTAGCTTCAAGGCAGGCATGAATGCCGCCCTCAAAATGGAAAAGCAGGGCTAGTTCCAGCAGGCCCCCGTTTTCATGGGCACACTAAGCGTACAACCCTATGGCTTCTAACGAGTCCCAAGAGACACCGGTTACCCTGCGTTTCCTTCCCTGAATTAACATATCGAAGTAGGGAGTCCCGCATCCGGCGAACTGTCTCAACCGAGGAACGCCGTAGCTGCTCCTCTGGGCCTGGGGCTGCCTGCAGTGCCGCAGAAGGAACAGGACTTGAAGTGCAGTAAGAACCCAAGCCGCCGTCCTCTAGGACGCCCGGTGACTTCAGTCAGGAGGTCCTGGATGAAACGCGAAGACGAGGGCTCCTCTGAGGGCAGCTCCGACTAGGGCACCGCGTAAGACCTCCGCGCCACGTGGGACGTGACAGAACGGCGTTCGCGAACGTGTGCGAGTGCCGAGGAAACTAACCTGCTCCGATGGAGAGGGCAGTGCGTTTCCCTACGCTCGGCCTGCACACAGGGGGCTCTGAAGGGTTACGGGCCTGGATGTTGCTTAGCAGACCCAGGTGCACCTGGGGGTACTCAGTGTTCCTGCTGGGAGCAGGGGGCCCCGGCTAGCCTCCCAGGTGTCCAGAAAGCTGTGCTGCCATTAAAGGCATGCAGAGCAGAGGCCACCGCCTCCTGGAAGCTGCAGCATGCCTCCGCTTCTGCACGGCGAATCAGGGCCTTACTTCCAGGCATGGGTTCATGCTGGGTGTGCCGGTAGCGACACAGCGTGCTAAGATGCTGACTTTCTCCTCGAGCAGAGTGACTTCAGGTACGAGGGCGGGCCTCGCAGTGTTCCAAGCACAGTGTTCTCTCATGGCAGCTCACACAAGGGCCATGACTGAGTCTTCCTGGGCACTTCGCACTCACCAGCCATGTTTTCCCGAGGGCGTTCGAGGGCTCTGGATATGTAGCGCTCCTCAAGGAACGTGCAGTGTGTTGCTGCCCAGCACTCGGCAGGCACAGAGGTCCTCCGGGGGATCAACCAATGGACCTCGACATTGCTCCGCCGGCCCACAGGTGTCTGGAGGCACTCAGTGACCTCGGAGGGAAAACGATGCACACCCGTGGGGCCTAGGAGTCCCCGGACGCGTACTTCCTTTAAAATAAAGCACATAAGCGACTGAGAACTCGTGGAAACAGCTGCATGCCTCCCTTTCTGCACGGCTACTCAGGGCCTAAGCTGGAGGCGAGTTCTCAAGTCGAGGTTCCCTTTCGCTCTAGAGCCTGTCATGCGGACCGAGCTGCGGCCACGGAAGCCCCTGGTTTAGAGAGAGCAAACTCATAATTTTACCCGAAGCATTCTTCCAGGGCTCACTGGCCTGTCGGGAGCTGGGAATGTCAGGTAGCTTCAAGGCAGGCATGAATGCCGCCCTCAAAATGGGAAAGCAGGGCTTGTTCCAGCAGGCCCCCATTTTCATGGGCACACTCAGCGTACATCCTTATGGCTTCTAACGAGTCCCAAGAGACACCGGTTACCCTGCGTTTCCTTCCCTGAATCAACTTATCGAAGTAGGGAGTCCCGCATCTGGCGAACTGTCTCAACCGAGGAACGCCGTAGCTGCTCCTCTGGGCCTGGGGCTGCCTGCAGTGCCGTAGAAGGAACAGGACTTGAAGTGCAGTAAGAACCCAAGCCCCCGTCCTCTAGGAGGCCAGGTGACTTCAGTCAGGCGGTCCTGGATGGAACGCGAAGACGAGGGCTCCTCTGAGGGCAGCTCCGATTAGGGCACCACGTAAGAACTCCGCGCGACGTGGGACGTGCCCGAACGGCGTTCGCGAACGTGTGCAAGTGCCGAGGAAACTACGCTGCTCCGAAGGAGATGGCAGTGCGTTTCCCTACGCTCGGCCTGCACACAGGGGTCTCTGAAGGGCCACGGGCCTGGATGTTGCTTAGCAGACCCAGGTGCACCTGGGGGTACTCAGTGTTCCTGCTGGGAGCAGGGTGCCCCGGCTAGCCTCAGTGTTCTCTCATGGCAGCTCACACAAGGGCCATGACTGAGTCTTCCTGGGTACTTTGCACTCACCAGCCATGTTGTCCCGAGGGCGTTCGAGGGCTCTGGAGATGTAGCGCTCCTCAAGGAACGCGCAGTGTGTTGCTGCCCAGCACTCAGCAGGCCCAGAGGTCCTCCGGAGGATCAACCAATGGACCTCGACATTGCTCCGCCGCCCCACAGGTGTCTGGAGGCACTCAGTGACATCGGAGGGAAAACGATGCACACCCGTGGGGCCTAGGAGTCCCCGGACGCGTACTTCCTTTAAAATAAAGCACATAAGCGACTGAGAACTCGTGGAAACAGCTGCATGCCTCCCTTTCTGCACGGCTACTCAGGGCCTAACCTGGAGGCGAGTTCTCACGTCGAGGTTCCCTTTCGCTCTACAGCCTGTCATGCGGACCGAGCTTCGGCTACGGAAGCACCTGGTTTAGAGAGAGCAAACTCATAATTTTACCCGAAGCATTCTTCCAGGGCTC
Organism: Grampus griseus; assembly: GCF_964374135.1. Taxonomy (NCBI): domain Eukaryota; kingdom Metazoa; phylum Chordata; class Mammalia; order Artiodactyla; family Delphinidae; genus Grampus; species Grampus griseus. The sequence goes on from NC_139010.1 coordinate 1,675,486, forward strand.
ACTGGCCTGTCGGGAGCCGGGAATGTCAGGTAGCTTCAAGGCAGGCATGAATGCCGCCCTCAAAACGGGAAAGCAGGGCTAGTTCCAGCAGGCCCCCATTTTCATGGGCACACTCAGCATACATCCCTGTGGCTTCTAAGGACTCCCAAGAGAAACCGGTTACCCTGTGTTTCCTTCCCTGAATCAACTTATCGAAGTAGGAAGTCCCGCATCCGGCGAACTGTCTCAACCGAGGAACGCCGTAGCTGCTCCTCTGTGCCTGGCTCTGCCTGCAGTGCCGCAGAAGGAACAGGACTTAAAGTGCAGTAAGAACCCAAGCCGCCGTCCTCTAGGAGGCACGGTGACTTCAGTCAGGAGGTCCTGGATGGAACACGAAGACGAGGGCTCCTCTGAGGGCAGGTCCAATTAGGGCACCGCGTAAGAACTCCGCGCCACGTGGGACGTGCCAGCACGGTGTTCGCGAACGTGTGCGAGTGCGGAGGACACTAAGCTGCTCCGATGGAGAGGGCAGTGCGTTTCCCTACGATCGGCCTGCACACAGGGGGCTCTGAAGGGCTACGGGCCTGGATGTTGCTTAGCAGACCCAGGTGCACCTGGGGGTACTCAGTGTTCCTGCTGGGAGCAGGGTGCCCCGGCTAGCCTCCCAGGTGTCCAGAAAGCTGTGCTGCCGTTAAAGGCATGCAGAGCAGAGGCCACCGCCTCCTGGAAGCTGCAGCACGCCTCCGCTTCTGCACGGCGAATCAGGGCCTTACTTCCAGGCATGGGTTCATGCTGGGTGTGCCGGTAGCGACACAGCGTGCTAAGATGCTGACTTTCTCCTCGAGCAGAGTGAGTTCAGGTATGGGGAGGGCCTCGCAGTGTTCCAAGCACAGTGTTCTCTCATGGCAGCTCACACAAGGGCCATGACAGAGTCTTCCTGGGTACTTCGCACTCACCAGCCATGTTGTCCCGAGGGCGTTCGAGGGCTCTGGAGATGTAGCGCTCCTCAAGGAACGCGCAGTGTGTTGCTGTCCAGCACTCGCCAGGCACAGAGGTCCTCCGGGGGATCAACCAATGGACCTCGACATTTCTCCGACGTCCCACAGGTGTCTGGAGGCACTCAGTGACCTCGGAGGGAAAACGATGCACACCCGTGCGGCCTAGGAGTCCCCGGACGCGTACTTCCTTTAAAATAAAGCACATAAGCGACTGAGAATTTGTGGAAACAGCTGCATGCCTCCCTTTCTGCACGGCTACTCAGGGCCTAAGCTGGAGGCGAGTTCTCACGTCGAGGTTCCCTTTCGCTCTAGAGCCTGTCATGCGGACTGAGCTGCGGCCACAGAAGCCCCTGGTTTAGAGAGAGCAAACTCATAATTTTCCCCGAAGCATTCTTCCAGGGCTCACTGGCCTGTCGGGAGCCGGCAATGTCAGGTAGCTTCAAGGCAGGCATGAATGCCGCCCTCAAAATGGAAAAGCAGGGCTAGTTCCAGCAGGCCCCCGTTTTCATGGGCACACTAAGCGTACAACCCTATGGCTTCTAACGAGTCCCAAGAGACACCGGTTACCCTGCGTTTCCTTCCCTGAATTAACATATCGAAGTAGGGAGTCCCGCATCCGGCGAATGTCTCAACCGAGGAACGCCGTAGCTGCTCCTCTGGGCCTGGGGCTGCCTGCAGTGCCGCAGAAGGAACAGGACTTGAAGTGCAGTAAGAACCCAAGCCGCCGTCCTCTAGGACGCCCGGTGACTTCAGTCAGGAGGTCCTGGATGGAAGGCGAAGACGACGGCTCCTCTGAGGGCAGCTGCGATTAGGGCACCGCGTAAGACCTCTGCGCCACGTGGGACGTGCCAGAACGGTGTTCGCGAACGTGTGCGAGTGCGGAGGAAACTAAGCTGCTCCGATGGAGAGGGCAGTGCGTTTCCCTACGCTCGGCCTGCACACAGGGGTCTCTGAAAGGCTACGGGCCTGGATGTTGCTTAGCAGACCCAGGTGCACCTGGGGGTACTCAGTGTTCCTGCTGGGAGCAGGGTGCCCCGGCTAGCCTCCCAGGTGTCCAGAAAGCTGTGCTGCCGTTAAAGGCATGCAGAGCAGAGGCCACCGCCTCCTGGAAGCTGCAGCACGCCTCCGCTTCTGCACGGCGAATCAGGGCCTTCCTTCCAGTCATGGGTTCATGCTGGGTGTGCCGGTAGCGACACAGCGTGCTAAGATGCTGATTTTCTACACGAGCAGAGTGACTTCAGGTACGAGGGCGGGCCTCGCAGTGTTCCAAGCGCAGTGTTCTCTCATGGCAACTCACACAAGGGCCATGACAGAGTCTTCCTGGGTACTTCGCACTCACCAGCCATGTTGTCCCGAGGGCGTTCGAGGGCTCTGGAGATGTAGCGCTCCTCAAGGAACGCGCAGTGTGTTGCTGCCCAGCACTCGGCAGGCACAGAGGTCCTCCGGGGGATCAACCAATGGACCTCGACGTTGCTCCGCCGGCCCACAGGTGTCTGGAGGCACTCAGTGACCTCGGAGGGAAAACGATGCACACCCGTGGGGCCTAGGAGTCCCCAGACGCGTACTTCCTTTAAAATAAAGGACATAAGCGACTGTGAAGTTGTGGAAACAGCTGCATGCCTCCCTTTCTGCACGGCTACTCAGGGCCTAACCTGGAGGCGAGTTCTCACTTCGAGGTTCCCTTTCGCTCTAGAGCCTGTCATGCGGACTGAGCTGCGGCCACAGAAGCCCCTGGTTTAGAGAGAGCAAACTCATAATTTTCCCCGAAGCATTCTTCCAGGGCTCACTGGCCTGTCGGGAGCCGGGAATGTCAGGTAGCTTCAAGGCAGGCATGAATGCCGCCCTCAAAATGGAAAAGCAGGGCTAGTTCCAGCAGGCCCCCGTTTTCATGGGCACACTAAGCATACAACCCTATGGCTTCTAACGAGTCCCAAGAGACACCGGTTACCCTGCGTTTCCTTCCCTGAATTAACATATCGAAGTAGGGAGTCCCGCATCCGGCGAACTGTCTCAACCGAGGAACGCCGTAGCTGCTCCTCTGGGCCTGGGGCTGCCTGCAGTGCCGCAGAAGGAACAGGACTTAAAGTGCAGTAAGAACCCAAGCCGCCGTCCTCTAGGAGGCACGGTGACTTCAGTCAGGAGGTCCTGGATGAAACGCGAAGACGAGGGCTCCTCTGAGGGCAGGTCCGATTAGGGCACCGCGTAAGACCTCCGCGCCACGTGGGACGTGCCAGAACGGTGTTCGCGAACGTGTGCGAGTGCCGAGGAAACTAAGCTGCTCCGATGGAGAGGGCAGTGCGTTTCCCTACGCTCGGCCTGCACACAGGGGGTTCTGAAGGGTTACGGGCCTGGATGTTGCTTAGCAGACCCAGGTGCACCTGGGGGTACTCAGTTTTCCTGCTGAGAGCAGGGTGCCCCGGCTAGCCTCCCAAGTGTCCAGAAAGCTGTGCTGCCGTTAAAGGCATGCAGAGCAGAGGCCACCGCCTCCTGGAAGCTGCAGTACACCTCCGCTTCTGCACGGTGAATCAGGGCCTTACTTCCAGGCATGGGTTCATGCTGGGTGTGCCGGTAGCGACACAGCGTGCTAAGATGCTGACTTTCTCCTCGAGCAGAGTGACTTCAGGTACGAGGGCGGGCCTCGCAGTGTTCCAAGCACAGTGTTCTCTCATGGCAGCTCACACAAGGGCCATGACTGAGTCTTCCTGGGCACTTCGCACTCACCAGCCATGTTGTCCCGAGGGCGTTCGAGGGCTCTGGATATGTAGCGCTCCTCAAGAAACGCACAGTGTGTTGCTGCCCAGCACTCGGCAGGCACAGAGGTGCTCCGGGGGATCAACCAATGGACCTCGACATTGCTCCGCCGGCCCACAGGTGTCTGGAGGCACTCAGTGACCTCGGAGGGAAAACGATGCACACCCGTGGGGCCTAGGAGTCCCCGGACGCGTACTTCCTTTAAAATAAAGGACATAAGCGACTGAGAACTCGTGGAAACAGCTGCATGCCTCCCTTTCTGCACGGCTACTCAGGGCCTAAGCTGGAGGCGAGTTCTCACGTCGAGGTTCCCTTTCGCTCTAGAGCCTGTCATGCGGACCGAGCTGCGGCCACGGAAGCCCCTGGTTTAGAGAGAGCAAACTCATAATTTTACCCGAAGCATTCTTCCAGGGCTCACTGGCCTGTCGGGAGCTGGGAATGTCAGGTAGCTTCAAGGCAGGCATGAATGCCGCCCTCAAAATGGGAAAGCAGGGCTTGTTCCAGCAGGCCCCCATTTTCATGGGCACACTCAGCGTACATCCCTATGGCTTCTAACGAGTCCCAAGAGACACCGGTTACCCTGCGTTTCCTTCCCTGAATCAACTTATCGAAGTAGGGAGTCCCGCATCCGGCGAACTGTCTCAACCGAGGAACGCCGTAGCTGCTCCCCTGGGCCTGGGGCTGCCTGCAGTGCCGCAGAAGGAACAGGACTTAAAGTGCAGTAAGAACCCAAGCCGCCGTCCTCTAGGAGGCACGGTGACTTCAGTCAGGAGGTCCTGGATGAAACGCGAAGACGAGGGCTCCTCTGAGGGCAGGTCCGATTAGGGCACCGCGTAAGACCTCCGCGCCACGTGGGACGTGCCAGAACGGTGTTCGCGAACGTGTGCGAGTGCGGAGGAAACTAAGCTGCTCCGAAGGAGAGGGCAGTGCGTTTCCCTACGCTCGGCCTGCACACAGGGGGCTTTGAAGGGCTACGGGCCTGGATGTTGCTTAGCAGACCCAGGTGCACCTGGGGGTACTCAGTGTTCCTGCTGGGAGCAGGGTGCCCCGGCTAGCCTCCCAGGTGTCCAGAAAGCTGTGCTGCCGTTAAAGGCATGCAGAGCAGAGGCCACCGCCTCCTGGAAGCTGCAGCACGCCTCCGCTTCTGCATGGCGAATCAGGGCCTTATTTCCAGGCATGGGTTCATGCTCGGTGTGCCGGTAGCGACACAGCGTGCTAAGATGCTGACTTTCTCCTCGAGCAGAGTGACTTCAGGTACGAGGGCGGGCCTCGCAGTGTTCCAAGCACAGTGTTCTCTCATGGCAGCTCACACAAGGGCCATGACTGAGTCTTCCTGGGTACTTCGCACTCACCAGCCATGTTGTCCCGAGGGCGTTCGAGGGCTCTGGATATGTAGCGCTCCTCAAGGAACGCGCAGTGTGTTGCTGCCCAGCACTCGGCAGGCACAGAGGTCCTCCGGGGCATCAACCAATGGACCTCGACATTGCTCCGCCGGCCCACAGGTGTCTGGAGGCACTCAGTGACCTCGGAGGGAAAACGATGCACACCCGTGGGGCCTAGGAGTCCCCGGACGCGTACTTCCTTTAAAATAAAGCACATAAGCGACTGAGAAGTTGTGGAAACAGCTGCATGCCTCCCTTTCTGCACGGCTACTCAGGGCCTAACCTGGAGGCGAGTTCTCACTTCGAGGTTCCCTTTCGCTCTAGAGCCTGTCATGCGGACTGAGCTGCGGCCACAGAAGCCCCTGGTTTAGAGAGAGCAAACTCATAATTTTCCCCGAAGCATTCTTCCAGGGCTCACTGGCCTGTCGGGAGCCGGGAATGTCAGGTAGCTTCAAGGCAGGCATGAATGCCGCCCTCAAAATGGAAAAGCAGGGCTAGTTCCAGCAGGCCCCCGTTTTCATGGGCACACTAAGCATACAACCCTATGGCTTCTAACGAGTCCCAAGAGACACCGGTTACCCTGCGTTTCCTTCCCTGAATTAACATATCGAAGTAGGGAGTCCCGCATCCGGCGAACTGTCTCAACCGAGGAACGCCGTAGCTGCTCCTCTGGGCCTGGGGCTGCCTGCAGTGCCGCAGAAGGAACAGGACTTAAAGTGCAGTAAGAACCCAAGCCGCCGTCCTCTAGGAGGCACGGTGACTTCAGTCAGGAGGTCCTGGATGAAACGCGAAGACGAGGGCTCCTCTGAGGGCAGGTCCGATTAGGGCACCGCGTAAGACCTCCGCGCCACGTGGGACGTGCCAGAACGGTGTTCGCGAACGTGTGCGAGTGCCGAGGAAACTAAGCTGCTCCGATGGAGAGGGCAGTGCGTTTCCCTACGCTCGGCCTGCACACAGGGGGTTCTGAAGGGTTACGGGCCTGGATGTTGCTTAGCAGACCCAGGTGCACCTGGGGGTACTCAGTTTTCCTGCTGAGAGCAGGGTGCCCCGGCTAGCCTCCCAAGTGTCCAGAAAGCTGTGCTGCCGTTAAAGGCATGCAGAGCAGAGGCCACCGCCTCCTGGAAGCTGCAGCACACCTCCGCTTCTGCACGGTGAATCAGGGCCTTACTTCCAGGCATGGGTTCATGCTGGGTGTGCCGGTAGCGACACAGCGTGCTAAGATGCTGACTTTCTCCTCGAGCAGAGTGACTTCAGGTACGAGGGCGGGCCTCGCAGTGTTCCAAGCACAGTGTTCTCTCATGGCAGCTCACACAAGGGCCATGACTGAGTCTTCCTGGGCACTTCGCACTCACCAGCCATGTTGTCCCGAGGGCGTTCGAGGGCTCTGGATATGTAGCGCTCCTCAAGAAACGCGCAGTGTGTTGCTGCCCAGCACTCGGCAGGCACAGAGGTGCTCCGGGGGATCAACCAATGGACCTCGACATTGCTCCGCCGGCCCACAGGTGTCTGGAGGCACTCAGTGACCTCGGAGGGAAAACGATGCACACCCGTGGGGCCTAGGAGTCCCCGGACGCGTACTTCCTTTAAAATAAAGGACATAAGCGACTGAGAACTCGTGGAAACAGCTGCATGCCTCCCTTTCTGCACGGCTACTCAGGGCCTAAGCTGGAGGCGAGTTCTCACGTCGAGGTTCCCTTTCACTCTAGAGCCTGTCATGCGGACCGAGCTGCGGCCACGGAAGCCCCTGGTTTAGAGAGAGCAAACTCATAATTTTACCCGAAGCATTCTTCCAGGGCTCACTGGCCTGTCGGGAGCCGGGAATGTCAGGTAGCTTCAAGGCAGGCATGAATGCCGCCCTCAAAACGGGAAAGCAGGGCTAGTTCCAGCAGGCCCCCATTTTCATGGGCACACTCAGCATACATCCCTGTGGCTTCTAAGGACTCCCAAGAGAAACCGGTTACCCTGTGTTTCCTTCCCTGAATCAACTTATCGAAGTAGGAAGTCCCGCATCCGGCGAACTGTCTCAACCGAGGAACGCCGTAGCTGCTCCTCTGTGCCTGGCTCTGCCTGCAGTGCCGCAGAAGGAACAGGACTTAAAGTGCAGTAAGAACCCAAGCCGCCGTCCTCTAGGAGGCACGGTGACTTCAGTCAGGAGGTCCTGGATGGAACACGAAGACGAGGGCTCCTCTGAGGGCAGGTCCAATTAGGGCACCGCGTAAGAACTCCGCGCCACGTGGGACGTGCCAGCACGGTGTTCGCGAACGTGTGCGAGTGCGGAGGACACTAAGCTGCTCCGATGGAGAGGGCAGTGCGTTTCCCTACGATCGGCCTGCACACAGGGGGCTCTGAAGGGCTACGGGCCTGGATGTTGCTTAGCAGACCCAGGTGCACCTGGGGGTACTCAGTGTTCCTGCTGGGAGCAGGGTGCCCCGGCTAGCCTCCCAGGTGTCCAGAAAGCTGTGCTGCCGTTAAAGGCATGCAGAGCAGAGGCCACCGCCTCCTGGAAGCTGCAGCACGCCTCCGCTTCTGCACGGCGAATCAGGGCCTTACTTCCAGGCATGGGTTCATGCTGGGTGTGCCGGTAGCGACACAGCGTGCTAAGATGCTGACTTTCTCCTCGAGCAGAGTGAGTTCAGGTATGGGGAGGGCCTCGCAGTGTTCCAAGCACAGTGTTCTCTCATGGCAGCTCACACAAGGGCCATGACAGAGTCTTCCTGGGTACTTCGCACTCACCAGCCATGTTGTCCCGAGGGCGTTCGAGGGCTCTGGAGATGTAGCGCTCCTCAAGGAACGCGCAGTGTGTTGCTGTCCAGCACTCGCCAGGCACAGAGGTCCTCCGGGGGATCAACCAATGGACCTCGACATTTCTCCGACGTCCCACAGGTGTCTGGAGGCACTCAGTGACCTCGGAGGGAAAACGATGCACACCCGTGGGGCCTAGGAGTCCCCGGACGCGTACTTCCTTTAAAATAAAGCACATAAGCGACTGAGAATTTGTGGAAACAGCTGCATGCCTCCCTTTCTGCACGGCTACTCAGGGCCTAACCTGGAGGCGAGTTCTCACTTCGAGGTTCCCTTTCGCTCTAGAGCCTGTCATGCGGACTGAGCTGCGGCCACAGAAGCCACTGGTTTAGAGAGAGCAAACTCATAATTTTCCCCGAAGCATTCTTCCAGGGCTCACTGGCCTGTCGGGAGCCGGGAATGTCAGGTAGCTTCAAGGCAGGCATGAATGCCGCCCTCAAAATGGAAAAGCAGGGCTAGTTCCAGCAGGCCCCCGTTTTCATGGGCACACTAAGCGTACAACCCTATGGCTTCTAACGAGTCCCAAGAGACACCGGTTACCCTGCGTTTCCTTCCCTGAATTAACATATCGAAGTAGGGAGTCCCGCATCCGGCGAATGTCTCAACCGAGGAACGCCGTAGCTGCTCCTCTGGGCCTGGGGCTGCCTGCAGTGCCGCAGAAGGAACAGGACTTGAAGTGCAGTAAGAACCCAAGCCGCCGTCCTCTAGGACGCCCGGTGACTTCAGTCAGGAGGTCCTGGATGGAAGGCGAAGACGACGGCTCCTCTGAGGGCAGCTGCGATTAGGGCACCGCGTAAGACCTCTGCGCCACGTGGGACGTGCCAGAACGGTGTTCGCGAACGTGTGCGAGTGCGGAGGAAACTAAGCTGCTCCGATGGAGAGGGCAGTGCGTTTCCCTACGCTCGGCCTGCACACAGGGGTCTCTGAAAGGCTACGGGCCTGGATGTTGCTTAGCAGACCCAGGTGCACCTGGGGGTACTCAGTGTTCCTGCTGGGAGCAGGGTGCCCCGGCTAGCCTCCCAGGTGTCCAGAAAGCTGTGCTGCCGTTAAAGGCATGCAGAGCAGAGGCCACCGCCTCCTGGAAGCTGCAGCACGCCTCCGCTTCTGCACGGCGAATCAGGGCCTTCCTTCCAGGCATGGGTTCATGCTGGGTGTGCCGGTAGCGACACAGCGTGCTAAGATGCTGATTTTCTACACGAGCAGAGTGACTTCAGGTACGAGGGCGGGCCTCGCAGTGTTCCAAGCGCAGTGTTCTCTCATGGCAACTCACACAAGGGCCATGACAGAGTCTTCCTGGGTACTTCGCACTCACCAGCCATGTTGTCCCGAGGGCGTTCGAGGGCTCTGGAGATGTAGCGCTCCTCAAGGAACGCGCAGTGTGTTGCTGCCCAGCACTCGGCAGGCACAGAGGTCCTCCGGGGGATCAACCAATGGACCTCGACGTTGCTCCGCCGGCCCACAGGTGTCTGGAGGCACTCAGTGACCTCGGAGGGAAAACGATGCACACCCGTGGGGCCTAGGAGTCCCCAGACGCGTACTTCCTTTAAAATAAAGGACATAAGCGACTGTGAAGTTGTGGAAACAGCTGCATGCCTCCCTTTCTGCACGGCTACTCAGGGCCTAACCTGGAGGCGAGTTCTCACTTCGAGGTTCCCTTTCGCTCTAGAGCCTGTCATGCGGACTGAGCTGCGGCCACAGAAGCCCCTGGTTTAGAGAGAGCAAACTCATAATTTTCCCCGAAGCATTCTTCCAGGGCTCACTGGCCTGTCGGGAGCCGGGAATGTCAGGTAGCTTCAAGGCAGGCATGAATGCCGCCCTCAAAATGGAAAAGCAGGGCTAGTTCCAGCAGGCCCCCGTTTTCATGGGCACACTAAGCATACAACCCTATGGCTTCTAACGAGTCCCAAGAGACACCGGTTACCCTGCGTTTCCTTCCCTGAATTAACATATCGAAGTAGGGAGTCCCGCATCCGGCGAACTGTCTCAACCGAGGAACGCCGTAGCTGCTCCTCTGGGCCTGGGGCTGCCTGCAGTGCCGCAGAAGGAACAGGACTTAAAGTGCAGTGAGAACCCAAGCCGCCGTCCTCTAGGAGGCACGGTGACTTCAGTCAGGAGGTCCTGGATGAAACGCGAAGACGAGGGCTCCTCTGAGGGCAGGTCCGATTAGGGCACCGCGTAAGACCTCCGCGCCACGTGGGACGTGCCAGAACGGTGTTCGCGAACGTGTGCGAGTGCCGAGGAAACTAAGCTGCTCCGATGGAGAGGGCAGTGCGTTTCCCTACGCTCGGCCTGCACACAGGGGGTTCTGAAGGGTTACGGGCCTGGATGTTGCTTAGCAGACCCAGGTGCACCTGGGGGTACTCAGTTTTCCTGCTGAGAGCAGGGTGCCCCGGCTAGCCTCCCAAGTGTCCAGAAAGCTGTGCTGCCGTTAAAGGCATGCAGAGCAGAGGCCACCGCCTCCTGGAAGCTGCAGTACACCTCCGCTTCTGCACGGTGAATCAGGGCCTTACTTCCAGGCATGGGTTCATGCTGGGTGTGCCGGTAGCGACACAGCGTGCTAAGATGCTGACTTTCTCCTCGAGCAGAGTGACTTCAGGTACGAGGGCGGGCCTCGCAGTGTTCCAAGCACAGTGTTCTCTCATGGCAGCTCACACAAGGGCCATGACTGAGTCTTCCTGGGCACTTCGCACTCACCAGCCATGTTGTCCCGAGGGCGTTCGAGGGCTCTGGATATGTAGCGCTCCTCAAGAAACGCGCAGTGTGTTGCTGCCCAGCACTCGGCAGGCACAGAGGTGCTCCGGGGGATCAACCAATGGACCTCGACATTGCTCCGCCGGCCCACAGGTGTCTGGAGGCACTCAGTGACCTCGGAGGGAAAACGATGCACACCCGTGGGGCCTAGGAGTCCCCGGACGCGTACTTCCTTTAAAATAAAGGACATAAGCGACTGAGAACTCGTGGAAACAGCTGCATGCCTCCCTTTCTGCACGGCTACTCAGGGCCTAAGCTGGAGGCGAGTTCTCACGTCGAGGTTCCCTTTCGCTCTAGAGCCTGTCATGCGGACCGAGCTGCGGCCACGGAAGCCCCTGGTTTAGAGAGAGCAAACTCATAATTTTACCCGAAGCATTCTTCCAGGGCTCACTGGCCTGTCGGGAGCTGGGAATGTCAGGTAGCTTCAAGGCAGGCATGAATGCCGCCCTCAAAATGGGAAAGCAGGGCTTGTTCCAGCAGGCCCCCATTTTCATGGGCACACTCAGCGTACATCCCTATGGCTTCTAACGAGTCCCAAGAGACACCGGTTACCCTGCGTTTCCTTCCCTGAATCAACTTATCGAAGTAGGGAGTCCCGCATCCGGCGAACTGTCTCAACCGAGGAACGCCGTAGCTGCTCCCCTGGGCCTGGGGCTGCCTGCAGTGCCGCAGAAGGAACAGGACTTAAAGTGCAGTAAGAACCCAAGCCGCCGTCCTCTAGGAGGCACGGTGACTTCAGTCAGGAGGTCCTGGATGAAACGCGAAGACGAGGGCTCCTCTGAGGGCAGGTCCGATTAGGGCACCGCGTAAGACCTCCGCGCCACGTGGGACGTGCCAGAACGGTGTTCGCGAACGTGTGCGAGTGCCGAGGAAACTAAGCTGCTCCGAAGGAGAGGGCAGTGCGTTTCCCTACGCTCGGCCTGCACACAGGGGGCTTTGAAGGGCTACGGGCCTGGATGTTGCTTAGCAGACCCAGGTGCACCTGGGGGTACTCAGTGTTCCTGCTGGGAGCAGGGTGCCCCGGCTAGCCTCCCAGGTGTCCAGAAAGCTGTGCTGCCGTTAAAGGCATGCAGAGCAGAGGCCACCGCCTCCTGGAAGCTGCAGCACGCCTCCGCTTCTGCATGGCGAATCAGGGCCTTATTTCCAGGCATGGGTTCATGCTCGGTGTGCCGGTAGCGACACAGCGTGCTAAGATGCTGACTTTCTCCTCGAGCAGAGTGACTTCAGGTACGAGGGCGGGCCTCGCAGTGTTCCAAGCACAGTGTTCTCTCATGGCAGCTCACACAAGGGCCATGACTGAGTCTTCCTGGGTACTTCGCACTCACCAGCCATGTTGTCCCGAGGGCGTTCGAGGGCTCTGGATATGTAGCGCTCCTCAAGGAACGCGCAGTGTGTTGCTGCCCAGCACTCGGCAGGCACAGAGGTCCTCCGGGGCATCAACCAATGGACCTCGACATTGCTCCGCCGGCCCACAGGTGTCTGGAGGCACTCAGTGACCTCGGAGGGAAAACGATGCACACCCGTGGGGCCTAGGAGTCCCCGGACGCGTACTTCCTTTAAAATAAAGCACATAAGCGACTGAGAAGTTGTGGAAACAGCTGCATGCCTCCCTTTCTGCACGGCTACTCAGGGCCTAACCTGGAGGCGAGTTCTCACTTCGAGGTTCCCTTTCGCTCTAGAGCCTGTCATGCGGACTGAGCTGCGGCCACAGAAGCCCCTGGTTTAGAGAGAGCAAACTCATAATTTTCCCCGAAGCATTCTTCCAGGGCTCACTGGCCTGTCGGGAGCCGGGAATGTCAGGTAGCTTCAAGGCAGGCATGAATGCCGCCCTCAAAATGGAAAAGCAGGGCTAGTTCCAGCAGGCCCCCGTTTTCATGGGCACACTAAGCATACAACCCTATGGCTTCTAACGAGTCCCAAGAGACACCGGTTACCCTGCGTTTCCTTCCCTGAATTAACATATCGAAGTAGGGAGTCCCGCATCCGGCGAACTGTCTCAACCGAGGAACGCCGTAGCTGCTCCTCTGGGCCTGGGGCTGCCTGCAGTGCCGCAGAAGGAACAGGACTTAAAGTGCAGTAAGAACCCAAGCCGCCGTCCTCTAGGAGGCACGGTGACTTCAGTCAGGAGGTCCTGGATGAAATGCGAAGACGAGGGCTCCTCTGAGGGCAGGTCCGATTAGGGCACCGCGTAAGACCTCCGCGCCACGTGGGACGTGCCAGAACGGTGTTCGCGAACGTGTGCGAGTGCCGAGGAAACTAAGCTGCTCCGATGGAGAGGGCAGTGCGTTTCCCTACGCTCGGCCTGCACACAGGGGGTTCTGAAGGGTTACGGGCCTGGATGTTGCTTAGCAGACCCAGGTGCACCTGGGGGTACTCAGTGTTCCTGCTGGGAGCAGGGTGCCCCGGCTAGCCTCCCAAGTGTCCAGAAAGCTGTGCTGCCGTTAAAGGCATGCAGAGCAGAGGCCACCGCCTCCTGGAAGCTGCAGCACACCTCCGCTTCTGCACGGTGAATCAGGGCCTTACTTCCAGGCATGGGTTCATGCTGGGTGTGCCGGTAGCGACACAGCGTGCTAAGATGCTGACTTTCTCCTCGAGCAGAGTGACTTCAGGTACGAGGGCGGGCCTCGCAGTGTTCCAAGCACAGTGTTCTCTCATGGCAGCTCACACAAGGGCCATGACTAAGTCTTCCTGGGCACTTCGCACTCACCAGCCATGTTGTCCCGAGGGCGTTCGAGGGCTCTGGATATGTAGCGCTCCTCAAGAAACGCGCAGTGTGTTGCTGCCCAGCACTCGGCAGGCACAGAGGTGCTCCGGGGGATCAACCAATGGACCTCGACATTGCTCCGCCGGCCCACAGGTGTCTGGAGGCACTCAGTGACCTCGGAGGGAAAACGATGCACACCCGTGGGGCCTAGGAGTCCCCGGACGCGTACTTCCTTTAAAATAAAGGACATAAGCGACTGAGAACTCGTGGAAACAGCTGCATGCCTCCCTTTCTGCAAGGCTACTCAGGGCCTAAGCTGGAGGCAAGTTCTCACGTCGAGGTTCCCTTTCGCTCTAGAGCCTGTCATGCGGACCGAGCTGCGGCCACGGAAGCCCCTGGTTTAGAGAGAGCAAACTCATAATTTTACCCGAAGCATTCTTCCAGGGCTCACTGGCCTGTCGGGAGCTGGGAATGTCAGGTAGCTTCAAGGCAGGCATGAATGCCGCCCTCAAAATGGGAAAGCAGGGCTTGTTCCAGCAGGCCCCCATTTTCATGGGCACACTCAGCGTACATCCCTATGGCTTCTAACGAGTCCCAAGAGACACCGGTTACCCTGCGTTTCCTTCCCTGAATCAACTTATCGAAGTAGGGAGTCCCGCATCCGGCGAACTGTCTCAACCGAGGAACGCCGTAGCTGCTCCCCTGGGCCTGGGGCTGCCTGCAGTGCCGCAGAAGGAACAGGACTTAAAGTGCAGTAAGAACCCAAGCCGCCGTCCTCTAGGAGGCACGGTGACTTCAGTCAGGAGGTCCTGGATGAAACGCGAAGACGAGGGCTCCTCTGAGGGCAGGTCCGATTAGGGCACCGCGTATGACCTCCGCGCCACGTGGGACGTGCCAGAACGGTGTTCGCGAACGTGTGCGAGTGCGGAGGAAACTAAGCTGCTCCAAAGGAGAGGGCAGTGCGTTTCCCTACGCTCGGCCTGCACACAGGGGGCTTTGAAGGGCTACGGGCCTGGATGTTGCTTAGCAGACCCAGGTGCACCTGGGGGTACTCAGTGTTCCTGCTGGGAGCAGGGTGCCCCGGCTAGCCTCCCAGGTGTCCAGAAAGCTGTGCTGCCGTTAAAGGCATGCAGAGCAGAGGCCACCGCCTCCTGGAAGCTGCAGCACGCCTCCGCTTCTGCATGGCGAATCAGGGCCTTATTTCCAGGCATGGGTTCATGCTCGGTGTGCCGGTAGCGACACAGCGTGCTAAGATGCTGACTTTCTCCTCGAGCAGAGTGACTTCAGGTACGTGGGCGGGCCTCGCAGTGTTCCAAGCACAGTGTTCTCTCATGGCAGCTCACACAAGGGCCATGACTGAGTCTTCCTGGGTACTTCGCACTCACCAGCCATGTTGTCCCGAGGGCGTTCGAGGGCTCTGGATATGTAGCGCTCCTCAAGGAACGCGCAGTGTGTTGCTGCCCAGCACTCGGCAGGCACAGAGGTCCTCCGGGGCATCAACCAATGGACCTCGACATTGCTCCGCCGGCCCACAGGTGTCTGGAGGCACTCAGTGACCTCGGAGGGAAAACGATGCACACCCGTGGGGCCTAGGAGTCCCCGGACGCGTACTTCCTTTAAAATAAAGCACATAAGCGACTGAGAAGTTGTGGAAACAGCTGCATGCCTCCCTTTCTGCACGGCTACTCAGGGCCTAACCTGGAGGCGAGTTCTCACTTCGAGGTTCCCTTTCGCTCTAGAGCCTGTCATGCGGACTGAGCTGCGACCACAGAAGCCCCTGGTTTAGAGAGAGCAAACTCATAATTTTCCCCGTAGCATTCTTCCAGGGCTCACTGGCCTGTCGGGACCCGGGAATGTGAGGTAGCTTCAAGGCAGGCATGAATGCCGCCCTCAAAATGGAAAAGCAGGGCTAGTTCCAGCAGGCCCCCGTTTTCATGGGCACACTAAGCGTACAACCCTATGGCTTCTAACGAGTCCCAAGAGACACCGGTTACCCTGCGTTTCCTTCCCTGAATTAACGTATCGAAGTAGGGAGTCCCGCATCCGGCGAACTGTCTCAACCGAGGAACGCCGTAGCTGCTCTTCTGGGCCTGGGGCTGCCTGCAGTGCCGCAGAAGGAACAGGACTTGAAGTGCAGTAAGAACCCAAGCCGCCGTCCTCTAGGACGCCCGGTGACTTCAGTCAGGAGGTCCTGGATGGAAGGTGCAGGCGACGGCTCCTCTGAGGGCAGCTGCGATTAGGGCACCGCGTAAGACCTCTGCGCCACGTGGGACGTGCCAGAACGGTGTTCGCGAACGTGTGCGAGTGCGGAGGAAACTAAGCTGCTCCGATGGAGAGGGCAGTGCGTTTCCCTACGCTCGGCCTGCACACAGGGGTCTCTGAAGGGCTACGGGCCTGGATGTTGCTTAGCAGACCCAGGTGCACCTGGGGGTACTCAGTGTTCCTGCTGGGAGCAGGGGGCCCCGGCTAGCCTCCCAGGTGTCCAGAAAGCTGTGCTGCCGTTAAAGGCATGCAGAGCAGAGGCCACCGCCTCCTGGAAGCTGCAGCACGCCTCCGCTTCTGCACGGCGAATCAGGGCCTTACTTCCAGGCATGGGTTCATGCTGGGTGTGCCGGTAGCGACACAGCGTGCTAAGATGCTGACTTTCTCCTCGAGCAGAGTGACTTCAGGTACGAGGGCGGGCCTCGCAGTGTTCCAAGCACAGTGTTCTCTCATGGCAGCTCACACAAGGGCCATGACTGAGTCTTCCTGGGCACTTCGCACTCACCAGCCATGTTTTCCCGAGGGCGTTCGAGGGCTCTGGATATGTAGCGCTCCTCAAGGAACGCGCAGTGTGTTGCTGCCCAGCACTCGGCAGGCACAGAGGTCCTCCGGGGGATCAACCAATGGACCTCGACGTTGCTCCGCCGGCCCACAGGTGTCTGGAGGCACTCAGTGACCTCGGAGGGAAAACGATGCACACCCGTGGGGCCTAGGAGTCCCCGGACACGTACTTCCTTTAAAATAAAGGACATAAGCGACTGAGAACTCGTGGAAACAGCTGCATGCCTCCCTTTCTGCACGGCTACTCAGGGCCTAAGCTGGAGGCGAGTTCTCACGTCGAGGTTCCCTTTCGCTCTAGAGCCTGTCATGCGGACCGAGCTGCGGCCACGGAAGCCCCTGGTTTAGAGAGAGCAAACTCATAATTTTACCCGAAGCATTCTTCCAGGGCTCACTGGCCTGTCGGGAGCTGGGAATGTCAGGTAGCTTCAAGGCAGGCATGAATGCCGCCCTCAAAATGGGAAAGCAGGGCTTGTTCCAGCAGGCCCCCATTTTCATGGGCACACTCAGCGTACATCCCTATGGCTTCTAACGAGTCCCAAGAGACACCGGTTACCCTGCGTTTCCTTCCCTGAATCAACTTATCGAAGTAGGGAGTCCCGCATCTGGCGAACTGTCTCAACCGAGGAACGCCGTAGCTGCTCCTCTGGGCCTGGGGCTGCCTGCAGTGCCGCAGAAGGAACAGGACTTGAAGTGCAGTAAGAACCCAAGCCCCCGTCCTCTAGGAGGCCAGGTGACTTCAGTCAGGCGGTCCTGGATGGAACGCGAAGACGAGGGCTCCTCTGAGGGCAGCTCCGATTAGGGCACCGCGTAAGAACTCCGCGCGACGTGGGACGTGCCCGAACGGCGTTCGCGAACGTGTGCAAGTGCCGAGGAAACTACGCTGCTCCGAAGGAGATGGCAGTGCGTTTCCCTACGCTCGGCCTGCACACAGGGGTCTCTGAAGGGCCACGGGCCTGGATGTTGCTTAGCAGACCCAGGTGCACCTGGGGGTACTCAGTGTTCCTGCTGGGAGCAGGGTGCCCCGGCTAGCCTCAGTGTTCTCTCATTGCAGCTCACACAAGGGCCATGACTGAGTCTTCCTGGGTACTTTGCACTCACCAGCCATGTTGTCCCGAGGGCGTTCGAGGGCTCTGGAGATGTAGCGCTCCTCAAGGAACGCGCAGTGTGTTGCTGCCCAGCACTCAGCAGGCCCAGAGGTCCTCCGGAGGATCAACCAAAGGACCTCGACATTGCTCCGCCGCCCCACAGGTGTCTGGAGGCACTCAGTGACCTCGGAGGGAAAACGATGCACACCCGTGGGGCCTAGGAGTCCCCAGACGCGTACTTCCTTTAAAATAAAGCACATAAGCGACTGAGAACTCGTGGAAACAGCTGCATGCCTCCCTTTCTACACGGCTACTCAGGGCCTAACCTGGAGGCGAGTTCTCACGTCGAGGTTCACTTTCGCTCTAGAGCCTGTCATGCGGACCGAGCTGCTGCTACGGAAGCACCTGGTTTAGAGAGAGCAAACTCATAATTTTACCCGAAGCATTCTTCCAGGGCTCACTGGCCTGTCGGGAGCCGGGAATGTCAGGTAGCTTCAAGGCAGGCATGAATGCCGCCCTCAAAACGGGAAAGCAGGGCTAGTTCCAGCAGGCCCCCATTTTCATGGGCACACTCAGCATACATCCCTGTGGCTTCTAAGGACTCCCAAGAGACACCGGTTACCCTGTGTTTCCTTCCCTGAATCAACTTATCGAAGTAGGAAGTCCCGCATCCGGCGAACTGTCTCAGCCGAGGAACGCCGTAGCTGCTCCTCTGTGCCTGGGTCTGCCTGCAGTGCCGCAGAAGGAACAGGACTTAAAGTGCAGTAAGAACCCAAGCCGCCGTCCTCTAGGAGGCACGGTGACTTCAGTCAGGAGGTCCTGGATGGAACGCAAAGACGACGGCTCCTCTGAGGGCAGCTCCGACTAGGGCACCGCGTAAGACCTCCGCGCCACGTGGGACGTGTCAGAACGGTGTTCACGAACGTGTGCGAGTGCGGAGGAAACTAAGGTGCTCCAATGGAGAGGGCAGTGCGTTTCCCTACGCTCGGCCTGCACACAGGGGGTTCTGAAGGGTTACGGGCCTGGATGTTGCTTAGCAGACCCAGGTGCACCTGGGGGTACTCAGTGTTCCTGCTGGGAGCAGGGTGCCCCGGCTAGCCTCAGTGTTCTCTCATTGCAGCTCACACAAGGGCCATGACTGAGTCTTCCTGGGTACTTTGCACTCACCAGCCATGTTGTCCCGAGGGCGTTCGAGGGCTCTGGAGATGTAGCGCTCCTCAAGGAACGCGCAGTGTGTTGCTGCCCAGCACTCAGCAGGCCCAGAGGTCCTCCGGGGGATCAACCAATGGACCTCGACGTTGCTCCGCCGGCCCACAGGTGTCTGGAGGCACTCAGTGACCTCGGAGGGAAAACGATGCACACCCGTGGGGCCTAGGAGTCCCCGGACGTGTACTTCCTTTAAAATAAAGCACATAAGCGACTGAGAAGTTGTGGAAACAGCTGCATGCCTCCCTTTCTGCACGGCTACTCAGGGCCTAACCTTGAGTCGAGTTCTCACTTCGAGGTTCCTTTTCGCTCTAGAGCCTGTCATGTGGACCGCCGCCTCACCCACGGTAGCCCCTGGTTTAGAGAGAGAAAATTCATAATTTTCCCCGAAGCATTCTTCCAGGGCTCACTGGCCTGTCGGGAGCCGGGAATGTCAGGTACCTTCAAGGCAGGCATGAATGCCGCCCTCAAAATGGGAAAGCAGGGCTAGTTCCAGCAGGCCCCCATTTTCATGGGCACACTCAGCATACATACCTGTGGCTTCTAAGGAGTCCCAAGAGACACCGGTTACCCTGTGTTTCCTTCCCTGAATCAACTTATCGAAGTAGGGAATCCCGCATCCAGCGAACTGTCTCAACCGAGGAACGCCGTAGCTGCTCCTCTGGGCCTGGAGCTGCCTGCAGTGCCGCAGTAGGAACAGGACTTAAAGTGCAGTAAGAACCCAAGCCACCATCCTCTAGGAGGCACGGTGACTTCAGTCAGGAGGTCCTGGATGAAACGCGAAGACGAGGGCTCCTCTGAGGGCAGGTCCGATTAGGGCACCGCGTAAGACCTCCGCGCCACGTGGGACGTGCCAGAACGGCGTTCGCGAACGTGTGCGAGTGCCAAGGAAACTAAGCTGCTCTGATGGAGAGGGCAGTGCGTTTCCCTACGCTCGGCCTGCACACAGGGGTCTCTGAAGGGCTACGGGCCTGGATGTTGCTTAGCAGACCCAGGTGCACCTGGGGGTACTCAGTGTTCCTGCTGGGAGCAGGGTGCCCTAGCTAGCCTCCCAGGTGTCCAGAAAGCTGTGTTGCCGTTAAAGGCATGCAGAGCAGAGGCCACCGCCTCCTGGAAGCTGCATCACACCTCCGCTTCTGCACGGCGAATCAGGGCCTTCCTTCCAGGCATGGGTTCATGCTGGGTGTGCCGGTAGCGACACAGCGTGCTAAGATGCTGACTTTCTACACGAGCAGAGTGACTTCAGGTACGAGGGCGGGCCTCGCAGTGTTCCAAGCGCAGTGTTCTCTCATGGCAACTCACACAAGGGCCATGACAGAGTCTTCCTGGGTACTTCGCACTCACCAGCCATGTTGTCCCGAGGGCGTTCGAGGGCTCTGGAGATGTAGCGCTCCTCAAGGAACGCGCAGTGTGTTGCTGCCCAGCACTCGGCAGGCACAGAGGTCCTCCGGGGGATCAACCAATGGACCTCGACGTTGCTCTGCCGGCCCACAGGTGTCTGGAGGCACTCAGTGACCTCGGAGGGAAAACGATGCACACCCGTGGGGCCTAGGAGTCCCCGGACGCGTACTTCCTTTAAAATAAAGCACATAAGCGACTGAGAAGTTGTGGAAACAGCTGCATGCCTCCCTTTCTGCACGGCTACTCAGAGCCTAACCTGGAGGCGAGTTCTCACTTCGAGGTTCCCTTTCGCTCTAGAGCCTGTCATGCGGACTGAGCTGCGGCCACAGAAGCCCCTGGTTTAGAGAGAGCAAACTCATAATTTTCCCCGAAGCATTCTTCCAGGGCTCACTGGCCTGTCGGGAGCCGGCAATGTCAGGTAGCTTCAAGGCAGGCATGAATGCCGCCCTCAAAATGGAAAAGCAAGGCTAGTTCCAGCAGGCCCCCGTTTTCATGGGCACACTAAGCGTATAACCCTATGGCTTCTAATGAGTCCCAAGAGACACCGGTTACCCTGCGTTTCCTTCCCTGAATTAACATATCGAAGTAGGGAGTTCCGCATCCGGCGAACGTCTCAACCGAGGAACGCCGTAGCTGCTCCTCTGGGCCTGGGG
Source organism: Grampus griseus (assembly GCF_964374135.1). Classification (NCBI taxonomy): domain Eukaryota; kingdom Metazoa; phylum Chordata; class Mammalia; order Artiodactyla; family Delphinidae; genus Grampus; species Grampus griseus. The sequence goes on from NC_139010.1 coordinate 1,696,021, forward strand.
CTGCCTGCAGTGCCGCAGAAGGAACAGGACTTGAAGTGCAGTAAGAACCCAAGCCGCCGTCCTCTAGGACGCCCGGTGACTTCAGTCAGGAGGTCCTGGATGGAAGGCGAAGACGACGGCTCCTCTGAGGGCAGCTGCGATTAGGGCACCGCGTAAGACCTCTGCGCCACGTGGGACGTGCCAGAACGGTGTTTGCGAACGTGTGCGAGTGCGGAGGAAACTAAGCTGCTCCGATGGAGAGGGCAGTGCGTTTCCCTACGCTCGGCCTGCACACAGGGGTCTCTGAAGGGCTACGGGCCTGGATGTTGCTTAGCAGACCCAGGTGCACCTGGGGGTACTCAGTGTTCCTGCTGGGAGCAGGGTGCCCCAGCTAGCCTCCCAGGTGTCCAGAAAGCTGTGCTGCAGTTAAAGGCATGCAGAGCAGAGGCCACCGCCTCCTGGAAGCTGCAGCACGCCTCCACATCTGCACGGCGAATCAGGGCCTTACTTCCAGGCATGGGTTCATGCTGGGTGTGCCGGTAGCGACACAGCGTGGTAAGATGCTGACTTTCTCCTCGAGCAGAGTGACTTCAGGTACGGGGCGGGCCTCGCAGTGTTCCAAGCACAGTGTTCTCTCATGGCAGCTCACACAAGGGCCATGACAGTGTCTTCCTGGGTACTTCGCACTCACCAGCCATGTTGTCCCGAGGGCGTTCGAGGGCTCTGGAGATGTAGCGCTCCTCAAGGAACGCGCAGTGTGTTGCTGCCCAGCACTCGGCAGGCACAGAGGTCCTCCGGGGGATCAACCAATGGACCTCGACGTTGCTCCGCCGGCCCACAGGTGTCTGGAGGCACTCAGTGACCTCGGAGGGAAAACGATGCACACCCGTGGGGCCTAGGAGTCCCCAGACGCGTACTTCCTTTAAAATAAAGGACATAAGCGACTGAGAAGTTGTGGAAACAGCTGCATGCCTCCCTTTCTGCATGGCTACTCAGGGCCTAACCTGGAGGCGTGTTCTCACTTCGAGGTTCCCTTTCGCTCTAGAGCCTGTCATGCGGACTGAGCTGCGGCCACAGAAGCCCCTGGTTTAGAGAGAGCAAACTCATAATTTTCCCCGAAGCATTCTTCCAGGGCTCACTGGCCTGTCGGGAGCCGGGAATGTCAGGTAGCTTCAAGGCAGGCATGAATGCCGCCCTCAAAATGGAAAAGCAGGGCTAGTTCCAGCAGGCCCCCGTTTTCATGGGCACACTAAGCGTACAACCCTATGGCTTCTAACGAGTCCCAAGAGATACCGGTTACCATGCGTTTCCTTCCCTGAATGAACATATCGAAGTAGGCAGTCCCGCATCCGGCGAACTGTCTCAACCGAGGAACGCCGTAGCTGCTCCTCTGGGCCTGGGGCTGCCTGCAGTGCCGCAGAAGGAACAGGACTTGAAGTGCAGTAAGAACCCAAGCCGCCGTCCTCTAGGAGGCACGGTGACTTCAGTCAGGAGGTCCTGGATGAAACGCGAAGACGAGGGCTCCTCTGAGGGCAGGTCCGATTAGGGCACCGCGTAAGACCTCCGCGCCACGTGGGACGTGCCAGAACGGTGTTCGCGAACGTGTGCGAGTGCCGAGGAAACTAAGCTGCTCCGAAGGAGAGGGCAGTGCGTTTCCCTACGCTCGACCTGCACACAGGGGGCTCTGAAGGGCTACGGGCCTGGATGTTGCTTAGCAGACCCAGGTGCACCTGGGGGTACTCAGTGTTCCTGCTGGGAGCAGGGTGCCCCGGCTATCCTCCCAGGTGTCCAGAAAGCTTTGCTGCTGTTAAAGGCATGCAGAGCAGAGGCCACCGCCTCCTGGAAGCTGCAGCACGCCTCCGCTTCTGCATGGCGAATCAGGGCCTTATTTCCAGGCATGGGTTCATGCTGGGTGTGCCGGTAGCGACACAGCGTGCTAAGATGCTGACTTTCTCCTCGAGCAGAGGGACTTCAGGTACGAGGGCAGGCCTCGCAGTGTTCCAAGCACAGTGTTCTCTCATGGCAGCTCACACAAGGGCCATGACTGAGTCTTCCTGGGTACTTCGCACTCACCAGCCATGTTGTCCCGAGGGCGTTCGAGGGCTCTGGATATGTAGCGCTCCTCAAGGAACGTGCAGTGTGTTGCTGCCCAGCACTCGGCAGGCACAGAGGTCCTCCGGGGCATCAACCAATGGACCTCGACATTGCTCCGCCGGCCCACAGGTGTCTGGAGGCACTCAGTGACCTCGGAGGGAAAACGATGCACACCCGTGGGGCCTAGGAGTCCCCGGACGCGTACTTCCTTTAAAATAAAGCACATAAGCGACTGAGAAGTTGTGGAAACAGCTGCATGCCTCCCTTTCTGCACGGCTACTCAGGGCCTAACCTGGAGGCGAGTTCTCACTTCGAGGTTCCCTTTCGCTCTAGAGCCTGTCATGCGGACTGAGCTGCGGCCACAGAAGCCCCTGGTTTAGAGAGAGCAAACTCATAATTTTCCCCGAAGCATTCTTCCAGGGCTCACTGGCCTGTCGGGACCCGGGAATGTCAGGTAGCTTCAGGGCAGGCATGAATGCCGCCCTCAAAATGGAAAAGCAGGGCTAGTTCCAGCAGGCCCCCGTTTTCATGGGCACACTAAGCGTACAACCCTATGGCTTCTAACGAGTCCCAAGAGACACCGGTTACCCTGCGTTTCCTTTCCTGAATTAACATATCGAAGTAGGGAGTCCCGCATCCGGCGAACTGTCTCAACCGAGGAACGCCGTAGCTGCTCCTCTGGGCCTGGGGCTGCCTGCAGTGCCGCAGAAGGAACAGGACTTGAAGTGCAGTAAGAACCCAAGCCGCCGTCCTCTAGGACGCCCGGTGACTTCAGTCAGGAGGTCCTGGATGGAAGGCGAAGACGACGGCTCCTCTGAGGGCAGCTGCGATTAGGGCACCGCGTAAGACCTCTGCGCCACGTGGGACGTGCCAGAACGGTGTTCGCGAACGTGTGCGAGTGCGGAGGAAACTAAGCTGCTCCGATGGAGAGGGCAGTGCGTTTCCCTACGCTCGGCCTGCACACAGGGGTCTCTGAAGGGCTACGGGCCTGGATGTTGCTTAGCAGACCCAGGTGCACCTGGGGGTACTCAGTGTTCCTGCTGGGAGCAGGGGGCCCCGGCTAGCCTCCCAGGTGTCCAGAAAGCTGTGCTGCCGTTAAAGGCATGCAGAGCAGAGGCCACCGCCTCCTGGAAGCTGCAGCATGCCTCCGCTTCTGCACGGCGAATCAGGGCCTTACTTCCAGGCATGGGTTCATGCTGGGTGTGCCGGTAGCGACACAGCGTGCTAAGATGCTGACTTTCTACACGAGCAGAGTGACTTCAGGTACGAGGGCGGGCCTCGCAGTGTTCCAAGCACAGTGTTCTCTCATGGCAGCTCACACAAGGGCCATGACTGAGTCTTCCTGGGCACTTCGCACTCACCAGCCATGTTTTCCCGAGGGCGTTCGAGGGCTCTGGATATGTAGCGCTCCTCAAGGAACGTGCAGTGTGTTGCTGCCCAGCACTCGGCAGGCACAGAGGTCCTCTGGGGGATCAACCAATGGACCTCGACATTGCTCCGCCGGCCCACAGGTGTCTGGAGGCACTCAGTGACCTCGGAGGGAAAACGATGCACACCCGTGGGGCCTAGGAGTCCCCGGACGCGTACTTCCTTTAAAATAAAGGACATAAGCGACTGAGAACTCGTGGAAACAGCTGCATGCCTCCCTTTCTGCACGGCTACTCAGGGCCTAAGCTGGAGGCGAGTTCTCACGTCGAGGTTCCCTTTCGCTCTAGAGCCTGTCATGCGGACCGAGCTGCGGCCACGGAAGCCCCTGGTTTAGAGAGAGCAAACTCATAATTTTACCCGAAGCATTCTTCCAGGGCTCACTGGCCTGTCGGGAGCTGGGAATGTCAGGTAGCTTCAAGGCAGGCATGAATGCCGCCCTCAAAATGGGAAAGCAGGGCTTGTTCCAGCAGGCCCCCATTTTCATGGGCACACTCAGCGTACATCCCTATGGCTTCTAACGAGTCCCAAGAGACACCGGTTACCCTGCGTTTCCTTCCCTGAATCAACTTATCGAAGTAGGGAGTCCCGCATCTGGCGAACTGTCTCAACCGAGGAACGCCGTAGCTGCTCCTCTGGGCCTGGGGCTGCCTGCAGTGCCGCAGAAGGAACAGGACTTGAAGTGCAGTAAGAACCCAAGCCCCCGTCCTCTAGGAGGCCAGGTGACTTCAGTCAGGCGGTCCTGGATGGAACGCGAAGACGAGGGCTCCTCTGAGGGCAGCTCCGATTAGGGCACCGCGTAAGAACTCCACGCGACGTGGGACGTGCCCGAAAGGCGTTCGCGAACGTGTGCAAGTGCCGAGGAAACTACGCTGCTCCGAAGGAGATGGCAGTGCGTTTCCCTACGCTCGGCCTGCACACAGGGGTCTCTGAAGGGCCACGGGCCTGGATGTTGCTTAGCAGACCCAGGTGCACCTGGGGGTACTCAGTGTTCCTGCTGGGAGCAGGGTGCCCCGGCTAGCCTCAGTGTTCTCTCATGGCAGCTCACACAAGGGCCATGACTGAGTCTTCCTGGGTACTTTGCACTCACCAGCCATGTTGTCCCGAGGGCGTTCGAGGGCTCTGGAGATGTAGCGCTCCTCAAGGAACGCGCAGTGTGTTGCTGCCCAGCACTCAGCAGGCCCAGAGGTCCTCCGGAGGATCAACCAATGGACCTCGACATTGCTCCGCCGCCCCACAGGTGTCTGGAGGCACTCAGTGACCTCGGAGGGAAAACGATGCACACCCGTGGGGCCTAGGAGTCCCCGGACGCGTACTTCCTTTAAAATAAAGCACATAAGCGACTGAGAACTCGTGGAAACAGCTGCATGCCTCCCTTTCTGCACGGCTACTCAGGGCCTAACCTGGAGGCGAGTTCTCACGTCGAGGTTCCCTTTCGCTCTAGAGCCTGTCATGCGGACCGAGCTGCGGCTACGGAAGCACCTGGTTTAGAGAGAGCAAACTCATAATTTTACCCGAAGCATTCTTCCAGGGCTCACTGGCCTGTCGGGAGCCGGGAATGTCAGGTAGCTTCAAGGCAGGCATGAATGCCGCCCTCAAAACGGGAAAGCAGGGCTAGTTCCAGCAGGCCCCCATTTTCATGGGCACACTCAGCATACATCCCTGTGGCTTCTAAGGACTCCCAAGAGACACCGGTTACCCTGTGTTTCCTTCCCTGAATCAACTTATCGAAGTAGGAAGTCCCGCATCCGGCGAACTGTCTCAACCGAGGAACGCCGTAGCTGCTCCTCTGTGCCTGGGTCTGCCTGCAGTGCCGCATAAGGAACAGGACTTAAAGTGCAGTAAGAACCCAAGCCGCCGTCCTCTAGGAGGCACGGTGACTTCAGTCAGGTGGTCCTGGATGGAACACGAAGACGAGGGCTCCTCTGAGGGCAGGTCCAATTAGGGCACCGCGTAAGAACTCCGCGCCACGTGGGACGTGCCAGCACGGTGTTCGCGAACGTGTGCGAGTGCGGAGGACACTAAGCTGCTCCGATGGAGAGGGCAGTGCGTTTCCCTATGATCGGCCTGCACACAGGGGGCTCTGAAGGGCTACGGGCCTGGATGTTGCTTAGCAGACCCAGGTGCACCTGGGGGTACTCAGTGTTCCTGCTGGGAGCAGGGTGCCCCGGCTAGCCTCCCAGGTGTCCAGAAAGCTGTGCTGCCGTTAAAGGCATGCAGAGCAGAGTCCACCGCCTCCTGGAAGCTGCAGCACGCCTCCGCTTCTGCACGGCGAATCAGGGCCTTACTTCCAGGCATGGGTTCATGCTGGGTGTGCCGGTAGCGACACAGCGTGCTAAGATGCTGACTTTCTCCTCGAGCAGAGTGAGTTCAGGTATGGGGAGGGCCTCGCAGTGTTCCAAGCACAGTGTTCTCTCATGGCAGCTCACACAAGGGCCATGACAGAGTCTTCCTGGGTACTTCGCACTCACCAGCCATGTTGTCCCGAGGGCGTTCGAGGGCTCTGGAGATGTAGCGCTCCTCAAGGAACGCGCAGTGTGTTGCTGCCCAGCACTCGGCAGGCACAGAGGTCCTCCGGGGGATCAACCAATGGACCTCGACATTTCTCCGACGTCCCACAGGTGTCTGGAGGCACTCAGTGACCTCGGAGGGAAAACGATGCACACCCGTGGGGCCTAGGAGTCCCCGGACGCGTACTTCCTTTAAAATAAAGCACATAAGCGACTGAGAAGTTGTGGAAACAGCTGCATGCCTCCCTTTCTGCACGGCTACTCAGGGCCTAACCTGGAGGCGAGTTCTCACTTCGAGGTTCCCTTTCGCTCTAGAGCCTGTCATGCGGACTGAGCTGCGGCCACGGAAGCCCCTGGTTTAGAGAGAGCAAACTCATAATTTTCCCCGAAGCATTCTTCCAGGGCTCACTGGCCTGTCGGGAGCCGGGAATGTCAGGTAGCTTCAAGGCAGGCATGAATGCCGACCTGAAAATGGAAAAGCAGGGCTATTTCCAGCAGGCGCCCGTTTTCATGGGCACACTCAGCGTACATCCCTATGGCTTCTAATGAGGCCCAAGAGACACCGGTTACACTGCGTTTCCTTCCCTGAATTAACTTATCGAAGTAGGGAGTCCCGCATCCGGCGAACTGTCTTAACCGAGGAACGCCGTAGCTGCTCCTCTGGGCCTGGGGCTGCCTGCAGTGCTGCAGAAGGAACAGGACTTAAAGTGCAGTAAGAACCCAAGCCGCCGTCCTCTAGGAGGCCCGGTGACTTCAGTCAGGAGGTCCTGGATGGAACGCAAAGACGACGGCTCCTCTGAGGGCAGCTCCGACTAGGGCACCGCATAAGACCTCCGCGCCACGTGGGACGTGTCAGAACAGTGTTCACGAACGTGTGCGAGTGCGGAGGAAACTAAGGTGCTCCAATGGAGAGGGCAGTGCGTTTCCCTACGCTCGGCCTGCACACAGGGTTCTCTGAAGGGCTACGGGCCTGGATGTTGCTTAGCAGACCCAGGTGCACCTGGGGGTACTCAGTGTTCCTGATGGGAGCAGGGTGCCCTGGCTAGCCTCAGTGTTCTCTCATGGCAGCTCACACAAGGGCCATGACTGAGTCTTCCTGGGTACTTCGCACTCACCAGCCATGTTGTCCCGAGGGCGTTCGAGGGCTCTGGATATGTACCGCTCCTCAAGGAACGCGCAGTGTGTTGCTGCCCAGCACTCGGCAGGCACAGAGGTCCTCCGGGGCATCAACCAATGGACCTCGACATTGCTCCGCCAGCCCACAGGTGTCTGGAGGCACTCAGTGACCTCGGAGGGAAAACGATGCACACCCGTGGGGCCTAGGAGTCCCCGGACGCGTACTTCCTTTAAAATAAAGGACATAAGCGACTGAGAACTCGTGGAAACAGCTGCATGCCTCCCTTTCTGCACGGCTACTCAGGGCCTATCCTGGAGGCGAGTTCTCACGTCACGGTTCCCTTTCGCTCTAGAGCCTGTCATGCGGACCGCCGCCGCGGCCACGGAAGACCCTGGTTTAGAGAGAGCAAACTCATAATTTTCACCGAAGCATTCTTCCAGGGCTCACTGGCCTGTCGGGAGCTGGGAATGTCAGGTACCTTCAAGGCAGGCATGAATGCCACCCTCAAAATGGGAAAGCAGGGCTTGTTCCAGCAGGCCCCTGTTATCATGGGCACACTGAGCGTACATCCCTGTGGCTTCTAACGAGTCCCAAGAGACACCGGTTACCCTGCGTTTCCTTCCCTGAATCAACTTATCGAAGTAGGGAGTCCCGCATCCGGCGAACTGTCTCAACCGAGGAACGCCGTAGCTGCTCCTATGGGCCTGGGGAAGCCTGCAGTGCCGCAGAAGGAACAGGACTTAAAGTGCAGTAAGAACCCAAGCCGCCGTCCTCTAGGAGGCACGGTGACTTCAGTCAGGAGGTCCTGGATGGAACGCGAAGACGAGGGCTACTCTGATGGCAGCTCCGACTAGGGCACCGCGTAAGACCTCCGCGCCACGTGGGACATGCCAGAACGGCGTTCGCGAACGTGTGCGAGTGCGGAGGAAACTAAGCTGCTCCGATGGAGAGGGCAGTGCGTTTCCCTACGCTCGGCCTGCACACAGGGGTTTCTGAAGGGTTACGGGCCTGGATGTTGCTTAGCAGACCCAGGTGCACCTGGGGGTACTCAGTTTTCCTGCTGAGAGCAGGGTGCCCCGGCTAGCTTCCCAGGTGTCCAGAAAGCTGTGCTGCCATTAAAGGCATGCAGAGCAGAGGCCACCGCCTCCTGGAAGCTGCAGCACACCTCCGCTTCTGCACGGTGAATCAGGGCCTTCCTTCCAGGCATGGGTTCATGCTGGGTGTGCCGGTAGCGACACAGCGTGCTAAGATGCTGACTTTCTCCTCGAGCAGAGTGACTTCAGGTACGAGGGCGGGCCTCGCAGTGTTCCAAGCACAGTGTTCTCTCATGGCAGCTCACACAAGGGCCATGACAGAGTCTTCCTGGGCACTTCACACTCACCAGCCATGTTGTCCCGAGGGCGTTCGAGGGCTCTGGAGTTGTAGCACTCCTCAAGGAACGCGCAGTGTGTTGGTGCCCAGCACTCGGCAGGCACAGAGGTCCTCTGGGGGATCAACCAATGGACCTCGACATTGCTCCGCCGGCCCACAGGTGTCTGGAGGCACTCAGTGACCTCGGAGGGAAAACGATGCACACCCGTGGGGCCTAGGAGTCCCCGGACGTGTACTTCCTTTAAAATAAAGCACATAAGCGACTGAGAACTTGTGGAAACAGCTGCATGCCTCCCTTTCTGCACGGCTACTCAGGGCCTAACCTTGAGGCGAGTTCTCACTTCGAGGTTCCTTTTCGCTGTAGAGCCTGTCATGTGGACCGCCGCCGCACCCACGGTAGCCCCTGGTTTAGAGAGAGAAAATTCATAATTTTCCCCGAAGCATTCTTCCAGGGCTCACTGGCCTGTCGGGAGCCGGGAATGTCAGGTACCTTCAAGGCAGGCATGAATGCCGCCCTCAAAATGGGAAAGCAGGGCTAGTTCCAGCAGGCCCCCATTTTCATGGGCACACTCAGCATACATACCTGTGGCTTCTAAGGAGTCCCAAGAGACACCGGTTACTCTGCGTTTCCTTCCCTGAATCAACTTATCGAAGTAGGGAATCCCGCATCCAGCGAACTGTCTCAACCGAGGAACGCCGTAGCTGCTCCTCTGGGCCTGGGGCTGCCTGCAGTGCCGCAGTAGGAACAGGACTTAAAGTGCAGTAAGAACCCAAGCCACCATCCTCTAGGAGGCACGGTGACTTCAGTCAGGAGGTCCTGGATGAAACGCGAAGACGAGGGCTCCTCTGAGGGCAGGTCCGACTAGGGCACCGCGTAAGACCTCCGCGCCACGTGGGACGTGCCAGAACGGCGTTCGCGAACGTGTGCGAGTGCCAAGGAAACTAAGCTGCTCCGATGGAGAGGGCAGTGCGTTTCCCTACGCTCGGCCTGCACACAGGGGGCTCTGAAGGGCTACGGGCCTGGATGTTGCTTAGCAGACCCAGGTGCACCTGGGGGTACTCAGTGTTCCTGCTGGGAGCAGGGTGCCCCAGCTAGCCTCCCAGGTGTCCAGAAAGCTGTGCTGCCGTTAAAGGCATGCAGAGCAGAGGCCACCGCCTCCTGGAAGCTGCAGCACACCTCCGCTTCTGCACGGCGAATCAGGGCCTTCCTTCCAGGCATGGGTTCATGCTGGGTGTGCCGGTAGCGACACAGCGTGCTAAGATGCTGACTTTCTACACGAGCAGAGTGACTTCAGGTACGAGGGCGGGCCTCGCAGTGTTCCAAGCGCAGTCTTCTCTCATGGCAACTCACACAAGGGCCATGACAGAGTCTTCCTGGGTACTTCGCACTCACCAGCCATGTTGTCCCGAGGGCGTTCGAGGGCTCTGGAGATGTAGCGCTCCTCAAGGAACGCGCAGTGTGTTGCTGCCCAGCACTCGGCAGGCACAGAGGTCCTCCGGGGGATCAACCAATGGACCTCGACGTTGCTCCGCCGGCCCACAGGTGTCTGGAGGCACTCAGTGACCTCGGAGGGAAAACGATGCACACCCGTGGGGCCTAGGAGTCCCCGGACGCGTACTTCCTTTAAAATAAAGCACATAAGCGACTGAGAAGTTGTGGAAACAGCTGCATGCCTCCCTTTCTGCACGGCTACTCAGGGCCTAACCTGGAGGCGAGTTCTCACTTCGAGGTTCCCTTTCGCTCTAGAGCCTGTCATGCGGACTGAGCTGCGGCCACAGAAGCCCCTGGTTTAGAGAGAGCAAACTCATAATTTTACCCGAAGCATTCTTCCAGGGCTCACTGGCCTGTCGGGAGCCGGCAATGTCAGGTAGCTTCAAGGCAGGCATGAATGCCGCCCTCAAAATGGAAAAGCAGGGCTAGTTCCAGCAGGCCCCCGTTTTCATGGGCACACTAAGCGTACAACCCTATGGCTTCTAACGAGTCCCAAGAGACACCGGTTACCCTGCGTTTCCTTCCCTGAATTAACATATCGAAGTAGGGAGTCCCCCATCCGGCGAATGTCTCAACCGAGGAACGCCGTAGCTGCTCCTCTGGGCCTGGGGCTGCCTGCAGTGCCGCAGAAGGAACAGGACTTGAAGTGCAGTAAGAACCCAAGCCGCCGTCCTCTAGGACGCCCGGTGACTTCAGTCAGGAGGTCCTGGATGGAAGGCGAAGACGACGGCTCCTCTGAGGGCAGCTGCGATTAGGGCACCGCGTAAGACCTCTGCGCCACGTGGGACGTGCCAGAACGGTGTTCGCGAACGTGTGCGAGTGCGGAGGAAACTAAGCTGCTCCGATGGAGAGGGCAGTGCGTTTCCCTACGCTCGCCCTGCACACAGGGGGCTCTGAAGGGCTACGGGCCTGGATGTTGCTTAGCAGACCCAGGTGCACCTGGGGGTACTCAGTGTTCCTGCTGGGAGCAGGGTGCCCCGGCTAGCCTCCCAGGTGTCCAGAAAGCTGTGCTGCCGTTAAAGGCATGCAGAGCAGAGGCCACCGCCTCCTGGAAGCTGCAGCACGCCTCCACTTCTGCACGGCGAATCAGGGCCTTACTTCCAGGCATGGGTTCATGCTGGGTGTGCCGGTAGCGACACAGCGTGGTAAGATGCTGACTTTCTCCTCGAGCAGAGTGACTTCAGGTACGGGGCGGGCCTCGCAGTGTTCCAAGCACAGTGTTCTCTCATGGCAGCTCACACAAGGGCCATGACAGAGTCTTCCTGGGCACTTCACACTCACCAGCCATGTTGTCCCGAGGGCGTTCGAGGGCTCTGGAGTTGTAGCGCTCCTCAAGGAACGCGCAGTGTGTTGCTGCCCAGCACTCGGCAGGCACAGAGGTCCTCTGGGGGATCAACCAATGGACCTCGACGTTGCTCCGCCGGCCCACAGGTGTCTGGAGGCACTCAGTGACCTCGGAGGGAAAACGATGCACACCCGTGGGGCCTAGGAGTCCCCGGACGTGTACTTCCTTTAAAATAAAGCACATAAGCGACTGAGAAGTTGTGGAAACAGCTGCATGCCTCCCTTTCTGCACGGCTACTCAGGGCCTAACCTTGAGGCGAGTTCTCACTTCGAGGTTCCTTTTCGCTCTAGAGCCTGTCATGTGGACCGCCGCCGCACCCACGGTAGCCCCTGGTTTAGAGAGAGAAAATTCATAATTTTCCCCGAAGCATTCTTCCAGGGCTCACTGGCCTGTCGGGAGCCGGGAATGTCAGGTACCTTCAAGGCAGGCATGAATGCCGCCCTCAAAATGGGAAAGCAGGGCTAGTTCCAGCAGGCCCCCATTTTCATGGGCACACTCAGCATACATACCTGTGGCTTCTAAGGAGTCCCAAGAGACACCGGTTACCCTGCGTTTCCTTCCCTGAATCAACTTATCGAAGTAGGGAATCCCGCATCCAGCGAACTGTCTCAACCGAGGAACGCCGTAGCTGCTCCTCTGGGCCTGGGGCTGCCTGCAGTGCCGCAGTAGGAACAGGACTTAAAGTGCAGTAAAAACCCAAGCCACCATCCTCTAGGAGGCACGGTGACTTCAGTCAGGAGGTCCTGGATGAAACGCGAAGACGAGGGCTCCTCTGAGGGCAGGTCCGACTAGGGCACCGCGTAAGACCTCCGCGCCACGTGGGACGTGCCAGAACGGCGTTCGCGAACGTGTGCGAGTGCCAAGGAAACTAAGCTGCTCCGATGGAGAGGGCAGTGCGTTTCCCTACGCTCGGCCTGCACACAGGGGGCTCTGAAGGGCTACGGGCCTGGATGTTGCTTAGCAGACCCAGGTGCACCTGGGGGTACTCAGTGTTCCTGCTGGGAGCAGGGTGCCCCAGCTAGCCTCCCAGGTGTCCAGAAAGCTGTGCTGCCGTTAAAGGCATGCAGAGCAGAGGCCACCGCCTCCTGGAAGCTGAAGCACACCTCCGCTTCTGCACGGCGAATCAGGGTCTTCCTTCCAGGCATGGGTTCATGCTGGGTGTGCCGGTAGCGACACAGCGTGCTAAGATGCTGACTTTCTACACGAGCAGAGTGACTTCAGGTACGAGGGCGGGCCTCGCAGTGTTCCAAACGCAGTGTTCTCTCATGGCAACTCACACAAGGGCCATGACAGAGTCTTCCTGGGTACTTCGCACTCACCAGCCATGTTGTCCCGAGGGCGTTCGAGGGCTCTGGAGATGTAGCGCTCCTCAAGGAACGCGCAGTGTGTTGCTGCCCAGCACTCGGCAGGCACAGAGGTCCTCCGGGGGATCAACCAATGGACCTCGATGTTGCTCCGCCGGCCCACAGGTGTCTGGAGGCACTCAGTGACCTCGGAGGGAAAACGATGCACACCCGTGGGGCCTAGGAGTCCCCGGACGCGTACTTCCTTTAAAATAAAGCACATAAGCGACTGAGAAGTTGTGGAAACAGCTGCATGCCTCCCTTTCTGCACGGCTACTCAGGGCCTAACCTGGAGACGAGTTCTCACTTCGAGGTTCCCTTTCGCTCTAGAGCCTGTCATGCGGACTGAGCTGCGGCAACAGAAGCCCCTGGATTAGAGAGAGCAAACTCATAATTTTACCCGAAGCATTCTTCCAGGGCTCACTGGCCTGTCGGGAGCCGGCAATGTCAGGTAGCTTCAAGGCAGGCATGAATGCCGACCTCAAAATGGAAAAGCAGGGCTAGTTCCAGCAGGCCCCCGTTTTCATGGGCACACTAAGCGTACAACACTATGGCTTCTAACGAGTCCCAAGAGACACCGGTTACCCTGCGTTTCCTTCCCTGAATTAACATATCAAAGTAGGGAGTCCCGCATCCGGCGAATGTCTCAACCGAGGAACGCCGTAGCTGCTCCTCTGGGCCTGGGGCTGCCTGCAGTGCCGCAGAAGGAACAGGATTTGAAGTGCAGTAAGAACCCAAGCCGCCGTCCTCTAGGACGCCCGGTGACTTCAGTCAGGAGGTCCTGGATGGAAGGCGAAGACGACGGCTCCTCTGAGGGCAGCTGCGATTAGGGCACCGCGTAAGACCTCTGCGCCACGTGGGACATGCCAGAACGGTGTTCGCGAACGTGTGCGAGTGCGGAGGAAACTAAGCTGCTCCGATGGAGAGGGCAGTGCGTTTCCCTACGCTCGCCCTGCACACAGGGGGCTCTGAAGGGCTACGGGCCTGGATGTTGCTTAGCAGACCCAGGTGCACCTGGGGGTACTCAGTGTTCCTGCTGGGAGCAGGGTGCCCCGGCTAGCCTCCCAGGTGTCCAGAAAGCTGTGCTGCCGTTAAAGGCATGCAGAGCAGAGGCCACCGCCTCCTGGAAGCTGCAGCACGCCTCCACTTCTGCACGGCGAATCAGGGCCTTACTTCCAGGCATGGGTTCATGCTGGGTGTGCCGGTAGCGACACAGCGTGGTAAGATGCTGACTTTCTCCTCGAGCAGAGTGACTTCAGGTACGGGGCGGGCCTCGCAGTGTTCCAAGCACAGTGTTCTCTCATGGCAGCTCACACAAGGGCCATGACAGAGTCTTCCTGGGCACTTCACACTCACCAGCCATGTTGTCCCGAGGGCGTTCGAGGGCTCTGGAGTTGTAGCGCTCCTCAAGGAACGCGCAGTGTGTTGCTGCCCAGCACTCGGCAGGCACAGAGGTCCTCTGGGGATCAACCAATGGACCTCGACGTTGCTCCGCCGGCCCACAGGTGTCTGGAGGCACTCAGTGACCTCGGAGGGAAAACGATGCACACCCGTGGGGCCTAGGAGTCCCCGGACGTGTACTTCCTTTAAAATAAAGCACATAAGCGACTGAGAAGTTGTGGAAACAGCTGCATGCCTCCCTTTCTGCACGGCTACTCAGGGCCTAACCTTGAGGCGAGTTCTCACTTCGAGGTTCCTTTTCGCTCTAGAGCCTGTCATGTGGACCGCCGCCGCACCCACGGTAGCCCCTGGTTTAGAGAGAGAAAATTCATAATTTTCCCCGAAGCATTCTTCCAGGGCTCACTGGCCTGTCGGGAGCCGGGAATGTCAGGTACCTTCAAGGCAGGCATGAATGCCGCCCTCAAAATGGGAAAGCAGGGCTAGTTCCAGCAGGCCCCATTTTCATGGGCACACTCAGCATACATACCTGTGGCTTCTAAGGAGTCCCAAGAGACACCGGTTACCCTGCGTTTCTTTCCCTGAATCAACTTATCGAAGTAGGGAATCCCGCATCCAGCGAACTGTCTCAACCGAGGAACGCCGTAGCTGCTCCTCTGGGCCTGGGGCTGCCTGCAGTGCCGCAGTAGGAACAGGACTTAAAGTGCAGTAAGAACCCAAGCCACCATCCTCTAGGAGGCACGGTGACTTCAGTCAGGAGGTCCTGGATGAAACGCGAAGACGAGGGCTCCTCTGAGGGCAGGTCCGATTAGGGCACCGCGTAAGACCTCCGCGCCACGTGGGACGTGCCAGAACGGCGTTCGCGAACGTGTGCGAGTGCCAAGGAAACTAAGCTGCTCCGATGGAGAGGGCAGTGCGTTTCCCTACGCTCGGCCTGCACACAGGGGGCTCTGAAGGGTTACGGGCCTGGATGTTGCTTAGCAGACCCAGATGCACCTGGGGGTACTCAGTGTTCCTGCTGGGAGCAGGGTGCCCCGGCTAGCCTCCCAGGTGTCCAGAAAGCTGTGCTGCCGTTAAAGGCATGCAGAGCAGAGGCCACCGCCTCCTGGAAGCTGCAGCACACCTCCGCTTCTGCACGGCGAATCAGGGCCTTCCTTCCAGGCATGGGTTCATGCTGGGTGTGCCGGTAGCGACACAGCGTGCTAAGATGCTGACTTTCTACACGAGCAGAGTGACTTCAGGTACGAGGGCGGGCCTCGCAGTGTTCCAAGCGCAGTGTTCTCTCATGGCAACTCACACAAGGGCCATGACAGAGTCTTCCTGGGTACTTCGCACTCACCAGCCATGTTGTCCCGAGGGCGTTCGAGGGCTCTGGAGATGTAGCGCTCCTCAAGGAACGCGCAGTGTGTTGCTGCCCAGCACTCGGCAGGCACAGAGGTCCTCCGGGGGATCAACCAATGGACCTCGACGTTGCTCCGCCGGCCCACAGGTGTCTGGAGGCACTCAGTGACCTCGGAGGGAAAACGATGCACACCCGTGGGGCCTAGGAGTCCCCGGACGTGTACTTCCTTTAAAATAAAGCACATAAGCGACTGAAAAGTTGAGGAAACAGCTGCATGCCTCCCTTTCTGCACGGCTACTCAGGGCCTAACCTGGAGGCGAGTTCTCACTTCGAGGTTCCCTTTCGCTCTAGAGCCTGTCATGCGGACTGAGCTGCGGCCACAGAAGCCCCTGGTTTAGAGAGAGCAAACTCATAATTTTCCCTGAAGCATTCTTCCAGGGCTCACTGGCCTGTCGGGAGCCGGCAATGTCAGGTAGCTTCAAGGCAGGCATGAATGCTGCCCTCAAAATGGAAAAGCAGGGCTAGTTCCAGCAGGCCCCCGTTTTCATGGGCACACTAAGCGTACAACCCTATGGCTTCTAACGAGTCCCAAGAGACACCGGTTACCCTGCGTTTCCTTCCCTGAATTAACATATCGAAGTAGGGAGTCCCGCATCCGGCGAATGTCTCAACCGAGGAACGCCGTAGCTGCTCCTCTGGGCCTGGGGTTGCCTGCAGTGCCGCAGAAGGAACAGGACTTGAAGTGCAGTAAGAACCCAAGCCGCCGTCCTCTAGGACGCCCGGTGACTTCAGTCAGGAGGTCCTGGATGGAAGGCGAAGACGACGGCTCCTCTGAGGGCAGCTGCGATTAGGGCACCGCGTAAGACCTCTGCGCCACGTGGGACGTGCCAGAACGGTGTTCGCGAACGTGTGCGAGTGCGGAGGAAACTAAGCTGCTCCGATGGAGAGGGCAGTGCGTTTCCCTACGCTCGCCCTGCACACAGGGGGCTCTGAAGGGCTACGGGCCTGGATGTTGCTTAGCAGACCCAGATGCACCTGGGGGTACTCAGTGTTCCTGCTGGGAGCAGGGTGCCCCGGCTAGCCTCCCAGGTGTCCAGAAAGCTGTGCTTCCGTTAAAGGCATGCAGAGCAGAGACCACAGCCTCCTGGAAACTGCAGCATGCCTCCACTTCTGCACGGCGAATCAGGGCCTTACTTCCAGGCATGGGTTCATGCTGGGTCTGCCGGTAGCGACAGCGTGGTAAGATGCTGACTTTCTCCTCGAGCAGAGTGACTTCAGGTACGGGGCGGGCCTCGCAGTGTTCCAAGCACAGTGTTCTCTCATGGCAGCTCACACAAGGGCCATGACAGAGTCTTCCTGGGCACTTCACACTCACCAGCCATGTTGTCCCGAGGGCGTTCGAGGGCTCTGGAGTTGTAGCGCTCCTCAAGGAACGCGCAGTGTGTTGCTGCCCAGCACTCGGCAGGCACAGAGGTCCTCTGGGGGATCAACCAATGGACCTCGACGTTGCTCCGCCGGCCCACAGGTGTCTGGAGGCACTCAGTGACCTCGGAGGGAAAACGATGCACACCCGTGGGGCCTAGGAGTCCCCGGACGCGTACTTCCTTTAAAATAAAGCACATAAGCGACTGAGAAGTTGTGGAAACAGCTGCATGCCTCCCTTTCTGCACGGCTACTCAGGGCCTAACCTTGAGGCGAGTTCTCACTTCGAGGTTCCTTTTCGCTCTAGAGCCTGTCATGTGGACCGCCGCCGCACCCACGGTAGCCCCTGGTTTAGAGAGAGAAAATTCATAATTTTCCCCAAAGCATTCTTCCAGGGCTCACTGGCCTGTCGGGTGCCGGGAATGTCAGGTACCTTCAAGGCAGGCATGAATGCCGCCCTCAAAATGGGAAAGCAGGGCTAGTTCCAGCAGGCCCCCATTTTCATGGGCACACTCAGCATACATACCTGTGGCTTCTAAGGAGTCCCAAGAGACACCGGTTACCCTGCGTTTCCTTCCCTGAATCAACTTATCGAAGTAGGGAATCCCGCATCCAGCGAACTGTCTCAACCGAGGAACGCCGTAGCTGCTCCTCTGGGCCTGGGGCTGCCTGCAGTGCCGCAGTAGGAACAGGACTTAAAGTGCAGTAAGAACCCAAGCCACCATCCTCTAGGAGGCACGGTGACTTCAGTCAGGAGGTCCTGGATGAAACGCGAAGACGAGGGCTCCTCTGAGGGCAGGTCCGACTAGGGCACCGCGTAAGACCTCTGCGCCACGTGGGACGTGCCAGAACGGCGTTCGCGAATGTGTGCGAGTGCCAAGGAAACTAAGCTGCTCCGATGGAGAGGGCAGTGCGTTTCCCTACGCTCGGCCTGCACACAGGGGGCTCTGAAGTGTTACGGGCCTGGATGTTGCTTAGCAGACCCAGGTGCACCTGGGGGTACTCAGTGTTCCTGCTGGGAGCAGGGTGCCCCGGCTAGCCTCCCAGGTGTCCAGAAAGCTGTGCTGCCGTTAAAGGCATGCAGAGCAGAGGCCACCGCCTCCTGGAAGCTGCAGCACGCCTCCGCTTCTGCACGGCGAATCAGGGCCTTCCTTCCAGGCATGGGTTCATGCTGGGTGTGCCGGTAGCGACACAGCGTGCTGAGATGCTGACTTTCTACACGAGCAGAGTGACTTCAGGTACGAGGGCGGGCCTCGCAGTGTTCCAAGCGCAGTGTTCTCTCATGGCAACTCACACAAGGGCCATGACAGAGTCTTCCTGGGTACTTCGCACTCACCAGCCATGTTGTCCCGAGGGCGTTCGAGGGCTCTGGAGATGTAGCGCTCCTCAAGGAACGCGCAGTGTGTTGCTGCCCAGCACTCGGCAGGCACAGAGGTCCTCCGGGGGATCAACCAATGGACCTCGACGTTGCTCCGCCGGCCCACAGGTGTCTGGAGGCACTCAGTGACCTCGGAGGGAAAACGAGGCACACCCGTGGGGCCTAGGAGTCCCCGGACGCGTACTTCCTTTAAAATAAAGCACATAAGCGACTGAGAAGTTGTGGAAACAGCTGCATGCCTCCCTTTCTGCACGGCTACTCAGGGCCTAACCTGGAGGCGAGTTCTCACTTCGAGGTTCCCTTTCGCTCTAGAGCCTGTCATGCGGACTGAGCTGCGGCCACAGAAGCCCCTGGTTTAGAGAGAGCAAACTCATAATTTTACCCGAAGCATTCTTCCAGGGCTCACTGGCCTGTCGGGAGCCGGCAATGTCAGGTAGCTTCAAGGCAGGCATGAATGCAGCCCTCAAAATGGAAAAGCAGGGCTAGTTCCAGCAGGCCCCCGTTTTCATGGGCACACTAAGCGTACAACCCTATGGATTCTAACGAGTCCCAAGAGACACCGGTTACCCTGCGTTTCCTTCCCTGAATTAACATATCGAAGTAGGGAGTCCCGCATCCGGCGAATGTCTCAACCGAGGAACGCCGTAGCTGCTCCTCTGGGCCTGGGGCTGCCTGCAGTGCCGCAGAAGGAACAGGACTTGAAGTGCAGTAAGAACCCAAGCCGCCGTCCTCTAGGACGCCCGGTGACTTCAGTCAGGAGGTCCTGGATGGAAGGCGAAGACGACGGCTCCTCTGAGGGCAGCTGCGATTAGGGCACCGCGTAAGACCTCTGCGCCACGTGGGACGTGCCAGAACGGTGTTCGCGAACGTGTGCGAGTGCGGAGGAAACTAAGCTGCTCCGATGGAGAGGGCAGTGCGTTTCCCTACGCTCACCCTGCACACAGGGGGCTCTGAAGGGCTACGGGCCTGGATGTTGCTTAGCAGACCCAGGTGCACCTGGGGGTACTCAGTGTTCCTGCTGGGAGCAGGGTGCCCCGGCTAGCCTCCCAGGTGTCCAGAAAGCGGTGCTGCCGTTAAAGGCATGCAGAGCAGAGGCCACCGCCTCCTGGAAGCTGCAGCACGCCTCCACTTCTGCACGGCGAATCAGGGCCTTACTTCCAGGCATGGGTTCATGCTGGGTGTGCCGGTAGCGACACAGCGTGCTAAGATGCTGACTTTCTCCTCGAGCAGAGTGACTTCAGGTACGGGGCGGGCCTCGCAGTGTTCCAAGCACAGTGTTCTCTCATGGCAGCTCACACAAGGGCCATGACAGAGTCTTCCTGGGCACTTCACACTCACCAGCCATGTTGTCCCGAGGGCGTTCGAGGGCTCTGGAGTTGTAGCGCTCCTCAAGGAACGCGCAGTGTGTTGCTGCCCAGCACTCGGCAGGCACAGAGGTCCTCTGGGGGATCAACCAATGGACCTCGACATTGCTCCGCCGGCCCACAGGTGTCTGGAGGCACTCAGTGACCTCGGAGGGAAAACGATGCACACCCGTGGGGCCTAGGAGTCCCCGGACGTGTACTTCCTTTAAAATAAAGCACATAAGCGACTGAGAAGTTGTGGAAACAGCTGCATGCCTCCCTTTCTGCACGGCTACTCAGGGCCTAAGCTGGAGGCGAGTTCTAACGTCGCGGTTCCCTTTCGCTCTAGAGCCTGTCATGCGGACCGCAGCCACGGCCACGGAAGCCCCTGGTTTAGAGAGAGCAAACCCATAATTTTACCCGAAACATTCTTCCAGGGCTCACTGGCCTGTCGGGAGCCGGCAATGTCAGGTAGCTTCAAGGCAGGCATGAATGCCGCCCTCAAAATGGAAAAGCAGGGCTAGTTCCAGCAGGCGCCCGTTTTCATGGGCACACTCAGCGTACAACCCTATGGCTTCTAACGAGTCCCAAGAGACACCGGTTACCCTGCGTTTCCTTCCCTGAATTAACTTAATGAAGTAGGGATTCCAGCCTCCGGCGAACTGTCTCAACCGAGGAACGCCGTAGCTGCTCCTCTGGGCCTGGGGCTGCCTGCAGTGCCGCAGAAGGAACAGGACTTAAAGTGCAGTAAGAACCCAAGCCACCATCCTCTAGGAGGCAAGGTGACTTCAGTCAGGAGGTCTTGGATGAAACGTGAAGACGAGGGCTCCTCTGAGGGCAGGTCCGACTAGGGCACCGCGTAAGACCTCCGCGCCACGTGGGACGTGCCAGAACGGCGTTCGCGAACGTGTGCGAGTGCCAAGGAAACTAAGCTGCTCCGATGGAGAGGGCAGTGCGTTTCCCTACGCTCGGCCTGCACACAGGGGGCACTGAAGGGTTACGGGCCTGGATGTTGCTTAGCAGACCCAGGTGCACCTGGGGGTACTCAGTGTTCCTGCTGGGAGCAGGGTGCCCCAGCTAGCCTCCTAGGTGTCCAGAAAGCTGTGCTGCCGTTAAAGGCATGCAGAGCAGAGGCCACCGCCTCCTGGAAGCTGCAGCACACCTCCGCTTCTGCACGGCGAATCAGGGCCTTCCTTCCAGGCATGGGTTCATGCTGGGTGTGCCGGTAGCGACACAGCGTGCTAAGATGCTGACTTTCTACACGAGCAGAGTGACTTCAGGTACGAGGGCGGGCCTCGCAGTGTTCCAAGCGCAGTGTTCTCTCATGGCCACTCACACAAGGGCCATGACAGAGTCTTCCTGGGTACTTCGCACTCACCAGCCATGTTGTCCCGAGGGCGTTCGAGGGCTCTGGAGATGTAGCGCTCCTCAAGGAACGCGCAGTGTGTTGCTGCCCAGCACTCGGCAGGCACAGAGGTCCTCCGGGGGATCAACCAATGGACCTCGACGTTGCTCCGCCGGCCCACAGGTGTCTGGAGGCACTCAGTGACCTCGGAGGGAAAACGATGCACACCCGTGGTGCTTAGGAGTCCCCGGACGCGTACTTCCTTTAAAATAAAGCACATAAGCGACTGAGAAGTTGTGGAAACAGCTGCATGCCTCCCTTTCTGCACGGCTACTCAGGGCCTAACCTGGAGGCGAGTTCTCACTTCGAGGTTCCCTTTCGCTCTAGAGCCTGTCATGCGGACTGAGCTGCGGCCACAGAAGCCCCTGGTTTAGAGAGAGCAAACTCATAATTTTCCCCGAAGCATTCTTCCAGGTCGCACTGGCCTGTCGGGAGCCGGGAATGTCAGGTAGCTTCAAGGCAGGCATGAATGCCGCCCTCAAAATGGAAAAGCAGGGCTAGTTCCAGCAGGCCCCCGTTTTCATGGGCACACTAAGCGTACAACCCTATGGCTTCTAACGAGTCCCAAGAGACACCGGTTACCCTGCGTTTCCTTCCCTGAATTAACATATCGAAGTAGGGAGTCCCGCATCCGGCGAATGTCTCAACCGAGGAACGCCGTAGCTGCTCCTCTGGGCCTGGGGCTGCCTGCAGTGCCGCAGAAGGAACAGGACTTGAAGTGCAGTAAGAACCCAAGCCGCCGTCCTCTAGGATGCCCGGTGACTTCAGTCAGGAGGTCCTGGATGGAAGGCGAAGACGACGGCTCCTCTGAGGGCAGCTGCGATTAGGGCACCGCGTAAGACCTCTGCGCCACGTGGGACGTGCCAGAACGGTGTTCGCGAACGTGTGCGAGTGCCGAGGAAACTAAGCTGCTCCAAAGGAGAGGGCAGTGCGTTTCCCTACGCTCGGCCTGCACACAGGGGGCTCTGAAGGGTTACGGGCCTGGATGTTGCTTAGTAGACCCAGGTGCACCTGGGGGTACTCAGTTTTCCTGCTGACAGCAGGGTGCCCCGGCTAGCCTCCCAAGTGTCCAGAAAGCTGTGCTGCCGTTAAAGGCATGCAGAGCAGAGGCCACCGCCTCCTGGAAGCTGCAGCACACCTCCGCTTCTGCACGGTGAATCAGGGCCTTACTTCCAGGCATGGGTTCATGCTTGGTGTGCCGGTAGCGACACAGCGTGCTAAGATGCTGACTTTCTCCTCGAGCAGAGTGACTTCAGGTACGGGGCGGGCCTCGCAGTGTTCCAAGCACAGTGTTCTCTCATGGCAGCTCACACAAGGGCCATGACAGAGTCTTCCTGGGAACTTCACACTCACCAGCCATGTTGTCCCGAGGGCGTTCGAGGGCTCTGGAGTTGTAGCGCTCCTCAAGGAACGCGCAGTGTGTTGCTGCCCAGCACTCGGCAGGCACAGAGGTCCTCCGGGGGATCAACCAATGGACCTCGACATTGCTCCGCCGGCCCACAGGTGTCTGGAGGCACTCAGTGACCTCGGAGGGAAAACGATGCACACCCGTGGGGCCTAGGAGTCCCCGGACGCGTACTTCCTTTAAAATAAACCACATAAGCGACTGAGAAGTTGTGGAAACAGCTGCATGCCTCCCTTTCTGCACGGCTACTCAGGGCCTAACCTGGAGGCGAGTTCTAACGTCGCGGTTCCCTTTCGCTCTAGAGCCTGTCATGCGGACCGCAGCCGCGGCCACGGAAGCCCCTGGTTTAGAGAGAGCAAACCCATAATTTTACCCGAAACATTCTTCCAGGGCTCACTGGCCTGTCGGGAGCCGGCAATGTCAGGTACCTTCAAGGCAGGCATGAATGCCGCCCTCAAAATGGGAAAGCAGGGCTAGTTCCAGCAGGCCCCCATTTTCATGGGCACACTCAGCATACATACCTGTGGCTTCTAAGGAGTCCCAAGAGACACCGGTTACCCTGCGTTTCCTTCCCTGAATCAACTTATCGAAGTAGGGAATCCCGCATCCAGCGAACTGTCTCAACCGAGGAACGCCGTAGCTGCTCCTCTGGGCCTGGGGCTGCCTGCAGTGCCGCAGTAGGAACAGGACTTAAAGTGCAGTAAGAACCCAAGCCACCATCCTCTAGGAGGCACGGTGACTTCAGTCAGGTGGTCCTGGATGAAACGCGAAGACGAGGGCTCCTCTGAGGGCAGGTCCGACTAGGGCACCGCGTAAGACCTCCGCGCCACGTGGGACGTGCCAGAACGGCGTTCGCGAACGTGTGCGAGTGCCAAGGAAACTAAGCTGCTCCGATGGAGAGGGCAGTGCGTTTCCCTACGCTCGGCCTGCACACAGGGGGCACTGAAGGGTTACGGGCCTGGATGTTGCTTAGCAGACCCAGGTGCACCTGGGGGTACTCAGTGTTCCTGCTGGGAGCAGGGTGCCCCAGCTAGCCTCCTAGGTGTCCAGAAAGCTGTGCTGCCGTTAAAGGCATGCAGAGCAGAGGCCACCGCCTCCTGGAAGCTGCAGCACACCTCCGCTTCTGCACGGCGAATCAGGGCCTTCCTTCCAGGCATGGGTTCATGCTGGGTGTGCCGGTAGCGACACAGCGTGCTAAGATGCTGACTTTCTACACGAGCAGAGTGACTTCAGGTACGAGGGCGGGCCTCGCAGTGTTCCAAGCGCAGTGTTCTCTCATGGCCACTCACACAAGGGCCATGACAGAGTCTTCCTGGGTACTTCGCACTCACCAGCCATGTTGTCCCGAGGGCGTTCGAGGGCTCTGGAGATGTAGCGCTCCTCAAGGAACGCGCAGTGTGTTGCTGCCCAGCACTCGGCAGGCACAGAGGTCCTCCGGGGGATCAACCAATGGACCTCGACGTTGCTCCGCCGGCCCACAGGTGTCTGGAGGCACTCAGTGACCTCGGAGGGAAAACGATGCACACCCGTGGGGCCTAGGAGTCCCCGGACGCGTACTTCCTTTAAAATAAAGCACATAAGCGACTGAGAAGTTGTGGAAACAGCTGCATGCCTCCCTTTCTGCACGGCTACTCAGGGCCTAACCTGGAGGCGAGTTCTCACTTCGAGGTTCCCTTTCGCTCTAGAGCCTGTCATGCGGACTGAGCTGCGGCCACGGAAGCCCCTGGTTTTGAGAGAGCAAACTCATAATTTTACCCGAAGCATTCTTCCAGGGCTCACTGGCCTGTCGGGAGCCGGCAATGTCAGGTAGCTTCAAGGCAGGCATGAATGCCGCCCTCAAAATGGAAAAGCAGGGCTAGTTCCAGCAGGCCCCCGTTTTCATGGGCACACTCAGTGTACAACCCTATGGCTTCTAACGAGCCCCAAGAGACACCGGTTACCCTGCGTTTCCTTCCCTGAATTAACATATCGAAGTAGGGAGTCCCGCATCCGGCGAATGTCTCAACCGAGGAACGCCGTAGCTGCTCCTCTGGGCCTGGGGCTGCCTGCAGTGCCGCAGAAGGAACAGGACTTGAAGTGCAGTAAGAACCCAAGCCGCCATCCTCTAGGACGCCCGGTGACTTCAGTCAGGTGGTCCTGGATGGAAGGCGAAGACGACGGCTCCTCTGAGGGCAGCTGCGATTAGGGCATCGCGTAAGACCTCTGCGCCACGTGGGACGTGCCAGAACGGTGTTCGCGAACGTGTGCGAGTGCGGAGGAAACTAAGCTGCTCCGATGGAGAGGGCAGTGCGTTTCCCTACGCTCGCCCTGCACACAGGGGGCTCTGAAGGGCTACGGGCCTGGATGTTGCTTAGCAGACCCAGGTGCACCTGGGGGTACTCAGTGTTCCTGCTGGGAGCAGGGTGCCCCGGATAGCCTCCCAGGTGTCCAGAAAGCTGTGCTGCCGTTAAAGGCAGGCAGAGCAGAGGCCACCGCCTCCTGGAAGCTGCAGCACGCCTCCACATCTGCACGGCGAATCAGGGCCTTACTTCCAGGCATGGGTTCATGCTGGGTGTGCCGGTAGCGACACAGCGTGGTAAGATGCTGACTTTCTCCTCGAGCAGAGTGACTTCAGGTACGGGGCGGGCCTCGCAGTGTTCCAAGCACAGTGTTCTCTCATGGCAGCTCACACAAGGGCCATGACAGAGTCTTCCTGGGCACTTCACACTCACCAGCCATGTTGTCCCGAGGGCGTTCGAGGGCTCTGGAGTTGTAGCGCTCCTCAAGGAACGTGCAGTGTGTTGCTGCCCAGCACTCGGCAGGCACAGAGGTCCTCTGGGGGATCAACCAATGGACCTCGACGTTGCTCCGCCGGCCCACAGGTGTCTGGAGGCACTCAGTGACCTCGGAGGGAAAACGATTCACACCCGTGGGGCCTAGGAGTCCCCGGACGTGTACTTCCTTTAAAATAAAGCACATAAGCGACTGAGAAGTTGTGGAAACAGCTGCATGCCTCCCTTTCTGCACGGCTACTCAGGGCCTAACCTGGAGGCGAGTTCTAACGTGGCGGTTCCATTTCGCTCTAGAGCCTGTCATGCGGACCGCAGCCGCGGCCACGGAAGCCCCTGGTTTAGAGAGAGCAAACCCATAATTTTACCCGAAGCATTCTTCCAGGGCTCACTGGCCTGTCGGGAGCCGGCAATGTCAGGTAGCTTCAAGGCAGGCATGAATGCCGCCCTCAAAATGGGAAAGCAGGGCTTGTTCCAGCAGGCCCCCGTTATCATGGGCACACTCAGCGTACATCCCTGTGGCTTATAAGGACTCCCAAGAGACACCGGTTACCCTGCGTTTCCCTCCCTGAATCAACTTATCGAAGTAGGGAGTCCCGCATCCGGCGAACTGTCTCAACCGAGGAACGCCGTAGCTGCTCCTCTGGGCCTGGGGCTGCCTGCAGTGCCGCAGTAGGAACAGGACTTAAAGTGCAGTAAGAACCCAAGCCACCATCCTCTAGGAGGCACGGTGACTTCAGTCAGGTGGTCCTGGATGAAACGCGAAGACGAGGGCTCCTCTGAGGGCAGGTCCGACTAGGGCACCGCGTAAGACCTCCGCGCCACGTGGGACGTGCCAGAACGGCGTTCGCGAACGTGTGCAAGTGCCAAGGAAACTAAGCTGCTCCGATGGAGAGGGCAGTGCGTTTCCCTATGCTCGGCCTGCACACAGGGGGCTCTGAAGGGTTACGGGCCTGGATGTTGCTTAGCAGACCCAGGTGCACCTGGGGGTACTCAGTGTTCCTGCTGGGAGTAGGGTGCCCCGGCTAGCCTCCCAGGTGTCCAGAAAGCTGTGCTGCCGTTAAAGGCATGCAGAGCAGAGTCCACCACCTCCTGGAAGCTGCAGCACACCTCCGCTTCTGCACGGCGAATCAGGGCCTTCCTTCCAGGCATGGGTTCATGCTGGGTGTGCCGGTAGCGACACAGCGTGCTAAGATGCTGACTTTCTACACGAGCAGAGTGACTTCAGGTACGAGGGCGGGCCTCGCAGTGTTCCAAGCGCAGTGTTCTCTCATGGCAACTCACACAAGGGCCATGACAGAGTCTTCCTGGGTACTTCGCACTCACCAGCCATGTTGTCCCGAGGGCGTTCGAGGGCTCTGGAGATGTAGCGCTCCTCAAGGAACGCGCAGTGTGTTGCTGCCCAGCACTCGGCAGGCACAGAGGTCCTCCGGGGGATCAACCAATGGACCTCGACGTTGCTCCGCCGGCCCACAGGTGTCTGGAGGCACTCAGTGACCTCGGAGGGAAAACGATGCACACCCGTGGGGCCTAGGAGTCCCCGGACGCGTACTTCCTTTAAAATAAAGGACATAAGCGACTGGGAACTCGTGGAAAGAGCTGCAAGCCTCCCTTTTTGCACGGCTACTCAGGGCTTAACCTGGAGACGAGTTCTCACGTCGCGGTTCCCTTTCGCTCTAGAGCCTGTCATGCGGACCGAAGCCGTGGCCACGGAAGCCCCTGGTTTAGAGAGAGCAAACTCATAATTTTCCCCGAAACATTCTTCCAGGGCTCACTGGCCTGTCGGGAGCTGGGAATGTCAGGTAGCTTCAAGGCAGGCATGAATGCCGCCCTCAAAATGGAAAAGCAGGGCTAGTTCCAGCAGGCCCCCGTTTTCATGGGCACACTAAGCGTACAACCCTATGGCTTCTAACGAGTCCCAAGAGACACCGGTTACCCTGCGTTTCCTTCCCTGAATTAACATATCGAAGTAGGGAGTCCCGCATCCGGCGAACTGTCTAAACCGAGGAACGCCGTAGCTGCTCCTCTGGGCCTGGGGCTGACTGCAGTGCCGCAGAAGGAACAGGACTTGAAGTGCAGTAAGAACCCAAGCCGCCGTCCTCTAGGACGCCCGGTGACTTCAGTCAGGAGGTCCTGGATGAAACGCGAAGACGAGGGCTCCTTTGAGGGCAGCTGCGACTAGGGCACCGCGTAAGACCTCCGCGCCACGTGGGACGTGACAGAACGGCGTTCGCGAACGTGTGCGAGTGCCGAGGAAACTAAGCTGCTCCGATGGAGAGGGCAGTGCGTTTCCCTACGCTCGGCCTGCACACAGGGGGCTCTGAAGGGTTACGGGCCTGGATGTTGCTTAGCAGACCCAGGTGCACCTGGGGGTACTCAGTGTTCCTGCTGGGAGCAGGGTGCCCCAGCTAGCCTCCCAGGTGTCCAGAAAGCTGTGCTGCCGTTAAAGGCATGCAGAGCAGAGGCCACCGCCTCCTGGAAGCTGCAGCACACCTCCGCTTCTGCACGGCGAATCAGGGCCTTCCTTCCAGGCATGGGTTCATGCTGGGTGTGCCGGTAGCGACACAGCGTGCTAAGATGCTGACTTTCTACACGAGCAGAGTGACTTCAGGTACGAGGGCGGGCCTCGCAGTGTTCCAAGCGCAGTGTTCTCTCATGGCAACTCACACAAGGGCCATGACAGAGTCTTCCTGGGTACTTCGCACTCACCAGCCATGTTGTCCCGAGGGCGTTCGAGGGCTCTGGAGATGTAGCGCTCCTCAAGGAACGCGCAGTGTGTTGCTGCCCAGCACTCGGCAGGCACAGAGGTCCTCCGGGGGATCAACCAATGGACCTCGACGTTGTTCCGCCGGCCCACAGGTGTCTGGAGGCACTCAGTGACCTCGGAGGGAAAACGATGCACACCCGTGGGGCCTAGGAGTCCCCGGACGCGTACTTCCTTTAAAATAAAGGACATAAGCGACTGAGAACTCGTGGAAACAGCTGCATGCCTCCCTTTCTGCACGGCTACTCAGGGCCTAAGCTGGAGGCGAGTTCTCACGTCGAGGTTCCCTTTCGCTCTAGAGCCTGTCATGCGGACCGAGCTGCGGCCACGGAAGCCCCTGGTTTAGAGAGAGCAAACTCATAATTTTACCCGAAGCATTCTTCCAGGGCTCACTGGCCTGTCGGGACCCGGGAATGTCAGGTAGCTTCAAGGCAGGCATGAATGCCGCCCTCAAAATGGGAAAGCAGGGCTTGTTCCAGCAGGCCCCCATTTTCATGGGCACACTCAGCGTACATCCCTATGGCTTCTATCGAGTCCCAAGAGACACCGGTTACCCTGCGTTTCCTTCCCTGAATCAACTTATCGAAGTAGGGAGTCCCGCATCCGGCGAACTGTCTCAACCGAGGAACGCCGTAGCTGGTCCCCTGGGCCTGGGGCTGCCTGCAGTGCCGCAGAAGGAACAGGACTTAAAGTGCAGTAAGAACCCAAGCCGCCGTCCTCTAGGAGGCACGGTGACTTCAGTCAGGAGGTCCTGGATGAAACGCGAAGACGAGGGCTCCTCTGAGGGCAGGTCCGATTAGGGCACCGCGTAAGACCTCCGCGCCACGTGGGACGTGACAGAACGGCGTTCGCGAACGTGTGCGAGTGCCGAGGAAACTAAGCTGCTCCGATGGAGAGGGCAGTGCGTTTCTCTACGCTCGGCCTGCACACAGGGGGCTCTGAAGGGTTACGGGCCTGGATGTTGCTTAGCAGACCCAGGTGCACCTGGGGGTACTCAGTGTTACTGCCTGGAGCAGGGTGCCCCGGCTAGCCTCCCAGGTGTCCAGAAAGCTGTGCTGCCGTTAAAGGCATGCAGAGCAGAGGCCACCGCCTCCTGGAAGCTGCAGCACACCTCCGCTTCTGCACGGCGAATCAGGGCCTTCCTTCCAGGCATGGGTTCATGCTGGGTGTGCCGGTAGCGACACAGCGTGCTAAGATGCTGACTTTCTACACGAGCAGAGTGACTTCAGGTACGAGGGCGGGCCTCGCAGTGTTCCAAGCGCAGTGTTCTCTCATGGCAACTCACACAAGGGCCATGACAGAGTCTTCCTGGGTACTTCGCACTCACCAGCCATGTTGTCCCGAGGGCGTTCGAGGGCTCTGGAGATGTAGCGCTCCTCAAGGAACGCGCAGTGTGTTGCTGCCCAGCACTCGGCAGGCACAGAGGTCCTCCGGGGGATCAACCAATGGACCTCGACGTTGCTGCGCCGGCCCACAGGTGTCTGGAGGCACTCAGTGACCTCGGAGGGAAAACGATGCACACCCGTGGGGCCTAGGAGTCCCCGGACGCGTACTTCCTTTAAAATAAAGCACATAAGCGACTGAGAAGTTGTGGAAACAGCTGCATGCCTCCCTTTCTGCACGGCTACTCAGGGCCTAACCTGGAGGCGAGTTCTCACTTCGAGGTTCCCTTTCGCTCTAGAGCCTGTCATGCGGACTGAGCTGCGGCCACAGAAGCCCCTGGTTTAGAGAGAGCAAACTCATAATTTTACCCGAAGCATTCTTCCAGGGCTCACTGGCCAGTCGGGACCCGGGAATGTCAGGTAGCTTCAAGGCAGGCATGAATGCCGCCCTCAAAATGGAAAAGCAGGGCTAGTTCCAGCAGGCCCCCGTTTTCATGGGCACACTAAGCGTACAACACTATGGCTTCTAACGAGTCCCAAGAGACACCGGTTACCCTGCGTTTCCTTCCCTGAATTAACATATCGAAGTAGGGAGTCCCGCATCCGGCGAACTGTCTCAACCGAGGAACGCCGTAGCTGCTCCTCTGGGCCTGGGGCTGCCTGCAGTGCCGCAGAAGGAACAGGACTTGAAGTGCAGTAAGAACCCAAGCCGCCGTCCTCTAGGACGCCCGGTGACTTCAGTCAGGAGGTCCTGGATGGAAGGCGAAGACGACGGCTCCTCTGAGGGCAGCTGCGATTAGGGCACCGCGTAAGACCTCTGCGCCACGTGGGACGTGCCAGAACGGTGTTCGCGAACGTGCGCGAGTGCGGAGGAAACTAAGCTGCTCCGATGGAGAGGGCAGTGCGTTTCCCTACGCTCGGCCTGCACACAGGGGTCTCTGAAGGGCTACGGGCCTGGATGTTGCTTAGCAGACCCAGGTGCACCTGGGGGTACTCAGTGTTCCTGCTGGGAGCAGGGTTCCCCGGCTAGCCTCCCAGGTGTCCAGAAAGCTGTGCTGCCGTTAAAGGCATGCAGAGCAGAGGCCACCGCCTCCTGGAAGCTGCAGCACGCCTCCGCTTCTGCACGGCGAATCAGGGCCTTACTTCCAGGCATGGGTTCATGCTGGGTGTGCCGGTAGCGACACAGCGTGCTAAGATGCTGACTTTCTCCTCGAGCAGAGTGACTTCAGGTACGAGGGCGGGCCTCGCAGTGTTCCAAGCACAGTGTTCTCTCATGGCAGCTCACACAAGGGCCATGACTGAGTCTTCCTGGGCACTTCGCACTCACCAGCCATGTTTTCCCGAGGGCGTTCGAGGGCTCTGGATATGTAGCGCTCCTTAAGGAACGCGCAGTGTGTTGCTGCCCAGCACTCGGCAGGCACAGAGGTCCTCCGGGGGATCAACCAATGGACCTCGACATTGCTCCGCTGGCCCACAGGTGTCTGGAGGCACTCAGTGACCTCGGAGGGAAAACGATGCACACCCGTGGGGCCTAGGAGTCCCCAGACGCGTACTTCCTTTAAAATAAAGGACATAAACGACTGAGAACTCGGGGAAACAGCTGCATGCCTCCCTTTCTGCACGGCTACTTAGGACCTATCCTGGAGGCGAGTTCTCACGTCACGGTTCCCTTTCGCTCTAGAGCCTGTCATGCGGATCGCCGCCGCGGCCACGGAAGCCCCTGGTTTAGAGAGAGCAAACTCATAATTTTCCCCGAAGCATTCTTCCAGGTCTCACTGGCCTGTCCGGAGCTGGGAATGTCAGGTAGCTTCAAGGCAGGCATGAATGCCACCCTCAAAATGGGAAAGCAGGGCTTGTTCCAGCAGGCCCCCGTTATCATGGGCACACTGAGCGTACATCCCTGTGGCTTCTAACGAGTCCCAAGAGACACCGGTTACCCTGCGTTTCCTTCCCTGAATCAACTTATCGAAGTAGGGAGTCCCGCATCCGGCGAACTGTCTCAACCGAGGAACGCCGTAGCTGCTCCTCTGGGCCTGGGGAAGTCTGCAGTGCCGCAGAAGGAACAGGACTTAAAGTGCAGTAAGAACCCAAGCCGCCGTCCTCTAGGAGGCACGGTGACTTCAGTCAGGAGGTCCTGGATGGAACGCGAAGACAAGGGCTCCTCTGAGGGCACCTCCGATTAGGGCACCGCGTAAGAAATCCGCGCGACGTGGGACGTGCCCGAACGGCGTTCGCGAACGTGTGCAAGTGCCGAGGAAACTACGCTGCTCCGAAGGAGATGGCAGTGCGTTTCCCTACGCTCGGCCTGCACACAGGGGTCTCTGAAGGGCCACGGTCCTGGATGTTGCTTAGCAGACCCAGGTGCACCTGGGGGTACTCAGTGTTCCTGCTGGGAGCAGGGTGCCCCGGCTAGCCTCAGTGTTCTCTCATGGCAGCTCACACAAGGGCCATGACTGAGTCTTCCTGGGTACTTCGCACTCACCAGCCATGTTGTCCCGAGGGCGTTCGAGGGCTCTGGAGATGTAGCGCTCCTCAAGGAACGCGCAGTGTGTTGCTGCCCAGCACTCGGCAGGCACAGAGGTCCTCCGGGGGATCAACCAATGGACCTCGACGTTGCTCCGCCGGCCCACAGGTGTCTGGAGGCACTCAGTGACCTCGGAGGGAAAACGATGCACACCCGTGGAGCCTAGGAGTCCCCGGACGCGTACTTCCTTTAAAATAAAGGACATAAGCGACTGAGAACTCGTGGAAACAGCTGCATGCCTCCCTTTCTGCACGGCTACTCAGGGCCTAACCTGGAGGCGAGTTCTCACGTCGAGGTTCCCTTTCGCTCTAGAGCCTGTCATGCGGACCGAGCTGCAGCTACGGAAGCACCTGGTTTAGAGAGAGCAAACCCATAATTTTACCCGAAGCATTCTTCCAGGGCTCACTGGCCTGTCGGGAGCCGGGAATGTCAGGTAGCTTCAAGGCAGGCATGAATGCCGCCCTCAAAACGGGAAAGCAGGGCTAGTTCCAGCAAGCCCCCATTTTCATGGGCACACTCAGCATACATCCTTGTGGCTTCTAAGGACTCCCAAGAGACACCGGTTACCCTGTGTTTCCTTCCCTGAATCAACTTATTGAAGTAGGAAGTCCCGCATCCGGCGAACTGTCTCAACCGAGGAACGCCGTAGCTATTCCTCTGTGCCTGGGTCTGCCTGCAGTGCCGCAGAAGGAACAGGACTTAAAGTGCAGTAAGAACCCAAGCCGCCGTCCTCTAGGAGGCACGGTGACTTCTGTCAGGAGGTCCTGGATTGAACACGAAGACGAGGGCTCCTCTGAGGGCAGGTCCAATTAGGGCACTGCGTAAGAACTCCGCACCACGTGGGACGTGCCAGCACGGTGTTCGCGAACGTGTGCGAGTGCGGAGGACACTAAGCTGCTCCGATGGAGAGGGCAGTGCGTTTCCCTATGATCGGCCTGCACACAGGGGGCTCTGAAGGGCTACGGGCCTGGATGTTGCTTAGCAGACCCAGGTGCACCTGGGGGTACTCAGTGTTCCTGCTGGGAGCAGGGTGCCCCGGTTAGCCTCCCAGGTGTCCAGGAAGCTGTGCTGCCATTAAAGGCATGCAGAGCAGAGGCCACCGCCTCCTGGAAGCTGCAGCATGCCTCCGCTTCTGCACAGCGAATCAGGGCCTTACTTCCAGGCATGGGTTCATGCTGGGTGTGCCGGTAGCGACACAGCGTGCTAAGATCCTGACTTTCTCCTCGAGCAGAGTGAGTTCAGGTATGGGGAGGGCCTCGCAGTGTTCCAAGCACAGTGTTCTCTCATGGCAGCTCACACAAGGGCCATGACAGAGTCTTCCTGGGTACTTCGCACTCACCAGCCATGTTGTCCCGAGGGCGTTCGAGGGCTCTGGAGATGTAGCGCTCCTCAAGGAACGCGCAGTGTGTTGCTGCCCAGCACTCGGCAGGCACAGAGGTCCTCCGGGGGATCAACCAATGGACCTCGACATTTCTCCGACGTCCCACATGTGTCTGGAGGCACTCAGTGACCTCGGAGGGAAAACGATGCACACCCGTGGGGCCTAGGAGTCCCCGGACGCGTACTTCCTTTAAAATAAAGCACATAAGCGACTGAGAAGTTGTGGAAGCAGCTGCATGCCTCCCTTTCTGCACGGCTACTCAGGGCCTAACCTGGAGGCGAGTTCTCACTTCGAGGTTCCCTTTCGCTCTAGAGCCTGTCATGCGGACTGAGCTGCGGCCACGGAAGCCCCTGGTTTAGAGAGAGCAAACTCATAATTTTCCCCAAAGCATTCTTCCAGGGCTCACTGGCCTGTCGGGAGCCGGGAATGTCAGGTAGCTTCAAGGCAGGCATGAATGCCGACCTTAAAATGGAAAAGCAGGGCTAGTTCCAGCAGGCGCCCGTTTTCATGGGCACACTCAGCGTACATCCCTATGGCTTCTAATGAGTCCCAAGAGACACCGGTTACACTGCGTTTCCTTCCCTGAATTAACTTATCGAAGTAGGGAGTCCCGCATCCGGCGAACTGTCTTAACCGAGGAACGCCGTAGCTGCTCCTCTGGGCCTGGGGCTGCCTGCAGTGCCGCAGAAGGAACAGGACTTAAAGTGCAGTAAGAACCCAAGCCGCCGTCCTCTAGGAGGCCCGGTGACTTCAGTCAGGAGGTCCTGGATGGAACGCAAAGACGACGGCTCCTCTGAGGGCAGCTCCGACTAGGGCACCGCATAAGACCTCCGCGCCACGTGGGACGTGTCAGAACGGTGTTCACGAACGTGTGCGAGTGCGGAGGAAACTAAGGTGCTCCAATGGAGAGGGCAGTACGTTTCCCTACGCTCGGCCTGCACACAGGGGTCTCTGAAGGGCTACGGGCCTGGATGTTGCTTAGCAGACCCAGGTGCACCTGGGGGTACTCAGTGTTCCTGCTGGGATCAGGGTGCCCTGGCTAGCCTCAGTGTTCTCTCATGGCAGCTCACACAAGGGCCATGACTGAGTCTTCCTGGGTACTTCGCACTCACCAGCCATGTTGTCCCGAGGGCGTTCGAGGGCTCTGGATATGTAGCGCTCCTCAAGGAACGCGCAGTGTGTTGCTGCCCAGCACTCGGCAGGCACAGAGGTCCTCCGGGGCATCAACCAATGGACCTCGACATTGCTCCGCCAGCCCACAGGTGTCTGGAGGCACTCAGTGACCTCGGAGGGAAAACGATGCACACCCGTGGGGCCTAGGAGTCCCCGGACGCGTACTTCCTTTAAAATAAAGGACATAAACGACTGAGAACTCGGGGAAACAGCTGCATGCCTCCCTTTCTGCACGGCTACTTAGGACCTATCCTGGAGGCGAGTTCTCACGTCACGGTTCCCTTTCGCTCTAGAGCCTGTCATGCGGATCGCCGCCGCGGCCACGGAAGCCCCTGGTTTAGAGAGAGCAAACTCATAATTTTCCCCGAAGCATTCTTCCAGGTCTCACTGGCCTGTCGGGAGCTGGGAATGTCAGGTAGCTTCAAGGCAGGCATGAATGCCACCCTCAAAATGGGAAAGGAGGGCTTGTTCCAGCAGGCCCCCGTTATCATGGGCACACTGAGCGTACATCCCTGTGGCTTCTAACGAGTCCCAAGAGACACCGGTTACCCTGCGTTTCCTTCCCTGAATCAACTTATCGAAGTAGGGAGTCCCGCATCCGGCGAACTGTCTCAACCGAGGAACGCCGTAGCTGCTCCTCTGGGCCTGGGGAAGCCTGCAGTGCCGCAGAAGGAACAGGACTTAAAGTGCAGTAAGAACCCAAGCCGCCGTCCTCTTGGAGGCACGGTGACTTCAGTCAGGAGGTCCTGGATGGATCGCGAAGACGAGGGCTCCTCTGAGGGCAGGTCCGATTAGGGCACCGCGTAAGACCTCCGCGCCACGTGGGACGTGCCAGAACGGTGTTCGCGAACGTGTGCGAGTGCCGAGGAAACTAAGCTGCTCCGAAGGAGAGGGCAGTGCGTTTCCCTACGCTCGGCCTGCACACAGGGGGCTCTGAAGGGCTACGGGCCTGGATGTTGCTTAGCAGACCCAGGTGCACCTGGGGGTACTCAGTGTTCCTGCTGGGAGCAGGGGGCCCCGGCTAGCCTCCCAGGTGTCCAGAAAGCTGTGCTGCCGTGAAAGGCATGCAGAGCAGAGGCCACCGCCTCCTGGAAGCTGCAGCACACCTCCGCTTCTGCACGGCGAATCAGGGCCTTCCTTCCAGGCATGGGTTCATGCTGGGTGTGCCGGTAGCGACACAGCGTGCTAAGATGCTGACTTTCTACACGAGCAGAGTGACTTCAGGTACGAGGGCGGGCCTCGCAGTGTTCCAAGCGCAGTGTTCTCTCATGGCAACTCACACAAGGGCCATGACAGAGTCTTCCTGGGTACTTCGCACTCACCAGCCATGTTGTCCCGAGGGCGTTCGAGGGCTCTGGAGATGTAGCGCTCCTCAAGGAACGCGCAGTGTGTTGCTGCCCAGCACTCGGCAGGCACAGAGGTCCTCCGGGGGATCAACCAATGGACCTCGACGTTGCTCCGCCGGCCCACAGGTGTCTGGAGGCACTCAGTGACCTCGGAGGGAAAACGATGCACACCCGTGGGGCCTAGGAGTCCCCGGACGCGTACTTCCTTTAAAATAAAGCACATAAGCGACTGAGAAGTTGTGGAAACAGCTGCATGCCTCCCTTTCTGCACGGCTACTCAGGGCCTAACCTGGAGGCGAGTTCTCACTTCGAGGTTCCCTTTCGCTCTAGAGCCTGTCATGCGGACTGAGCTGCGGCCACAGAAGCCCCTGGTTTAGAGAGAGCAAACTCATAATTTTCCCCGAAGCATTCTTCCACGGCTCACTGGCCTGTCGGGAGCCGGCAATGTCAGGTAGCTTCAAGGCAGGCATGAATGCCGCCCTCAAAATGGAAAAGCAGGGCTAGTTCCAGCAGGCCCCCGTTTTCATGGGCACACTAAGCGTACAACCCTATGGCTTCTAACGAGTCCCAAGAGACACCGGTTACCCTGCGTTTCCTTCCCTGAATTAACATACCGAAGTAGGGAGTCCCGCATCCGGCGAATGTCTCAACCGAGGAACGCCGTAGCTGCTCCTCTGGGCCTGGGGCTGCCTGCAGTGCCGCAGAAGGAACAGGACTTGAAGTGCAGTAAGAACCCAAGCCGCCGTCCTCTAGGACGCCCGGTGACTTCAGTCAGGAGGTCCTGGATGGAAGGCGAAGACGACGGCTCCTCTGAGGGCAGCTGCGATTAGGGCACCGCGTAAGACCTCTGCGCCACGTGGGACGTGCCAGAACGGTGTTCGCGAACGTGTGCGAGTGCGGAGGAAACTAAGCTGCTCCGATGGAGAGGGCAGTGCGTTTCCCTACGCTCGCCCTGCACACAGGGGGCTCTGAAGGGCTACGGGCCTGGATGTTGCTTAGCAGACCCAGGTGCACCTGGGGGTACTCAGTGTTCCTGCTGGGAGCAGGGTGCCCCGGCTAGCCTCCCAGGTGTCCAGAAAGCTGTGCTGCCGTTAAAGGCATGCAGAGCAGAGGCCACCGCCTCCTGGAAGCTGCAGCACGCCTCCGCTTCTGCACGGCGAATCAGGGCCTTGCTTCCAGGCATGGGTTCATGCTGGGTGTGCCGGTAGCGACACAGCGTGGTAAGATGCTGACTTTCTCCTCGAGCAGAGTGACTTCAGGTACGGGGCGGGCCTCGCAGTGTTCCTAGCACAGTGTTCTCTCACGGCAGCTCACAGAAGGGCCATGACAGAGTCTTCCTGGGCACTTCACACTCACCAGCCATGTTGTCCCGAGGGCGTTCGAGGGCTCTGGAGTTGTAGCGCTCCTCAAGGAACGCGCAGTGTGTTGCTGCCCAGCACTCGGCAGGCACAGAGGTCCTCTGGGGGATCAACCAATGGACCTCGACGTTGCTCTGCCGGCCCACAGGTGTCTGGAGGCACTCAGTGACCTCGGAGGGAAAACGATGCACACCCCTGGGGCCTAGGAGTCCCCGGACGTGTACTTCCTTTAAAATAAAGCACATAAGCGACTGAGAAGTTGTGGAAACAGCTGCATGCCTCCCTTTCTGCACGGCTACTCAGGGCCTAACCTTGAGGCGAGTTCTCACTTCGAGGTTCCTTTTCGCTCTAGAGCCTGTCATGTGGACCGCCGCCGCACCCACGGTAGCCCCTGGTTTAGAGAGAGAAAATTCATAATTTTCCCCGAAGCATTCTTCCAGGGCTCACTGGCCTGTCGGGAGCCGGGAATGTCAGGTACCTTCAAGGCAGGCATGAATGCCGCCCTCAAAATGGGAAAGCAGGGCTAGTTCCAGCAGGCCCCCATTTTCATGGGCACACTCAGCATACATACCTGTGGCTTCTAAGGAGTCCCAAGAGACACCGGTTACCCTGCGTTTCCTTCCCTGAATCAACTTATCGAAGTAGGGAATCCCGCATCCAGCGAACTGTCTCAACCGAGGAACGCCGTAGCTGCTCCTCTGGGCCTGGGGCTGCCTGCAGTGCCGCAGTAGGAACAGGACTTAAAGTGCAGTAAGAACCCAAGCCACCATCCACTAGGAGGCACGGTGACTTCAGTCAGGAGGTCCTGG
The DNA here is from genome assembly GCF_964374135.1 of Grampus griseus. NCBI lineage: Eukaryota > Metazoa > Chordata > Mammalia > Artiodactyla > Delphinidae > Grampus > Grampus griseus. The sequence continues at coordinate 1,733,895 of NC_139010.1, forward strand.
ATGAAACGCGAAGACGAGGGCTCCTCTGAGGGCAGGTCCGACTAGGGCACCGCGTAAGACCTCCGCGCCACGTGGGACGTGCCAGAACGGCGTTCGCGAACGTGTGCGAGTGCCAAGGAAACTAAGCTGCTCCGATGGAGAGGGCAGTGCGTTTCCCTACACTCGGCCTGCACACAGGGGGCTCAGAAGGGCTACGGGCATGGATGTTGCTTAGCAGACCCAGGTGCACCTGGGGGTACTCAGTGTTCCTGCTGGGAGCAGGGAGCCCCAGCTAGCCTCCTAGGTGTCCAGAAAGCTGTGCTGCCGTTAAAGGCATGCAGAGCAGAGGCCACCGCCTCCTGGAAGCTGCAGCACACCTCCGCTTCTGCACGGCGAATCAGGGCCTTACTTCCAGGCATGGGTTCATGCTGGGTGTGCCGGTAGCGACACAGCGTGCTAAGATGCTGACTTTCTACACGAGCAGAGTGACTTCAGGTACGAGGGCGGGCCTCGCAGTGTTCCAAGCGCAGTGTTCTCTCATGGCAACTCACACAAGGGCCATGACAGAGTCTTCCTGGGTACTTCGCACTCACCAGGCATGTTGTCCCGAGGGCGTTCGAGGGCTCTGGAGATGTAGCGCTCCTCAAGGAACGCGCAGTGTGTTGCTGCCCACCACTCGGCAGGCACAGAGGTCCTCCGGGGGATCAACCAATGGACCTCGACGTTGCTCCGCCGGCCCACAGGTGTCTGGAGGCACTCAGTGACCTCGGAGGGAAAACGATGCACACCCGTGGGGCCTAGGAGTCCCCGGACGTGTACTTCCTTTAAAATAAAGCACATAAGCGACTGAGAAGTTGTGGAAACAGCTGCATGCCTCCCTTTCTGCACGGCTACTCAGGGCCTAACCTGGAGGCGAGTTCTCACTTCGAGGTTCCCTTTCGCTCTAGAGCCTGTGATGCGGATCGCCGCCGCGGCCACGGAAGCCCCTGGTTTAGAGAGAGCAAACTCATAATTTTCCCCGAAGCATTCTTCCAGGGCTCACTGGCTTGTCGGGAGCTGGGAATGTCAGGTAGCTTCAAGGCAGGCATGAATGCCACCCTCAAAATGGGAAAGCAGGGCTTGTTCCAGCAGGCCCCCGTTATCATGGGCACACTGAGCGTACATCCCTGTGGCTTCTAACGAGTCCCAAGAGACACCGGTTACCCTGCGTTTCCTTCCCTGAATCAACTTATCGAAGTAGGGAGTCCCGCATCCGGCGAACTGTCTCAACCTAGGAACGCCGTAGCTGCTCCTCTGGGCCTGGGGCTGCCTGCAGTGCCGCAGAAGGAACAGGACTTAAAGTGCAGTAAGAACCCAAGCCGCCGTCCTCTAGGAGGCACGGTGACTTCAGTCAGGAGGTCCTGGATTGAACACGAAGACGAGGGCTCCTCTGAGGGCAGGTCCAATTAGGGCACTGCGTAAGAACTCCGCGCCACGTGGGACGTGCCAGCACGGTGTTCGCGAACGTGTGCGAGTGCGGAGGACACTAAGCTGCTCCGATGGAGAGGGCAGTGCGTTTCCCTATGATCGGCCTGCACACAGGGGGCTCTGAAGGGCTACGGGCCTGGATGTTGCTTAGCAGACCCAGGTGCACCTGGGGGTACTCAGTGTTCCTGCTGGGAGCAGGGTGCCCCGGCTAGCCTCCCAGGTGTCCAGGAAGCTGTGCTGCCATTAAAGGCATGCAGAGCAGAGGCCACCGCCTCCTGGAAGCTGCAGCACGCCTCCGCTTCTGCACGGCGAATCAGGGCCTTACTTCCAGGCATGGGTTCATGCTGGGTGTGCCGGTAGCGACACAGCGTGCTAAGATGCTGACTTTCTCCTCGAGCAGAGTGAGTTCAGGTATGGGGAGGGCCTCGCAGTGTTCCAAGCACAGTGTTCTCTCATGGCAGCTCACACAAGGGCCATGACAGAGTCTTCCTGGGTACTTCACACTCACCAGCCATGTTGTCCCGAGGGCGTTCGAGGGCTCTGGAGATGTAGCGCTCCTCAAGGAACGCGCAGTGTGTTGCTGCCCAGCACTCGGCAGGCACAGAGGTCCTCCGGGGGATCAACCAATGGACCTCGACATTTCTCCGACGTCCCACAGGTGTCTGGAGGCACTCAGTGACCTCGGAGGGAAAACGATGCACACCCGTGGGGCCTAGGAGTCCCCGGACGCGTACTTCCTTTAAAATAAAGCACATAAGCGACTGAGAAGTTGTGGAAGCAGCTGCATGCCTCCCTTTCTGCACGGCTACTCAGGGCCTAACCTGGAGGCGAGTTCTCACTTCGAGGTTCCCTTTCGCTCTAGAGCCTGTCATGCGGACTGAGCTGCGGCCACGGAAGCCCCTGGTTTAGAGAGAGCAAACTCATAATTTTCCACAAAGCATTCTTCCAGGGCTCACTGGCCTGTCGGGAGCCGGGAATGTCAGGTAGCTTCAAGGCAGGCATGAATGCCGACCTTAAAATGGAAAAGCAGGGCTAGTTCCAGCAGGCGCCCGTTTTCATGGGCACACTCAGCGTACATCCCTATGGCTTCTAATGAGTCCCAAGAGACACCAGTTACACTGCGTTTCCTTCCCTGAATTAACTTATCGAAGTAGGGAGTCCCGCATCCGGCGAACTGTCTTAACCGAGGAACGCCGTAGCTGCTCCTCTGGACCTGGGGCTGCCTGCAGTGCCGCAGAAGGAACAGGACTTAAAGTGCAGTAAGAACCCAAGCCGCCGTCCTCTAGGAGGCACGGTGACTTCAGTCAGGAGGTCCTGGATTGAACACGAAGATGAGGGCTCCTCTGAGGGCAGGTCCAATTAGGGCACTGCGTAAGAACTCCGCGCCACGTGGGACGTGCCAGCACGGTGTTCGCGAACGTGTGCGAGTGCGGAGGACACTAAGCTGCTCCGATGGAGAGGGCAGTGCGTTTCCCTATGATCGGCCTGCACACAGGGGGCTCTGAAGGGCTACGGGCCTGGATGTTGCTTAGCAGACCCAGGTGCACCTGGGGGTACTCAGTGTTCCTGCTGGGAGCAGGGTGCCCCGGCTAGCCTCCCAGGTGTCCAGGAAGCTGTGCTGCCATTAAAGGCATGCAGAGCAGAGGCCACCGCCTCCTGGAAGCTGCAGCACGCCTCCGCTTCTGCACGGCGAATCAGGGCCTTACTTCCAGGCATGGGTTCATGCTGGGTGTGCCGGTAGCGACACAGCGTGCTAAGATGCTGACTTTCTCCTCGAGCAGAGTGAGTTCAGGTATGGGGAGGGCCTCGCAGTGTTCCAAGCACAGTGTTCTCTCATGGCAGCTCACACAAGGGCCATGACAGAGTCTTCCTGGGTACTTCGCACTCACCAGCCATGTTGTCCCGAGGGCGTTCGAGGGCTCTGGAGATGTAGCGCTCCTCAAGGAACGCGCAGTGTGTTGCTGCCCAGCACTCGGCAGGCACAGAGGTCCTCCGGGGGATCAACCAATGGACCTCGACATTTCTCCGACGTCCCACAGGTGTCTGGAGGCACTCAGTGACCTCGGAGGGAAAACGATGCACACCCGTGGGGCCTAGGAGTCCCCGGACACGTACTTCCTTTAAAATAAAGCACATAAGCGACTGAGAAGTTGTGGAAGCAGCTGCATGCCTCCCTTTCTGCACGGCTACTCAGGGCCTAACCTGGAGGCGAGTTCTCACTTCGAGGTTCCCTTTCGCTCTAGAGCCTGTCATGCGGACTGAGCTGCGGCCACGGAAGCCCCTGGTTTAGAGAGAGCAAACTCATAATTTTCCCCAAAGCATTCTTCCAGGGCTCACTGGCCTGTCGGGAGCCGGGAATGTCAGGTAGCTTCAAGGCAGGCATGAATGCCGACCTTAAAATGGAAAAGCAGGGCTAGTTCCAGCAGGCGCCCGTTTTCATGGGCACACTCAGCGTACATCCCTATGGCTTCTAATGAGTCCCAAGAGACACCGGTTACACTGCGTTTCCTTCCCTGAATTAACTTATCGAAGTAGGGAGTCCCGCATCCGGCGAACTGTCTTAACCGAGGAACGCCGTAGCTGCTCCTCTGGGCCTGGGGCTGCCTGCAGTGCCGCAGAAGGAACAGGACTTAAAGTGCAGTAAGAACCCAAGCCGCCGTCCTCTAGGAGGCCCGGTGACTTCAGTCAGGAGGTCCTGGATGGAACGCAAAGACGACGGCTCCTCTGAGGGCAGCTCCGACTAGGGCACCGCATAAGACCTCCGCGCCACGTGGGACGTGTCAGAACGGTGTTCACGAACGTGTGCGAGTGCGGAGGAAACTAAGGTGCTCCAATGGAGAGTGCAGTACGTTTCCCTACGCTCGGCCTGCACACAGGGGTCTCTGAAGGGCTACGGGCCTGGATGTTGCTTAGCAGACCCAGGTGCACCTGGGGGTACTCAGTGTTCCTGCTGGGATCAGGGTGCCCTGGCTAGCCTCAGTGTTCTCTCATGGCAGCTCACACAAGGGCCATGACTGAGTCTTCCTGGGTACTTCGCACTCACCAGCCATGTTGTCCCGAGGGCGTTCGAGGGCTCTGGATATGTAGCGCTCCTCAAGGAACGCGCAGTGTGTTGCTGCCCAGCACTCGGCAGGCACAGAGGTCCTCCGGGGCATCAACCAATGGACCTCGACATTGCTCCGCCAGCCCACAGGTGTCTGGAGGCACTCAGTGACCTCGGAGGGAAAACGATGCACACCCGTGGGGCCTAGGAGTCCCCGGACGCGTACTTCCTTTAAAATAAAGGACATAAACGACTGAGAACTCGGGGAAACAGCTGCATGCCTCCCTTTCTGCACGGCTACTTAGGACCTATCCTGGAGGCGAGTTCTCACGTCACGGTTCCATTTCGCTCTAGAGCCTGTCATGCGGATCGCCGCCGCGGCCACGGAAGCCCCTGGTTTAGAGAGAGCAAACTCATAATTTTCCCCGAAGCATTCTTCCAGGTCTCACTGGCCTGTCGGGAGCTGGGAATGTCAGGTAGCTTCAAGGCAGGCATGAATGCCACCCTCAAAATGGGAAAGCAGGGCTTGTTCCAGCAGGCCCCCGTTATCATGGGCACACTGAGCGTACATCCCTGTGGCTTCTAACGAGTCCCAAGAGACACCGGTTACCCTGCGATTCCTTCCCTGAATCAACTAATCGAAGTAGGGAGTCCCGCATCCGGCGAACTGTCTCAACCGAGGAACGCCGTAGCTGCTCCTCTGGGCCTGGGGAAGCCTGCAGTGCCGCAGAAGGAACAGGACTTAAAGTGCAGTAAGAACCCAAGCCGCCGTCCTCTTGGAGGCACGGTGACTTCAGTCAGGAGGTCCTGGATGGAACGCGAAGACGAGGGCTACTCTGAGGGCAGGTCCGATTAGGGCACCGCGTAAGACCTCCGCGCCACGTGGGACGTGCCAGAACGGTGTTCGCGAACGTGTGCGAGTGCCGAGGAAACTAAGCTGCTCCGAAGGAGAGGGCAGTGCGTTTCCCTACGCTCGGCCTGCACACAGGGGGCTCTGAAGGGCTACGGGCCTGGATGTTGCTTAGCAGACCCAAGTGCACCTGGGGGTACTCAGTGTTCCTGCTGGGAGCAGGGGGCCCCGGCTAGCCTCCCAGGTGTCCAGAAAGCTGTGCTGCCGTTAAAGGCATGCAGAGCAGAGGCCACCGCCTCCTGGAAGCTGCAGCACACCTCCGCTTCTGCACGGCGAATCAGGGCCTTCCTTCCAGGCATGGGTTCATGCTGGGTGTGCCGGTAGCGACACAGCGTGCTAAGATGCTGACTTTCTACACGAGCAGAGTGACTTCAGGTACGAGGGCGGGCCTCGCAGTGTTCCAAGCGCAGTGTTCTCTCATGGCAACTCACACAAGGGCCATGACAGAGTCTTCCTGGGTACTTCGCACTCACCAGCCATGTTGTCCCGAGGGCGTTCGAGGGCTCTGGAGATGTAGCGCTCCTCAAGGAACGCGCAGTGTGTTGCTGCCCAGCACTCGGCAGGCACAGAGGTCCTCCGGGGGATCAACCAATGGACCTCGACGTTGCTCCGCCGGCCCACAGGTGTCTGGAGGCACTCAGTGACCTCGGAGGGAAAACGATGCACACCCGTGGGGCCTAGGAGTCCCCGGACGCGTACTTCCTTTAAAATAAAGCACATAAGCGACTGAGAAGTTGTGGAAACAGCTGCATGCCTCCCTTTCTGCACGGCTACTCAGGGCCTAACCTGGAGGCGAGTTCTCACTTCGAGGTTCCCTTTCGCTCTAGAGCCTGTCATGCGGACTGAGCTGCGGCCACAGAAGCCCCTGGTTTAGAGAGAGCAAACTCATAATTTTCCCCGAAGCATTCTTCCAGGGCTCACTGGCCTGTCGGGAGCCGGCAATGTCAGGTAGCTTCAAGGCAGGCATGAATGCCGCCCTCAAAATGGAAAAGCAGGGCTAGTTCCAGCAGGCCCCCGTTTTCATGGGCACACTAAGCGTACAACCCTATGGCTTCTAACGAGTCCCAAGAGACACCGGTTACCCTGCGTTTCCTTCCCTGAATTAACATACCGAAGTAGGGAGTCCCGCATCCGGCGAATGTCTCAACCGAGGAACGCCGTAGCTGCTCCTCTGGGCCTGGGGCTGCCTGCAGTGCCGCAGAAGGAACAGGACTTGAAGTGCAGTAAGAACCCAAGCCGCCGTCCTCTAGGACGCCCGGTGACTTCAGTCAGGAGGTCCTGGATGGAAGGCGAAGACGACGGCTCCTCTGAGGGCAGCTGCGATTAGGGCACCGCGTAAGACCTCTGCGCCACGTGGGACGTGCCAGAACGGTGTTCGCGAACGTGTGCGAGTGCGGAGGAAACTAAGCTGCACCGATGGAGAGGGCAGTGCGTTTCCCTACGCTCGCCCTGCACACAGGGGGCTCTGAAGGGCTACGGGCCTGGATGTTGCTTAGCAGACCCAGGTGCACCTGGGGGTACTCAGTGTTCCTGCTGGGAGCAGGGTGCCCCGGCTAGCCTCCCAGGTGTCCAGAAAGCTGTGCTGCCGTTAAAGGCATGCAGAGCAGAGGCCACCGCCTCCTGGAAGCTGCAGCACGCCTCCGCTTCTGCACGGCGAATCAGGGTCTTGCTTCCAGGCATGGGTTCATGCTGGGTGTGCCGGTAGCGACACAGCGTGGTAAGATGCTGACTTTCTCCTCGAGCAGAGTGACTTCAGGTACGGGGCGGGCCTCGCAGTGTTCCTAGCACAGTGTTCTCTCATGGCAGCTCACAGAAGGGCCATGACAGAGTCTTCCTGGGCACTTCACACTCACCAGCCATGTTGTCCCGAGGGCGTTCGAGGGCTCTGGAGTTGTAGCGCTCCTCAAGGAACGCGCAGTGTGTTGCTGCCCAGCACTCGGCAGGCACAGAGGTCCTCTGGGGGATCAACCAATGGACCTCGACGTTGCTCTGCCGGCCCACAGGTGTCTGGAGGCACTCAGTGACCTCGTAGGGAAAACGATGCACACCCGTGGGGCCTAGGAGTCCCCGGACGTGTACTTCCTTTAAAATAAAGCACATAAGCGACTGAGAAGTTGTGGAAACAGCTGCATGCCTCCCTTTCTGCACGGCTACTCAGGGCCTAAACTTGAGGCGAGTTCTCACTTCGAGGTTCCTTTTCGCTCTAGAGCCTGTCATGTGGACCGCCGCCGCACCCACGGTAGCCCCTGGTTTAGAGAGTGAAAATTCATAATTTTCCCCGAAGCATTCTTCCAGGGCTCACTGGCCTGTCGGGAGCCGGGAATGTCAGGTACCTTCAAGGCAGGCATGAATGCCGCCCTCAAAATGGGAAAGCAGGGCTAGTTCCAGCAGGCCCCCATTTTCATGGGCACACTCAGCATACATACCTGTGGCTTCTAAGGAGTCCCAAGAGACACCGGTTACCCTGCGTTTCCTTCCCTGAATCAACTTATTGAAGTAGGGAATCCCGCATCCAGCGAACTGTCTCAACCGAGGAACGCCGTAGCTGCTCCTCTGGGCCTGGGGCTGCCTGCAGTGCCGCAGTAGGAACAGGACTTAAAGTGCAGTAAGAACCCAAGCCACCATCCTCTAGGAGGCACGGTGACTTCAGTCAGGAGGTCCTGGATGAAACGCGAAGACGAGGGCTCCTCTGAGGGCAGGTCCGACTAGGGCACCGCGTAAGACCTCCGCGCCACGTGGGACGTGCCAGAACGGCGTTCGCGAACGTGTGCGAGTGCCAAGGAAACTAAGCTGCTCCGATGGAGAGGGCAGTGCGTTTCCCTACACTCGGCCTGCACACAGGGGGCTCAGAAGGGCTACGGGCATGGATGTTGCTTAGCAGACCCAGGTGCACCTGGGGGTACTCAGTGTTCCTGCTGGGAGCAGGGAGCCCCAGCTAGCCTCCTAGGTGTCCAGAAAGCTGTGCTGCCGTTAAAGGCATGCAGAGCAGAGGCCACCGCCTCCTGGAAGCTGCAGCACACCTCCGCTTCTGCACGGCGAATCAGGGCCTTACTTCCAGGCATGGGTTCATGCTGGGTGTGCCGGTAGCGACACAGCGTGCTAAGATGCTGACTTTCTACACGAGCAGAGTGACTTCAGGTACGAGGGCGGGCCTCGCAGTGTTCCAAGCGCAGTGTTCTCTCATGGCAACTCACACAAGGGCCATGACAGAGTCTTCCTGGGTACTTCGCACTCACCAGCCATGTTGTCCCGAGGGCGTTCGAGGGCTCTGGAGATGTAGCGCTCCTCAAGGAACGCGCAGTGTGTTGCTGCCCACCACTCGGCAGGCACAGAGGTCCTCCGGGGGATCAACCAATGGACCTCGACGTTGCTCCGCCGGCCCACAGGTGTCTGGAGGCACTCAGTGACCTCGGAGGGAAAACGATGCACACCCGTGGGGCCTAGGAGTCCCCGGACGTGTACTTCCTTTAAAATAAAGCACATAAGCGACTGAGAAGTTGTGGAAACAGCTGCATGCCTCCCTTTCTGCACAGCTACTCAGGGCCTAACCTGGAGGCGAGTTCTCACTTCGAGGTTCCCTTTCGCTCTAGAGCCTGTGATGCGGATCGCCGCCGCGGCCACGGAAGCCCCTGGTTTAGAGAGAGCAAACTCATAATTTTCCCCGAAGCATTCTTCCAGGGCTCACTGGCCTGTCGGGAGCTGGGAATGTCAGGTAGCTTCAAGGCAGGCATGAATGCCACCCTCAAAATGGGAAAGCAGGGCTTGTTCCAGCAGGCCCCCGTTATCATGGGCACACTGAGCGTACAACCCTATGGCTTCTAACGAGTCCCAAGAGACACCGGTTACCCTGCGTTTCCTTCCCTGAATCAACTTATCGAAGTAGGGAGTCCCGCATCCGGCGAACTGTCTCAACCGAGGAACGCCGTAGCTGCTCCTCTGGACCTGGGGCTGCCTGCAGTGCCGCAGAAGGAACAGGACTTAAAGTGCAGTAAGAACCCAAGCCGCCGTCCTCTAGGAGGCACGGTGACTTCAGTCAGGAGGTCCTGGATTGAACACGAAGACGAGGGCTCCTCTGAGGGCAGGTCCAATTAGGGCACTGCGTAAGAACTCCGCGCCACGTGGGACGTGCCAGCACGGTGTTCGCGAACGTGTGCGAGTGCGGAGGACACTAAGCTGCTCCGATGGAGAGGGCAGTGCGTTTCCCTACGCTCGGCCTGCACACAGGGGGCTCTGAAGGGCTACGGGCCTGGATGTTGCTTAGCAGACCCAGGTGCACCTGGGGGTACTCAGTGTTCCTGCTGGGAGCAGGGTGCCCCGGCTAGCCTCCCAGGTGTCCAGGAAGCTGTGTTGCCATTAAAGGCATGCAGAGCAGAGGCCACCGCCTCCTGGAAGCTGCAGCACGCCTCCGCTTCTGCACGGCGAATCAGGGCCTTACTTCCAGGCATGGGTTCATGCTGGGTGTGCCGGTAGCGACACAGCATGCTAAGATGCTGACTTTCTCCTCGAGCAGAGTGAGTTGAGGTATGGGGAGGGCCTCGCAGTGTTCCAAGCACAGTGTTCTCTCATGGCAGCTCACACAAGGGCCATGACTGAGTCTTCCTGGGTACTTCGCACTCACCAGCCATGTTGTCCCGAGGGCGTTCGAGGGCTCTGGATATGTACCGCTCCTCAAGGAACGCGCAGTGTGTTGCTGCCCAGCACTCGGCAGGCACAGAGGTCCTCCGGGGCATCAACCATTGGACCTCGACATTGCTCCGCCAGCCCACAGGTGTCTGGAGGCACTCAGTGACCTCGGAGGGAAAACGATGCACACCCGTGGGGCCTAGGAGTCCCCGGACGCGTACTTCCTTTAAAATAAAGGACATAAGCGACTGAGAAATCGTGGAAACAGCTGCATGCCTCCCTTTCTGCACGGCTACTCAGGGCCTAACCTGGAGGCGAGTTCTCACGTCACGGTTCCCTTTCGCTCTAGAGCCTGTCATGCGGACCGCCGCCGCGGCCACGGAAGCCCCTAGTTTAGAGAGAGCAAACTCATAATTTTCCCCGAAGCATTCTTCCAGGGCTCACTGGCCTGTCGGGAGCTGGGAATGTCAGGTAGCTTCAAGGCAGGCATGAATGCCACCCTCAAAATGGGAAAGCAGGGCTTGTTCCAGCAGGCCCCCGTTATCATGGGCACACTGAGCGTACATCCCTGTGGCTTCTAACGAGTCCCAAGAGACACCGGTTACCCTGCGTTTCCTTCCCTGAATCAACTTATCGAAGTAGGGAGTCCTGCATCCGGCGAACTGTCTTAACCGAGGAACGCCGTAGCTGCTCCTCTGGGCCTGGGGAAGCCTGCAGTGCCGCAGAAGGAACAGGACTTAAGGTACAGTAAGAACCCAAGCCGCCGTCCTCTAGGAGGCACGGTGACTTCAGTCAGGAGGTCCTGGATGGAACGCGAAGACGAGGGCTCCTCTGACGGCAGCTCCGACTAGGGCACCGCGTAAGAACTCCGCGCCACGTGGGACGTGCCAGAACGGCGTTCGGGAACGTGTGCGAGTGCCAAGGAAACTAAGCTGCTCCGATGGAGAGGGCAGTGCGTTTCCCTACGCTCGGCCTGCACACAGGGGGCTCTGAAGGGCTACGGGCCTGGATGTTGCTTAGCAGACCCAGGTGCACCTGGGGGTACTCAGTGTTCCTGCTGGGAGCAGGGTGCCCCAGCTAGCCTCCCAGGTGTCCAGAAAGCTGTGCTGCCGTTAAAGGCATGCAGAGCAGAGGCCACCGCCTCCTGGAAGCTGCAGCACACCTCCGCTTCTGCACGGCGAATCAGGGCCTTCCTTCCAGGCATGGGTTCATGCTGGGTGTGCCGGTAGCGACACAGCGTGCTAAGATGCTGACTTTCTACACGAGCAGAGTGACTTCAGGTACGAGGGCGGGCCTCGCAGTGTTCCAAGCGCAGTGTTCTCTCATGGCAACTCACACAAGGGCCATGACAGAGTCTTCCTGGGTACTTCGCACTCACCAGCCATGTTGTCCCGAGGGCGTTCGAGGGCTCTGGAGATGTAGCGCTCCTCAAGGAACGCGCAGTGTGTTGCTGCCCAGCACTCGGCAGGCACAGAGGTCCTCCGGGGGATCAACCAATGGACCTCGACGTTGCTCCGCCGGCCCACAGGTGTCTGGAGGCACTCAGTGACCTCGGAGGGAAAACGATGCACACCCGTGGGGCCTAGGAGTCCCCGGACGCGTACTTCCTTTAAAATAAAGCACATAAGCGACTGAGAAGTTGTGGAAACAGCTGCATGCCTCCCTTTCTGCACGGCTACTCAGGGCCTAACCTGGAGGCGAGTTCTCACTTCGAGGTTCCCTTTCGCTCTAGAGCCTGTCATGCGGACTGAGCTACGGCCACAGAAGCCCCTGGTTTAGAGAGAGCAAACTCATAATTTTACCCGAAGCATTCTTCCAGGGCTCACTGGCCTGTCGGGAGCCGGCAATGTCAGGTAGCTTCAAGGCAGGCATGAATGCCGCCCTCAAAATGGAAAAGCAGGGCTAGTTCCAGCAGGACCCCGTTTTCATGGGAACACTAAGCGTACAACCCTATGGCTTCTAACGAGTCCCAAGAGACACCGGTTACCCTGCGTTTCCTTCCCTGAATTAACATATCGAAGTAGGGAGTCCCGCATCCGGCGAATGTCTCAACCGAGGAACGCCGTAGCTGCTCCTCTGGGCCTGGGGCTGCCTGCAGTGCCACAGAAGGAACAGGACTTGAAGTGCAGTAAGAACCCAAGCCGCCGTCCTCTAGGACGCCCGGTGACTTCAGTCAGGAGGTCCTGGATGGAAGGCGAAGACGACGGCTCCTCTGAGGGCAGCTGCGATTAGGGCACCGCGTAAGACCTCTGCGCCACGTGGGAGGTGCCAGAACGGTGTTCGCGAACGTGTGCGAGTGCGGAGGAAACTAAGCTGCTCCGATGGAGAGGGCAGTGCGTTTCCCTACGCTCGCCCTGCACACAGGGGGCTCTGAAGGGCTACGGGCCTGGATGTTGCTTAGCAGACCCAGGTGCACCTGGGGGTACTCAGTGTTCCTGCTGGGAGCAGGGTGCCCCGGCTAGCCTCCCAGGTGTCCAGAAAGCTGTGCTGCCGTTAAAGGCATGCAGAGCAGAGGCCACCGCCTCCTGGAAGCTGCAGCACGCCTCCACTTCTGCACGGCGAATCAGGGCCTTACTTCCAGGCATGGGTTCATGCTGGGTGTGCCGGTAGCGACACAGCGTGGTAAGATGCTGACTTTCTCCTCGAGCAGAGTGACTTCAGGTACGGGGCGGGCCTCGCAGTGTTCCAAGCACAGTGTTCTCTCATGGCAGCTCACACAAGGGCCATGACAGAGTCTTCCTGGGCACTTCACACTCACCAGCCATGTTGTCTCGAGGGCGTTCGAGGGCTCTGGAGTTGTAGCGCTCCTCAAGGAACGCGCAGTGTGTTGCTGCCCAGCACTCGGCAGGCACAGAGGTCCTCTGGGGGATCAACCAATGGAACTCGACGTTGCTCCGCCGGCCCACAGGTGTCGGGAGGCACTCAGTGACCTCGGAGGGAAAACGATGCACACCCGTGGGGCCTAGGAGTCCCCGGACGTGTACTTCCTTTAAAATAAAGCACATAAGCGACTGAGAAGTTGTGGAAACAGCTGCATGCCTCCCTTTCTGCACGGCTACTCAGGGCCTAACCTTGAGGCGAGTTCTCACTTCGAGGTTCCTTTTCGCATTAGAGCCTGTCATGTGGACCGCCGCCGCACCCACGGTAGCCCCTGGTTTAGAGAGAGAAAATTCATAATTTTCCCCGAAGCATTCTTCCAGGGCTCACAGGCCTGTCGGGAGCCGGGAATGTCAGGTACCTTCAAGGCAGGCATGAATGCCGCCCTCAAAATGGAAAAGCAGGGCTAGTTCCAGCAGGCGCCCGTTTTCATGGGCACACTCAGCGTACATCCCTATGGCTTCTAACGAGTCCCAAGAGACACCAGTTACCCTGCGTTTTCTTCCCTGAATCAACTTATCGAAGTAGGGAGTCCCGCATCCGGCGAACTGTCTCAACCGAGGAACGCCGTAGCTGCTCCCCTGGGCCTGGGGCTGCCTGCAGTGCCGCAGAAGGAACAGGACTTAAAGTGCAGTAAGAACCCAAGCCGCCGTCCTCTAGGAGGCACGGTGACTTCAGTCAGGAGGTCCTGGATGAAACGCGAAGACGAGGGCTCCTCTGAGGGCAGGTCCGATTAGGGCACCGCGTAAGACCTCCGCGCCACGTGGGACGTGCCAGAACGGTGTTCGCGAACGTGTGCGAGTGCCGAGGAAACTAAGCTGCTGCAAAGGAGAGGGCAGTGCGTTTCCCTACGCTCGGCCTGCACACAGGGGGTTCTGAAGGGTTACGGGCCTGGATGTTGCTTAGCAGACCCAGGTGCACCTGGGGGTACTCAGTTTTCCTGCTGAGAGCAGGGTGCCCCGGCTAGCCTCCCAAGTGTCCAGAAAGCTGTGCTGCCGTTAAAGGCATGCAGAGCAGAGGCCACCGCCTCCTGGAAGCTGCAGCACACCTCCGCTTCTGCACGGTGAATCAGGGCCTTACTTCCAGGCATGGGTTCATGCTGGGTGTGCCGGTAGCGACACAGCGTGCTAAGATGCTGACTTTCTCCTCGAGCAGAGTGACTTCAGGTACGAGGGCGGGCCTCGCAGTGTTCCAAGCACAGTGTTCTCTCATGGCAGCTGACACAAGGGCCATGACTGAGTCTTCCTGGGCACTTCGCACTCACCAGCCATGTTGTCCCGAGGGCGTTCGAGGGCTCTGGATATGTAGCGCTCCTCAAGAAACGCGCAGTGTGTTGCTGCCCAGCACTTGGCAGGCACAGAGGTGCTCCGGGGGATCAACCAATGGACCTCGACATTGCTCCGCCGGCCCACAGGTGTCTGGAGGCACTCAGTGACCTCGGAGGGAAAACGATGCACACCCGTGGGGCCTAGGAGTCCCCGGACGCGTACTTCCTTTAAAATAAAGGACATAAGCGACTGAGAACTCGTGGAAACAGCTGCATGCCTCCCTTTCTGCACGGCTACTCAGGCCCTAAGCTGGAGGCGAGTTCTCACGTCGAGGTTCACTTTCGCTCTAGAGCCTGTCATGCGGACCGAGCTGCGGCCACGGAAGCCCCTGGTTTAGAGAGAGCAAACTCATAATTTTACCCGAAGCATTCTTCCAGGGCTCACTGGCCTGTCGGGAGCTGGGAATGTCAGGTAGCTTCAAGGCAGGCATGAATGCCACCCTCAAAATGGGAAAGCAGGGCTTGTTCCAGCAGGCCCCTGTTATCATGGGCACACTGAGCGTACATCCCTGTGGCTTCTAACGAGTCCCAAGAGACACCGGTTACCCTGCGTTTCCTTCCCTGAATCAACTTATCGAAGTAGGGAGTCCCGCATCCGGCGAACTGTCTCAACCGAGGAACGCCGTAGCTGCTCCCCTGGGCCTGGGGCTGCCTGCAGTGCCGCAGAAGGAACAGGACTTAAAGTGCAGTAAGAACCCAAGCCGCCGTCCTCTAGGAGGCACGGTGACTTCAGTCAGGAGGTCCTGGATGAAACGCGAAGACGAGGGCTCCTCTGAGGGCAGGTCCAATTAGGGCACCGCGTAAGACCTCCGCGCCACGTGGGACGTGCCAGAACGGTGTTCGCGAACGTGTGCGAGTGCCGAGGAAACTAAGCTGCTCCGATGGAGAGGGCAGTGCGTTTCCCTACGCTCGGCCTGCACACAGAGGGTTCTGAAGGGTTACGGGCCTGGATGTTGCTTAGCAGACCCAGGTGCACCTGGGGGTACTCAGTTTTCCTGCTGAGAGCAGGGTGCCCCAGCTAGCCTCCCAAGTGTCCAGAAAGCTGTGCTGCCGTTAAAGGCATGCAGAGCAGAGGCCACCGCCTCCTGGAAGCTGCAGCACACCTCCGCTTCTGCACGGTGAATCAGGGCCTTACTTCCAGGCATGGGTTCATGCTGGGTGTGCCGGTAGCGACACAGCGTGCTAAGATGCTGACTTTCTCCTCGAGCAGAGTGACTTCAGGTACGAGGGCGGGCCTCGCAGTGTTCCAAGCACAGTGTTCTCTCATGGCAGCTCACACAAGGGCCATGACAGAGTCTTCCTGGGTACTTCGCACTCACCAGCCATGTTGTCCCGAGGGCGTTCGAGGGCTCTGGAGATGTAGCGCTCCTCAAGGAACGCGCAGTGTGTTGCTGCCCAGCACTCGGCAGGCACAGAGGTCCTCTGGGGGATCAACCAATGGACCTCGACGTTGCTCCGCCGGCCCACAGGTGTCTGGAGGCACTCAGTGACCTCGGAGGGAAAACGATGCACACCCGTGGGGCCTAGGAGTCCCCAGACGCGTACTTCCTTTAAAATAAAGGACATAAGCGACTGTGAAGTTGAGGAAACAGCTGCATGCCTCCCTTTCTGCACGGCTACTCAGGGCCTAACCTGGAGGCGAGTTCTCACTTCGAGGTTCCCTTTCGCTCTAGAGCCTGTCATGCGGACTGAGCTGCGGCCACAGAAGCCCCTGGTTTAGAGAGAGCAAACTCATAATTTTCCCCGAAGCATTCTTCCAGGGCTCACTGGCCTGTCGGGAGCCGGGAATGTCAGGTAGCTTCAAGGCAGGCATGAATGCCGCCCTCAAAATGGAAAAGCAGGGCTAGTTCCAGCAGGCCCCCGTTTTCATGGGCACACTAAGCGTACAACCCTATGGCTTCTAACGAGTCCCAAGAGACACCGGTTACGCTGCGTTTCCTTCCCTGAATTAACATATCGAAGTAGGGAGTCCCGCATCCGGCGAACTGTCTCAACCGAGGAACGCCGTAGCTGCTCCTCTGGGCCTGGGGCTGCCTGCAGTGCCGCAGAAGGAACAGGACTTGAAGTGCAGTAAGAACCCAAGCCGCCGTCCTCTAGGACGCCCGGTGACTTCAGTCAGGAGGTCCTGGATGAAACGCGAAGACGAGGGCTCCTCTGAGGGCAGCTCTGACTAGGGCACCGCGTAAGACCTCCGCGCCACGTGGGACGTGACAGAACGGCGTTCGCGAACGTGTGCGAGTGCCGAGGAAACTAAGCTGCTCCGATGGAGAGGGCAGTGCGTTTCCCTACGCTCGGCCTGCACACAGGTGGCTCTGAAGGGTTACGGGCCTGGATGTTGCTTAGCAGACCCAGGTGCACCTGGCGGTACTCAGTGTTCCTGCTGGGAGCAGGGTGCCCCGGCTAGCCTCCCAGGTGTCCAGAAAGCTGTGCTGCCGTTAAAGGCATGCAGAGCAGAGGCCACCGCCTCCTGGAAGCTGCAGCACACCTCCGCTTCTGGACGGCGAATCAGGGCCTTCCTTCCAGGCATGGGTTCATGCTGGGTGTGCCTGTAGCGACACAGCGTGCTAAGATGCTGACTTTCTACACGAGCAGAGTGACTTCAGGTACGAGGGCGGGCCTCGCAGTGTTCCAAGCGCAGTGTTCTCTCATGGCAACTCACACAAGGGCCATGACAGAGTCTTCCTGGGTACTTCGCACTCACCAGCCATGTTGTCCCGAGGGCGTTCGAGGGCTCTGGAGATGTAGCGCTCCTCAAGGAACGCGCAGTGTGTTGCTGCCCAGCACTCGGCAGGCACAGAGGTCCTCCGGGGGATCAACCAATGGACCTCGACGTTGCTCCGCCGGCCCACAGGTGTCTGGAGGCACTCAGTGACCTCGGAGGGAAAACGATGCACACCCGTGGGGCCTAGGAGTCCCCAGACGCGTACTTCCTTTAAAATAAAGGACATAAGCGACTGAGAAGTTTTGGAAACAGCTGCATGCCTCCCTTTCTGCACGGCTACTCAGGGCCTAACCTGGAGGCGTGTTCTCACTTCGAGGTTCCCTTTCGCTCTAGAGCCTGTCATGCGGACTGAGCTGCGGCCACAGAAGCCCCTGGTTTAGAGAGAGCAAACTCATAATTTTCCCCGAAGCATTCTTCCAGGGCTCACTGGCCTGTCGGGAGCCGGGAATGTCAGGTAGCTTCAAGGCAGGCATGAATGCCGCCCTCAAAATGGAAAAGCAGGGCTAGTTCCAGCAGGCCCCCGTTTTCATGGGCACACTAAGCGTACAACCCTATGGCTTCTAACGAGTCCCAAGAGACACCGGTTACCCTGCGTTTCCTTCCCTGAATTAACATATCGAAGTAGGGAGTCCCGCATCCGGCGAACTGTCTCAACCGAGGAACGCCGTAGCTGCTCCTCTGGGCCTGGGGCTGCCTGCAGTGCCGCAGAAGGAACAGGACTTGAAGTGCAGTAAGAACCCAAGCCGCCGTCCTCTAGGACGCCCGGTGACTTCAGTCAGGAGGTCCTGGATGAAACGCGAAGACGAGGGCTCCTCTGAGGGCAGCTCCGACTAGGGCACCGCGTAAGACCTCCAGGCCACGTGGGACGTGACAGAACGGCGTTCGCGAACGTGTGCGAGTGCCGAGGAAACTAAGCTGCTCCGATGGAGAGGGCAGTGCGTTTCCCTACGCTCGGCCTGCACACAGGGGGCTCTGAAGGGTTACGGGCCTGGATGTTGCTTAGCAGACCCAGGTGCACCTGGGGGTACTCAGTGTTCCTGCTGGGAGCAGGGTGCCCCAGCTAGCCTCCCAGGTGTCCAGAAAGCTGTGCTGCCGTTAAAGGCATGCAGAGCAGAGGCCACCGCCTCCTGGAAGCTGCAGCACACCTCCGCTTCTGCACGGCGAATCAGGGCCTTCCTTCCAGGCATGGGTTCATGCTGGGTGTGCCGGTAGCGACACAGCGTGCTAAGATGCTGACTTTCTACACGAGCAGAGTGACTTCAGGTACAAGGGCGGGCCTCGCAGTGTTCCAAGTGCAGTGTTCTCTCATGGCAACTCACACAAGGGCCATGACAGAGTCTTCCTGGGTACTTCGCACTCACCAGCCATGTTGTCCCGAGGGCGTTCGAGGGCTCTGGAGAGGTAGCGCTCCTCAAGGAACGCGCAGTGTGTTGCTGCCCAGCACTCGGCAGGCACAGAGGTCCTCCGGGGGATCAACCAATGGACCTCGACGTTGCTGCGCCGGCCCACAGGTGTCTGGAGACACTCAGTGACCTCGGAGGGAAAACGATGCACACCCGTGGGGCCTAGGAGTCCCCGGACGCGTACTTCCTTTAAAATAAAGCACATAAGCGACTGAGAAGTTGTGGAAACAGCTGCATGCCTCCCTTTCTGCACGGCTACTCAGGGCCTAACCTTGAGGCGAGTTCTCACTTCGAGGTTCCCTTTCGCTCTAGAGCCTGTCATGCGGATCGCTGCCGCGGCCACGGAAGCCCCTGGTTTAGAGAGAGCAAACTCATAATTTTCCCCGAAGCATTCTTCCAGGGCTCACTGGCCTGTCGGGAGCTGGGAATGTCAGGTAGCTTCAAGGCAGGCATGAATGCCACCCTCAAAATGGGAAAGCAGGGCTTGTTCCAGCAGGCCCCCGTTATCATGGGCACACTGAGCGTACATCCCTGTGGCTTCTAACGAGTCCCAAGAGACACCGGTTACCCTGCGTTTCCTTCCCTGAATCAACTTATCGAAGTAGGGAGTCCCGCATCCGGCGAACTGTCTCAACCGAGGAAAGCCGTAGCTGCTCCTCTGGGCCTGGGGAAGCCTGCAGTGCCGCAGAAGGAACAGGACTTAAAGTGCAGTAAGAACCCAAGCCGCCGTCCTCTAGGAGGCACGGTGACTTCAGTCAGGAGGTCCTGGATGGAACGCGAAGACAAGGGCTCCTCTGAGGGCACCGCGTAAGACCTCCGCGCCACGTGGGACATGCCAGAACGGCGTTCGCGAACGTGTGCGTGTGCCGAGTAAACTAAGCTGCTCCGAAGGAGAGGGCAGTGCATTTCCCTATGCTCGGCCTGCACACACGCGGCTCTGAAGGGCTACGGGCCTGGATGTTGCTTAGCAGACCCAGGTGCACCTGGGGGTACTCAGTGTTCCTGCTGGGAGCAGGGTGGCCGGCTAGCCTCCCAGGTGTCCAGAAAGCTGTGCTGCCGTTAAAGGCATGCAGAGCAGAGGCCACCGCCTCCTGGAAGCTGCAGCACGCCTCCGCTTCTGCATGGCGAATCAGGGCCTTATTTCCAGGCATGGATTCATGCTGGGTGTGCCGGTAGCGACACAGCGTGCTAAGATGCTGACTTTCTCCTCGAGCAGAGTGACTTCAGGTACGAGGGTGGGCCTCGCAGTGTTCCAAGCACAGTGTTCTCTCATGGCAGCTCACACAAGGGCCATGACTGAGTCTTCCTGGGTACTTCGCACTCACCAGCCATGTTGTCCCGAGGGCGTTCGAGGGCTCTGGATATGTAGCGCTCCTCAAGGAACGCGCAGTGTGTTGCTGCCCAGCACTCGGCAGGCACAGAGGTCCTCCGGGGCATCAACCAATGGACCTCGACATTGCTCCGCCGGCCCACAGGTGTCTGGAGGCACTCAGTGACCTCGGAGGGAAAACGATGCACACCCGTGGGGCCTAGGAGTCCCCGGACGCGTACTTCCTTTAAAATAAAGCACATAAGCGACTGAGAACTCGTGGAAACAGCTGCATGCCTCCCTTTCTGCACGGCTACTCAGGGCCTAACCTGGAGGCGAGTTCTCACGTCGAGGTTCCCTTTCGCTCTAGAGCCTGTCATGCGGACCGAGCTGCGGCCACGGAAGCCCCTGGTTTAGAGAGAGCAAACTCATAATTTTCCCCGAAGCATTCTTCCAGGGCTCACTGGCCTGTCGGGAGCTGGGAATGTCAGGTAGCTTCAAGGCAGGCATGAATGCCGCCCTCAAAATGGGAAAGCAGGGCTTGTTCCAGCAGGCCCCCATTTTCATGGGCACACTCAGCGTACATCCCTATGGCTTCTAACGAGTCCCAAGAGACACAGGTTACCCTGCGTTTCCTTCCCTGAATCAACTTATCGAAGTAGGGAGTCCCGCATCCGGCGAACTGTCTAAACCGACGAACGCTGTAGCTGCTCCCCTGGGCCTGGGGCTGCCTGCAGTGCCGCAGAAGGAACAGGACTTAAAGTGCAGTAAGAACCCAAGCCGCCGTCCTGTAGGAGGCACGGTGACTTCAGTCAGGAGGTCCTGGATGAAACGCGAAGACGAGGGCTCCTCTGAGGGCAGGTCCGATTAGGGCACCGCGTAAGACCTCCGCATCACGTGGGACGTGCCAGAACGGTGTTCGCGAACGTGTGCGAGTGCCGAGGAAACTAAGCTGCTCCGAATGAGAGGGCAGTGCATTTCCCTACGCTCGGCCTGCACACACGGGGCTCTGAAGGGCTACGGGCCTGGATGTTGCTTACCAGACCCAGGTGCACCTGGGGGTACTCAGTGTTCCTGCTGGGAGCAGGGTGCCCCGGCTAGCCTCCCAGGTGTCCAGAAAGCTGTGCTGCCGTTAAAGGCATGCAGAGCAGAGGCCACCGCCTCCTGGAAGCTGCAGCATGCCTCCGCTTCTGCATGGCGAATCAGGGCCTTATTTCCAGGCATGGGTTCATGCTGGGTGTGCCGGTAGCGACACAGCGTGCTAAGATGCTGACTTTCTCCTCGAGCAGAGTGACTTCAGGTACGAGGGCGGGCCTCGCAGTGTTCCAAGCACAGTGTTCTCTCATGGCAGCTCACACAAGGGCCATGACTGAGTCTTCCTGGGTACTTCGCACTCACCAGCCATGTTGTCCCGAGGGCGTTCGAGGGCTCTGGATATGTAGCGCTCCTCAAGGAACGCGCAGTGTGTTGCTGCCCAGCACTCGGCAGGCACAGAGGTCCTCCGGGGCATCAACCAATGGACCTCGACATTGCTCCGCTGGCCCACAGGTGTCTGGAGGCACTCAGTGACCTCGGAGGGAAAACGATGCACACCCGTGGGGCCTAGGAGTCCCCGGACGCGTACTTCCTTTAAAATAAAGCACATAAGCGACTGAGAAGTTGTGGAAACAGCTGCATGCCTCCCTTTCTGCACGGCTACTCAGGGCCTAACCTGGAGGCGAGTTCTCACTTCGAGGTTCCCTTTCGCTCTAGAGCCTGTCATGCGGACTGAGCTGCGGCCACAGAAGCCCCTGGTTTAGAGAGAGCAAACTCATAATTTTACCCGAAGCATTCTTCCAGGGCTCACTGGCCTGTCGGGAGCCGGGAATGTCAGGTAGCTTCAAGGCAGGCATGAATGCCGCCCTCAAAATGGAAAAGCAGGGCTAGTTCCAGCAGGCCCCCGTTTTCATGGGCACACTAAGCGTACAACCCTATGGCTTCTAACGAGTCCCAAGAGACACCGGTTACCCTGCGTTTCCTTCCCTCAATTAACATATCGAAGTAGGGAGTCCCGCATCCGGCGAACTGTCTCAACCGAGGAACGCCGTAGCTGCTCCTCTGGGCCTGGGGCTGCCTGCAGTGCCGCAGAAGGAACAGGACTTGAAGTGCAGTAAGAACCCAAGCCCCCGTCCTCTAGGAGGCCAGGTGACTTTAGTCAGGCGGTCCTGGATGGAACGCGAAGACGAGGGCTCCTCTGAGGGCAGCTCCGATTAGGGCACCGCGTAAGAACTCCGCGCGACGTGGGACGTGCCCGAACGGCGTTCGCGAACGTGTGCAAGTGCCGAGGAAACTACGCTGCTCTGAAGGAGATTGCAGTGCGTTTCCCTACGCTCGGCCTGCACACAG
Organism: Grampus griseus; assembly: GCF_964374135.1. Lineage (NCBI taxonomy): Eukaryota > Metazoa > Chordata > Mammalia > Artiodactyla > Delphinidae > Grampus > Grampus griseus. Next base: position 1,755,940 of record NC_139010.1, read on the forward strand.
GGGTCTCTGAAGGGCCACGGTCCTGGATGTTGCTTAGCAGACCCAGGTGCACCTGGGGGTACTCAGGGTTCCTGCTGGGAGCAGGGTGCCCCGGCTAGCCTCAGTGTTCTCTCATGGCAGCTCACACAAGGGCCATGACTGAGTCTTCCTGGGTACTTTGCACTCACCAGCCATGTTGTCCCGAGGGCGTTCGAGGGCTCTGGAGATGTAGCGCTCCTCAAAGAACGCGCAGTGTGTTGCTGCCCAGCACTCAGCAGGCCCAGAGGTCCTCCGGAGGATCAACCAATGGACCTCGACAATGCTCCGCCGCCCCACAGGTGTCTGGAGGCACTCAGTGACCTCGGAGGGAAAACGATGCACACCCGTGGGGCCTAGGAGTCCCCGGACGTGTACTTCCTTTAAAATAAAGCTCATAAGCGACTGAGAACTCGTGGAAACAGCTGCATGCCTCCCTTTCTGCACGGCTACTCAGGGCCTAACCTGGAGGCGAGTTCTCACGTCGAGGTTCCCTTTCGCTCTAGAGCCTGTCATGCGGACCGAGCTGCGGCTACGGAAGCACCTGGTTTAGAGAGAGCAAACTCATAATTTTACCCGAAGCATTCTTCCAGGGCTCACTGGCCTGTCGGGAGCCGGGAATATCAGGTAGCTTCAAGGCAGGCATGAATGCCGCCCTCAAAACGGGAAAGCAGGGCTAGTTCCAGCAGGCCCCCATTTTCATGGGCACACTCAGCATACATCCCTGTGGCTTCTAAGGACTCCCAAGAGACACCGGTTACCCTGTGTTTCCTTCCCTGAATCAACTTATCGAAGTAGGAAGTCCCGCATCCGGCGAACTGTCTCAACCGAGGAACGCCGTAGCTGCTCCTCTGTGCCTGGGTCTGCCTGCAGTGCCGCAGAAGGAACAGGACTTAAAGTGCAGTAAGAACCCAAGCCGCCGTCCTCTAGGAGGCACGGTGACTTCAGTCAGGAGGTCCTGGATGGAACACGAAGACGAGGGCTCCTCTGAGGGCAGGTCCAATTAGGGCACCGCGTAAGAACTCCACGCCACGTGGGACGTGCCAGCACGGTGTTCGCGAACGTGTGCGAGTGCGGAGGACACTAAGCTGCTCCGATGGAGAGGGCAGTGCGTTTCCCTATGATCGGCCTGCACACAGGGGGCTCTGAAGGGCTACGGGCCTGGATGTTGCTTAGCAGACCCAGGTGCACCTGGGGGTACTCAGTGTTCCTGCTGGGAGCAGGGTGCCCCGGCTAGCCTCCCAGGTGTCCAGAAAGCTGTGCTGCCATTAAAGGCATGCAGAGCAGAGGCCACCGCCTCCTGGAAGCTGCAGCACGCCTCCGCTTCTGCACGGCGAATCAGGGCCTTCCTTCCAGGCATGGGTTCATGCTGGGTGTGCCGGTAGCGACACAGCGTGCTAAGATGCTGACTTTCTCCTCGAGCAGAGTGAGTTCAGGTATGGGGAGGGCCTCGCAGTGTTCCAAGCACAGTGTTCTCTCATGGCAGCTCACACAAGGGCCATGACAGAGTCTTCCTGGGTACTTCGCACTCACCAGCCATGTTGTCCCGAGGGCATTTGAGGGCTCTGGAGATGTAGCGCTCCTCAAGGAACGCGCAGTGTGTTGCTGCCCAGCACTCGGCAGGCACAGAGGTCCTCCGGGGGATCAACCAATGGACCTCGACATTTCTCCGACGTCCCACAGGTGTCTGGAGGCACTCAGTGACCTCGGAGGGAAAACGATGCACACCCGTGGGGCCTAGGAGTCCCCGGACGCGTACTTCCTTTAAAATAAAGCACATAAGCGACTGAGAAGTTGTGGAAACAGCTGCATGCCTCCCTTTCTGCACGGCTACTCAGGGCCTAACCTGGAGGCGAGTTCTCACTTCGAGGTTCCCTTTCGCTCTAGAGCCTGTCATGCGGACTGAGCTGCGGCCACGGAAGCCCCTGGTTTAGAGAGAGCAAACTCATAATTTTCCCCGAAGCATTCTTCCAGGGCTCACTGGCCTGTCGGGAGCCGGGAATGTCAGGTAGCTTCAAGGCAGGCATGAATGCCGACCTCAAAATGGAAAAGCAGGGCTAGTTCCAGCAGGCGCCCGTTTTCATGGGCACACTCAGCGTACATCCCTATGGCTTCTAATGAGTCCCAAGAGACACCGGTTACACTGCGTTTCCTTCCCTGAATTAACTTATCGAAGTAGGGAGTCCCGCATCCGGCGAACTGTCTTAACCGAGGAACGCCGTAGCTGCTCCTCTGGGCCTGGGGCTGCCTGCAGTGCCGCAGAAGGAACAGGACTTAAAGTGCAGTAAGAACCCAAGCCGCCGTCCTCTAGGACGCCCGGTGACTTCAGTCAGGAGGTCCTGGATGAAACGCGAAGACGAGGGCTCCTCTGAGGGCAGCTCCGACTAGGGCACCGCGTAAGACCTCCGCGCCACGTGGGACGTGCCAGAACGGTGTTCGCGAACGTGTGCGAGTGCGGAGGAAACTAAGCTGCTCCGATGGAGAGGGCAGTGCGTTTCCCTACGCTCGGCCTGCACACAGGGGTCTCTGAAGGGCTACGGGCCTGGATGTTGCTTAGCAGACCCAGGTGCACCTGGGGGTACTCAGTGTTCCTGCTGGGAGCAGGGTGCCCCGGCTAGCCTCCCAGGTGTCCAGAAAGCTGTGCTGCCGTTAAAGGCATGCAGAGCAGAGGCCACCGCCTCCTGGAAGCTGCAGCACGCCTCCGCTTCTGCACGGCGAATCAGGGCCTTACTTCCAGGCATGGGTTCATGCTGGGTGTGCCGGTAGCGACACAGCGTGCTAAGATGCTGACTTTCTCCTCGAGCAGAGTGACTTCAGGTACGAGGGCGGGCCTCGCAGTGTTCCAAGCACAGTGTTCTCTCATGGCAGCTCACACAAGGGCCATGACTGAGTCTTCCTGGGCACTTCGCACTCACCAGCCATGTTTTCCCGAGGGCGTTCGAGGGCTCTGGATATGTAGCGCTCCTCAAGGAACGCGCAGTGTGTTGCTGCCCAGCACTCGGCAGGCACAGAGGTCCTCCGGGGGATCAACCAATGGACCTCGACATTGCTCCGCCGGCCCACAGGTGTCTGGAGGCACTCAGTGACCTCGGAGGGAAAACGATGCACACCCGTGGGGCCTAGGAGTCCCCAGACACGTACTTCCTTTAAAATAAAGGACATAAACGACTGAGAACTCGGGGAAACAGCTGCATGCCTCCCTTTCTGCACGGCTACTTAGGACCTATCCTGGAGGCGAGTTCTCACGTCACGGTTCCCTTTCGCTCTAGAGCCTGTCATGCGGATCGCCGCCGCGGCCACGGAAGCCCCTGGTTTAGAGAGAGCAAACTCATAATTTTCCCCGAAGCATTCTTCCAGGGCTCACTGGCCTGTCGGGAGCTGGGAATGTCAGGTAGCTTCAAGGCAGGCATGAATGCCACCCTCAAAATGGGAAAGCAGGGCTTGTTCCAGCAGGCCCCTGTTATCATGGGCACACTGAGCGTACATCCCTGTGGCTTCTAACGAGTCCCAAGAGACACCGGTTACCCTGCGTTTCCTTCCCTGAATCAACTTATCGAAGTAGGGAGTCCCGCATCCGGCGAACTGTCTCAACCGAGGAACGCCGTAGCTGCTCCTCTGGGCCTGGGGAAGCCTGCAGTGCCGCAGAAGGAACAGGAATTAAAGTGCAGTAAGAACCCAAGCCGCCGTCCTCTAGGAGGCACGGTGACTTCAGTCAGGAGGTCCTGGATGGAACGCGAAGACAAGGGCTCCTCTGAGGGCACCGCGTAAGACCTCCGCGCCACGTGGGACACGCCAGAACGGCGTTCGCGAACGTGTGCGTGTGCCGAGGAAACTAAGCTGCTCCGAAGGAGAGGGCAGTGCATTTCCCTACGCTCGGCCTGCACACACAGGGCTCTGAAGGGCTACGGGCCTGGATGTTGCTTAGCAGATCCAGGTGCACCTGGGGGTACTCAGTGTTCCTGCTGGGAGCAGGGTGCCCCGGCTAGCCTCCCAGGTGTCCAGAAAACTGTGCTGCCGTTAAAGGCATGCAGAGCAGAGGCCACCGCCTCCTGGAAGCTGCAGCACGCCTCCGCTTCTGCATGGCGAATCAGGGCCTTATTTCCAGGCATGGGTTCATGCTGGGTGTGCCGGTAGCGACACAGCGTGCTAAGATGCTGACTTTCTCCTCGAGCAGACTGACTTCAGGTACGAGGGCGGGCCTCGCAGTGTTCCAAGCACAGTGTTCTCTCATGGCAGCTCACACAAGGGCCATGACTGAGTCTTCCTGGGTACTTCGCACTCACCAGCCATGTTGTCCCGAGGGCGTTCGAGGGCTCTGGATATGTAGCGCTCCTCAAGGAACGCACAGTGTGTTGCTGCCCAGCACTCGGCAGGCACAGAGGTCCTCCGGGGCATCAACCAATGGACCTCGACATTGCTCCGCCGGCCCACAGGTGTCTGGAGGCACTCAGTGACCTCGGAGGGAAAACGATGCACACCCGTGGGGCCTAGGAGTCCCCGGACGCGTACTTCCTTTAAAATAAAGCACATAAGCGACTGAGAAGTTGTGGAAACAGCTGCATGCCTCCCTTTCTGCACGGCTACTCAGGGCCTAACCTGGAGGCGAGTTCTCACTTCGAGGTTCCCTTTCGCTCTAGAGCCTGTCATGCGGACTGAGCTGCGGCCACAGAAGCCCCTGGTTTAGAGAGAGCAAACTCATAATTTTCCCCGAAGCATTCTTCCAGGGCTCACTGGCCTGTCGGGACCCGGGAATGTCAGGTAGCTTCAAGGCAGGCATGAATGCCGCCCTCAAAATGGAAAAGCAGGGCTAGTTCCAGCAGGCCCCCGTTTTCATGGGCACACTAAGCGTACAAACCTATGGCTTCTAACGAGTCCCAAGAGACACCGGTTACCCTGCGTTTCCTTCCCTGAATTAACATATCGAAGTAGGGAGTCCCGCATCCGGCGAACTGTCTCAACCGAGGAACGCCATAGCTGCTCCTCTGGGCCTGGGGCTGCCTGCAGTGCCGCAGAAGGAACAGGACTTGAAGTGCAGTAAGAACCCAAGCCCCCGTCCTCTAGGCGGCCAGGTGACTTCAGTCAGGCGGTCCTGGATGGAACGCGAAGACGAGGGCTCCTCTGAGGGCAGCTCCGATTAGGGCACCGCGTAAGAACTCCGCGCGACGTGGGACGTGCCCGAACGGCGTTCGCGAACGTGTGCAAGTGCCGAGGAAACTACGCTGCTCCGAAGGAGATGGCAGTGCGTTTCCCTACGCTCGGCCTGCACACAGGGGTCTCTGAAGGGCCACGGTCCTGGATGTTGCTTAGCAGACCCAGGTGCACCTGGGGGTACTCAGTGTTCCTGCTGGGAGCAGGGTGCCCCGGCTAGCCTCAGTGTTCTCTCATGGCAGCTCACACAAGGGCCATGACTGAGTCTTCCTGGGTACTTTGCACTCACCAGCCATGTTGTCCCGAGGGCGTTTGAGGGCTCTGGAGATGTAGCGCTCCTCAAGGAACGCGCAGTGTGTTGCTGCCCAGCACTTGGCAGGCACAGAGGTGCTCCGGGGGATCAACCAATGGCCCTAGACATTGCTCCGCCGGCCCACAGGTGTCTGGAGGCACTCAGTGACCTCGGAGGGAAAACGATGCACACCCGTGGGGCCTAGGAGTCCCCGGACGCGTACTTCCTTTAAAATAAAGGACATAAGCGACTGAGAACTCGTGGAAACAGCTGCATGCCTCCCTTTCTGCACGGCTACTCAGGCCCTAAGCTGGAGGCGAGTTCTCACGTCGAGGTTCACTTTCGCTCTAGAGCCTGTCATGCGGACCGAGCTGCGGCCACGGAAGCCCCTGGTTTAGAGAGAGCAAACTCATAATTTTACCCGAAGCATTCTTCCAGGGCTCACTGGCCTGTCGGGAGCTGGGAATGTCAGGTAGCTTCAAGGCAGGCATGAATGCCACCCTCAAAATGGGAAAGCAGGGCTTGTTCCAGCAGGCCCCTGTTATCATGGGCACACTGAGCGTACATCCCTGTGTCTTCTAACGAGTCCCAAGAGACACCGGTTACCCTGCGTTTCCTTCCCTGAATCAACTTATCGAAGTAGGGAGTCCCGCATCCGGCGAACTGTCTCAACCGAGGAACGCCGTAGCTGCTCCCCTGGGCCTGGGGCTGCCTGCAGTGCCGCAGAAGGAACAGGACTTAAAGTGCAGTAAGAACCCAAGCCGCCGTCCTCTAGGAGGCACGGTGACTTCAGTCAGGAGGTCCTGGATGAAACGCGAAGACGAGGGCTCCTCTGAGGGCAGGTCCAATTAGGGCACCGCGTAAGACCTCCGCGCCACGTGGGACGTGCCAGAACGGTGTTCACGAACGTGTGCGAGTGCCGAGGAAACTAAGCTGCTCCGATGGAGAGGGCAGTGCGTTTCCCTACGCTCGGCCTGCACACAGAGGGTTCTGAAGGGTTACGGGCCTGGATGTTGCTTAGCAGACCCAGGTGCACCTGGGGGTACTCAGTTTTCCTGCTGAGAGCAGGGTGCCCCAGCTAGCCTCCCAAGTGTCCAGAAAGCTGTGCTGCCGTTAAAGGCATGCAGAGCAGAGGCCACCGCCTCCTGGAAGCTGCAGCACACCTCCGCTTCTGCACGGTGAATCAGGGCCTTACTTCCAGGCGTGGGTTCATGCTGGGTGTGCCGGTAGCGACACAGCGTGCTAAGATGCTGACTTTCTCCTCGAGCAGAGTGACTTCAGGTACGAGGGCGGGCCTCGCAGTGTTCCAAGCACAGTGTTCTCTCATGGCAGCTCACACAAGGGCCATGACAGAGTCTTCCTGGGTACTTCGCACTCACCAGCCATGTTGTCCCGAGGGCGTTCGAGGGCTCTGGAGATGTAGCGCTCCTCAAGGAACGCGCAGTGTGTTGCTGCCCAGCACTCGGCAGGCACAGAGGTCCTCTGGGGGATCAACCAATGGACCTCGACGTTGCTCCGCCGGCCCACAGGTGTCTGGAGGCACTCAGTGACCTCGGAGGGAAAACGATGCACACCCGTGGGGCCTAGGAGTCCCCAGACGCGTACTTCCTTTAAAATAAAGGACATAAGCGACTGTGAAGTTGAGGAAACAGCTGCATGCCTCCCTTTCTGCACGGCTACTCAGGGCCTAACCTGGAGGCGAGTTCTCACTTCGAGGTTCCCTTTCGCTCTAGAGCCTGTCATGTGGACTGAGCTGCGGCCACAGAAGCCCCTGGTTTAGAGAGAGCAAACTCATAATTTTCACCGAAGCATTCTTCCAGGGCTCACTGGCCTGTCGGGAGCCGGGAATGTCAGGTAGCTTCAAGGCAGGCATGAATGCCGCCCTCAAAATGGAAAAGCAGGGCTAGTTCCAGCAGGCCCCCGTTTTCATGGGCACACTAAGCGTACAACCCTATGGCTTCTAACGAGTCCCAAGAGACACCGGTTACGCTGCGTTTCCTTCCCTGAATTAACATATCGCAGTAGGGAGTCCCGCATCCGGCGAACTGTCTCAACCGAGGAACGCCGTAGCTGCTCCTCTGGGCCTGGGGCTGCCTGCAGTGCCGCAGAAGGAACAGGACTTGAAGTGCAGTAAGAACCCAAGCCGCCGTCCTCTAGGACGCCCGGTGACTTCAGTCAGGAGGTCCTGGATGAAACGCGAAGACGAGGGCTCCTCTGAGGGCAGCTCTGACTAGGGCACCGCGTAAGACCTCCGCGCCACGTGGGACGTGACAGAACGGCGTTCGCGAACGTATGCGAGTGCCGAGGAAACTAAGCTGCTCCGATGGAGAGGGCAGTGCGTTTCCCTACGCTCGGCCTGCACACAGGTGGCTCTGAAGGGTTACGGGCCTGGATGTTGCTTAGCAGACCCAGGTGCACCTGGGGGTACTCAGTGTTCCTGCTGGGAGCAGGGTGCCCCAGCTAGCCTCCCAGGTGTCCAGAAAGCTGTGCTGCCGTTAAAGGCATGCAGAGCAGAGGCCACCGCCTCCTGGAAGCTGCAGCACACCTCCACTTCTGCACGGCGTATCAGGGCCTTCCTTCCAGGCATGGGTTCATGCTGGGTGTGCCGGTAGCGACACAGCGTGCTAAGATGCTGACTTTCTACACGAGCAGAGTGACTTCAGGTACGAGGGCGGGCCTCGCAGTGTTCCAAGCGCAGTGTTCTCTCATGGCAACTCATACAAGGGCCATGACAGAGTCTTCCTGGGTACTTCGCACTCACCAGCCATGTTGTCCCGAGGGCGTTCGAGGGCTCTGGAGATGTAGCGCTCCTCAAGGAACGTGCAGTGTGTTGCTGCCCAGCACTCGGCAGGCACAGAGGTCCTCCGGGGGATCAACCAATGGACCTCTACATTGTTCCGCCGGCCCAAAGGTGTCTGGAGGCACTCAGTGACCTCGGAGGGAAAACGATGCACACCCGTGGGGCCTAGGAGTCCCCGGACGCGTACTTCCTTTAAAATAAAGGACATAAGCGACTGAGAACTCGTGGAAACAGCTGCATGCCTCCCTTTCTGCACGGCTACTCAGGGCCTAACCTGGAGGCGTGTTCTCACTTCGAGGTTCCCTTTCGCTCTAGAGCCTGTCATGCGGACTGAGCTGCGGCCACAGAAGCCCCTGGTTTAGAGAGAGCAAACTCATAATTTTCCCCGAAGCATTCTTCCAGGGCTCACTGGCCTGTCGGGAGCCGGGAATGTCAGGTAGCTTCAAGGCAGGCATGAATGCCGCCCTCAAAATGGAAAAGCAGGGCTAGTTCCAGCAGGCCCCCGTTTTCATGGGCACACTAAGCGTACAACCCTATGGCTTCTAACGAGTCCCAAGAGACACCGGTTACCCTGCGATTCCTTCCCTGAATTAACATATCGAAGTAGGGAGTCCCGCATCCGGCGAACTGTCTCAACCGAGGAATGCCGTAGCTGCTCCTCTGGGCCTGGGGCTGCCTGCAGTGCCGCAGAAGGAACAGGACTTGAAGTGCAGTAAGAACCCAAGCCGCCGTCCTCTAGGACGCCCGGTGACTTCAGTCAGGAGGTCCTGGATGAAACGCGAAGACGAGGGCTCCTCTGAGGGCAGCTCCGACTAGGGCACCGCGTGAGACCTCCGCGCCACGTGGGAGGTGACAGAACGGCGTTCGCGAACGTGTGCGAGTGCCGAGGAAACTAAGCTGCTCCGATGGAGAGGGCAGTGCGTTTCCCTACGCTCGGCCTGCACACAGGGGGCTCTGAAGGGTTACGGGCCTGGATGTTGCTTAGCAGACCCAGGTGCACCTGGGGGTACTCAGTGTTCCTGCTGGGAGCAGGGTGCCCCAGCTAGCCTCCCAGGTGTCCAGAAAGCTGTGCTGCCGTTAAAGGCATGCAGAGCAGAGGCCACCGCCTCCTGGAAGCTGCAGCACACCTCCGCTTCTGCACGGCGAATCAGGGCCTTCCTTCCAGGCATGGGTTCATGCTGGGTGTGCCGGTAGCGACACAGCGTGCTAAGATGCTGACTTTCTACACGAGCAGAGTGACTTCAGGTACGAGGGCGGGCCTCGCAGTGTTCCAAGCGCAGTGTTCTCTCATGGCAACTCACACAAGGGCCATGACAGAGTCTTCCTGGGTACTTCGCACTCACCAGCCATGTTGTCCCGAGGGCGTTCGAGGGCTCTGGATATGTAGCGCTCCTCAAGGAACGCGCAGTGTGTTGTTGCCCAGCACTCGGCAGGCACAGAGGTCCTCCGGGGGATCAACCAATGGACCTCGACGTTGCTCCGCCGGCCCACAGGTGTCTGGAGGCACTCAGTGACCTCGGAGGGAAAACGATGCACACCCGTGAGGCCTAGGAGTCCCCGGACGCGTACTTCCTTTAAAATAAAGGACATAAGCGACTGAGAACTCGTGGAAACAGCTGCATGCCTCCCTTTCTGCACGGCTACTCAGGGCCTAAGCTGGAGGCGAGTTCTCACGTCGAGGTTCCCTTTCGCTCTAGAGCCTGTCATGCGGACCGAGCTGCGGCCACGGAAGCCCCTGGTTTAGAGAGAGCAAACTCATAATTTTACCCGAAGCATTCTTCCAGGGCTCACTGGCCTGTCGGGAGCTGGGAATGTCAGGTAGCTTCAAGGCAGGCATGAATGCCGCCCTCAAAATGGGAAAGCAGCGCTTGTTCCAGCAGGCCCCCATTTTCATGGGCACACTCAGCGTACATCCCTATGGCTTCTATCGAGTCCCAAGAGACACCGGTTACCCTGCGTTTCCTTCCCTGAATCAACTTATCGAAGTAGGGAGTCCCGCATCCGGCGAACTGTCTCAACCGAGGAATGCCGTAGCTGCTCCCCTGGGCCTGGGGATGCCTGCAGTGCCGCAGAAGGAACAGGACTTAAAGTGCAGTAAGAACCCAAGCCGCCGTCCTCTGGGAGGCACGGTGACTTCAGTCAGGAGGTCCTGGATGAAACGCGAAGACGAGGGCTCCTCTGAGGGCAGGTCCGATTAGGGCACCGCGTAAGACCTCCGCGCCACGTGGGACGTGCCAGAACGGTGTTCGCGAACGTGTGCGAGTGCCGAGGAAACTAAGCTGCTCCGATGGAGACGGCAGTGCGTTTCCCTACGCTCGGCCTGCACACAGGGGGTTCTGAAGGGTTACGGGCCTGGATGTTGCTTAGCAGACCCAGGTGCACCTGGGGGTACTCAGTTTTCCTGCTGAGAGCAGGGTGCCCCGGCTAGCCTCCCAAGTGTCCAGAAAGCTGTGCTGCCGTTAAAGGCATGCAGAGCAGAGGCCACCGCCTCCTGGAAGCTGCAGCACACCTCCGCTTCTGCACGGTGAATCAGGGCCTTACTTCCAGGCATGGGTTCATGCTGGGTGTGCCGGTAGCGACACAGCGTGCTAAGATGCTGACTTTCTCCTCGAGCAGAGTGACTTCAGGTACGAGGGCGGGCCTCGCAGTGTTCCAAGCACAGTGTTCTCTCATGGCAGCTCACACAAGGGCCATGACTGAGTCTTCCTGGGCACTTCGCACTCACCAGCCATGTTGTCCCCAGGGCGTTCGAGGGCTCTGGATATGTAGCGCTCCTCAAGAAACGCGCAGTGTGTTGCTGCCCAGCACTCGGCAGGCACAGAGGTGCTCCGGGGGATCAACCAATGGACCTTGACATTGCTCCGCCGGACCACAGGTGTCTGGAGGCACTCAGTGACCTCGGAGGGAAAACGATGTACACCCGTGGGGCCTAGGAGTCCCCGGACGCGTACTTCCTTTAAAATAAAGGACATAAGCGACTGAGAACTCGTGGAAACAGCTGCATGCCTCCTTTTCTGCACGGCTACTCAGGGCCTAAGCTGGAGGCGAGTTCTCACGTCGAGGTTCACTTTCGCTCCAGAGCCTGTCATGCGGACCGAGCTGCGGCCACGGAAGCCCCTGGTTTAGAGAGAGCAAACTCATAATTTTCCCCGAAGCATTCTTCCAGGGCTCACTGGCCTGTCGGGAGCTGGGAATGTCAGGTAGCTTCAAGGCAGGCATGAATGCCACCCTCAAAATGGGAAAGCAGGGCTTGTTCCAGCAGGCCCCCGTTATCATGGGCACACTGAGCGTACATCCCTGTGGCTTCTAACGAGTCCCAAGAGACACCGGTTACCCTGCGTTTCCTTCACTGAATCAACTTATCGAAGTAGGGAGTCCCGCATCCGGCGAACTGTCTCAACCGAGGAACGCCGTAGCTGCTCCTCTGGGCCTGGGGAAGCCTGCAGTGCCGCAGAAGGAACAGGACTTAAAGTGCAGTAAGAACCCAAGCCGCCGTCCTCTAGGAGGCACGGTGACTTCAGTCAGGAGGTCCTGGATGGAACGCGAAGACAAGGGCTCCTCTGAGGGCACCGCGTAAGACCTCCGCGCCACGTGGGACATGCCAGAACGGCGTTCGCGAACGTGTGCGTGTGCCGAGGAAACTAAGCTGCTCCGAAGGAGAGGGCAGTGCATTTCCCTACGCTCGGCCTGCACACACGGGGCTCTGAAGGGCTACGGGCCTGGATGTTGCTTAGCAGACCCAGGTGCACCTGGGGGTACTCAGTGTTCCTGCTGGGAGCAGGGTGCCCCGGCTAGCCTCCCAGGTGTCCAGAAAGCTGTGCTGCCGTTAAAGGCATGCAGAGCAGAGGCCACCGCCTCCTGGAAGCTGCAGCACGCCTCCGCTTCTGCATGGCGAATCAGGGCCTTATTTCCAGGCATGGATTCATGCTGGGTGTGCCGGTAGCGACACAGCGTGCTAAGATGCTGACTTTCTCCTCGAGCAGAGTGACTTCAGGTACGAGGGTGGGCCTCGCAGTGTTCCAAGCACAGTGTTCTCTCATGGCAGCTCACACAAGGGCCATGACTGAGTCTTCCTGGGTACTTCGCACTCACCAGCCATGTTGTCCCGAGGGCGTTCGAGGGCTCTGGATATGTAGCGCTCCTCAAGGAACGCGCAGTGTGTTGCTGCCCAGCACTCGGCAGGCACAGAGGTCCTCCGGGGCATCAACCAATGGACCTCGACATTGCTCCGCCGGCCCACAGGTGTCTGGAGGCACTCAGTGACCTCGGAGGGAAAACGATGCACACCCGTGGGGCCTAGGAGTCCCCGGACGCGTACTTCCTTTAAAATAAAGCACATAAGCGACTGAGAACTCGTGGAAACAGCTGCATGCCTCCCTTTCTGCACGGCTACTCAGGGCCTAACCTGGAGGTGAGTTCTCACGTCGTGGTTCCCTTTCGCTCTAGAGCCTGTCATGCGGACCGAGCTGCGGCCACGGAAGCCCCTGGTTTAGAGAGAGCAAACTCATAATTTTCCCCGAAGCATTCTTCCAGGGCTCACTGGCCTGTCGGGAGCTGGGAATGTCAGGTAGCTTCAAGGCAGGCATGAATGCCGCCCTCAAAATGGGAAAGCAGGGCTTGTTCCAGCAGGCCCCCATTTTCATGGGCACACTCAGCGTACATCCCTATGGCTTCTAACGAGTCCCAAGAGACACAGGTTACCCTGCGTTTCCTTCCCTGAATCAACTTATCGAAGTAGGGAGTCCCGCATCCGGCGAACTGTCTCAACCGAGGAACGCTGTAGCTGCTCCCCTGGGCCTGGGGCTGCCTGCAGTGCCGCAGAAGGAACAGGACTTAAAGTGCAGTAAGAACCCAAGCCGCCGTCCTCTAGGAGGCACGGTGACTTCAGTCAGGAGGTCCTGGATGAAACGCGAAGACGAGGGCTCCTCTGAGGGCAGGTCCGATTAGGGCACCGCGTAAGACCTCCGCATCACGTGGGACGTGCCAGAACGGTGTTCGCGAACGTGTGCGAGTGCCGAGGAAACTAAGCTGCTCCGAATGAGAGGGCAGTGCATTTCCCTACGCTCGGCCTGCACACACGGGGCTCTGAAGGGCTACGGGCCTGGATGTTGCTTAGCAGACCCAGGTGCACCTGGGGGTACTCAGTGTTCCTGCTGGGAGCAGGGTGCCCCGGCTAGCCTCCCAGGTGTCCAGAAAGCTGTGCTGCCGTTAAAGGCATGCAGAGCAGAGGCCACCGCCTCCTGGAAGCTGCAGCACGCCTCCGCTTCTGCATGGCGAATCAGGGCCTTATTTCCAGGCATGGGTTCATGCTGGGTGTGCCGGTAGCGACACAGCGTGCTAAGATGCTGACTTTCTACACGAGCAGAGTGACTTCAGGTACGAGGGCGGGCCTCGCAGTGTTCCAAGCACAGTGTTCTCTCATGGCAGCTCACACAAGGGCCATGACTGAGTCTTCCTGGGTACTTCGCACTCACCAGCCATGTTGTCCCGAGGGCGTTCGAGGGCTCTGGATATGTAGCGCTCCTCAAGGAACGCGCAGTGTGTTGCTGCCCAGCACTCGGCAGGCACAGAGGTCCTCCGGGGCATCAACCAATGGACCTCGACATTGCTCCGCTGGCCCACAGGTGTCTGGAGGCACTCAGTGACCTCGGAGGGAAAACGATGCACACCCGTGGGGCCTAGGAGTCCCCGGACGCGTACTTCCTTTAAAATAAAGCACATAAGCGACTGAGAAGTTGTGGAAACAGCTGCATGCCTCCCTTTCTGCACGGCTACTCAGGGCCTAACCTGGAGGCGAGTTCTCACTTCGAGGTTCCCTTTCGCTCTAGAGCCTGTCATGCGGACTGAGCTGCGGCCACAGAAGCCCCTGGTTTAGAGACAGCAAACTCATAATTTTACCCGAAGCATTCTTCCAGGGCTCACTGGCCTGTCGGGAGCCCGGAATGTCAGGTAGCTTCAAGGCAGGCATGAATGCCGCCCTCAAAATGGAAAAGCAGGGCTAGTTCCAGCAGGCCCCCGTTTTCATGGGCACACTAAGCGTACAACCCTATGGCTTCTAACGAGTCCCAAGAGACACCGGTTACCCTGCGTTTCCTTCCCTGAATTAACATATCGAAGTAGGGAGTCCCGCATCCGGCGAACTGTCTCAACCGAGGAACGCCGTAGCTGCTCCTCTGGGCCTGGGGCTGCCTGCAGTGCCGCAGAAGGAACAGGACTTGAAGTGCAGTAAGAACCCAAGCCCCCGTCCTCTAGGAGGCCAGGTGACTTTAGTCAGGCGGTCCTGGATGGAACGCGAAGACGAGGGCTCCTCTGAGGGCAGCTCCGATTAGGGCACCGCGTAAGAACTCCGCGCGACGTGGGACGTGCCCGAACGGCGTTCGCGAACGTGTGCAAGTGCCGAGGAAACTACGCTGCTCTGAAGGAGATTGCAGTGCGTTTCCCTACGCTCGGCCTGCACACAGGGGTCTCTGAAGGGCCACGGTCCTGGATGTTGCTTAGCAGACCCAGGTGCACCTGGGGGTACTCAGTGTTCCTGCTGGGAGCAGGGTGCCCCGGCTAGCCTCAGTGTTCTCTCATGGCAGCTCACACAAGGGCCATGACTGAGTCTTCCTGGGTACTTTGCACTCACCAGCCATGTTGTCCCGAGGGCGTTCGAGGGCTCTGGAGATGTAGCGCTGCTCAAATAACGCGCAGTGTGTTGCTGCCCAGCACTCAGCAGGCCCAGAGGTCCTCCGTAGGATCAACCAATGGACCTCGACATTGCTCCGCCGCCCCACAGGTGTCTGGAGGCACTCAGTGACCTCGGAGGGAAAACGATGCACACCCGTGGGGCCTAGGAGTCCCCGGACGCGTACTTCCTTTAAAATAAAGCTCATAAGCGACTGAGAACTCGTGGAAACAGCTGCATGCCTCCCTTTCTGCACGGCTACTCAGGGCCTAACCTGGAGGCGAGTTCTCACGTCGAGGTTCCCTTTCGCTCTAGAGCCTGTCATGCGGACCGAGCTGCGGCTACGGAAGCACCTGGTTTAGAGAGAGCAAACTCAAAATTTTACCCGAAGCATTCTTCCAGGGCTCACTGGCCTGTCGGGAGCCGGGAATATCAGGTAGCTTCAAGGCAGGCATGAATGCCGCCCTCAAAACGGGAAAGCAGGGCTAGTTCCAGCAGGCCCCCATTTTCATGGGCACACTCAGCATACATCCCTGTGGCTTCTAAGGACTCCCAAGAGACACCGGTTACCCTGTGTTTCCTTCCCTGAATCAACTTATCGAAGTAGGAAGTCCCGCATCCGGCGAACTGTCTCAACCGAGGAACGCCGTAGCTGCTCCTCTGTGCCTGGGTCTGCCTGCAGTGCCGCAGAAGGAACAGGACTTAAAGTGCAGTAAGAACCCAAGCCGCCATCCTCTAGGAGGCACGGTGACTTCAGTCAGGAGGTCCTGGATGGAACACGAAGACGAGGGCTCCTCTGAGGGCAGGTCCAATTAGGGCACCGCGTAAGAACTCCACGCCACGTGGGACGTGCCAGCACGGTGTTCGCGAACGTGTGCGAGTGCGGAGGACACTAAGCTGCTCCGATGGAGAGGGCAGTGCGTTTCCCTATGATCGGACTGCACACAGGGGGCTCTGAAGGGCTACGGGCCTGGATGTTGCTTAGCAGACCCAGGTGCACCTGGGGGTACTCAGTGTTCCTGCTGGGAGCAGGGTGCCCCGGCTAGCCTCCCAGGTGTCCAGAAAGCTGTGCTGCCGTTAAAGGCATGCAGAGCAGAGGCCACCGCCTCCTGGAAGCTGCAGCACGCCTCCGCTTCTGCACGGCGAATCAGGGCCTTCCTTCCAGGCATGGGTTCATGCTGGGTGTGCCGGTAGCGACACAGCGTGCTAAGATGCTGACTTTCTCCTCGAGCAGAGTGAGTTCAGGTATGGGGAGGGCCTCGCAGTGTTCCAAGCACAGTGTTCTCTCATGGCAGCTCACACAAGGGCCATGACAGAGTCTTCCTGGGTACTTCGCACTCACCAGCCATGTTGTCCCGAGGGCGTTTGAGGGCTCTGGAGATGTAGCGCTCCTCAAGGAACGCGCAGTGTGTTGCTGCCCAGCACTCGGCAGGCACAGAGGTCCTCCGGGGGATCAACCAATGGACCTCGACATTTCTCCGACGTCCCACAGGTGTCTGGAGGCACTCAGTGACCTCGGAGGGAAAACGATGCACACCCGTGGGGCCTAGGAGTCCCCGGACGCGTACTTCCTTTAAAATAAAGCACATAAGCGACTGAGAAGTTGTGGAAACAGCTGCATGCCTCCCTTTCTGCACGGCTACTCAGGGCCTAACCTGGAGGCGAGTTCTCACTTCGAGGTTCCCTTTCGCTCTAGAGCCTGTCATGCGGACTGAGCTGCGGCCACGGAAGCCCCTGGTTTAGAGAGAGCAAACTCATAATTTTCCCCGAAGCATTCTTCCAGGGCTCACTGGCCTGTCGGGAGCCGGGAATGTCAGGTAGCTTCAAGGCAGGCATGAATGCCGACCTCAAAATGGAAAAGCAGGGCTAGTTCCAGCAGGCGCCCGTTTTCATGGGCACACTCAGCGTACATCCCTATGGCTTCTAATGAGTCCCAAGAGACACCGGTTACACTGCGTTTCCTTCCCTGAATTAACTTATCGAAGTAGGGAGTCCCGCATCCGGCGAACTGTCTTAACCGAGGAACGCCGTAGCTGCTCCTCTGGGCCTGGGGCTGCCTGCAGTGCCGCAGAAGGAACAGGACTTAAAGTGCAGTAAGAACCCAAGCCGCCGTCCTCTAGGACGCCCGGTGACTTCAGTCAGGAGGTCCTGGATGAAACGCGAAGACGAGGGCTCCTCTGAGGGCAGCTCCGACTAGGGCACCGCGTAAGACCTCCGCGCCACGTGGGACGTGCCAGAACGGTGTTCGCGAACGTGTGCGAGTGCGGAGGAAACTAAGCTGCTCCGATGGAGAGGGCAGTGCGTTTCCCTACGCTCGGCCTGCACACAGGGGTCTCTGAAGGGCTACGGGCCTGGATGTTGCTTAGCAGACCCAGGTGCACCTGGGGGTACTCAGTGTTCCTGCTGGGAGCAGGGTGCCCCGGCTAGCCTCCCAGGTGTCCAGAAAGCTGTGCTGCCGTTAAAGGCATGCAGAGCAGAGGCCACCGCCTCCTGGAAGCTGCAGCACGCCTCCGCTTCTGCACGGCGAATCAGGGCCTTACTTCCAGGCATGGGTTCATGCTGGGTGTGCCGGTAGCGACACAGCGTGCTAAGATGCTGACTTTCTCCTCGAGCAGAGTGACTTCAGGTACGAGGGCGGGCCTCGCAGTGTTCCAAGCACAGTGTTCTCTCATGGCAGCTCACACAAGGGCCATGACTGAGTCTTCCTGGGCACTTCGCACTCACCAGCCATGTTTTCCCGAGGGCGTTCGAGGGCTCTGGATATGTAGCGCTCCTCAAGGAACGCGCAGTGTGTTGCTGCCCAGCACTCGGCAGGCACAGAGGTCCTCCGGGGGATCAACCAATGGACCTCGACATTGCTCCGCCGGCCCACAGGTGTCTGGAGGCACTCAGTGACCTCGGAGGGAAAACGATGCACACCCGTGGGGCCTAGGAGTCCCCAGACACGTACTTCCTTTAAAATAAAGGACATAAATGACTGAGAACTCGGGGAAACAGCTGCATGCCTCCCTTTCTGCACGGCTACTTAGGACCTATCCTGGAGGCGAGTTCTCACGTCACGGTTCCCTTTCGCTCTAGACCCTGTTATGCGGATCGCCGCCGCGGCCACGGAAGCCCCTGGTTTAGAGAGAGCAAACTCATAATTTTCCCCGAAGCATTCTTCCAGGGCTCACTGGCCTGTCGGGAGCTGGGAATGTCAGGTAGCTTCAAGGCAGGCATGAATGCCACCCTCAAAATGGGAAAGCAGGGCTTGTTCCAGCAGGCCCCTGTTATCATGGGCACACTGAGCGTACATCCCTGTGGCTTCTAACGAGTCCCAAGAGACACCGGTTACCCTGCGTTTCCTTCCCTGAATCAACTTATCGAAGTAGGGAGTCCCGCATCCGGCGAACTGTCTCAACCGAGGAACGCCGTAGCTGCTCCTCTGGGCCTGGGGAAGCCTGCAGTGCCGCAGAAGGAACAGGAATTAAAGTGCAGTAAGAACCCAAGCCGCCGTCCTCTAGGAGGCACGGTGACTTCAGTCAGGAGGTCCTGGATGGAACGCGAAGACAAGGGCTCCTCTGAGGGCACCGCGTAAGACCTCCGCGCCACGTGGGACATGCCAGAACGGCGTTCGCGAACGTGTGCGTGTGCCGAGGAAACTAAGCTGCTCCGAAGGAGAGGGCAGTGCATTTCCCTACGCTCGGCCTGCACACACGGGGCTCTGAAGGGCTACGGGCCTGGATGTTGCTTAGCAGACCCAGGTGCACCTGGGGGTACTCAGTGTTCCTGCTGGGAGCAGGGTGCCCCGGCTAGCCTCCCAGGTGTCCAGAAAACTGTGCTGCCGTTAAAGGCATGCAGAGCAGAGGCCACCGCCTCCTGGAAGCTGCAGCACGCCTCCGCTTCTGCATGGCGAATCAGGGCCTTATTTCCAGGCATGGGTTCATGCTGGGTGTGCCGGTAGCGACACAGCGTGCTAAGATGCTGACTTTCTCCTCGAGCAGAGTGACTTCAGGTACGAGGGCGGGCCTCGCAGTGTTCCAAGCACAGTGTTCTCTCATGGCAGCTCACACAAGGGCCATGACTGAGTCTTCCTGGGTACTTCGCACTCACCAGCCATGTTGTCCCGAGGGCGTTCGAGGGCTCTGGATATGTAGCGCTCCTCAAGGAACGCGCAGTGTGTTGCTGCCCAGCACTCGGCAGGCACAGAGGTCCTCCGGGGCATCAACCAATGGACCTCGACATTGCTCCGCCGGCCCACAGGTGTCTGGAGGCACTCAGTGACCTCGGAGGGAAAACGATGCACACCCGTGGGGCCTAGGAGTCCCCGGACGCGTACTTCCTTTAAAATAAAGCACATAAGCGACTGAGAAGTTGTGGAAACAGCTGCATGCCTCCCTTTCTGCACGGCTACTCAGGGCCTAACCTGGAGGCGAGTTCTCACTTCGAGGTTCCCTTTCGCTCTAGAGCCTGTCATGCGGACTGAGCTGCGGCCACAGAAGCCCCTGGTTTAGAGAGAGCAAACTCATAATTTTCCCCGAAGCATTCTTCCAGGGCTCACTGGCCTGTCGGGACCCGGGAATGTCAGGTAGCTTCAAGGCAGGCATGAATGCCGCCCTCAAAATGGAAAAGCAGGGCTAGTTCCAGCAGGCCCCCGTTTTCATGGGCACACTAAGCGTACAACCCTATGGCTTCTAACGAGTCCCAAGAGACACCGGTTACCCTGCGTTTCCTTCCCTGAATTAACATATCGAAGTAGGGAGTCCCGCATCCGGCGAACTGTCTCAACCGAGGAACGCCATAGCTGCTCCTCTGGGCCTGGGGCTGCCTGCAGTGCCGCAGAAGGAACAGGACTTGAAGTGCAGTAAGAACCCAAGCCCCCGTCCTCTAGGAGGCCAGGTGACTTCAGTCAGGCGGTCCTGGATGGAACGCGAAGACGAGGGCTCCTCTGAGGGCAGCTCCGATTAGGGCACCGCGTAAGAACTCCGCGCGACGTGGGACGTGCCCGAACGGCGTTCGCGAACGTGTGCAAGTGCCGAGGAAACTACGCTGCTCCGAAGGAGATGGCAGTGCGTTTCCCTACGCTCGGCCTTCACACAGGGGTCTCTGAAGGGCCACGGTCCTGGATGTTGCTTAGCAGACCCAGGTGCACCTGGGGGTACTCAGTGTTCCTGCTGGGAGCAGGGTGCCCCGGCTAGCCTCAGTGTTCTCTCATGGCAGCTCACACAAGGGCCATGACTGAGTCTTCCTGGGTACTTTGCACTCACCAGCCATGTTGTCCCGAGGGCGTTCGAGGGCTCTGGAGATGTAGCGCTCCTCAAGGAACGCGCAGTGTGTTGCTGCCCAGCACTCAGCAGGCCCAGAGGTCCTCCGGAGGATCAACCAATGGACCTCGACATTGCTCCGCCGCCCCACAGGTGTCTGGAGGCACTCAGTGACCTCGGAGGGAAAACGATGCACACCCGTGGGGCCTAGGAGTCCCCGGACGCGTACTTCCTTTAAAATAAAGCACATAAGCGACTGAGAACTCGTGGAAACAGCTGCATGCCTCCCTTTCTGCACGGCTACTCAGGGCCTAACCTGGAGGCGAGTTCTCACGTCGAGGTTCCCTTTCGCTCTAGAGCCTGTCATGCGGACCGAGCTGCGGCTACGGAAGCACCTGGTTTAGAGAGAGCAAACTCATAATTTTACCCGAAGCATTCTTCCAGGGCTCACTGGCCTGTCGGGAGCCGGGAATATCAGGTAGCTTCAAGGCAGGCATGAATGCCGCCCTCAAAACGGGAAAGCAGGGCTAGTTCCAGCAGGCCCCCATTTTCATGGGCACACTCAGCATACATCCCTGTGGCTTCTAAGGACTCCCAAGAGACACAGGTTACCCTGTGTTTCCTTCCCTGAATCAACTTATCGAAGTAGGAAGTCCCGCATCGGGCGAACTGTCTCAACCGAGGAACGCCGTAGCTGCTCCTCTGTGCCTGGGTCTGCCTGCAGTGCCGCAGAAGGAACAGGACTTAAAGTGCAGTAAGAACCCAAGCCGCCGTCCTCTAGGAGGCACGGTGACTTCAGTCAGGAGGTCCTGGATGGAACACGAAGACGAGGGCTCCTCTGAGGGCAGGTCCAATTATGGCACCGCGTAAGAACTCCGCGCCACGTGGGACGTGCCAGCACGGTGTTCGCGAACGTGTGCGAGTGCGGAGGACACTAAGCTGCTCCGATGGAGAGGGCAGTGCGTTTCCCTATGATCGGCCTGCACACAGGGGGCTCTGAAGGGCTACGGGCCTGGATGTTGCTTAGCAGACCCAGGTGCACCTGGGGGTACTCAGTGTTCCTGCTGGGAGCAGGGTGTCCCGGCTAGCCTCCCAGGTGTCCAGAAAGCTGTGCTGCCGTTAAAGGCATGCAGAGCAGAGGCCACCGCCTCCTGGAAGCTGCAGCACGCCTCCGCTTCTGCACGGCGAATCAGGGCCTTACTTCCAGGCATGGGTTCATGCTGGGTGTGCCGGTAGCGACACAGCGTGCTAAGATGCTGACTTTCTCCTCGAGCAGAGTGAGTTCAGGTATGGGGAGGGCCTCGCAGTGTTCCAAGCACAGTGTTCTCTCATGGCAGCTCACACAAGGGCCATGACTGAGTTCCTGGGTACTTCGCACTCACCAGCCATGTTGTCCCGAGGGCGTTCGAGGGCTCTGGATATGTACCGCTCCTCAAGGAACGCACAGTGTGTTGCTGCCCAGCACTCGGCAGGCACAGAGGTCCTCCGGGGCATCAACCAATGGACCTCGACATTGCTCCGCCAGCCCACAGGTGTCTGGAGGCACTCAGTGACCTCGGAGGGAAAACGATGCACACCCGTGGGGCCTAGGAGTCCCCGGACGCGTACTTCCTTTAAAATAAAGGACATAAGCGACTGAGAACTCGTGGAAACAGCTGCATGCCTCCCTTTCTGCACGGCTACTCAGGGCCTATCCTGGAGGCGAGTTCTCACGTCACGGTTCCCTTTCGCTCTAGAGCCTGTCATGCGGACCGCCGCCGCGGCCACGGAAGACCCTGGTTTAGAGAGAGCAAACTCATAATTTTCCCCGAAGCATTCTTCCAGGGCTCACTGGCCTGTCGGGAGCTGGGAATGTCAGGTAGCTTCAAGGCAGGCATGAATGCCACCCTCAAAATGGGAAAGCAGGGCTTGTTCCAGCAGGCCCCCGTTATCATGGGCACACTGAGCGTACATCCCTGTGGCTTCTAACGAGTCCCAAGAGACACCGGTTACCCTGCGTTTCCTTCCCTGAATCAACTTATCGAAGTAGGGAGTCCCGCATCCGGCGAACTGTCTCAACCGAGGAACGCCGTAGCTGCTCCTCTGGGCCTGGGGAAGCCTGCAGTGCCGCAGAAGGAACAGGACTTAAAGTGCAGTAAGAACCCAAGCCACCGTCCTCTAGGAGGCACGGTGACTTCAGTCAGGAGGTCCTGGATGGAACGCGAAGATGAGGGCTCCTCTGACGGCAGCTCCGACTAGGGCACCGCGTAAGACCTCCGCGCCACGTGGGACGTGCCAGAACGGCGTTCGCGAACGTGTGCGAGTGCGGAGGAAACTAAGCTGCTCCGATGGAGAGGGCAGTGCGTTTCCCTACGCTCGGCCTGCACACAGGGGGTTCTGAAGAGTTACGGGCCTGGATGTTGCTTAGCAGACCCAGGTGCACCTGGGGGTACTCAGTTTTACTGCTGAGAGCAGGGTGCCCCGGCTAGCTTCCCAGGTGTCCAGAAAGCTGTGCTGCCGTTAAAGGCATGCAGAGCAGAGGCCACTGCCTCCTGGAAGCTGCAGCACACCTCCGCTTCTGCACGGTGAATCAGGGCCTTCCTTCCAGGCATGGGTTCATGCTGGGTGTGCCGGTAGCGACACAGCGTGCTAAGATGCTGACTTTCTCCTCGAGCAGAGTGACTTCAGGTACGAGGGCGGGCCTCGCAGTGTTCCAAGCACAGTGTTCTCTCATGGCAGCTCACACAAGGGCCATGACAGAGTCTTCCTGGGCACTTCACACTCACCAGCCATGTTGTCCCGAGGGCGTTCGAGGGCTCTGGAGTTGTAGCACTCCTCAAGGAACGCGCAGTGTGTTGCTGCCCAGCACTCGGCAGGCACAGAGGTCCTCTGGGGGATCAACCAATGGACCTCGACGTTGCTCCGCCGGCCCACAGGTGTCTGGAGGCACTCAGTGACCTCGGAGGGAAAACGATGCACACCCGTGGGGCCTAGGAGTCCCCGGACGTGTACTTCCTTTAAAATAAAGCACATAAGCGACTGAGAAGTTGTGGAAACAGCTGCATGCGTCCCTTTCTGCACGGCTACTCAGGGCCTAACCTTGAGGCGAGTTCTCACTTCGAGGTTCCTTTTCGCTCTAGAGCCTGTCATGTGGACCGCCGCCGCACCCACGGTAGCCCCTCGTTTAGAGAGAGAAAATTCATAATTTTCCCCGAGGCATTCTTCCAGGGCTCACTGGCCTGTCGGGAGCCGGGAATGTCAGGTACCTTCAAGGCAGGCATGAATGCCGCCCTCAAAATGGGAAAGCAGGGCTAGTTCCAGCAGGCCCCCATTTTCATGGGCACACTCAGCATACATACCTGTGGCTTCTAAGGAGTCCCAAGAGACACCGGTTACCCTGCGTTTCCTTCCCTGAATCAACTTATCGAAGTAGGGAATCCCGCATCCAGCGAACTGTCTCAACCGAGGAACGCCGTAGCTGCTCCTCTGGGCCTGGGGCTGCCTGCAGTGCCGCAGTAGGAACAGGACTTAAAGTGCAGTAAGAACCCAAGCCACCATCCTCTAGGAGGCACGGTGACTTCAGTCAGGAGGTCCTGGATGAAACGCGAAGACGAGGGCTCCTCTGAGGGCAGGTCCGACTAGGGCACCGCGTAAGACCTCTGCGCCACGTGGGAGGTGCCAGAACGGTGTTCGCGAACGTGTGCGAGTGCGGAGGAAACTAAGCTGCTCCGATGGAGTGGGCAGTGCGTTTCCCTACGCTCGCCCTGCACACAGGGGGCTCTGAAGGGCTACGGGCCTGGATGTTGCTTAGCAGACCCAGGTGCACCTGGGGGTACTCAGTGTTCCTGCTGGGAGCAGGGTGCCCCGGTTAGCCTCCCAGGTGTCCAGAAAGCTGTGCTGCCGTTAAAGGCATGCAGAGCAGAGGCCACCGCCTCCTGGAAGCTGCAGCACGCCTCCACTTCTGCACGGCGAATCAGGGCCTTACTTCCAGGCATGGGTTCATGCTGGGTGTGCCGGTAGCGACACAGCATGGTAAGATGCTGACTTTCTACACGAGCAGAGTGACTTCAGGTACGGGGCGGGCCTCGCAGTGTTCCAAGCACAGTGTTCTCTCATGGCAGCTCACACAAGGGCCATGACAGTGTCTTCCTGGGTACTTCGCACTCACCAGCCATGTTGTCCCGAGGGCGTTCGAGGGCTCTGGAGATGTAGCGCTCCTCAAGGAACGCGCAGTGTGTTGCTGCCCAGCACTCGGCAGGAACGGAGGTCCTCCGGGGGATCAACCAATGGACCTCGACGTTGCTCCGCCGGCCCACAGGTGTCTGGAGGCACTCAGTGACCTCGGAGGGAAAACGATGCACACCCGTGGGGCCTAAGAGTCCCCAGACGCGTACTTCCTTCAAAATAAAGGACATAAGCGACTGAGAAGTTGTGGAAACAGCTGCATGCCTCCCTTTCTGCACGGCTACTCAGGGCCTAACCTGGAGGCGTGTTCTCACTTCGAGGTTCCCTTTCGCTCTAGAGCCTGTCATGCGGACTGAGCTGCGGCCACAGAAGCCCCTGGTTTAGAGAGAGCAAACTCATAATTTTCCCCGAAGCATTCTTCCAGGGCTCACTGGCCTGTCGGGAGCCGGGAATGTCAGGTAGCTTCAAGGCAGGCATGAATGCCGCCCTCAAAATGGAAAAGCAGGGCTAGTTCCAGCAGGCCCCCGTTTTCATGGGCACACTAAGCGTACAACCCTATGGCTTCTAACGAGTCCCAAGAGACACCGGTTACCCTGCGTTTCCTTCCCTGAATTAACATATCGAAGTAGGGAGTCCCGCATCCGGCGAACTGTCTCAACCGTGGAACGCCGTAGCTGCTCCTCTGGGCCTGGGGCTGCCTGCAGTGCCGCAGAAGGAACAGGATTTTAAGTGCAGTAAGAACACAAGCCGCCGTCCTCTAGGACGCCCGGTGACTTCATTCAGGAGGTCCTGGATGAAACGCGAAGACGAGGGCTCCTCTGAGGGCAGCTCCGACTAGGGCACCGCGTAAGACCTCCGCGCCACGTGGGACTTGACAGAACGGCGTTCGCGAACGTGTGCGAGTGCCGAGGAAACTAAGCTGCTCCGATGGAGAGGGCAGTGCGTTTCCCTACGCTCGGCCTGCACACAGGGGTCTCTGAAGGGCTACGGGCCTGGATGTTGCTTAGCAGACCCAGGTGCACCTGGGGGTACTCAGTGTTCCTGCTGGGAGCAGGGGGCCCCGGCTAGCCTCCCAGGTGTCCAGAAAGCTGTGCTGCCGTTAAAGGCATGCAGAGCAGAGGCCACCGCCTCCTGGAAGCTGCAGCACGCCTCCGCTTCTGCACGGCGAATCAGGGCCTTCCTTCCAGGCATGGGTTCATGCTGGGTGTGCCGGTAGCGACACAGCGTGCTAAGATGCTGACTTTCTCCTCGAGCAGAGTGACTTCAGGTACGAGGGCGGGCCTCGCAGTGTTCCAAGCACAGTGTTCTCTCATGGCAGCTCACACAAGGGCCATGACTGAGTCTTCCTGGGCACTTCGCACTCACCAGCCATGTTTTCCCGAGGGCGTTCGAGGGCTCTGGATATGTAGCGCTCCTCAAGGAACGCGCAGTGTGTTGCTGCCCAGCACTCGGCAGGCACAGAGGTCCTCCGGGGCATCAACCAATGGACCTCGACATTGCTCCGCCGGCCCACAGGTGTCTGGAGGCACTCAGTGACCTCGGAGGGAAAACGATGCACACCCGTGGGGCCTAGGAGTCCCCGGACGCGTACTTCCTTTAAAATAAAGGACATAAGCGACTGAGAACTCGTGGAAACAGCTGCATGCCTCCCTTTCTGCACGGCTACTCAGGGCCTAAGCTGGAGGCGAGTTCTCACGTCGAGGTTCCCTTTCGCTCTAGAGCCTGTCATGCGGACCGAGCTGCGGCCACGGAAGCCCCTGGTTTAGAGAGAGCAAACTCATAATTTTACCCGAAGCATTCTTCCAGGGCTCACTGGCCTGTCGGGAGCTGGGAATGTCAGGTAGCTTCAAGGCAGGCATGAATGCCGCCCTCAAAATGGGAAAGCAGGGCTTGTTCCAGCAGGCCCCCATTTTCATGGGCACACTCAGCGTACATCCCTATGGCTTCTAACGAGTCCCAAGAGACACCGGTTACCCTGCGTTTCCTTCCCTGAATCAACTTATCGAAGTAGGGAGTCCCGCATCTGGCGAACTGTCTCAACCGAGGAACGCCGTAGCTGCTCCTCTGGGCCTGGGGCTGCCTGCAGTGCCGCAGAAGGAACAGGACTTGAAGTGCAGTAAGAACCCAAGCCCCCGTCCTCTAGGAGGCCAGGTGACTTCAGTCAGGCGGTCCTGGATGGAACGCGAAGACGAGGGCTCCTCTGAGGGCAGCTCCGATTAGGGCACCGCGTAAGAACTCCGCGCGACGTGGGACGTGCCCGAACGGCGTTCGCGAACGTGTGCAAGTGCCGAGGAAACTACGCTGCTCCGAAGGAGATGGCAGTGCGTTTCCCTACGCTCGGCCTGCACACAGAGGTCTCTGAAGGGCCACGGTCCTGGATGTTGCTTAACAGACCCAGGTGCACCTGGGGGTACTCAGTGTTCCTGCTGGGAGCAGGGTGCCCCGGCTAGCCTCAGTGTTCTCTCATGGCAGCTCACACAAGGGCCATGACTGAGTCTTCCTGGGTACTTTGCACTCACCAGCCATGTTGTCCCGAGGGCGTTCGAGGGCTCTGGAGATGTAGCGCTCCTCAAGGAACGCGCAGTGTGTTGCTGCCCAGCACTCAGCAGGCCCAGAGGTCCTCCGGAGGATCAACCAATGGACCTCGACATTGCTCCGCCGCCCCACAGGTGTCTGGAGGCACTCAGTGACCTCGGAGGGAAAACGATGCACACCCGTGGGGCCTAGGAGTCCCCGGACGCGTACTTCCTTTAAAATAAAGCACATAAGCGACTGAGAACTCGTGGAAACAGCTGCATGCCTCCCTTTCTGCACGGCTACTCAGGGCCTAACCTGGAGGCGAGTTCTCACGTCGAGGTTCCCTTTTGCTCTAGAGCCTGTCATGCGGACCGAGCTGCGGCTACGGAAGCACCTGGTTTAGAGAGAGCAAACTCATAATTTTACCCGAAGCATTCTTCCAGGGCTCACTGGCCTGTCGGGAGCCGGGAATATCAGGTAGCTTCAAGGCAGGCATGAATGCCGCCCTCAAAACGGGAAAGCAGGGCTAGTTCCAGCAGGCCCCCATTTTCATGGGCACACTCAGCATACATCCCTGTGGCTTCTAAGGACTCCCAAGAGACACCGGTTACCCTGTGTTTCCTTCCCTGAATCAACTTATCGAAGTAGGATGTCCCGCATCCGGCGAACTGTCTCAACCGAGGAACGCCGTAGCTGCTCCTCTGGGCCTGGGTCTGCCTGCAGTGCCGCAGAAGGAACAGGACTTAAAGTGCAGTAAGAACCCAAGCCGCCGTCCTCTAGGAGGCACGGTGACTTCAGTCAGGAGGTCCTGGATGGAACACGAAGACGAGGGCTCCTCTGAGGGCAGGTCCAATTAGGGCACCGCGTAAGAACTCCGCGCCACGTGGGACGTGCCAGCACGGTGTTCGCGAACGTGTGCGAGTGCGGAGGACACTAAGCTGCTCCGATGGAGAGGGCAGTGCGTTTCCCTATGATCGGCCTGCACACAGGGGGCTCTGAAGGGCTACGGGCCTGGATGTTGCTTAGCAGACCCAGGTGCACCTGGGGGTACTCAGTGTTCCTGCTGGGAGCAGGGTGCCCCGGCTAGCCTCCCAGGTGTCCAGAAAGCTGTGCTGCCGTTAAAGGCATGCAGAGCAGAGGCCACCGCCTCCTGGAAGCTGCAGCACGCCTCCGCTTCTGCACGGCGAATCAGGGCCTTACTTCCAGGCATGGGTTCATGCTGGGTGTGCCGGTAGCGACACAGCGTGCTAAGATGCTGACTTTCTCCTCGAGCAGAGTGAGTTCAGGTATGGGGAGGGCCTCGCAGTGTTCCAAGCACAGTGTTCTCTCATGGCAGCTCACACAAGGGCCATGACAGAGTCTTCCTGGGTACTTCGCACTCACCAGCCATGTTGTCCCGAGGGCGTTCGAGGGCTCTGGAGATGTAGCGCTCCTCAAGGAACGCGCAGGATGTTGCTGCCCAGCACTCGGCAGGCACAGAGGTCCTCCGGGGGATCAACCAATGGACCTCGACATTTCTCCGACGTCCCACATGTGTCTGGAGGCACTCAGTGACCTCGGAGGGAAAACGATGCACACCCGTGGGGCCTAGGAGTCCCCGGACGCGTACTTCCTTTAAAATAAAGCACATAAGCGACTGAGAAGTTGTGGAAACAGCTGTATGCCTCCCTTTCTGCACGGCTACTCAGGGCCTAACCTGGAGGCGAGTTCTCACTTCGAGGTTCCCTTTCGCTCTAGAGCCTGTCATGCGGACTGAGCTGCGGCCACGGAAGCCCCTGGTTTAGAGAGAGCAAACTCATAATTTTCCGCGAAGCATTCTTCCAGGGCTCACTGGCCTGTCGGGAGCCGGGAATGTCAGGTAGCTTCAAGGCAGGCATGAATGCCGACCTCAAAATGGAAAATCAGGGCTAGTTCCAGCAGGCGCCCGTTTTCATGGGCACACTCAGCGTACATCCCTATGGCTTCTAATGAGTCCCAAGAAACACCGGTTACACTGCGTTTCCTTCCCTGAATTAACTTATCGAAGTAGGGAGTCCCGCATCCGGCGAACTGTCTTAACCGAGGAACGCCGTAGCTGCTCCTCTGGGCCTGGGGCTGCCTGCAGTGCCGCAGAAGGAACAGGACTTAAAGTGCAGTAAGAACCCAAGCCGCCGTCCTCTAGGAGGCCCGGTGACTTCAGTCAGGAGGTCCTGGATGGAACGCAAAGACGACGGCTCCTCTGAGGGCAGCTCCGACTAGGGCACCGCATAAGACCTCCGCGCCACGTGGGACGTGTCAGAACGGTGTTCACGAACGTGTGCGAGTGCGGAGGAAACTAAGGTGCTCCAATGGAGAGGGCAGTGTGTTTCCCTACGCTCGGCCTGCACACAGGGGGTTCTGAAGGGTTACGGGCCTGGATGTTGCTTAGCAGACCCAGGTGCACCTGGGGGTACTCAGTGTTCCTGCTGGGAGCAGGGTGCCCCGGCTAGCCTCCCAGGTGTCCAGAAAGCTGTGCTGCCGTTAAAGGCATGCAGAGCAGAGGCCACCGCCTCCTGGAAGCTGCAGCACACCTCCGCTTCTGCATGGCGAATCAGGGCCTTCCTTCCAGGCATGGGTTCATGCTGGGTGTGCCGGTAGCGACACAGCGTGCTAAGATGCTGACTTTCTACACGAGCAGAGTGACTTCAGGTACGAGGGCGGGCCTCGCAGTGTTCCAAGCACAGTGTTCTCTCATGGCAACTCGCACAAGGGCCATGACAGAGTCTTCCTGGGTACTTCGCACTCACCAGCCATGTTGTCCCGAGGGCGTTCGAGGGCTCTGGAGATGTAGCGCTCCTCAAGGAACGCGCAGTGTGTTGCTGCCCAGCACTCGGCAGGCACAGAGGTCCTCCGGGGGATCAACCAATGGACCTCGACGTTGCTCCGCCGGCCCACAGGTGTCTGGAGGCACTCAGTGACCTCGGAGGGAAAACGATGCACACCCGTGGGGCCTAGGAGTCCCCAGACGCGTACTTCCTTTAAAATAAAGGACATAAGCGACTGTGAAGTTGTGGAAACAGCTGCAAGCCTCCCTTTCTGCACGGCTACTCAGGGCCTAACCTGGAGGCGAGTTCTCACTTCGAGGTTCCCTTTCGCTCTAGAGCCTGTCATGCGGACTGAGCTGCGGCCACAGAAGCCCCTGGTTTAGAGAGAGCAAACTCATAATTTTCCCCGAAGCATTCTTCCAGAGCTCACTGGCCTGTCGGGAGCCGGGAATGTCAGGTAGCTTCAAGGCAGGCATGAATGCCGCCCTCAAAATGGAAAAGCAGGGCTAGTTCCAGCAGGCCCCCGTTTTCATGGGCACACTAAGCGTACAACCCTATGGCTTCTAACGAGTCCCAAGAGACACCGGTTACCCTGCGTTTCCTTCCCTGAATTAACATATCGAAGTAGGGAGTCCCGCATCCGGCGAACTGTCTCAACCGAGGAACGCCGTAGCTGCTCCTCTGGGCCTGGGGCTGCCTGCAGTGCCGCAGAAGGAACAGGACTTGAAGTGCAGTAAGAACCCAAGCCGCCGTCCTCTAGGACGCCCGGTGACTTCAGTCAGGATGTCCTGGATGGAAGGCGAAGACGAGGGCTCCTCTGAGGGCAGCTCCGACTAGGGCACCGCGTAAGACCTCCACGCCACGTGGGACGTGACAGAACGGCGTTCGCGAACGTGTGCGAGTGCCGAGGAAACTAAGCTGCTCCGATGGAGAGGGCAGTGCGTTTCCCTACGCTCGGCCTGCACACAGGGGGCTCTGAAGGGTTACGGGCCTGGATGTTGCTTAGCAGACCCAGGTGCACCTGGGGGTACTCAGTGTTCCTGCTGGGAGCAGGGTGCCGCAGCTAGCCTCCCAGGTGTCCAGAAAGCTGTGCTGCCGTTAAAGGCATGCAGAGCAGAGGCCACCGCCTCCTGGAAGCTGCAGCACACCTCCGCTTCTCCACGGCGAATCAGGACCTTCCTTCCAGGCATGGGTTCATGCTGGGTGTGCCGGTAGCGACACAGCGTGCTAAAATGCTGACTTTCTACACGAGCAGAGTGACTTCAGGTACGAGGGCAGGCCTCGCAGTGTTCCAAGCGCAGTGTTCTCTCATGGCAACTCACACAAGGGCCATGACAGAGTCTTCCTGGGTACTTCGCACTCACCAGCCATGTTGTCCCGAGGGCGTTCGAGGGCTCTGGAGATGTAGCGCTCCTCAAGGAACGCGCAGTGTGTTGCTGCCCAGCACTCGGCAGGCACAGAGGTCCTCCGGGGGATCAACCAATGGACCTCGACGTTGCTCCGCCGGCACACAGGTGTCTGGAGGCACTCAGTGACCTCGGAGGGAAAACGATGCACACCCGTGGGGCCTAGGAGTCCCCGGACGCGTACTTCCTTTAAAATAAAGGACATAAGCGACTGAGAACTCGTGGAAACAGCTGCATGCCTCCCTTTCTGCATGGCTACTCAGGGCCTAAGCTGGAGGCGAGTTCTCACGTCGAGGTTCCCTTTCGCTCTAGAGCCTGTCATGCGGACCGAGCTGCGGCCACGGAAGACCCTGGTTTAGAGAGAGCAAACTCATAATTTTACCCGAAGCATTCTTCCAGGGCTCACTGGCCTGTCGGGAGCTGGGAATGTCAGGTAGATTCAAGGAAGGCATGAATGCCGCCCTCAAAATGGGAAA
The DNA here is from genome assembly GCF_964374135.1 of Grampus griseus. NCBI lineage: Eukaryota > Metazoa > Chordata > Mammalia > Artiodactyla > Delphinidae > Grampus > Grampus griseus. The sequence goes on from NC_139010.1 coordinate 1,787,451, forward strand.
GCAGGGCTAGTTCCAGCAGGCCCCCATTTTCATGGGCACACTCAGCGTACATCCCTATGGCTTCTATCGAGTCCCAAGAGACACCGGTTACCCTGCGTTTCCTTCCCTGAATCAACTTATCGAAGTAGGGAGTCCCGCATCCGGCGAACTGTCTCAACCGAGGAACGCCGTAGCTGCTCCCCTGGGCCTGGGGCTGCCTGCAGTGCCGCAGAAGGAACAGGACTTAAAGTGCAGTAAGAACCCAAGCCGCCGTCCTCTAGGAGGCACGGTGACTTCAGTCAGGAGGTCCTGGATGAAACGCGAAGACGAGGGCTCCTCTGAGGGCAGGTCCGATTAGGGCACCGCGTAAGACCTCCGCGCCACGTGGGACGTGCCAGAACGGTGTTCGCGAACGTGTGCGAGTGCCGAGGAAACTAAGCTGCTCCGATGGAGAGGGCAGTGCGTTTCCCTACGCTCGGCCTGCACACAGGGGGTTCTGAAGGGTTACGGGCCTGGATGTTGCTTAGCAGACCCAGGTGCACCTGGGGGTACTCAGTGTTCCTGCTGGGAGCAGGGGGCCCCGGCTAGCCTCCCAGGTGTCCAGAAAGCTGTGCTGCCGTTAAAGGCATGCAGAGCAGAGGCCACCGCCTCCTGGAAGCTGCAGCACGCCTCCACTTCTGCACGGCGAATCAGGGCCTTACTTCCAGGCATGGGTTCATGCTGGGTGTGCCGGTAGCGACACAGCGTGCTAAGATGCTGACTTTCTCCTCGAGCAGAGTGACTTCAGGTACGAGGGCGGGCCTCGCAGTGTTCCAAGCACAGTGTTCTCTCATGGCAGCTCACACAAGGGCCATGACAGAGTCTTCCTGGGCACTTCGCACTCACCAGCCATGTTGTCCTGAGGGCGTTCGAGGGCTCTGGAGATGTAGCGCTCCTCAAGGAACGCGCAGTGTGCTGCTGCCCAGCACTCGGCAGGCACAGAGGTCCTCCGGGGGATCAACCAATGGACCTCGACATTGCTCCGCCGGCCCACAGGTGTCTGGAGGCACTCAGTGACCTCGGAGGGAAAACGAGGCACACCCGTGGGGCCTAGGAGTCCCCGGACGCGTACTTCCTTTAAAATAAAGCACATAAGCGACTGAGAAGTTGTGGAAACAGCTGCATGCCTCCCTTTCTGCACGGCTACTCAGGGCCTAACCTGGAGGCGAGTTCTCACTTCGAGGTTCCCTTTCGCTCTAGAGCCTGTCATGCGGACTGAGCTGCGGCCACAGAAGCCCCTGGTTTAGAGAGAGCAAACTCATAATTTTCCCCAAAGCACTCTTCCAGGGCTCACTGGCCTGTCGGGACCCGGGAATGTCAGGTAGCTTCAAGGCAGGCATGAATGCCGCCCTCAAAATGGAAAAGCAGGGCTAGTTCCAGCAGGCCCCCGTTTTCATGGGCACACTAAGCGTACAACCCTATGGCTTCTAACGAGTCCCAAGAGACACCGGTTACCCTGCGTTTCCTTCCCTGAATTAACATATCGAAGTAGGGAGTCCCGCATCCGGCGAACTGTCTCAACCGAGGAACGCCGTAGCTGCTCCTCTGGGCCTGGGGCTGCCTGCAGTGCCGCAGAAGGAACAGGACTTGAAGTGCAGTAAGAACCCAAGCCGCCGTCCTCTAGGACGCCCGGTGACTTCAGTCAGGAGGTCCTGGATGGAAGGCGAAGACGACGGCTCCTCTGAGGGCAGCTGCGATTAGGGCACCGCGTAAGACCTCTGCGCCACGTGGGACGTGCCAGAACGGTGTTCGCGAACGTGTGCGAGTGCCGAGGAAACTAAGCTGCTCCGATGGAGAGGGCAGTGCGTTTCCCTACGCTCGGCCTGCACACAGGGGTCTCTGAAGGGCTACGGGCCTGGATGTTGCTTAGCAGACCCAGGTGCACCTGGGGGTACTCAGTGTTCCTGCTGGGAGCAGGGGGCCCCGGCTAGCCTCCCAGGTGTCCAGAAAGCTGTGCTGCCGTTAAAGGCATGCAGAGCAGAGGCCACCGCCTCCTGGAAGCTGCAGCACACCTCCGCTTCTGCACGGTGAATCAGGGCCTTCCTTCCAGGCATGGGTTCATGCTGGGTGTGCCGGTAGCGACACAGCGTGCTAAGATGCTGACTTTCTACACGAGCAGAGTGACTTCAGGTACGAGGGCGGGCCTCGCAGTGTTCCAAGCGCAGTGTTCTCTCATGGCAACTCACACAAGGGCCATGACAGAGTCTTCTTGGGTACTTCGCACTCACCAGCCATGTTGTCCCGAGGGCGTTCGAGGGCTCTGGATATGTAGCGCTCCTCAAGGAACGCGCAGTGTGTTGCTGCCCAGCACTCGGCAGGCACAGAGGTCCTCTGGGGGATCAACCAATGGACCTCGACGTTGCTCCGCTGGCCCACAGGTGTCTGGAGGCACTCAGTGACCTCGGAGGGAAAACGATGCACACCCGTGGGGCCTAGGAGTCCCCAGACGCGTACTTCCTTTAAAATAAAGGACATAAGCGACTGAGAAGTTGTGGAAACAGCTGCATGCCTCCCTTTCTGCACGGCTACTCAGGGCCTAACCTGGAGGCGTGTTCTCACTTCGAGGTTCCCTTTCGCTCTAGAGCCTGTCATGCGGACTGAGCTGCGGCCACAGAAGCCCCTGGTTTAGAGAGAGCAAACTCATAATTTTCCCCGAAGCATTCTTCCAGGGCTCACTGGCCTGTCGGGAGCCGGGAATGTCAGGTAGCTTCAAGGCAGGCATGAATGCCGCCCTCAAAATGGAAAAGCAGGGCTAGTTCCAGCAGGCCCCCGTTTTCATGGGCACACTAAGCGTACAACCCTATGGCTTCTAACGAGTCCCAAGAGACACCGGTTACCCTGCGTTTCCTTCCCTGAATTAACATATCGAAGTAGGGAGTCCCGCATCCGGCGAACTGTCTCAACCGAGGAACGCCGTAGCTGCTCCTCTGGGCCTGGGGCTGCCTGCAGTGCCGCAGAAGGAACAGGACTTGAAGTGCAGTAAGAACCCAAGCCGCCGTCCTCTAGGACGCCCGGTGACTTCAGTCAGGAGGTCCTGGATGAAATGCGAAGACGAGGGCTCCTCTGAGGGCAGCTCCGACTAGGGCACCGCGTAAGACCTCCGCGCCACGTGGGACGTGACAGAACGGCGTTCGCGAACGTGTGCGAGTGCCGAGGAAACTAAGCTGCTCCGATGGAGAGGGCAGTGCGTTTCCCTACGCTCGGCCTGCACACAGGGGGCTCTGAAGGGTTACGGGCCTGGATGTTACTTAGCAGACCCAGGTGCACCTGGGGGTACTCAGTGTTCCTGCTGGGAGCAGGGTGCCCCAGCTAGCCTCCCAGGTGTCCAGAAAGCTGTGCTGCCGTTAAAGGCATGCAGAGCAGAGGCCACCGCCTCCTGGAAGCTGCAGCACGCCTCCGCTTCTGCACGGCGAATCAGGGCCTTCCTTCCAGGCATGGGTTCATGCTGGGTGTGCCGGTAGCGACACAGCTTGCTAAGATGCTGACTTTCTACACGAGCAGAGTGACTTCAGGTACGAGGGCGGGCCTCGCAGTGTTCCAAGCGCAGTGTTCTCTCATGGCAACTCACACAAGGGCCATGACAGAGTCTTCCTGGGTACTTCGCACTCACCAGCCATGTTGTCCCGAGGGCGTTCGAGGGCTCTGGAGATGTAGCGCTCCTCAAGGAACGCGCAGTGTGCTGCTGCCCAGCACTTGGCAGGCACAGAGGTCCTCCGGGGGATCAACCAATGGACCTCGACATTGCTGCGCCGGCCCACAGGTGTCTGGAGGCACTCAGTGACCTCGGAGGGAAAACGATGCACACCCGTGGGGCCTAGGAGTCCCCGGACGCGTACTTCCTTTAAAATAAAGCACATAAGCGACTGAGAAGTTGTGGAAACAGCTGCATGCCTCCCTTTCTGCACGGCTACTCAGGGCCTAACCTGGAGGCGAGTTCTCACTTCGAGGTTCCCTTTCGCTCTAGAGCCTGTCATGCGGACTGAGCTGCGGCCACAGAAGACCCTGGTTTAGAGAGAGCAAACTCATAATTTTCCCCGAAGCATTCTTCCAGGGCTCACTGGCCTGTCGGGAGCCGGGAATGTCAGGTAGCTTCAAGGCAGGCATGAATGCCGCCCTCAAAATGGAAAAGCAGGGCTAGTTCCAGCAGGCCCCCGTTTTCATGGGCACACTAAGCGTACAACCCTATGGCTTCTAACGAGTCCCAAGAGACACCGGTTACCCTGCGTTTCCTTCCCTGAATTAACATATCGAAGTAGGGAGTCCCGCATCCGGCGAACTGTCTCAACCGAGGAACGCCGTAGCTGCTCCTCTGGGCCTGGGGCTGCCTGCAGTGCCGCAGAAGGAACAGGACTTGAAGTGCAGTAAGAACCCAAGCCGCCGTCCTCTAGGACGCCCGATGACTTCAGTCAGGAGGTCCTGGATGGAAGGCAAAGACGATGGCTCCTCTGAGGGCAGCTGCGATTAGGGCACCGCGTAAGACCTCTGCGCTACGTGGGACGTGCCAGAACGGTGTTCGCGAACGTGTGCGAGTGCGGCGGAAACTAAGCTGCTCCGATGGAGAGGGCAGTGCGTTTCCCTACGCTCGGCCTGCACACAGGGGTCTCTGAAGGGCTACGGGCCTGGATGTTGCTTAGCAGACCCAGGTGCACCTGGGGGTACTCAGTTTTCCTGCTGGGAGCAGGGTGCCCCGGCTAGCCTCCCAGGTGTCCAGAAAGCTGTGCTGCCGTTAAAGGCATGCAGAGCAGAGGCCACCGCCTCCTGGAAGCTGCAGCACGCCTCCGCTTCTGCACGGCGAATCAGGGCCTTCCTTCCAGGCATGGGTTCATGCTGGGTGTGCCGGTAGCGACACAGCGTGCTAAGATGCTGACTTTCTCCTCGAGCAGAGTGACTTCAGGTACGAGGGCGGGCCTCGCAGTGTTCCAAGCACAGTGTTCTCTCATGGCAGCTCACACAAGGGCCATGACTGAGTCTTCCTGGGCACTTCGCACTCACCAGCCATGTTTTCCCGAGGGCGTTCGAGGGCTCTGGATATGTAGCGCTCCTCAAGGAACGCGCAGTGTGTTGCTGCCCAGCACTCGGCAGGCACAGAGGTCCTCCGGGGGATCAACCAACGGACCTCGACATTGCTCCGCCGGCCCACAGGTGTCTGGAGGCACTCAGTGACCTCGGAGGGAAAACGATGCACACCCGTGGGGCCTAGGAGTCCCCAGACGCGTACTTCCTTTAAAATAAAGGACATAAACGACTGAGAACTCGGGGAAACAGCTGCATGCCTCCCTTTCTGCACGGCTACTTAGGACCTATCCTGGAGGCGAGTTCTCACGTCACGGTTCCCTTTCGCTCTAGAGCCTGTCATGCGGATCGCCGCCGCGGCCACGGAAGCCCCTGGTTTAGAGAGAGCAAACTCATAATTTTCCCCGAAGCATTCTTCCAGGGCTCACTGGCCTGTCGGGAGCTGGGAATGTCAGGTAGCTTCAAGGCAGGCATGAATGCCACCCTCAAAATGGGAAAGCAGGGCTTGTTCCAGCAGGCCCCCGTTATCATGGGCACACTGAGCGTACATCCCTGTGGCTTCTAACGAGTCCCAAGAGACACCGGTTACCCTGCGTTTCCTTCCCTGAATCAACTTATCGAAGTAGGGAGTCCCGCATCCGGCGAACTGTCTCAACCGAGGAACCCCGTAGCTGCTCCTCTGGGCCTGGGGAAGCCTGCAGTGCCGCAGAAGGAACAGGAATTAAAGTGCAGTAAGAACCCAAGCCGCCATCCTCTAGGAGGCACGGTGACTTCAGTCAGGAGGTCCTGGATGGAACGCGAAGACGAGGGCTCCTCTGAGGGCAGGTCCGATTAGGGCACCGCGTAAGACCTCCGCGCCACGTGGGACGTGCCAGAACGGTGTTCGCGAACGTGTGCGAGTGCCGAGGAAACTAAGCTGCTCCGAAGGAGAGGGCAGTGCGTTTCCCTATGCTCGGCCTGCACACAGGGGGCTCTGAAGGGCTACGGGCCTGGATGTTGCTTAGCAGACCCAGGTGCACCTGGGGGTACTCAGTGTTCCTGCTGGGAGCAGGGTGCCCCGGCTAGCCTCCCAGGTGTCCAGAAAGCTGTGCTGCCGTTAAAGGCATGCAGAGCAGAGGCCACCGCCTCCTGGAAGCTGCAGCACGCCTCCGCTTCTGCATGGCGAATCAGGGCCTTATTTCCAGGCATGGGTTCATGCTGGGTGTGCCGGTAGCGACACAGCGTGCTAAGATGCTGACTTTCTCCTCGAGCAGAGTGACTTCAGGTACGAGGGCGGGCCTCGCAGTGTTCCAAGCGCAGTGTTCTCTCATGGCAGCTCACACAAGGGCCATGACTGAGTCTTCCTGGGTACTTCGCACTCACCAGCCATGTTGTCCCGAGGGCGTTCGAGGGCTCTGGATATGTAGCGCTCCTCAAGGAACGCGCAGTGTGTTGCTGCCCAGCACTCGGCAGGCACAGAGGTCCTCCGGGGCATCAACCAATGGACCTCGACATTGTTCCGCCGGCCCACAGGTGTCTGGAGGCACTCAGTGACCTCGGAGGGAAAACGATGCACACCCGTGGGGCCTAGGAGTCCCCGGACGCGTACTTCCTTTAAAATAAAGCACATAAGCGACTGAGAAGTTGTGGAAACAGCTGCATGCCTCCCTTTCTGCACGGCTACTCAGGGCCTAACCTGGAGGCGAGTTCTCACTTCGAGGTTCCCTTTCGCTCTAGAGCCTGTCATGCGGACTGAGCTGCGGCCACAGAAGCCCCTGGTTTAGAGAGAGCAAACTCATAATTTTCCCCGAAGCATTCTTCCAGGGCTCACTGGCCTGTCGGGACCCGGGAATGTCAGGTAGCTTCAAGGCAGGCATGAATGCCGCCCTCAAAATGGAAAAGCAGGGCTAGTTCCAGCAGGCCCCCGTTTTCATGGGCACACTAAGCGTACAACCCTATGGCTTCTAACGAGTCCCAAGAGACACCGGTTACCCTGCGTTTCCTTCCCTGAATTAACATATCGAAGTAGGGAGTCCCGCATCCGGCGAACTGTCTCAACCGAGGAACGCCGTAGCTGCTCTTCTGGGCCTGGGGCTGCCTGCAGTGCCGCAGAAGGAACAGGACTTGAAGTGCAGTAAGAACCCAAGCCGCCGTCCTCTAGGACGCCCGGTGACTTCAGTCAGGAGGTCCTGGATGGAAGGCGAAGACGACGGCTCCTCTGAGGGCAGCTGCGATTAGGGCACCGCGTAAGACCTCTGCGCCACGTGGGACGTGCCAGAACGGTGTTCGCGAACGTGTGCGAGTGCGGAGGAAAGTAAGCTGCTCCGATGGAGAGGGCAGTGCGTTTCCCTACGCTCGGCCTGCACACAGGGGTCTCTGAAGGGCTACGGGCCTGGATGTTGCTTAGCAGACCCAGGTGCACCTGGGGGTACTCAGTGTTCCTGCTGGGAGCAGGGGGCCCCGGCTAGCCTCCCAGGTGTCCAGAAAGCTGTGCTGCCGTTAAAGGCATGCAGAGCAGAGGCCACCGCCTCCTGGAAGCTGCAGCACGCCTCCGCTTCTGCACGGCGAATCAGGGCCTTACTTCCAGGCATGGGTTCATGCTGGGTGTGCCGGTAGCGACACAGCGTGCTAAGATGCTGACTTTCTCCTCGAGCAGAGTGACTTCAGGTACGAGGGCGGGCCTCGCAGTGTTCCAAGCACAGTGTTCTCTCATGGCAGCTCACACAAGGGCCATGACTGAGTCTTCCTGGGCACTTCGCACTCACCAGCCATGTTTTCCCGAGGGCGTTCGAGGGCTCTGGATATGTAGCGCTCCTCAAGGAACGCGCAGTGTGTTGCTGCCCAGCACTCGGCAGGCACAGAGGTCCTCCGGGGGATCAACCAATGGACCTCGACATTGCTCCGCCGGCCCACAGGTGTCTGGAGGCACTCAGTGACCTCGGAGGGAAAACGATGCACACCCGTGGGGCCTAGGAGTCCCCGGACGCGTACTTCCTTTAAAATAAAGGACATAAGCGACTGAGAACTCGTGGAAACAGCTGCATGCCTCCCTTTCTGCACGGCTACTCAGGGCCTAAGCTGGAGGCGAGTTCTCACGTCGAGGTTCCCTTTCGCTCTAGAGCCTGTCATGCGGACCGAGCTGCGGCCACGGAAGCCCCTGGTTTAGAGAGAGCAAACTCATAATTTTACCCGAAGCATTCTGCCAGGGCTCACTGGCCTGTCGGGAGCTGGGAATGTCAGGTAGCTTCAAGGCAGGCATGAATGCCGCCCTCAAAATGGAAAAGCAGGGCTAGTTCCAGCAGGCCCCCGTTTTCATGGGCACACTAAGCGTACAACCCTATGGCTTCTAACGAGTCCCAAGAGACACCGGTTACCCTGCGTTTCCTTCCCTGAATTAACATATCGAAGTAGGCAGTCCCGCATCCGGCGAACTGTCTCAACCGAGGAACGCCGTAGCTGCTCCTCTGGGCCTGGGGCTGCCTGCAGTGCCGCAGAAGGAACAGGACTTGAAGTGCAGTAAGAACCCAAGCCGCCGTACTCTAGGACGCCCGGTGACTTCAGTCAGGAGGTCCTGGATGAAACGCGAAGACGAGGGCTCCTCTGAGGGCAGCTCCGACTAGGGCACCGCGTAAGACCTCCGCGCCACGTGGGACGTGACAGAACGGCGTTCGCGAACGTGTGCGAGTGCCGAGGAAACTAAGCTGCTCCGATGGAGAGGGCAGTGGGTTTCCCTACGCTCGGCCTGCACACAGGGGGCTCTGAAGGGTTACGGGCCTGGATGTTGCTTAGCAGACCCAGGTGCACCTGGGGGTACTCAGTGTTCCTGCTGGGAGCAGGGGGCCCCGGCTAGCCTCCCAGGTGTCCAGAAAGCTGTGCTGCCGTTAAAGGCATGCAGAGCAGAGGCCACCGCCTCCTGGAAGCTGCAGCACGCCTCCGCTTCTGCACGGCGAATCAGGGCCTTACTTCCAGGCATGGGTTCATGCTGGGTGTGCCGGTAGCGACACAGCGTGCTAAGATGCTGACTTTCTACACGAGCAGAGTGACTTCAGGTACGAGGGCGGGCCTCGCAGTGTTCCAAGCACAGTGTTCTCTCATGGCAACTCACACAAGGGCCATGACAGAGTCTTCCTGGGTACTTCGCACTCACCAGCCATGTTGTCCCGAGGGCGTTCGAGGGCTCTGGAGATGTAGCGCTCCTCAAGGAACGCGCAGTGTGTTGCTGCCCAGCACTCGGCAGGCACAGAGGTCCTCCGGGGGATCAACCAATGGACCTCGACGTTGCTGAGCCGGCCCACAGGTGTCTGGAGGAACTCAGTGACCTCGGAGGGAAAACGATGCACACCCGTGGGGCCTAGGAGTCCCCGGACGCGTACTTCCTTTAAAATAAAGCACATAAGCGACTGAGAAGTTGTGGAAACAGCTGCATGCCTCCCTTTCTGCACGGCTACTCAGGGCCTAACCTGGAGGCGAGTTCTCACTTCGAGGTTCCCTTTCGCTCTAGAGCCTGTCATGCGGACTGAGCTGCGGCCACAGAAGCCCCTGGTTTAGAGAGAGCAAACTCATAATTTTCCCCGAAGCATTCTTCCAGGGCTCACTGGCCTGTCGGGAGCCGGGAATGTCAGGTAGCTTCAAGGCAGGCATGAATGCCGCCCTCAAAATGGAAAAGCAGGGCTAGTTCCAGCAGGCCCCCGTTTTCATGGGCACACTAAGCGTACAACCCTATGGCTTCTAACGAGTCCCAAGAGACACCGGTTACCCTGCGTTTCCTTCCCTGGATTAACATATCGAAGTAGGGAGTCCCGCATCCGGCGAACTGTCTCAACCGAGGAATGCCGTAGCTGCTCCTCTGGGTCTGGGGCTGCCTGCAGTGCTGCAGAATGAACAGGACTTGAAGTGCAGTAAGAACCCAAGCCGCCGTCCTCTAGGACGCCCGGTGACTTCAGTCAGGAGGTCCTGGATGGAAGGCGAAGACGACGGCTCCTCTGAGGGCAGCTGCGATTAGGGCACCGCGTAAGACCTCTGCGCCACGTGGGACATGCCAGAACGGTGTTCGCGAACGTGTGCGAGTGCGGAGGAAACTAAGCTGCTCCGATGGAGAGGGCAGTGCGTTTCCCTACGCTCGGCCTGCACACAGGGTTCTCTGAAGGGCTACGGGCCTGGATGTTGCTTAGCAGACCCAGGTGCCCCTGGGGGTACTCAGTGTTCCTGCTGGGAGCAGGGTGCCCCGGCTAGCCTCCCAGGTGTCCAGAAAGCTGTGCTGCCGTTAAAGGCATGCAGAGCAGAGGCCACCGCCTCCTGGAAGCTGCAGCACGCCTCCGCTTCTGCACGGCGAATCAGGGCCTTACTTCCAGGCATGGGTTCATGCTGGGTGTGCCGGTAGCGACACAGCGTGCTAAGATGCTGACTTTCTCCTCGAGCAGAGTGACTTCAGGTACGAGGGCGGGCCTCGCAGTGTTCCAAGCACAGTGTTCTCTCATGGCAGCTCACACAAGGGCCATGACTGAGTCTTCCTGGGCACTTCGCACTCACCAGCCATGTTGTCCCGAGGGCGTTCGAGGGCTCTGGATATGTAGCGCTCCTCAAGGAACGCGCAGTGTGTTGCTGCCCAGCACTCGGCAGGCACAGAGGTCCTCCGGGGGATCAACCAATGGACCTCGACATTGCTCCGCCGGCCCACAGGTGTCTGGAGGCACTCAGTGACCTCGGAGGGAAAACGATGCACACCCGTGGGGCCTAGGAGTCCCCAGATGCGTACTTCCTTTAAAATAAAGGACATAAACGACTGAGAACTCGGGGAAACAGCTGCATGCCTCCCTTTCTGCACGGCTACTTAGGACCTATCCTGGAGGCGAGTTCTCACGTCACGGTTCCCTTTCGCTCTAGAGCCTGTCATGCGGATCGCCGCCGCGGCCACGGAAGCCCCTGGTTTAGAGAGAGCAAACTCATAATTTTCCCCGAAGCATTCTTCCAGGGCTCACTGGCCTGTCGGGAGCTGGGAATGTCAGGTAGCTTCAAGGCAGGCATGAATGCCACCCTCAAAATGGGAAAGCAGGGCTTGTTCCAGCAGGCCCCCGTTATCATGGGCACACTGAGCGTACATCCTTGTGGCTTCTAACGAGTCCCAAGAGACACCGGTTACCCTGCGTTTCCTTCCCTGAATCAACTTATCGAAGTAGGGAATCCCGCATCCGGCGAACTGTCTCAACCGAGGAACGCCGTAGCTGCTCCTCTGGGCCTGGGGAAGCCTGCAGTGCCGCAGAAGGAACAGGACTTAAAGTGCAGTAAGAACCCAAGCCGCCGTCCTCTAGGAGGCACGGTGACTTCAGTCAGGAGGTCCTGGATGGAACGCGAAGACAAGGGCTCCTCTGAGGGCACCGCGTAAGACCTCCGCGCCACGTGGGACATGCCAGAACGGCGTTCGCGAACGTGTGCGTGTGCCGAGGAAACTAAGCTCCTCCGAAGGAGAGGGCAGTGCATTTCCCTACGCTCGGCCTGCACACACGGGGCTCTGAAGGGCTACGGGCCTGGATGTTGCTTAGCAGACCCAGGTGCACCTGGGGGTACTCAGTGTTCCTGCTGGGAGCAGGGTGCCCCGGCTAGCCTCCCAGGTGTCCAGAAAGCTGTGCTGCCGTTAAAGGCATGCAGAGCAGAGGCCACCGCCTCCTGGAAGCTGCAGCACGCCTCCGCTTCTGCATGGCGAATCAGGGCCTTATTTCCAGGCATGGATTCATGCTGGGTGTGCCGGTAGCGACACAGCGTGCTAAGATGCTGACTTTCTCCTCGAACAGAGTGACTTCAGGTACGAGGGTGGGCCTCGCAGTGTTCCAAGCACAGTGTTCTCTCATGGCAGCTCACACAAGGGCCATGACTGAGTCTTCCTGGGTACTTCGCACTCACCAGCCATGTTGTCCCGAGGGCGTTCGAGGGCTCTGGATATGTAGCGCTCCTCAAGGAACGCGCAGTGTGTTGCTGCCCAGCACTCGGCAGGCACAGAGGTCCTCCGGGGGATCAACCAATGGACCTCGACATTGCTCCGCCGGCCCACAGGTGTCTGGAGGCACTCAGTGACCTCGGAGGGAAAACGATGCACACCCGTGGGGCCTAGGAGTCCCCGGACGCGTACTTCCTTTAAAATAAAGGACATAAGCGACTGAGAACTCGTGGAAACAGCTGCATGCCTCCCTTTCTGCACGGCTACTCAGGGCCTAAGCTGGAGGCGAGTTCTCACGTCGAGGTTCCCTTTCGCTCTAGAGCCTGTCATGCGGACCGAGCTGCGGCCACGGAAGCCCCTGGTTTAGAGAGAGCAAACTCATAATTTTACCCGAAGCATTCTTCCAGGGCTCACTGGCCTGTCGGGAGCTGGGAATGTCAGGTAGCTTCAAGGCAGGCATGAATGCCGCCCTCAAAATGGGAAAGCAGGGCTTGTTCCAGCAGGCCCCCATTTTCATGGGCACACTCAGCGTACATCCCTATGGCTTCTAACGAGTCCCAAGAGACACCAGTTACCCTGCGTTTCCTTCCCTGAATCAACTTATCGAAG